>NC_090444.1:1786390620-1787018962 GCF_031143425.1 Pleurodeles waltl | reverse complement strand
GTTTACTGAATAATTTTTTGTGAGAGAATCACTATGCTTTTATTATGATTATGAAGAACACTGGGAGCTTGGTCATTCTAAGGATTGCCATTAGTAACATCTGATTGTGACCTCGTTTTTCATTAGTAATAAGTATTAGACTATGTGTGATAATGACTGTGATCACTTATGCAGAATCTAGTGGCAATACTTACATCCTTATTATGATGGGTCTTCACTGTCTGGCTGCTTGCCCAAGCTGTACTAGATTGTAAAGGAGACTTTGAAGTTATACGTTCAGTTGCTGATAAAGTAAGAGCATCATGGTTTGTAAAAAAAAAACATACACAGGGGTAAATTTAATAATGCTTTTGGAAGGGGTAGCATCAGAAAAGTGGTGTAAACCCACTTAAAGTTATACGTTGGGATTTGCTTTCAAACACACATCATGATTTGCAATGGAATGTTGCCTAAGTAATGCAATCTGTCAGCGGCGGCTGCCGCAAATCTCACAGAGGAGGGGCGGGGGAATGGACAGGCGGTGGGGGACAAATAAAAAAGAAATATAATGATGAAAAAAGTATCTTTTTCCCGTCGTCGCCACCACTGCCTCTGGTCTTCTTGTGGTGTCCCAGCATTCGCTCGGACACCAGTCTAGGCTCCCCAGCAATCCTGGTGCTGCTTACATGCTAAACCTAGCATGAAAGCAGCGCCAGGATTGGTCTGAGCGGCTCAGAATGCCGGTCAGACACAAGCCTGGGGTCGGTGTTATTTCTCCAGCCTACCTGTGTATACAGCTGGGTTGGAGAAATCTAAGTGAGCATGTGTGTTAGACAGCCTCAGACGGCCGGCCAAACACACATGGGCACTTAGTGCACTCTCGCCTCCCACCTCTGATGACGCAGAAAAAGAAGGTCCGACATATATTCATACATATCGTGTAATCAAAACGTATAATGTAGTGTGATTTTAGTAAAGAAAAAATGTACGAGGGAAATTGTGCCCTCGGGGTAGTTCGCCATCATTGTAAACGAGCTTTATTGATCATGAAGTATTGAAAGTGTAGTAATCCGTCATAATTGCAAACGTATGCCATGATTTCTTGTTTGAAAACTGTTTTGCTTAGCTTAAATTTAGTACAGGCTTTGGCCTAGTTGCCTGGTCTCAAATTCTAACTGCGTGGTTTTTTCCTTGAACTAATGAAACATATATTCTTGCTTGAAGTTGTATTTTTCCAGTAGAGCTGACTGATACACTTATCTCCAAGGTTTCGTACTAGGCCGGTTTCATCCCCTTTGATACAAGGTCAGTCTGCAGGTGCGGACAATGAAGGTACAGATAGTAAAATAATTGGCAAACCATGTTACAATTTGTGTTCCAAGGCTCCAAGGACAGTGTATGCATAAATGAGCGCTAGTAAAAGACAATTTTCATTGGACAATTTGAAGCCAACCTATGAACCCTCCAATGGAAGACCCTGCAGAATTTGGAATGTTTCTTACTTAAACCCACTGGACAAAGAGAAGTCAGCCATTTTCCTTGACGCCAGTTTGAAGCCAGATGCCAGACTCCATTTTGGACGACACCCTGATGCCCTTTTCTCTATCTGAGAGAAAGAGACTTTAAGAATTCCCACCCTAGAGACTTTAACTTTGATTTGCCCCGTCTTGCCCATGCAGTAACTTTGCCCCATTCTCCTTGCCGCTGCAAGGAAGCTTGCCCTTAACTTTGCCCCTTTGAAACTTGCCCCATGCTGATCAACCGGTACCTGAAGGACGAAGACTTTTCTTGAATGCTGATTGTATTTGGTAAATATGAAAGGATAAATGTATTATGCATTGTGTTTTTCCTTTTAGGTACCAACTGCTATTTTGATAGGGTCCTAACTAGAAGTTTTCCAAATTTGTGTTGACTAAATTCGTTTTGCATGAAGCCCCACATGCCAATGCTAATTAGAGGTTAGTCGAGGTATTCATTCGATGTACCATGCTAATTTGAAATCTTGTTATGCTGACCAATGTATGAAATTAGTCAAATACAGTTAGTCATATTAGTGATTTGCATTGCGATAACAGAGTGTATCATTATCCAGATTTTGCGTAGATTGCGTTTCTTCCGCCGTTATGGACAGCTAGTAATGTTCATATACATATATCATTTGGTTTTGAGACATATATACATCGTGCTAGCTTTGTTAATATAGGGAAATAAATTCACGAACTTTTAATAAACTGGTGTGGTTATTCATGACTGAAAGGTCATGGTGCGCCGAAATACCAACTGTTATTGATTTCTGATGTGCTATATTGATCTATTAATTGAGTATTGATTACCGATTGCAATAGTTATTGATTATTGATCTGAGTGACTCGACTATTTTAGGATGAGGAGAGCCCGACTCGGTTAAAAGATTCACCGACCTCCAACGTGTCCAGGTATAGGTAATTTATTAGGGCTGGACGCGTTATCACCTCCTACAGCCGAGCCCCACCCCACCCCAAACACACGGCTGGCTGAGCCAGAAGATGAAAGATAAAATGATAATTAAATATTGTTTTATCTTTCATCTCCTAGCTTAGCCAGGAGAACAACGCTCTTTCACCTTTGCGAAGGAGCCGCACCTGCAATCTGTGCTATTTTGTGCCACTTTTTACTACTTTGCTTCGGGGGACGTTCTACGGATGGAACATAAGCGTTCACATGCGACCACCTATGGATTTTAACACAGATCCCTATCTACTAACATCTGCAGACAGGAATTTTTGTCAAAAACCTATGACACCTCCTCAAGGCAGTTGTAACGATGGTACAAACTTAAAAAGCCTCCAAACTTTTCCAGCTTTGTATGTATGTTGCACTTTCAATGTGAAACCTGTTCCATCAGAACGTGAATCTCCACACTAATATGCTTTCACCACAGGAATCTCTGGAGCTGGAATTATATGTTAGCAAACAATGTATAGGCTGCTGAGCTTTAACTAGTAAATCTATTTCAGTATGTTGTGAAACTTAATGAAGCCAGTAAGGATCACTTAAATTGACAATATTCATATATGTTTAAAAGGACAGATCCCTGAGGAGATAATTAATGTGTAAAAGGCTATAATGTATGCCCTCAGTCCTCTATATCATGGGGCCAGATAGGCTGCTTCCTATAATCCAGCCTCCCGACAGACCTGCATTTCCACAACTACCAGGTGGAACAAAATCACAGCCTTGCTCCTCTCAGTGGGCCTCTGTTCTGCTTCCACAGCATCACATCGCATGGGCAACCCACATGGGACACAATTATCTGAGATCAAAAGTTTGATCACCAAGCATTTTTCATGCTGTGCAGTGCTATTGCGAGCTCCAGCTGCAAGTGAGGGAATGTTTTCAAAGTGGATACCTGGGTTTTTTCTCATGGTAGCCACAATGTGTGTATAATTTGTCATGGAGGCCCTGCTGAGCCAGGTCCCATTCTCAGATCGGAGACAGTGGAGCAAATGGACGAGAAAACATTTTCAAAACCAACAGATCTCTGTGTCCTTTTTATTGTGTGCTCTAGTGATGCTGAGATAAAATATGATCCATAGTCTTTCACATACTACACGAAATCTCATTTGTTGTTGCGTTTTTGCTTCAGTAATAAGACATTGAAGGAGATGGCAGTATTCAATTCTATCCCATGCTAGCGGCACCTTACCTGCTTCCGTAGTAAAATCCAACCTCGTCTAACTAACACAATGCTGGGTTGGTGTGGTTAGTTTCTTCCTGGAACATAACATCTTCCCACTCAGTGGCTTTGATCTTTTTGCAGCCCTCATCAAATCTACACAATTAATTGCACAAAACGTCAGACTAGGAAGTATTTGTCTATATTATACAGACATGGAATCGGAAGGCAGAAGAGTCTGTGCACAGAAGACGGAATTGTGCCATGACTGCAGTTGCTTGGTGGGCATTTACAAAAGTGTGCATGTACAGCATCTTGCTTTGAACATTAGCAGGAGAGCCACACACTCATAGCGCCAATACTTTAGAGTGACAGAGCGAAAGGCGACGAGATTTCGTTGATTTCAATGTCGGTGGGGTTAATAGGCAGTGGGAAGTGATTGGCATACTATTTGACTGCCTTGTTAGCTTCTGTGATTGTTGTGGGGCAATATTTCAGTTTGACTTGGCTGATGGAATGTGTGCGTGCACGTTTAATGGTTTGGACGTATTAAAGGGAAGTTTGAAGAGTACCAGTGTGTTTCTAGTTCCCTTTTTGGTGGCTTACTGCCATTGGGTACCGCATATCAGGAGGGCTTTGCTCCTAGGTATTGTCTTTAAAGGGGGCATGTGCATGCCAGCAAGTGTTCTCGGAGTTCAGTTGCGAGTGGCAAAAACAGTGCCAGTGTTTTCTGATGGGCTGAAATATAGGATGGAGGGTGTCTCCAGTTTGGAGTAAGTGAATGATATGGATGTGATGACAGAGAGCTAGGGCAATTCCTTGTGGATGTTTTGTGGGTATGATCTGGAAGAATAGTGTACAATTGTCAAACCAAACAAATTTGTGGCGGCACGACAGGAGAGGGGTGGATGGCACAATGAATGAGGTCGAGGTTGTTGCCGAGGGTGTGGGTGCAGTGAGAGTGAGACGGTTGTATGACACAACAACGCATGCCTGAACAAGGCAGTCAGAACCACGATCATGTCTGTACCACACATGCCTTTACCACGCATGTCTTTGCAACAAATGTAATTGTAAAAGCATATGTGGTAAAGAAAGATGCGTGGTAAATCTCCCCTGCCCTGTGCCCTAACACCACACACCCCTGCCCTGCAATCCACCCCACCCTTGCCCTTAAAACGACCCTGACCCCCTGCCCTTAAAACTACCCCCACTCTGCCCCCTGAGCCCTAAATCCCCAAAACTACCCTGACCCCCGATGCCCTTCCCTTAAAACTACCCTTGCCTTGAGCCCTAAATCCAAAAAACTATCCCAAACCCCCCACCCTGAGCCCTAAAACCACCTGCTCAACCCTTAAAAACAACCCCTCTTCCCCAAATTACCTCAAAGCCCCCCATTGTGGGCCCTAAATCAACCTCCTGCCCTGCAATCCACCCTGCCCCTGCGCTTAAAACTATCTCGACCACCCCCCCTGAGCCTTAATTAAAAAGAACAACACCAATTTCCCAGCCCCCACCCTTAAAACTACCCCAATCCCCCATCTCAAGCCCTAAATCCCCAAAACTACCGTAACCCCTCCGCCCTGGGCCCTAAAACAGCCTACCCCCTAAAAACAACCCCTCACCCCAAACCCAGCCCCAGCCCCACTTACTTCTCCTGATAATTCTTCTTCCTGCTCCAGATCCATGCCCGCCCATCAGCACAGCTAGACTGCTGCCTAAACCATGGATATGTGTGATTCAGGATAACTCCACGCATATGCGTGGTTCAGGCAAGCGTCGAGAAACTGTCTCACGGTCTTGTTGTTAATAAAAGAGGTAAGTGGGTGAAAGATGAGTGGAATTTAAAGGTATAGGTGTATGAGAGGCATTTAAATGATGACAAAGGTAGTAATAGGAAGAGTGTTTTTGCTGCTTATGGTACACCACAGCAAGTGTTCTGCAGATATGACAGGGAGGGGATTTGCACTTAATTGGTATGAATATGACCTAAGTGATAAACATGGTGTCTAATTTGTTGTGTGCCTGAAGGTCACAAAAGTCAGGCATGTTTTGGTGAGCTGCATGTGTTCTAAAGTGTATGGAAAATGTTTACATCTTGTGTAGTAACGTGACTGCAAATGGAAGATGTCTGCTTGCAAGAGTGCGAGTACTTGTTTACTGCATTTATGGACTTCTGTCGGAGTGTGGGGATCTTCCAGGTGTATGTGGGTGTAGTATATGGTTGCTAACCTTTGTACTGCATATGTTGTGCCCAGGCCTAGTTAATAGTCAAACATAAGTTGTCATTATGTTTCGTCCTTCTACAACACGATCCTCTACACTATCCACGTTAAGCAGGAAGGTCCCACAGGAGTAGGCAGGCTTGATGAGCAGGTCTTGGGCCATTGTAAACTTGTGAATCAGCAATAGATTCATGTCATTAGACTTAGGTGCAAGGTTTCGAGGATGCACTATGGACACTTTTCTCCTCAGGCCTCTGTCGGGCATGCACATCAATCAGGGAATTGTTTCTTCATCAGTTGCAGCAATATCCCTTCTTGGTGTGGATTAAGAAGGACATTTATAGGGTGAATCCAATCAGCTATTGGTGATCACCATTAACAAAATATGAATACATTTCCTGGGATACTCCCTCCCACTTAGTGCAGTAGTATGACACAGTTTCTGTTTTAGAGCAATTCGCTATGACATGTTTGCATACTATGCTACAGTACCTTTCACCACAGACATCATCATGATCAACCAGTTTTTTCAGTTGTGGAGAACTTTCATGGTCTCATATGTCCATCGTTGGCCATCCCTGTTCCTCTGACTAATTGAAAGGAATACTCCACATCCAAGTATCCATCCACTTTGGCACTTCTTCAGTGTTTTGTTCTGATGGTTTGTGCTAGCCTTGGTATCTGAAAGGGAAAGGATGCTATAAAGGATATTCCCAGGTATATGTGGCCTGGGGACTGGCCTTCCCTCTCTATCATGACTGCGGAGTGATTCTCCTTTAAAGAAGTAGCTACTGGCGAGACTTCCTTGATGTGCAAACAAAGTGCAAAATGAGTAGTAATCTGAAGGCCTTTTGTTAGTCACTACTCTGAGCTCAGGAAGAATATATTTAACCTCAGGACTGTAGAAAATAAGTGCTTAACTTCAATAGGGACCATTTTACATGGGATTACTTATAATTGGATAAAGCTGTTTTTGTAGCACTTTTTATTCACCGTTATCGAATGCAGAACACCTGCAGTCCTAAACACACATTTTCCATTTCATGATGTATGTGGGAAATGTTTCTATTCCCTCCTGCTCTTCAAAGTCCGGATTCACACAGATAAACTTAGAACAAAGGTCTAAATTTAACCAAAAGTCAAAGTTTAGGCCTAAAGTCTAACTTTACTCTTAGTAAAGTTCGATTTTTTCGAATAACTTTAGACTTTTGGTGTAAGTTTAGACTAAAAGTCTCAACTAAAACCAGAAGTCTAACGTTACTACCAGTAAAGTTAGACTTTAGGCCTAAACTTAAACTTTTGGTTAAATTTAGACTTTTGGTCTTGGTTTGCCTTTGTGAACGGGGCACCATATCTTCATTATTTACAAGTGTGAAGTACCTCTTATAACAGACAGTTGATTCACTGGACGTATAGGTACAGCAATTAGGAATAAAAAGTTATCCTTTCAAACAAAGCACAATCTTGGAGAGACCTTTAAAGATCTGCAGCCAATACAGAGGTCATAAACATTACGGCCCAGATATACTATGATTTTTGTGGAGCAACCCCAACACATAATCATTTTTTACATGGCATGCAAGGTTTAATAAATACAAAGCAACACAATGCAGCACATAGCTCTGCCTTGTACTACGTTGTGCCGTGTAGGCAGCCCATTGGTAGAGCGTGGGCTTTCCCATGCATCCACCCATGTATGTTGACGCAAACCCAGATTTACAAAGACTTGCGAACCTGGGTGTGCACTAAAATGATGTATCCAAGCAACAGGGTCATGGAGAGTAGAAATACCTTCTTTTTTCCTTCTTACTTCCTCTTTCCATGGGTGGTGCATGCTGCAGCACACATTGAAAGAGGAATATGACTCTGTTGATTGTTTTTCTGCCAAAAGGTGCCCTTTTCCTGCACAAAAACAATCTTGCCTGTGATGCAGGCCTCCTTGCACCTTGCTGTGCCATGTTATGTTAAAAAAGTAGTGATTGCAGCCCTAGATGTTCACAGGAAAAAGGGAGGAGCACAGGAAAGAGGCATAGGCCCTCATTCTGACCCTGGCGGTCGGTGATAAAGCGGCGGCCAAGCCGCCAACAGGCCGGCGGTCTAAAATATGCAATTCTGACCCTGGCGGGAACCGCCAACACAGCCCGCCAACTTAACACTCCGCCCGCCACAGCGGTACAAACAAACAGCGCGGCGGTTCCCGCCAACAGCCAGGCGGCAGACAATGTACCGCCCACCCTATTACGACCCACCAATCTGCCACCTTTTCCGGGGCGGGAGCACCGCCGATAAGAACACGGCGGAAACAGACTACGAACGGGAAAACGCTCACCTCTACGCACTCCACGCGAGATTCCGGCAGCATGGAACCAGAGTTGCAGGTCATCCCCGCACTCCTATTCCTGCTCATATACCAGGAGCACGCCCGGCGGCGCGGAAGACATCGGTGAGTACTGCACCTACGACACAGGGGAGGGAAAAGATTACCGGCACACACCCACCCACCCACACCCACTACAACACACACATCAATGCATTCCCACAGATCACTGTCACAACCCACAAACCCCCCCCTCCGAAATAATGCAAAGACCAAAAGAAGAGATCATAAACGGGCAGATATATTGAAATATGGACACCAGTAATCCCAATAAATAAATAAACTATATACAAAATATATACAGCTACTAAATGTAGTCCAACCACTGTCCGTGGATCACAGGGTTCCTGTGCAAAGGGGCAAGGCCCAGTCCCACGACAAGAACTCCACGGAGAGAACACTGCAGGGGCATCAGAAAGAAAATCGGACAGGCACCTCAGGGGGAAGGGAAGGGGGGGCACCTCAGCCACTTGAGTACACGACGCCAGATCCACGAGGGGACTCCATGACCACTGGCCCATCCTGGGGAGAGCAAAGCCACAGTCCAAACAGTCCATACAGTGGGTGGCCTGCCCACTGGGCCATCCTGGGGAGAGCAAAGCCACAGTCCATACAGTCCATACAGTGGGTGGCCTGCCCACTGGGCCATCCTGGGGAGAGCAAAGCCACAGTCCATACAGTCCATACAGTGGGTGGCCTGCCCACTGGGCCATCCTGGGGAGAGCAAAGCCACAGTCCATACAGTGGGTGGCCTGCCCACTGGGCCATCCTGGGGAGAGCAAAGCCACAGTCCAAACAGTCCATACAGTGGGTGGCCTGCCCACTGGGCCATCCTGGGGAGAGCAAAGCCACAGTCCATACAGTCCATACAGTGGGTGGCCTGCCCACTGGGCCATCCTGGGGAGAGCAAAGCCACAGTCCATACAGTCCATAACAGACCCCACTGCCACTGGAGGAGGCAAGTTGGCCAGAGGACATCCTGCAGCCCTGCCCGAGATAGATCCTGCCCTGCCACGTCTGCCAAAGGGCCAGCGGTTCTTGCCTTGAAGGGCCCAGTTCAGCGGTTCTTGAGACGGCGGGGCCCAGCGGAGCGGTGCTTGAGACGGCGGGGCCCAGTTCAGCGGTCCTTGCCCTGAAGGGCCCAGTTCAGCGGTTCTTGAGACGGCGGGGCCCAGGTCAGCGCTCCTTGCCCTGAAGGGCCCAGTTCAGCGGTGCTTGAGACGGCGGGGCCCAGCGGAGCGGTTCTTGAGACGGCGGGGCCCAGCGGAGCGGTGCTTGAGACGGCGGGGCCCAGTTCAGCGCTCCTTGCCTTGAAGGGCCCAGTTCAGCGGTGCTTGAGACGGCGGGGCCCAGCGGAGCGGTTCATGAGACGGCGGGGCCCAGCGGAGCGGTGCTTGAGACGGCGGGGCCCAGTTCAGCGCTCCTTGCCTTGAAGGGCCCAGTTCAGCGGTGCTTGAGACGGCGGGGCCCAGCGGAGCGGTGCTTGAGACGGCGGGGCCCAGTTCAGCGCTCCTTGCCTTGAAGGGCCCAGTTCAGCGGTGCTTGAGACGGCGGGGCCCAGCGGAGCGGTTCATGAGACGGCGGGGCCCAGCGGAGCGGTGCTTGAGACGGCGGGGCCCAGTTCAGCGCTCCTTGCCTTGAAGGGCCCAGTTCAGCGGTGCTTGAGACGGCGGGGCCCAGCGGAGCGGTTCATGAGACGGCGGGGCCCAGCGGAGCGGTGCTTGAGACGGCGGGGCCCAGTTCAGCGCTCCTTGCCTTGAAGGGCCCAGTTCAGCGGTGCTTGAGACGGCGGGGCCCAGCGGAGCGGTTCTTGAGACGGCGGGGCCCAGTTCAGCGCTCCTTGCCTTGAAGGGCCCAGTTCAGCGGTGCTTGAGATGGCGGACGGTCTATGGCCAACTGCTAATTGCCTGGTGGTGCCCTCCTGGGCAGCGGGGATGGTGCTCCTTCACTGCCCACCTGGGCTGTGGGTGGTGGGGCCCTCCTGGCCAGCTGGGCTGGGTCCTCCCTGGGCAGCGGCTATGGGGGTGGTGGGCTCTCCCGGGGCAGCTGTGCCGGTTCCTCCAGGGGCAGCGGCTATGGGGGTTGTGGGCTCCTCCTGGGCAGCAGGCCTGCTGCCTGACCTCTCCGACTTGCTGCCCTTGCCCTCCTTAGTCGTCGGCCTGTGGCCCTTTCCTCCCTTTGGAGCTGTGGCTGGTGACTGTCTCTGGGTGGTGTCCGGGGGGGATGTAGAAGGCGGGCTCCTGCGGCGCCCCTTCCGCCTTCTGCTCCTCTTCCCAGGGGGTGGGCTGGCTGTCCCCTTGCTGCTGGGCGAAGATCCAGACATGCGGGCTGGCGGGCTCCAATACCCCTGCACCCTTGTCAAGGGGGCTGCAGGGCTGGTGGTGGCTGAGGTGCTCTTCTTACCCCGACGAGAAGGAGGGGGGGGCTCAGGGTCAGGAAAGAAGTTAGTAGTGGCGAGGAAGAGCTTCTTGGGACAATGGAGAGTGGTAGGTACAGTGGGAATGGGAGTGGAGGGAGAGGATGTGGTTGTAGGTGAGTCACGTTTGCTGTCTTTGGGTGCAGGTGCAGGAGGGATAGGCTGTCGTGAGGTGGATGGCTGTTGGGTGGGTGGGTGGCTGCGTTTGTGTGGTGTGGAAGAGCTGGTGACAGACACAGTGGGAGAGGACACAGGGGACGTGTAAATGGCAGTGGGGGTGGTGACTGCACGTGTGCGGACTGGAGTGTCGCGCCGCGCGGTGCGGCGCGAGCCGAGAGCTCGACTTCGGCCGGGCGTTCGGCTCGGGCCGCGCACCGCGTTATTAAGACGCGGCGCGCCCCCAGCCTCTCCTGCGCGTTTCGAGGCCCCAGATTTGCTTGGGGCCTCGTTCTTCCTTCTGCCTTTCACTGTCCCAGGGGTCTCTGAACCCTCTTACCTGTTTTTCTTCGTTTCTTTGTCCTTTCTTCTTTTTGCAGTCTGTTGTGTGCCTTTCTTTATGTCTTTTCCTCCTTCCCAGATTCCTGTGCTTTCCCAGCATTCCTTGTTCCCTATTCTCTATGGTTCCTCTACTATTCTGTTCTATATATTGTTTCCCTATCTAAGATGGTGTCCTTTTACTTCCTGTGGGTCACTTCCTGTTTGTTGGTATATAAGGGCTGTGTTTTTCCTCTTTCCTTGCGCTGCAACACTTTCTGCTCAGTTGGTGTCTTCGCTCCTGATTTCCTTGCCTTTTGGTTTTGGACTCAGCATTCTGTATTTTCTGATTTTTGCTCCTTTTGGATTCCTGTTTGTTGTTCTTGTTTTTCTCCAGGACTTTTCCTGTTTGGAGGTTTTTCCCCTTTGGAAGGGGTTTTTCCCTCTGGCGCTACTTTCTGAAGGGCACGGTCTGTTCTTGGTGTCTCCATTGCCTACAGCACCGTGGCTACCAGAAAGAGTCACCCCTTTTTGGGCCAAAGCCGAACATTGAAGATTCACGCCACCAGATCTGCAAATTCCAGGCGCAAGCAGCACGCGAGTCGTGACAGATTGCAGCGCCTAACCATTCCGACGTCCTCAAACACCATGGATAATACAGTGGCGGCTGCTGCAGATCCGGAGCAATCTCTGTTAACCACGATTCAGCAACAAGCCCAGGAGTTGCAACAACTACGTAATGAAAATGCTGCGTTACGACAGGCTTTGGCCCTCCGCACCAGTGATGTTCCGACAATCTCCGCTTCTACCCCTTGTTTCTCTGGTGAACCAACCAAGCTTCGCGAGTTCTTGGATGCTTTAACGGTGTATTTCGCCTTCCGACCTACTCAATTCTCCCACGACAGGACCAAGGTGGGTTATCTTATCAGTGCCTTATCCGGCCCAGCCTTGGCCTGGGCAACCCCGATGGTGTCCTCCGACGACCCTGTATTGTCAGACTATTCCGCCTTTGTGAGTCGCTTCAAACAAATGTTTAGCCGTCCTGGATTGGAAGCCTCCGCTGAAGAAGCCTTGTGCGACATCCAACAAGGCTCCCAAGACGTCCTGCAATATATAACCCGTTTTCGTCAGCTGGCGGCAGAGACCACTTGGGTGGAACGTACTCTGGTAACATTATTTCGTAGAGGACTCAAAGAAGAAATAAAGGATGAACTAGTGCATTCTACCAGAGCGGAAGATCTTCGTGGCCTGATGGATCAAGCACTGTCCATCGAATATCGTCTTCAGGAACGGAGATCGGAAAAGAAAAGGAGTAGAGGGTTTACCCAACCAAGTAGCTCCCGTGCATACCTGCAGCGTTCCGAGGAACCTCGCACTCCTGCTAGAGACATCGAAGGGGAACCCATGCAGGTGGATACTACCCGAGGTCCGCTCTCTGCTAGTGAACGAGAAGACAGACGCAAGAGAGGGTTGTGCCTGTATTGTGGTTCTGCTGGTCACATACTCCGTACCTGTCCAGTACGTCCGTCCAGACCTTCGGGAAACGCCACCTCCCGTCCTCTGTAAGAAGGGAGGGGACGGGATCTACAGCTATACCTTCCATCAGCTCCTTTAATGACAATACAACTGCCTTGTTCATCTTTCCTGTCCTGTTACAACTTCCTGACGGTCGTCAAGAAAAGACTATGGCATTACTAGACTGTGGTGCTAGTGGTATATACATGGACAAGACATGGGCTGCTGCTAACCTAGTTCCTACTCAAGCAAAAGAAGTACCCGAACAGGTACACACTGTGGATGGATCTTTGATATCCTCTGGTCCTGTAGACACCACTACCCTGATGTTAAGTCTACAGGTGGGAAACCATCAAGAACACATCTCCTTCGATCTTATTACGTCCCCTAACCATACCATCATTCTTGGAATTCCGTGGCTCATTAGACATAACCCATATATAAATTGGGTTACCCGGACAGTCTCTTTGTCTTCGCAATTTTGTCACGAGAACTGTTTTACTTCCGACAAGTATTGGTCTCCAAAAAGATCCTTAGCTACTGAAGGTGCCACTGGTATGTCCATTAATACGGTCCAAGGGGTCCCAGACCACTATTTGGAGTTTCAGGATATTTTCCAAAAACCGTCAAAACCTGTGCTACCTCCACATCGAGAATATGATTGTGCAATTCCATTAGAACCCGGCACAATTGTTCCTTTTGGGAGGATGTACTCCCTCACGGAACCCGAAAGGGAAGTTCTAAAGGAGTATCTGGACGAAAATATACAGAGTGGTCTTATTGTTCCATCGTCGTCTCCGGCTGGGGCCCCTCTCTTTTTTGTGCCCAAGAAGACTAAGGATCTTCGTCCGTGCCTGGATTTTCGAGGTCTGAATAAAATCACCATTAAAGATCGTTATCCTTTGCCTCTCATCAGGGACATACTGGAAGCAATCAGAGGGGCCCAACGTTTTACTAAATTGGATTTACGAGGAGCCTACCACCTTTTACGCATAAGAGAAGGCGACGAATGGAAGACAGCATTCAGGACCCCATTTGGCCATTTTGAATATAGGGTTATGCCGTTTGGTCTTACTAACGCCCCGGCAATCTTCCAGAGATTTATGGACTCAGTGTTTTCAGACCTACTTAATCAGACAGTCGTGATCTACCTAGATGACATTCTTATTTATTCTAGAAATCCTGAACTCCATACTTCCCATGTGAAACAAGTTCTTCAAAGACTTCGTGATCATCAACTATTTTGCAAACCAGAGAAATGTGAGTTCGACATAACGGAAGTCAAATATCTGGGCTATCATTTAAGTCCCACCGGCATAGCTATGGACCAAGAAAAGGTACAAGCTATCCTAGAGTGGCCTTCTCCTTCTACCATCAAAGAAACACAATGTTTCCTAGGTTTAGCAAACTTCTATCGACAATTCATTCTAGACTTTGCCAGTCAGACTAGCCACATAACTCACACCTTAAAGAAGGACAATTTAAAGAAGGGGTTTGTCTGGACTGAGGCTGCTGACGCAGCCTTTCAAAGCTTAAAGAGAGCCTTCACCCAAGCCCCCATCTTAAGACATCCAGATACCACCAAGCAATTTATAGTAGTAACTGATGCTTCTGAGAGAGCCATCGGAGCTGTCTTACTCCAACGACAAGAGGATGATGGCCTTGAACATCCTGTTTTCTATTTGTCTCATATCCTTTCCACAGCTGAACAACATTATTCCGTACTTGAAAGGGAATTATTGGCTCTGAAAACAGCCTGCCTTGAGTGGAGGCAGTTTCTGATGGGTTCCAAGGAACCATTTGAGGTGAGGACAGACCACCGTAATTTACAATGTTTAAGAAATTTTGTATGCCAGAATAGTCGTCAGGCCCGCTGGGCCTTTTTCTTCAGTCAGTACGATTTTTATATTACATATATTCCAGGATCCCAAAACATTCTGGCTGATGCTCTGTCTCGCCGATATCCAGAGTGTTCTCCTTCCTCATCCCAGTATCTTCTAGAACCCAGTAAGATCATTGGAGTGGCTCAGTCTTTCCTGGAAGAAGTACAACAAGAATACGCCAACCTATCGGACCATGACATAGAAGAACTAAGACCATTATTGTACAAGAAACAAGGATATTTTTATTACCAAGACCTGATATTCCTCCCTACAAACAAGGTGCAAAAGAAAGCATTACAAATGTGCCATGATTCCCCTGTAGCTGGTCACAGAGGCATCAAAGCCACACAAGAATTACTTTCACGATTTTTTTGGTGGCCTACCTGGAAACTGGATGTGGAAAGATACATTCAGGCCTGTCCCATATGTGCCCAAGTCAAAATACCTCACACCAGACCGGCAGGATTACTACAACCTTTGCCTGTTCCATCGGCCCCATGGCATACTATCTCTACTGATTTTATGTGTTCGCTCCCACCATCAGCAGGAAACCGGGTTATCATGGTCACAGTGGATTCTTTCACAAAGATGGCTCATTTCACTGGCCTAAAAAAGCTGCCTACTTCCCAAGAACTAGGTCAAATATTCATAGATCATGTCTTCCGTCTCCATGGACTTCCACATACCATAATCTCTGATAGAGGACCTCAGTACATCTCCCGATTTTGGAAGCATTTTTGTAAAACACTGAATATGAATAGAGCCCTGTCTTCAGGGTTCCATCCTCAGACCAACGGACAGACTGAGCGTCTGAACCAAGGACTAGAGCAATATCTTCGATGCTTTTGCAATTCTACCCAAAGTAACTGGAGCACTTACCTCTCTTTAGCTGAATTTTCCTACAATAACTCAGTCCATAGTGCCTCCAAGGTCACTCCCTTTTTCTGTTCCTATGGTTTTCATCCTACCTCTTTCCCTACTTCTCCACAATCCAACTCTCCTCTACCTGCTATTAACTATTTCTCCAAACGCCTTCTCCAACTCCATAAACTAATTCGATCTAATTTGTTACATACCAAGAGGTATATGAAGAAGGCTGCAGACAAGAGACGTACAACCAATCCAAATTATCATCTGCAAGATAAAGTCTGGCTCTCCTCCAAATTCTTGCCCTCACGTCTCTCTCAAAACAAGTTCACACCTCGTTACTATGGGCCTTTCCGTATTCTCCAGTTGGTCAATCCTGTCACTGTCCGTCTTCACTTACCCCATACATGGAAGATCCATCCGGTTTTTCATGTTTCTCAGCTTAAACCTTATGTGCCTGATCCTTACTCACGTCAGTTTCCTTGTCCACCTCCTGTCCTTGTGAATGATGCTCCTGAATATGAAGTGCAGGAAATCTGTGACTCTCGTCTTTTTCATAAACGACTTCAGTATCTGATTCATTGGAAGGGTTATCCTCTCAGTGAATGTTCATGGGAAGATGCCTCTTCCGTTCACGCTCCTCTCCTGACTCAACGCTTTCACTGTTTATTCCCTCTTAAACCTGGGCCTTCGGGAGGGGGACCTACTGTCGCGCCGCGCGGTGCGGCGCGAGCCGAGAGCTCGACTTCGGCCGGGCGTTCGGCTCGGGCCGCGCACCGCGTTATTAAGACGCGGCGCGCCCCCAGCCTCTCCTGCGCGTTTCGAGGCCCCAGATTTGCTTGGGGCCTCGTTCTTCCTTCTGCCTTTCACTGTCCCAGGGGTCTCTGAACCCTCTTACCTGTTTTTCTTCGTTTCTTTGTCCTTTCTTCTTTTTGCAGTCTGTTGTGTGCCTTTCTTTATGTCTTTTCCTCCTTCCCAGATTCCTGTGCTTTCCCAGCATTCCTTGTTCCCTATTCTCTATGGTTCCTCTACTATTCTGTTCTATATATTGTTTCCCTATCTAAGATGGTGTCCTTTTACTTCCTGTGGGTCACTTCCTGTTTGTTGGTATATAAGGGCTGTGTTTTTCCTCTTTCCTTGCGCTGCAACACTTTCTGCTCAGTTGGTGTCTTCGCTCCTGATTTCCTTGCCTTTTGGTTTTGGACTCAGCATTCTGTATTTTCTGATTTTTGCTCCTTTTGGATTCCTGTTTGTTGTTCTTGTTTTTCTCCAGGACTTTTCCTGTTTGGAGGTTTTTCCCCTTTGGAAGGGGTTTTTCCCTCTGGCGCTACTTTCTGAAGGGCACGGTCTGTTCTTGGTGTCTCCATTGCCTACAGCACCGTGGCTACCAGAAAGAGTCGCCCCTTTTTGGGCCAAAGCCGAACATTGAAGATTCACGCCACCAGATCTGCAAATTCCAGGCGCAAGCAGCACGTGAGTCGTGACATGGAGTGGAGGGTGTGCTGGTGATGGAAACACTGGCTGATGGTGAGGTGAATGGAGGTGTGAGTGTAGACGTCACAGGGAGGGAGGAGGGAGACGAGGAGGTGGGGGTCACAGAGGTGGTAGTGACTGTTGGCATGTCTGCATCGGAATGTTGCGTGTGTGAATGTCTGCGTGATCTGTGGTGCTTATGTTTGGATGAGCTTCTCTTGGGTGTTGAGGTGTGTGCAGGCTGGTCTGATGGTGTGGGTGGGACAGGCAGAGGAACAGGAGACTGGGAGGAGGGAGTTAGTAGAGGCAGGCAGGAGACAGGGACAATGGCTGCCGTCAGTGCTGAGGCCAGAGCCTGGAACGATCGCTGATGGGCAGCCTGACCCGAATGAATGCCCTCCAGGTACGCATTGCTGCGATGAACCTCCCTCTCCACCCCCTGGATGGCATTCAAAAGGGTAGTCTGCCCAACAATGAGCGTTCGGAGGAGGTCAATGACCTCCTCACTGAGGGCAGCGGGGGTAACAGGGGCAGGGCCTGAGGTGCCTGGGGCGAAGGAGATGCCCGGCTTCCTGGCAGAGCGGGCACGGGGCGAACGCTGAGGGGCTGCTGGGAGGGCGGAGATGGTGTGCTGGGTGGCGGCTGTACCTGTAATGGCGGGGGGAACGGATGGTGCCACCCCCGCAAGGGAGCCCCCTTCCGAGGACGTGTCCGTGTCGCTGCAGGCTCCAGTCGTCCCCGTCGTGGAGCTCCCCTCGCCCTCCGTCTCACTGGTCCAGTCTGACTCTGTGGCATGGCCCTCCTGGGCCATGTGAGATGCAGCTCCCTCCTGCCCCAATGCCACTTCTCCTCCGCCTGATGATGCTGATGCACACAAGCACAGAAAGACAAACAAAAAGGGGGGGGAGAGAGAAATAAAGGGATATTGAGTACATGGATCTCCGGTACAGTTAGCGGACATGACAGACACAGATGCCCCCTGCACTAAGTTGCGCACTTGGGGTCCGCTACGCATTCCGTGGAACATGCCCTACACGCCTAGAGTTGACAACTGCACCCATGGATGACACGGCCCAGGGATGGCTGTACTGACAAACTACTGAGGGTGGTGGCTGGGGACACAGGGGCTTACTGGGGTGCCCAGCCTACAGATATCGCCCTGGCCTAGGGGGACCCCCAGCCATCCTCCCCCAACCAGACACCTCCACTGCGCGACAACAGAGTAGATAATGCTTGTACTCACCCCCTTGTGTCTGCTGTGCTGCCCTCACGCGCCCATCCAATTCAGGGTAGGCCACCGCCAGGATCCGGAACATCAGGGGGCTCAGTTGACGGCAGGCACCCCGCCTACGTTGGGAGGCCATCCCCAGCAGAGACTCGGCGGTCTTCTTGGTCCCGCGGCGGATGTCCTCCCACCTCTTGCGGCAGTGGGTGCCCCGTCGATGGTGGACCCCCAGGGTCCGGACTTCCTTGGCGATGGCACGCCAAATCCCGATCTTCTCATGGGCGCGGACCTATGTGACACGTACAGGGAGGGAGAAATACCACGTTCAAGTTTGTCAGCATTTTCCTTTCCAGTGGCCCAACGCCCCCCATCCCCGCCAGGCCCCCCGCCAGGCCCAACATGCCCCCCATCCCCGCCATGCCCCCCGCCAGGCCCAACATGCCCCCCATCCCCGCCAGGCCCCCCGCCAGGCCCCCCGCCAGGCCCAACATGACCCCCATCCCCGCCAGGCCCCCGCCATGCCCCCCGCCAGGCCCAACATGCCCCCCATCCCGCCATGCCCCCCGCCAGGCCCAACATGCCCCCCATCCCCGCCAGGCCCCCCGCCAGGCCCCCCGCCAGGCCCAACATGACCCCCATCCCCGCCAGGCCCCCGCCATGCCCCCCGCCAGGCCCAACATGCCCCCCATCCCCGCCATGCCCCCCGCCAGGCCCAACATGCCCCCCATCCCCGCCAGGCCCCCCGCCAGGCCCAACATGCCCCCCATCCCCGCCATGCCCCCCGCCAGGCCCAACATGCCCCCCATCCCCGCCATGCCCCCCGCCAGGCCCAACATAACCCCCATCCCCGCCATGCCCCCCGCCAGGCCCAACATGCCCCCCATCCCCGCCAGGCCCCCCGCCAGGCCCCCCGCCAGGCCCAACATGCCCCCCATCCCCGCCATGCCCCCCGCCAGGCCCAACATGCCCCCCATCCCCGCCAGGCCCCCCGCCAGGCCCCCCGCCAGGCCCAACATGCCCCCCATCCCCGCCATGCCCCCCGCCAGGCCCAACATGCCCCCCATCCCCGCCAGGCCCCCCGCCAGGCCCCCAAGCCAGCCAGTGTCCCCAAATCCAGATTGAATTAAACTCACTTGTTGGTCTGGAGGACCGTAGAGTAGCGCATACTGGGGGAGGACCCCATCCACGAGTTTCTCCAACTCCTCTCCAGTGAAGGCAGGGGCCCTTTCCCCAGGTGCAGCAGCCATTGTCCCTTCCAGACCGAGGTCACAGCAACACTTGCAGTATAGGTCCTCTCCTGTGAAAGTTCAAGTCGCAAGTGGATAAGTAGATAGAAAATGGCGGTCACGTCCGCGGCGGTGCGTACCGCGGCGGTGCGTACCGCGGCGGTGCGTCCCGCCACCGCCGGCGCCCTTCGCCATTGGCTCCTGAAACCCATAGGCTTCAATGTTAACCAATGCGGCTTTGCGCCGCGGTCTTCGCCCGCCGCCCGCCGCGGTGTGCCACGCCAGCGCATTGACCTCACATCCCATTGTCACACTTCACAGGTCAGGCAGCCGCCATTTCCAGGGCCCACATGGCTCAATTTCAACTGCGTCACACAGGCCTAGGCCTTGCATAGCCACTCAGACACGCCATTCACTGCATAGAGAATCGTATACTGTGCTAGCTGTGAGTACGTACCTGTGGGTTGCTTGACTGTGTGCTCCATGTTGTCCTTCCTAGGCACCGTCCGCTGGGTTGGGCGAGGAGACGGATGAATCCTCCCGTGTACCGACCGCTGGTGGACCTGTCGACAATGGAAGAACGCCACATTATCCTGACCTACCGTCTTAACCGTGCCACTATCCATGAACTGTGTGCCCAGCTGGAGCCCGACCTGATGTCCCCCATCCGCCAACCCACAGGGATTCCCCCTCTGGTGCAGGTCATGTCAGTACTCCATTTCTTGGCAAGTGGGTCATTTCAGACAACCGTGGGAATTGCTTCTGGGATGTCTCAGCCCATGTTTTCGAAGGTGTTATCCAGAGTGTTGTCTGCCCTGATGAAATCCGTGAGGAGCTACATCATTTTCCCTGAGGTGGGCGAATTGGCTACAGTGAAGGGTGATTTCTACACCCTTGGACATATTCCCAACGTAATTGGTGCCATTGATGGGACCCATGTGGCTTTGGTTCCCCCAAGAGACAGGGAGCAGGTGTACAGGAACAGAAAAAGTTACCATTCAATGAACATCCAGGTGGTGTGTTTGGCTGACCAGTACATCTCGCATGTAAATGCCAAATTCCCAGGGTCAGTGCATGACGCCTACATCCTAAGGAATAGCAGCATCCCTTACGTGATGGAACAGCTACAGAGACACCGTGTATGGCTAGTGGGGGACTCTGGGTACCCCAACCTGTCGTGGCTACTGACCCCAGTAAGGAATCCCCGGACCAGGGCAGAGGAACGGTACAATGAGGCCCATGGGCGTACTAGGAGGGTGATCGAACGCACCTTTGGCCTCCTAAAGGCCAGGTTTAGGTGCCTGCATATGACAGGTGGATCCCTAATGTACTCACCTAAGAAGGTGTGTCACATCATCGTGGCCTGCTGCATGCTTCACAACCTGGCTTTGCGCCGCCAGGTGCCTTTCCTGCAGGAGGATGGTCGAGACGGTGGTGTTGTGGCAGCGGTGGAACCTGAGGAGAGTGACGAGGAGGAAGACGACGGGGCTGAAACAGACAACAGGGACAGAATCATTGAACAGTACTTCCAATAGGACACAGGTAACATTTCAAAGATAATTTAGTAAATGTTAACTACTCTCCAGCATCTCTGCTGCCTGTCTATTTGCCCCAGTGTATGATGACTGAGTTTTGGCTTTTCCCTCCCTATTTCAGATCTGGGGTCCCCACTACGAGTCCTGTGCTTCGTTTCCCCATGGACTACAGCTTTGTGGCAGCTGTTTGTTGACTTCACCATGTACAAGGACATATTTGCACTGTCATGTCAATTACAATATATTGAAATCACAGCCAGACTCCAGATATTTTGGTGCAAAATAGGTGTTTATTGAAGTGCTCAAAATGGGATGGGTGGTTTCAAGTGGGTGTGGGCTATGGTGAAGGAATGTCCATGGCAGAGTCCAGAGTAACAGTCACACAGGTGCATTGTCCAGAGGCCTGTGGAGAGATGGAGCATGGGCAGTTCAAGGATGGACAGGGTGACAATGTGGGACAGTGGGATGACATCAGGTGGTATCCATTGCTGGCGGGGGTCTTGACATCCTACTCTGTCTTCTTGCGAGATCTCAGGGCCTTCTTGCGGGGTGGTTCTTCTCCTGCAGGAGGTGGGGGTCTGGTGGGCTGCTGCTGTGCGGGGGCCTCCTGTCCACTAGCGCCGGCGGAGGTGGTTGGCTGTTCTTGGTCCAGGCTAGTGGCAGGGGCCCATGGGTGTTGTTCAGTGTCCGCCCTGGTGTTTACGAGGTCCTGCAGCAGCCCTACCATGGTAACCAGGGTGGTGTTGATGGCTCTGATGTCCTCCCTGTACCCCCGATAGTGTTCCTCCTGCAGTGCCTGGATCTCCTGGAACCGGGCCAGTACCGTCGCCATCGTCTCCTGGGAGCGGTTGTATGCTCCCATGATGGTGGTGAGGACCTCGTGGAGAGTGGGTTCCCTGGGCCTCTCCTCCCCCCCCTGTCGCACAGCTGCCCTCCGAGTTCCCCTGTTTCCCTGGGCCTCTGCCCCCTGGCCGGTGTGCCCACTACCACTGCCCCCAGGTCCCTGTTGTTGTTGGGGTGGTGGGTTATCCTGGGTGCCCTGTAGTGGTAGACACACCGCAGATTGACGCGCCCTGGAGACAGAGGCATGGGCCTGCTGGGTGGGAGCTGTGCTGGTGTTCCCAGAGGGGTTAGGGTCTGTAGTGGCCTGGGCCTGTGTGAGGGGAACCGACTGTCCAGAGGTCCCCGATGGTCCGGCCTGGTCATCGGTGTCCAGGTCGACAGAGCTGCTGTCATCGCTGACGGCCTCTTGGGTGGGGGGTGTGGATAATTCTGGCCCCTCCGCCGTGGTGTGTTGACGGTCGGGTCCTGCAGGGGTATAGAGGTATGGTTATAGTTTCAATGTGTGGCATATGGGTGTATCTGTGGGTTCTCGTGTCCCCAAGTGCTGGCATTCGTGTGTGGGGGCTTTGGTGAGGGTGGCTTGTGGGGGGGATGTGTATATGCATTGGGCATGCTTTGGTGATGGGTGTCCATGCTTAGTGGACGCATGCAGGCCTAGGTTTTGGGATGTGTGGGTTGTGATGGTGAGACATTGGCGGGGAATAGGTGTGCTGGGGGTGGGGGTGAGGATGGTGGTGGGGGTGAGGATGGTGGTGGGGGTGAGGGTGGGGGTGAGGATGGGGGTGGGGGTGAGGGTGGGGTTCGAGGATGGGGGTGAGGGTTGGGGTCTGATTTGGCATGCAGGTGGGGAGGAAGCAGTATTGAAGCTTCAACTTACCAGTATCCATTCCTCCGCCGACTCCTGCGAGGCCGTCAGGATGCAGGATGTTCAAGACTTCCTCCTCCCATGATGTGAATTGTGGGGGTTGAGGTGGGGGTCCTCCGCCAGTCTTCTGCACGGCGATGTTGTGCCTGGATACCATGGAACGCACCTTCCCCCGTAGGTCGTTCCATCGCTTCCTGATGTCTTCCCGATTTCTGGGGTGCTGTCCCACTGCGTTCACCCTGTCGACAATCCTCTGCCATAGCTCCGTCCTCCAGGCAATGCTAGTGTATTGTATCTGTGTGCTGAACAGCTGGGGCTCTACCCGAACGATTTCCTCCACCATGACCCTGAGTTCTTCGTCTGTGAAGCAGGGTTGTCTTTGGGGTGCCATGGGGTGGTGTGTATGATGTGTGGGGTGGAGTATGTGTAGTTAAGTGAGTTGAGTGTGGTGGTGTGTGTTGTTTTGTGTGTTGATAGTGTGTGGGTGATGGTGTTGAGTGGCTGTGGCTGTTATTTTTTGGATGCTGGTGTCTCGCTCTTGCCTTCTTTACGAATTTTTTAGCGTAGGGGTTTGTGGGTGATGTGGGTGGGTGTTTTATATTGTATTGTGTGTGTGGGAGTGGTGTGTGTATGTGTATCAGGTGTGTGGGATTCAAATCGTCCAATGTGGCTGGGTTTTGTTCGTTTGTGTGTATTCTGACCGCGGCGGTGTGTCCCGCCAATGGAATACCGCGTTTGAATGACCGCCGCGTGGATTCGTGGGTCGTAATGGCATGGGCGTATTTCTGTTGGCGTGACGGTGGAGGTTTTGTCACCTCCACCTTTCCGCCGACCGCTGGTCTGGCGGTCTGTTGTGGCGGTCGGATTTTCGGAGGTTTGCCTTCTGCGGGTCAGAATGACCGTGGCGGGTTTCCGCGACCGCGGCGGGATTATGGAGGATTTCTGACCGGCGGTAGGCGCCTTTTACCGCCGAGGTCAGAATGACCACCATAATTTCTCACACCAACTAACTGGAAATGTGTTAGTTAAGTCTAGTTACCGTTGGTAACAGCACCCCTTGCATTTAGTTATTCATGAAATAAATGAAAATATATATGACCTTTGCCTGACTGTGACCATATTAAGAATATCAGAACTTGAATGGAGTGAAGTGAGTTTGTGATATCTCTGCTTTTCATGTTGTATGAATGATGGGGCAGATGTGTTAAGGTTTCAGGCAACACAGGGCAGTAAACAAAATTGCTGTGCTGTGTTGCATAAAATGGAGAGAATTGAAATGCACCTTATCTGCTAAGACATGGCACCCTTCAGCTCCTTCCTTGCACTGGTGCAGTATGTGCTGCTTAGGTGCACTTTGTGCTGCCTAATGCCAATGCAGGGACTCCTGCACCATGCTGCAAGGGTGCCTATGATAAGAGCATGATTGTTTTTGTGAAGGAAGGAGTATCTTCCTGCACAAAAAGACGGCAGTTTCCTTTTTCTACGTGTGTTGTGGAATTCATCACACATACAAAACAGGAAGTAACTAAGAGAAATAAGGATATTGCTCCTTGCTATGCATGCTTCTGGGAGCTACATAATTTTGCTCCAATACTAGGTTAACTGACCTTAGTAAATCAGGTATTGCATCAAACTCCATGGGTGAATGTATGAGACTGCCCATGCTCCACCCGTGGAATGGCTCCCCAATGCAAAGTAACGCAAAGTAGTGCTATATTGTTTGTTGTGCTACTTTGTATTTACTAAACAATGCAAAGCTAAACAAAGTGGCATTGTGAGGCATAGTAAATCCCAGCCAAGGTCTTGTGTTGCCTTGTGAGGGCTTGCATCAGCCAAGCACAATGCAAATCCTCAGTAATCTGCCTTGAGGGATGCATGATGGAGACCTAGGTGCAGATTTACTAATGTTTCATGCAACACAGGTCAGCAAGTACATTTTCTGTGCTGCACTGGGTGATACGGGGAGAGCAGACATGCACAATATCTTCTATGACATGGCACCCTTCTGCTCCCTCCATGAACTGGTGAACTGTGCTATGCTGCAAGGGTGCCTATGTTGACAGCATGATTGTTTTTGTGCTGAAAGGACAACCTTCCGCACAAAAACAATCCTTCAAAGCATTTTCCTTTTTTGAAATGTGATTCAGAATGTGTCACACATATAAAAAAAAGGTAACAAGTAAATGTATTTCTCCTCTTTACCCTGAGTCTGGGAGGCACACAAGTTTGGCTCAATCCCAGGTTTACTGACCTTAGTAAATCTGGGATTTCATCCATGGGTGGATGCATGGGAATATTCTTGCTCCCCCCATGGAATGCCTCCCAGATGCAAAGTTGGCTGTTCTAAGTATATCAGATTTAAAAGCAGTCACTCACAGTGTTTGAATATAATTGATGCATCCATTATGTAGTTTTTGTAGAAGTACATCAGTCTTAATACAGGCACCTCAAAAGTGACAAGTGTGTGGGCTCATTTATCTACACTATGAGGTCACATTTAATCACCTGGTGTATTATGGGGATTTGATTTGAGCTCTGAATCAGGCCTATCTACCACTCAACAGGGAAGAGAGAAGGGCTGCCAAGCAACAGCCTTACATGAGTGGGAACTCTTCCTAGTAGTCACGCTCTCTCACTGTGCCGGTGTGTCTTTATACCCCCTTGTGGAATCCATCCTCCTGCCTCTCTCCAGCTTAGGTTCATCCAAAGGCAACTATTCCGTGTCAAAGATGATCTTGCAGATGTGGTAACCGGTTATCCTGAGTCATGCGGGAGCACAATGTTCCCCTGCCCACATTTTCTGATGGAAACCCCGCTGGTGAAGCAGAAGTCTAGAACAGGAATAAGCACCTGAGGGTTGGGAAGTGAGAGAGATACTGACACTAGGGACCTCATTTATGAGGCCCTAGCGGCACACTGTGTCACCAAACAGTTATGTTTTTTTACTCTCCGGTGGCGCAGTGTGCCAGCCCATATTTACAAGGTCATGCAAAGCCACCATGCATGGCTTTTCATGACCTTGTAAATATGGACCCATTTCACACATAACACTGCAGGAAAGGGGCGTCCCATGATTTTTTCTTGGAGTGTTCCCACCCAACACCCATGGAGCCCAAAGGAATCTAACACATTCCCAGTTTTACAAGTCTGGGAATGCGTCAGATTCCTATGCCACCTCAGGGGTGGCATAAAAATGATTTAACAGGGAAAAATATTTTTATTTCACCCCATTTTGACTCTTGTGATTGTTTTTGTGCAGTAAGGTGTCTCTTCCTGCACAAAAACAATTATCCCCCCAATGCAGGCATCGTTTCACCATGGTGCAAGGGTGCTTGCAATGATCCTAGGCAGCAATTTGTGTACCAGTTCAGGGGGAGAGGACAGAAATGTGCCATATCTAGTAGATGTAGTGCATTTCTGCCCTTTCCATGTGGTGCAGGGTGGTGCAGCAAGGCATTTGTTGTGCTACCCTGCACAGCGGGCCTTGTAAATGAGGCCCTAGATATGGTGTCACCTAGTGTTTCAGGCAACCAACATTGCACCCATATGAACAAGG
This sequence comes from Pleurodeles waltl, assembly GCF_031143425.1. Taxonomy (NCBI): domain Eukaryota; kingdom Metazoa; phylum Chordata; class Amphibia; order Caudata; family Salamandridae; genus Pleurodeles; species Pleurodeles waltl. The sequence goes on along the minus strand of NC_090444.1, from coordinate 1,786,992,848 downwards.
AAAAGGTCATTCGAAAATCACTAGTAATATTGCATTCCAAACACTGTATTACGCTCTTGGTGCTCTGGTTAGGCAAATCAAAAGTGGACATTGTTGTCCACTACTATCCAAGAACTGCTTTATGCCCTTATTAACATATCTTTAACTGCTTCTTGTAATTTACCTGGACTATGAGTACTAGGTTTACTGTAGAATACTGATTAGTTTTCAGTATTGCATACCCTAAATTCTTGGACACTATTTCAGAAGTAAAATCGTCAGTTTCTATTGTTAGATATATATTAGTATTCACAGATTATTTAAAGTTCAAATAAGCACAATGTTAGTATTCACAGCCTTCTGTTTTTCACTAATATTCTTGTGTACTCTGTTCCAACAAAGTTTGATTTAAGTACAGCTTGTTAAATATGCCCAATGAGCACATACTAGAATGCAAATCTGTTTGCTTTTTCTTTTTGATTCTTGGATGCAGGGAAAAGATACCTCTGGAGTAAGACACTGTGAGAAAACAGGGCTGATTGCAGAGGCCCCCTAACTTTTTGCCCCCATTTTTCACTTTTTGTTGGTGTTTTCCTGACTCTGATGGTGCCCTGGGTACTGCTAACCAGTCCCAGGGCCTGTGCTCTGTGTAAAATCAATATGCAAATTAGGCTAATTATAATTGGCTAAGTTAACCTACCTATAAGTCCCTAGTATATGGTAGGACATGTAGGTTTAGGGACCACAGCATAGGTAGTGCACCTATAGGTGCACTGCTGAGGTGCCCAGTGTGATTTTAAAGGCAGGCCTGCATTGCTGGCTGCTTTTACATTAAAGTTATATGCAAATTCGACTTTGGAATTAAAAGTAGTTCCAAAGTCTTAAACTACCTTATTTTTACATATAAGTCACCCCTAAGGTGTGCCCTATGTGCCCCTAGGGCTGGGTGCCATGTAACTATAAGCAGGGACCTTATAAAAATAGTTTTATAAGCCCTGGTGAGGTAAAAACAGCCAAATTCATTTTTCCCTCATTGTGGTAAATGGCCTTCATATGCTAGAATGGGGAGACTTTATTTTAATTTTTAAAGTCCCCTTAAATGATGGATACCAAGAGTTTGGTATCAAATTAATTTTTGTAATAAATCCCACAACTTCCAGTTGTGGGATTTAATATAACTTGTTCAGGTAAAGAGTTTTAAACTTTACCTGAAAAGTTGCCAATTTCAGCCCTGCATTGTTTTTGCTGCTGTTCTCTGATTGACCAGCCTCTAGCAGCCTGGCCAGGCTGCCTTGATGAGGTGTGAAGTGGCCTGGCTTCACACAAAGGAATGTGCCTGTGGGAGGGAATCTCCCCTCCGCAGATGGTGAGGCAGGAAGGGGGAGGGCTGCCAAACTGGTCCTCAAAGGCCGAGAAGGACATCTGGAGCAACAAGCAACACTCCCACATCCTGCAACCTCAGACAACTAGGTGCTCCCTTGATTAGATTAGGAGAGGGCAGGAGAGGGGTGTGTTTATGATTTTTAGCCACACCAGTGGGTGGGCTCAGCCAGATGTAACCTCCAAAAATCAGATTCAGCCATGATGGATTTTTGGAGAATGTTGCCTCCTGGGATTGATTTTTGCTGTGGTCATCACAGGGGGAAGGACCCTGCACCTGATTGGAGAACCAGGACCCTCCTGCTTTTCACCCAGGAGCAAGGATAAAACTGGCAGACCTGCACTCACACCTCAGTTCCCTTCCACATCCAACAAGGAAGAACTACAGAATAAGAAGGACTGCCCTGCTGGACCCCTGGCCTGCACCTGCAACCTGCACTCAGAAGGACTGCACCAGCTGCACACTTGGGCTTCACCACAAGAAGGACTTTGCCTGCCTTCAACTGGTTCAAGGAGGGACTCCCTGTTTGCTACAGGTGAAAACTTGCTAACCAGAGTCCCCTGCACCAACTCCTGAAGAAAGTGACCAGCTGACCACTGTCCAGTGGCCAAAAAAGAGTTTGCGCCAGGTGCATTCTGGGAGTTGTAGTCTGCACCCCCCAAGGACCATCTCAGAACTTCTGGACCCTTGGGGTGAGCTGTGGACCTCAAAAGAACCTTAAAAGGACATATGGGAGAAGCCCCAGAAGTTTGGAGAAGTTTGGAGAACTTTTGAAAAAAAGCTCCATAGAGGGCCGCAGCAACTCTAGCCGGCTTCCCTCAACCGCGACCCGGCCTGATTTGCTGGTTCGTCCTGGTAAAGAAAATCTCTGAAAAAGAGACTAAGTCCAAAGGTAAAAATTTGACCGGGACCTCCCAGCCAGCATATCCTCGGAGGGCTCCAGGGACGTCGGATCAAGATCCAGGTTTACCCCGGTCGAAAGATTTTCACCTCGAAAAAACGACTAAGTCCGAAGGTAAAAATCTCTACTGAGGATTCCTGCGACGCCTATCCGGAGAAGGGCTCCAGGAGGTCGGATTGGACTGGCAGGTTCATCCCGCTGAAAAAAATCTTTGAAAAAGAGACTGAGGTGGTCACTACAACCCTGGCGGACGGTGTTAAAGCGGCGGTAAGACTGCCAACAGGCCAGCAGTAAAAAATTTGCAATTACGACCGTGGCGGAAACCGCCAACAAAGACAGCCACTTTAACACTCAGACCGCCATGGCGGTACAAACAAACAGCTCGGCGGTCACCGCCAACAGACAGGCGGAGGACAATGTACCGCCCACACTATTATGACAGGCCAATCCGCCACCTTTTCCGGGGCGGATTCACTGCGGATAAAAACACGGCGGAAACAGGCATTTTGAAGGAAAAACGCTCACCTCTATACACTCCACGAGGAATGACGACACCATGGAGCCGGAACTCCATATTCTTCCTGCACTAGTCTTCCTGCTCCTGTACTAGGAGCACCAACGCCGGCGGTGAAGACCATGGTGAGTACTGCACCTACGACATAGGGGAGGGGGAGGCAAAAAACATGAACACACACACGCAACACCCCAACCCCCACCCTCACCCACTACAACACACACACCAATGCATATCCAAACATTACAGTAACACCCCTCCAACCCCCGGAAGAATACAAAGACAAAAGGAAATTAGTGTAACCATTGTAATATATCAAAATTCAGTTAGCAAATATTTACATATATACACTATTAACAAAATATTTGCCCACTGTGCCATCCTGGGGAGTGCAAAGCCACAGTCTCTCAAGTCTCTACAGTGGGTGGGTTGGCCACTGTACCATCCTGGGGAGTGCAAAGCCACAGTCTCTCAAGTCTCTACAGTGGGTGGTTTGCCCACTGTACCATCCTGGGGAGTGCAAAGCCCCAGTCTCTCGAGTCTCTACAGTGGGTGGTTTGCCCACTGTACCATCCTGGGGAGTGCAAAGCCACAGTCTCTCCAGTGGATAACAGTCTCCACTGGTTCTGGAGGGGGACTGGTGCCCAGAGTGCTTCATCCTGTGCAGGACAGACGGAGTGGATGCATGTCTCCACTGGTTCTGGAGGGGGACTGGTGCCCAGAGTGCTTCATCCTGTGCAGGACAGATGGAGTGGATGCATATCTCCACTGGTTCTGGAGGGGGACTGGTGCCCAAAGTGCTTCATCCTGTTAAGGACACAGGTAGTGGATGCATGTCTCCACTGGTTCTGGAGGGGGACTGGTGCCCAGAGTGCTTCATCCTGTTAAGGATACTGGTAGTGGATGCATGTCTCCACTGGTCCTGGAGGGGGACTGGTGCTCAGAGTGCATCACTCACCCCGTGACGGTCCCAGTTGCGTCACTGCCCCTGCCGCTCATGGGCTAGCAGTGCTTGAGTTGGCAGTCCTTGCCCTGTTCAGCGGTGCTTGACTTGGCGGTCCTTGCCCTGTTCAGCGGTGCTTGCCCTATTCAGCGGTGCTTGACTTGGCGGTGCTTGCCCTGTTCAGCGGTGCTTGACTTGGCGGTCCTTGCCCTGTTCAGCGGTGCTTGACTTGACGGTCCTTGCCCTGTTCAGCGGTGCTTGCACTGTTCAGCGGTGCTTGACCTGTTCAGCGGTGCTTGACTTGGCGGTGCTTGCCCTGTTCAGTGGTGCTTGACTTGGTGGTCCTTGCCCTGTTCAGCGGTGCTTGCCCTGTTCAGTGGTGCTTGACTTGGCGGTGCTTGCCCTGTTCAGCGGTGCTTGACTTGGCGGTCCTTGCCCTGTTCAGCGGTGCTTGATTTGGCGGTTCTTGCCCTGTTCAGCGGTGCTTGCCCTGTTCAGCTGTGCTTGACCTGTTCAGCGATGCTTGACTTGGCGGTCCTTGCCCTGTTCAGCGGTGCTTGACTTGGCGGTCCTTGCCCTGTTCAGCGGTTCTTGCCCTGTTCAGCGGTGCTTGACTTGGCGGTCCTTGCCCTGTTCAGCGGTGCTTGACTTGGCGGTCCTTGCCCTGTTCAGCAGTGCTTGCCCTGTTCAGCGGTGCTTGACTTGGCGGTCCTTGCCCTGTTCAGCGGTGCTTGCCCTGTTCAACGGTGCTTGACTTGGCGGTGCTTGCCCTTTTCAGCGGTGCTTGACTTGGCGGTGCTTGCCCTGTTCAGCGGTGATTGACTTGGCGGTCCTTGCCCTGTTCAGTGGTGCTTGCCCTGTTCAGCGGTGCTTGACTTGGCGGTACTTGCCCTGTTCAGCGGTGCTTGACTTGGCGGTCCTTGCCCTGTTCAGCGGTGCTTGACTTAGCGGTCCTTGCACTGTTCAGCGGTGCTTGACTTGGCGGTCCTTGCCCTGTTCAGCGGTGCTTGCCCTGTTCAGCAGTGCTTGACCTGTTCAGTGGTGCTTGACTTGGGGGTGCTTGCCCTGTTCAGCGGCGCTTGACTTGGTGGTCCTTGTACTGTTCAGCGGTGCTTGCCCTGTTCAGCGGTGCTTGACTTGGCGGTCCTTGCCCTGTTAAGCAGTGCTTGCCCTGTTCAGCGGTCCTCCTGGGCAGCTGGGCTGTGGCTGGCGGGGTTCTCCTGGGCATCTGGGCTGTGCCTGGCGGGCCCTCCTGGGCAGCTGGGCTGTGGCTGGTGGGGTCCTCCTGGGCAGCTGGGTTGTGGCTGGCGGGGCCCTCCTGGGTAGCTGGGCTATGGCTGGCGGGGTCCTCCTGGACATCGACGATGGGGCTGGCGGTGGCCTCCTGGCCACCGGGGATGATGGCGGTCTTCTCCGCCGTGCTGCTCCTCCCAGACTTTGCGGGTTTCTTCTGCCCCTTCCCCACCTTGGGAGGAGTCACAGCTGAGTCCACACTCACCCGGGACCCCTGTGAGCGGCTTGGGTGGCTGGAGTCTTCCCCCTCTCCCGCTGGGCACTGGCCAACTTCTGGTGCTTCACAGTGGGGGGGACTGGCTGTGCTCTGGCTCCGTGATACACTGGCTGGCCTGGTGGCCGGTGCACTCTACATACCTGTGACAACAGGCACCACTGGTCCCGGAGATTTTGTGGCTGAGGTGCTAGTACGAGACCTATGAGTTGGACGGTGGGGGGGTGGTGGTAAATAGGTTAAGGGTGGACAGGAAAAGTTGTTTGGAGACACTGGGACGGGTAGCTGGAGGGGGTTTGGGAGTGGAGGAAGAGGTGGTGGTTGTAGGAGGTGTAACTTTTGTGGCTTTGGGTGCAGGTGCATGCGCTGGAGGCTGTTGTGAGGTGGATTTATGTTGGGTGGGTGTGTGCCTGTGTTTGTTTATCTTGGGAGGGGGCGTCACAGACACACTGGGAATGGACACAGGGGATGTGTGAATGGTAGTGGGGGTGGTGACTGCACGTGAGCGGGGTGTGGTGTTGGGTGTGCTGGTGCGGGACATAGTGGCTGTAGTGGTAGTGCATGCAGGTGTGAGTGTAGACGAGACTGGGAGGGAGGAGGGAGATGATGAGGAGGGGGACACAGTGGAGGCAGTGGATGTTGCTGTGTCTGTATGTGTGTGATGCTTGCGTAAGTGCCTGTGGGATGTGTGTTGCTTATGTTTGCCTGAGCTTCCCTTGTGTGGTGAGGTGTGTGCAGGCTGGTCTGATGGTGTGCTTGGGATAGGCAGAGGTACAGGGGATTGGTCTGGGTGGAGGAAGTTGGAGGGGGAGGCTAGACACAGGGACAATGGCTGCCATCAGTGCTGAGGCCAGAGATTGAAAGGTTCGATGAAGGGCAGCCTGACCAGAATGAATGCCCTCCAGGAATGCATTGGTTTGTTGCAACTCCCTTTCTACACCCTGGATGGCATTCAAAATGGTAGACTGCCCAACAGTGAGGGACCTGAGGAGGTCAATGGCCTCCTCACTGAGGGCAGCAGAGGTGACAGGGGCAGGGGCTGAGGTGCCTGGGGCGAAGGTGATGCCCACCCTCCTGGCTGAGCAGCCACAGGGCACACGCTGAGGGGCTGCTGGGAGGGCGGTGCTGTAGGGGGGTGGCGGCTGTACCTGTAGAAGTGGGGGGCACAGATGTTGCCGCCACCACAAGGGAGCTCCCATCGGAGGACGAGTCTGTGTCGCTGGTTTCAGCTCCTGTCACTGCCGTGGTGCTCCCCTCGCCCTCCGTCCCACTGGTGTATTCAGAGTCCGAAGTGTGGTCCTCCATGGCCATGTGGGACGCACCTCCCTCGTGCTCTGGTGCCACTGCTCCTCTGCCTGATGATGCTAATGCACACAAGAACAGGGAGACTGAAAAAAAGGGGGGGGGACAGAAGAAAGACAGGTTGAGTGCATGGCTTACCGCTACCGTTGGCGGACAAGACAGACACAGCAGCCCCCTACACTACGTCGCGCTGTTGGGCTCTACAGTGCAATTCCTGGGAAATGGCCTACAAGGCTATGGACGACATCTGCACACATAGATGACACAGGTGCATGAATACCTGAACTTGGCACTCTACAGAGGTGGGATGCGGGGGCCACAGGGCCATGCCTTACGAAGGGGCCTAGCCTACGGAACTTGCCCTGGCCTAGGGAAACCCACAGCTCTCCTCCCCCCCCAGACCCCTCAACTGCACACAAAGTCAGCAGAATGAGCGTGTACTCACCCCCTTGTGTCTGCTGTGATGCCCTCAAGCGCCCATCCAACTCCGGGTAGGCCACCGCCAGGATCTGGAACATCAGGGGAATCATGGTTCGACGGGCACCCCTCCCACGTTAGGAGGCCATCCCCAACTGAGCCTCCGCCGTCTTCTTGCTCCAGCGGCGAATGTCCTCCCCTCTCTTCCGGCAGTGAGTGCTCCGTCTGTGGTGGACCCCCAGGGTCCGGACGTCCTTGGCGATGGTACGCCAAATATCCTTTTTCTGGTGGGCGCTGACCTACATGAAATGTACAGGGGAAGAAGAGAAGTCATTACCTACTGCGCCGTCAAAGTGAGTGGCCCCCATCCCTACCCTTGCCATGTGGCACATGCACTGACCGTCTTTCATGCACTCAGAACTCTGCCCCCTTCCTTCTTGCAACCAGCCCTCTCCACACACTCATAGCCCATTCAACATGCCCCCTGTGCACTTACCTGCTGGTCTGGAGGACCGTAAAGTAGCGTGTACTGGGGAGGACCCCGTTGACGAGCTTCTCCAACTCCTCCGATGTGAAGACAGGGGCCCTTTCCCCAGACGCACAAGCCATTGTCTCTTCCAGAACGAGGTCACAGCAGCACTTGCAGTGTAGGTCCTCTCCTGTCGAAGATCAGGTATCGAGTGATTCAACAGCTAGAAAATGGCGGTCACGTCCGCGGCGGTGCTTACCATCACCGCCGGTGTACATCGTCATTGGCTCCTGGGACCCATAGGGTCCAATGTTAACCAATGCAGCATTGCGCTGTGGTCTTCGACCGCCTACCGCGACGGTGTACAACGCCAGCGCAGTTACCTCACATCCCATTGTCCCACTTTAGAGGTCAGGCAGCCGCCATTTCAGGGGCTCACATGGCCTAATTACCAACTGCGTCACACATACCTAGGCCTACTCTCAACACACATACAGGCCAGATTTAGTGTATGAATCGCGTTCTGTGTAGACAGTGGGTACATACCTCTGACTTGTTTGACTCTCTGGTCGCTGTTGTCCTTCATAGGCACCGTCCGCTGGGACATGTGAGGAGATGGCGGAGTCCTCCGTTGTACCGACCGCTGGTGGACCTGTCGACAATGGAGGAAAGAAATCTGATAATCACCTACAGATTTGACCGTGCCACAATCCAGGAACTGTGTACCCAGGTGGAGCCAGACCTGATGTCAGCAATCCGCCATCCCACAGGAATCCCCCCTCAAGTGCAGGTGCTATCAGTGCTCCATTTCCTTGCAAGTGGGTCTTTTCAAACAACTGTGGCCATGGCATCAGGGATGTCCCAGCCTATGTTTTCCAATGTATTGTCCAGAGTGTTGTCTGCCCTGCTGAAACACATGCGGAGCTACATCGTTTTCCCTCAGGTGGAGGACTTGCCTACAGTGAGAGGTGACTTCTATGCCCTTGGACATATCCCCAACATCATAGGTGCCATTGATGGGACCCATGTGGCTTTGGTTCCCCCCCTACAGGAGTGAACAGGTGTACAGGAACTGGAAGAGTTATCATTCCATGAATGTACAGATGGTATGTTTGGCCGACCAGTACATCTCCCATGTGAATGCCATGTTCCCTGGGTCAGTGCATGACGCCTACATCCTGCGGAATAGCAGCATCCCTTATGTGATGGGTCAACTCCAGAGGCACCGTGTGTGGCTATTAGGTGACTCTGGTTACCCCAACCTGTCATGGCTACTGACCCCAGTGAGGAATCCCAGGACCAGGGCAGAGGAACGCTACAATGAGGCCCGTGGGCGTACTAGGAGAGTGATCGAGCGGACCTTCGGCCTCCTGAAGGCCAGGTTCCGGTGCCACCATATGACAGGTGGATCCCTTTTCTACTCACCAAAGAAGGTGTGCCAGATCATCGTGGCCTGCGGTATGCTTCACAACTTGGCTTTGCGACGACAGGTGCCTTTTCTGCAGGAGGATGGTCCAGATGGCGGTGTTGTGGCAGCTGTGGAGCCTGTGGACAGTGATGAGGAGGAAGCAGAGGAAGAAGACATTGACAACAGGGATTCAGTCATCCAGCAATATTTCCAGTGAAACACAGGTGAGAATACATTTCTGCCTACTACAAGTACTTTTACACTTCTACCTCTATCCTGTCTGTCGATTTCACCCAGTGCATGTCACTGAGTTGTCACTTTCCCTTACGGTTTCACAGGTGTGGGTCCCAACGTGTGTCATCTGCTTAGATTCCTCAGGGACTAGAGCTGTGTGACATAGGTATATTGACATTACTATTTCCTGAAACGTTTGTCACTGTAATTGCAAATACACTATTTCAAAATCACAGACAGACTCCAAATCTTTTGGTGCTTTAGGTGTGTTTATTTACATAAAAAATATTGGAGGGGGAAGTTAAATGGTAAAGGGTGATGGCGGAGGAGTGTCCATGGCAGAGTCCAGTCTATTTGTCTCATAGGTGCATTGCCCATATGGGCATAGGAAGTGGAGCTTGGGCAGTTTCAATATGGACAGGGTGACAAAGTGGGACAGTGGGTTGACAATCAGGGTGGTCTCATTTCTTGGCGGGGGTCTTGGCATCGTGCTCTGTCTTTTTGCTGGATCTCAGGGACTGTTTGCGGGGTGGTTCTCTGTCTGGAGGGGGTGGGGTGCTGGTGTGGTGGTCCTGTGGCGGTGCCTCCTGTCCACTAGCGCCGGCGGAGGTGGTGGGCAGTTCATCGTCCATGCTAGTGTCAGGGGCCCTTGTAGTGCCACAGTGTCCCTCCTGGTGTTGAGTAGTTCCTTCAGCACCCCTACGATGGTGCCCAGCATGGAGCTGATGGTTCTGAGTTCCTCCCTGAACCCTAAATACTGTTCGTCCTGCATGCGCTGGTTCTCCTGAAACTTGGCCAGGACCGTTGCCATCGTCTCCTGGGAGTGGTGGTATGCTCCCATGATGGAGGAGAGGGCCTCATGGAGAGTGGGTTCCCTTGACCTGTCCGCCCCCTGTCGCACAGCAGCCCTCCCAGTTCCCCTGTGTTCCTGGGCCTCCGTCCCCTGGACCGTGTGCCCACTACCACTGCCCCCAGGTCCCTGTTGTTGGGGTGGTGGGTTATCCTGGGTTCCCTGTAGTGGTGGAAACACAGCTGATTGACGTGTCCTGGGGACGGAGGTATGGGCCCGCTGGATGGGTGCTGTGCTGGTGTTACCAGAGGGGGGAAGGTCTGTGGTGGCCTGTGTGAGGGGAACCGACTGTCCCGAGGCCCACGATGGTCCAGGCTGGTCATCTAGGTCCAGTTGGACAGAGCTGCTGTCATCACTGTGGGCCTCTTCTGTGGGTGGGGTGGAGATGTCTGGACCCTCCTGTCTGGTGACGTTGGGTAGTGGTCCTGCAGGGGTTGAAAAGCATGATTATTGCATCTGTGTGTGTCATGGTGTGCAATGGGTGGGTGACCGTGTACCCCAGTGCTGGCATTCCTGTGTGGGGGCTTGTGTGATAATGGTTTAGGGGGGTGTATGGGTATGTGCAGTGGGCATGCTTTAGTGATGGGTGTCCATGCTTTGTAGTTGCATGCAGGGCTTGGTGTTGGGATGGGTGGTTTGTGATATTGGTACATTTGTGAGGAGTTGGAGTGATAGGAGTGGGGCGAGGGTGGAGGTATGTGATAGCATGCAGGGAGGGTGGGGGATGTAATAGTAAAGCTTTGACTTACCAGAGTCCATTCCTCCACCGACTCCTGTGAGGCCCTCAGGATGCAGAATCGCCAAGACCTGCTCCTCCCATGTTGTTAGTTGTGGGTGAGGAGGTGGGGGTCCGCCGCCAGTCCGCTGAACTGCCTGGTGGTGTCTTGAGACCACGGAACGCACCTTTCCCCGTAGGTCATTCCACCTTTAACTGATGTCGTCACGATTTATTGGGTGTTGTCCCACTGCGTTGACACTGTCGACTATTCTTCGCCATAGCTCCATCTTCCTTGCAATTGAGGTGTGCTGCACCTGTGCTCCAAATAGCTGTGGCTCTACCTGGACGATTTCCTCCACCATGACCCTGAGCTCCTCCTCCGAGAACCTGGGGTGTCTTTGCCGTGCCATGGGGTGGTGTAGGTGATGTGTGGGGTGGTGTGTGTGGTGATAAGTTTGGTGATATGTAGTGGTGTGTGGTGTTTTGTGCGTGGAAATTGTGTGGGTGATGGTGTTGTGTGCCTGTGGCTGCTAGTTTGTGGATGATGGTGTCTCTCTCTGGCCTTCTCTCTGTAATAGTGGTCGTAGGGGTTTGTAAGTGATGTGGGTATGTGTTTTATATTGTATTGGGTGTGTGGGAGTGGTGTGTGTATGTGTATCATGTGTGTGTATTTCGAATTGTCCAATGTGGCGGTGTTTTGTATGTGTGTGTGTGTATTTTGAGCGCGGCGGTGTGTACCGCCAATGGAATACCGCGGTTGAAAGACCGCCGCGTGGATTCGTGTGTCGTGATAGTGTGGGCGTATTTCTGTTGGCGTGACGGTGGATTTTTTTTTTTCACCAGTTCATCACTGACCTTTGGTGTGGCGTACTTGTGTGGGTGTCTGATTTTTGTTGGATTTCGAGATGTGGGTCATAATAGCTGTGGCGGAATTCCGCGGCGGTGTGTTGGCGGTCTTCTGCACGGCGGTAAGCGGCTTTTACCGCCAATGTTGTAATGACCCCCTAAGTGTGAAGGTAAACTTTTAACCGAGGCCTCCCGCGGACTGTAGCCGAGCAGGGCTCCATCGCGGTCGGCATTAAACTTTGACTTTGCCCCGGTCGAGGTGCAACCAGATGACCCAATTGGCGCTTTTTGTTTCTAGGTGCTAAAAAACAATAATTCTTCAAAAATTAATATCTCTGGTTCCCCTTATCCGATTTTATTTGTTTTTGTGTCATTTTAAAGATAAAAATATAATCTATTTTTATAAATTGGTTGAGGATTTTTAAACTGTTTCCTGTGTTTTATTTAATTACTGTTTTGTGATATTTGAATACTTTACACTCAGTCTCCTAAGTTAAGCCTTGACGCTCGTTACCAAGCTACCAAGGGTTGAGCTGGGTTTAATTTACTTAGACCTAACTGGACCTAAGTGGAGGTTAGTGGCCTATTGCTAAGTGTAGGTACCTACCTGCCCTTACCAATAAACCATTTTCCAACAGACACCATAAGAGCCATCCTCCTGATTCACACAATTAAGGTGGGGTCTGTAATCAAGTGGTTACATGGGGCCATGAGGGGCTTCAAGGGTTATGGTTGACATTATTTTCTTTCTTTCTTTATTTTTCTATGGTTGAAGTCACTGCTAGGTCCATGTGGGCAGGTGCCCAGGGGTGGACAAAAAAACGGAAGCAATGAGTGAGACACTGGATCCTCTAGAAGTGTAGGTAAGTGGATGAGAGACAGACATGAGGTCTGATCTCTACTGTGCTCTCAGTGACTTCAGTGGTCTGAGGATGGAAGCGGAATGAACACAGGACTTCTGCCACTATAGTTTCCTGTCCCGCAAGAGTTAGACTTTTCTTGTGAGAGCTAGTGTTCCTACGACAATTGTCTTTAGAAAAGCCAAACAGTCAGATAAATGACCGCATAAACCCAACTAAACTATAGAAGGCTGGATGGAGGAGCATGACAGTACACTCCTCCTGGGGCCCTCCTTGCAGAATTATGGGCTAGATTACAACCTTGGAGGAGGTATTAATCCGTCCCAAATGTGACGGATATACCACCAGACGTATTACGAGTTCCATAGGATATAATGGACTCGTAATACGGCTGGTGGTATATCCGTCACATTTGGGACGGATTAACACCTTCCTCCAAAGTTGTAATCAGGCCCTATGTTTGTAATATATAACACTGGAGCACTCAAATTTATTTCAAGGTGTCCATATTATTGTCATGTTGTTCCTAATAGTTTCATCACTGTTGCCAATCCTTTTTAAAACACATCTGGCAGCCAACACATTTCGAGGCTCAAGACCTTTTCCAAGCTTAATCATTTCAGAGATGTCACAGTTAAAACAAAAATGATTGAGAAAGGCGAAAGTCCTCCAACAGAAGAAATGCTTCCTGACCTCTAAAATCTTGTGAGAGAACAGGGAAGATTGCAGAGGCCCCACTAACATTTTGCCCCCATTTTCCACTTTTTGCTGGTGTTTTCCTGACTCTGATGGTGCCCTGGGTACTGCTCAGGGCCTGTGCTCTGTGTAAAATCAGTATGCAGATTAGGCTAATTATAATTGGCTAAGTCAACCTACCTTTAAGTCCATAGTATATGGTAGGGCATGGAGGTTTAGGGTCCCCAGCATAGGTAGTGCACCCATAGGTGCACTGCTGAGGTGCCCAGTGTCATTTTAAAGGCAGGCCTGCCTTGCTGGCTGCTTTTAAATTAAAGTTATATGCAAATTCGACTTTGGAATTAAAAGTAGTTCCAAAGTCTTAAACTACCTTATTTTTACATATGTCACCCCTAAGGTGTGCCCTATGTGCCCCTAGGGCTGGGTGCCATGTAACTATAAGCAGGGACCTTATAAACATAGTTTTATAAGCCCTGGTGAGGTAAAACAGCCAAATTCGTTTTTCCCTCATTGTAGTGAATGGCCTCCATAGGCTAGAATGGGGAGACTTTATTTTAATTTTAAAAGTCCCCTTAAGTAACAGATACCAGAAGTCTGGTATCAAATGAATTGTTGTAATAAATCCCACAACTTCCAGTTGTTGGATTTAATATAACTTGTTCAGGTAAAGAGTTTTAAACTTTACCTGAAAAGTTGGCCACTTCAGCCCTGCAATGTTTTTGCTGCTGTGCTCTGATTGGCCAGCCTCTGACAGCCTGGCCAGGCTGCCTTGATGAGGTGTGAAGTGGCCTGGCTCCACACAAAGAGATGTGCCTGTGGGGGGAGATCTCCCCTCAGCAGATGGTGAGGCAGGAAGTGGGAGGGCTGCCAAACTGGTCTTCAAAGGCAGAGAAGGACATTTGGAGTAACCCAGCAACACCCCCACAACCTGCAAACCCAGACAATTAGGTGCCCCCTTGATTAGATTAGGAGAGGGCAGGAGAGGGGTGTGTTTCGGATTTTTAGCCACACCAGTGGGTGGGCTCAGCCAGATGTAACCTCCAAAAATCAGATTCAGCCACGAAGGATTTTTGGAGAATGTTGCCTCCTGGGATTGATTTTTGCCACACTTCCCAGGAAGTGGTCATCACAGGGGGAAGGACCCTGCATCTGATTGGAGAACAAGGACCACCTTGTTTTTCACCCAGGAGCAAGTATAAAACTGGCAGACCTGCACCCACACCTCAGATCCCTATCAGATTCCAACAAGGAAGAACTACAGGAGAAGAAGGGCTGCCCTGCTGAACCCCTGACCTGCACCTGTACACCGCACTCTGGAGGACTGCACCAGCTGCACACTTGGGCTTCACCACTAAAAGGACTTTACCTGTCTTCTACTGCTTCAAGAAGGGACTCCCTGTTTGCTACAGGTATAAAGGAGCTGCCCAGAGTCCCCTGCATCAAGTCCTGCAAGCAGAGCCCAGCTGACCAGCGTCCAGGGGCCATTTGAGGATTCTGACCAGGTGCATTCTGGGAATTGTAGTCCCAACTCCCAAGGAGCAACTAAGAGCTTCTAGAACCTTGGATCAAGTTGTGGACACTTCAAGGACACAAAAGGATCTCTGGAAGAAGATCCAGAAGTTTGGAGACATTTGGAGCAACTCCATAAGTTGAAGAGGTGCATTGTGGGAGTTGTAGTCCCAGACCCCCAGAGGCACACCATAGCCTCTGAACCCTTGGCTGGTGCTGTGGACCACTTTCCTGAATCAAACACTTCTGAAAGTAAGTGTGACAGTGTTACCTTGTGGGTGGCCTGAAATTTGTTCCTTTCCAGTATGACCTTTTTTAACCCTTTGAGCGCTAGTTGCTTCTATGCACTAGAAAGCATTAATTCTTTAAAAATTCATATCTCCGGTTCCCCTTATCCAATTTTATTCATGTTGGTGTCATCTTAAAGATACAAATATTTCCTATGTTTATAAATTGACTTTGGATTTTTATACTGTTTCCTGTGTTTTATTTAATTACTGTTTTGTGATATTTGAATCCTTTACACTCTGTCTCGTAAGTTAAGCCTTGTCGCTCATTGCCAAGCTACCAAGGGTTGAGCTGGGTTTAATTTACTGAGACCTAACTGGACCTAAGTGGAGGTTAGTGGCCTATTGCTAAGTGTAGGTACTTACCTGCCCTTACCAATAACCCATTTTCCAACAAATCTATATTAAAAATTTGGTGAATGGAAGAAACTCAAGCACAGTCCTTCAAATGTATGGAGAGTAAAATCATGAAAGTCTCCAATTAAGGAAGTTGTATGCTAATAGCCACAATAAGCTTCCCACAACTTCACACAGCTTCAGCACCTGATCGGAGTTTGTGTGGGTATCCTTAATGAAACTGACAATGCAAACAACAGACCTGGATTAGTTTGTGGACTTCCAAGACCTGCCCTCACCTCCATACCCTTTCTAATTAGTAAGATACATTGGACGCCTTTCAACCCTATAGAATCAAGGAGGGTTTTTATGCCACGCCCCAGATGCCCTCCATCCTGATGGTGGTGGGGCAATGAATCATAGACTAGTTTTTAATTAAAATATGTGGACACGAGATGAGTGAACAGCCATAAGATTTAAGTTTTTCTTTCAGGAACAAGGCCCTATGAATTTTGAAAGGAATTTATTTCGTCCCTTCAGATGTAAATTTTTGGTCAAAAAATATACTTCCTCAACAGATTGCAATGATGGTTCTGTTCATCTATGGACATCAACACACCATTGTAATGATAGCTGAATAATCTCAAGTTCTTTTTAGCTGTTCCTTGAATGTTTAATTACCTCTTTTACATGTTCCTCTAATGTTGGCACAGATGTTTTGTGAGAAAGTGGATAGTTAAATGGGGCAGATGATAGTCCACTACAAGTAATAATGTCACTATTATTCTTAGGTCCTATAAAGGTTTCAGTAATTTAAGCATTAGCTCAACTCCTGCTAGTTATGGCACAGAGTGGACAGGCCTAACTTAGGAAAATATCTAAAGTATTTAGAAGTACCAAAACAGTTGAAAAGCCAACTCAGAACAAAACAAACATGCCATTCTAATTTATAAAAATGGGAAACATTTTAAAAATTAAAATGGCACCAAAATAACAAAAATCCAGTAAGAGGAACCGAAGATATGAATTTCCTAAAGTTTGAATAAAAATAGCACTTAAAAGCCTACGAAAGTGGCAACTGCATGATCTGGTCATTGTAGCGCAGGACAAAGCTAAGTTTTAGGGCTCACTGTGATGGAGTGCAGGTTGGATACAAGGACCAGGTTAGTTCTAGTCAAAGAGTTACCTTGGAGCTTAGAAAGTTTTATGGAGAAAAAACTTGTCATTGAAGAGTCGTTCGTGGGGCAAGCTGCAAGCTGGATCTGACGTAGGGCTCAACGATGGCAGATTGCTGATGCACGTGGTTCCAGTGTGGTTGTCAGCGAAGAGCGGAAAACCCTGAGCAGGTATAGTCCAAAGCCTGTGCAAAGGAAGGCCTCTATGTCCGTTGAATGTTGCTCATTGTTGATTCCGCTGAAGATCTATACATTCAGACATAGAAACTTTTCTCAAAGTTGGATTTCTTTCCTCAGGGCAAACCAGCAAGTAAAAGTGGACTGATGATTCAACGTCAATGGCTGCAGCTTCATCAGTGACCCCGGCCTCCATTGGTTTTCCAGACAGAAAGTTGACAGAAAGTTTCTAAGTCACAGCTTTTGCAGTTTTGCCAGGGGAGAGTACACTCTAGCACCAGCTAAGGGTTCTGGGATGTCAGGAACAGCAATAAGGGCTCAGGACTCAATCCAACAGAGCCCACCAGCAGGGTCCAGTACAGGTCTAGTTGAAACTGGTCGGCTAAGCTCTTTCAGGAAAGTGGGCTTCTTGCATAATTTGTGTCTCTGTAGCTTGATATTACATCAGCCAACTTGCCAATGGAGTTCACTTCTTTTTACTGGGTAGAAATGGCCTTAGGGTTCTTCTCACAGGTCACAACAACAGGTGCAGTCCTTCTTCTGCTTTCCACTGGTCCAGTAGCATACTGAAGAGGGTGCCCATTGATTTCAGATTTATGCCTGGCACTAGCCAGTCGGGGAAGGAGACGCTTGGCCCCTCATATCCAATAGGGGAAAACTTCTCAGGGGTAAGCCTACCAACAATTGCAGCAGTTCCTTTTTTGTCTCACTGCAAACATTTCCACAGTGCCCTGCTCTACTTAAAACCAAGATAGTACAACCTTTCTTCCCCTGTACAGAGCTCCTATGCCCATCATGGAGTTGTGACCAGGGAAATGCGAAGACCTTTTCCGGTGGTTTCTGAAAACTGATTCTGGGGGAAGCCCCTCTCCCACTGTGATTGGTGCCTGGCTGGCTAATTAGACGTAAGGAAGGCATGCCCAAGTGTGAGCTACATCTGCAGTGAAAGGGTAGGCATCATTTAGACACAGACAAGGGGCTGGACACAGCCCCAGGCCATCCTGTTAGGAGAAGATCACCTTCTCCTCAGACCCCTGCCCTTTATTTCTGCCCTAGGGACCAATTCACACCTACTCAAGGAGCTATTTAGCTACTCGTTACAGTCGGAATCTCAGGCAAATGGGCTCCCAGAGGCTTTAGGCAGGCTAAAGATAGCCTTTCAAAAAGGAATTTTGTGAAACTATTTGTTCCAAATCCGACCTTACTAGTGAATTGGATTTGTGCGAAATATTTTTAAAAAGTCCAAGGAGTAACTTTTTATTTGATTCCTAGGTGGAGGTAATTTCATTTATTTGTAATAGTAATTCTCAATGCTTTCCTATGGAACGGCTAACCCTGCTACAGTGAAAATAGCTCTATAGACCTTTTTAATATAAAGACATGTTTTACTTTTACATGTCCTATTCTTAATACCACGCATGATGCCTTATATGCACTTAAGGCTACTTTAGGGGTGATCTGTTAATATTTAAAAAGAGGTTTAGCCCATGAAATGAAAATGGGTTATTTTGACAGGTTGTATCATGCATAGGCTTGTTGCTGGTGACAGGCCTGCAGCCATGATTTGCATGGTCACTCTAGTGGTGGCACAAAAATGTGCTGCAGCTCACTAGTGACATTTCACTTACAGGTCCTGGGTAAATTTTGTATCGTATACTAGGGACTAGGGCTTGCAGAATCTGGTTGCACAAGGTCAGAACAAACAGCATCATCAATCCAAAACATAGGAGCAATTTTGCCCAAAAATGATTTTTTTTACATGTTTCTCTACAAATATCTAAATATAGCATTTAAGGATGATGGCCTTGCGATAATAGAGCCAGAGGAATAATACCAAGCATTGTTGTATACAAATGTTGCAAGACACATAATAGGTGCACGGTTTTCTGAATTGTACAATAACTGACATGTAAGATCCTGCTTCAAATGGTCATTTACTCTTTTCAGACTGTGGACACACGTATGTCATAATAGGATGCATCCATAAGGGTTACCAAAAGTGAGATAAATTGGTGGTGCATCACTTCTTAAAGAAAAAAATACCCAGCTGAGAAACTGTTGGCACTTTCTTTAAGGAATCATGGCAGTTCAATGAGAATGTCTACCGACACAGTGTGAAATGGTGCAGGTAGGACAGGGATTCATTGCAGGAGGCTTTAAATTTCGGTTGAGTCTGAAAATGTATTTATTAAAAGAACTGCGAGTAACTGGAGAAATGGATTTCCCAGCACCTACTAGGAACTTGAACTCCCAGAGACGAGGCAATGCCCCATTTAATAACATTTTGTATATAATCTGTCACATGCCCAGGGGATTTCAGCACTACAATGGGCAGGTGCAGGAGGCACCATTTCCAAGTATAAACATATCAGCACAGTTTCTTGCACTTTCAAAAAACATTTTGCCTTGAATATCTTTGGCGTTTCACGTTTCAGATGAGAGATGGACACTTCCAGTCAATGGGTGCAAGAAAAGCGGGCTGTTGTGAGTTACAAAAGTCATTTTTCGGACAATTCATTTTAAATTTAAACAGATGCTTGAGTTGAACTATTCCTTTGGGCACAAATACCTAGATGTCCAGTACCTTTATTTGTCACCCGATATATCTTTTTGTGAGGAGGTTTTATTTATTTAGGGTTTTGTATAGTGCTCTGGTGGTTATACAAATATTAGAAATGTAAAAGCCTTATGTAGGGTCAAAGTATGGGATCTGGATGAAGTATCCGGCTTTAGGTATCAAACCATCAGACCCATGTTTTAGGGTGACAGGTGTCCTAGTGCATGGTAATGAGATTTTCTGAAACCCAAAAGCTCATTTCTCAGTCTTAGATGCAGTAGGAGTTTCATAAAGATGATCCATACAAGTATAGAGATCTTTCTTCTGCTCTTTTGGAGGCAGAATGAGTAGGATCAAGTGTAGTTTTTGTATGTCGTGCACTTTCCTTGGCCTAGGTGTCGTAGGAATCTGACGCATTCCCAGACTTGTAAATCTGGGAATGCGTCAGATCCCTTCAGGTTCCATGGGTGTTGCACGGCAACACCCTAAACAACACCCATGGAATGGCCTTTTGACGCACTGTTATGCGTGAAAGGGGTCCATATTTACGCTACGCAACGTGGCTTTGTGTGGCCTTGTGTGACCTTTTTAATATGGGCTGTCACACTGTGCCACCCAGAGCGTAAAAAAACATGACGTTCCAGTGGCGCAGTGTGCCGGAAGGGCCTCGTAAAACACTCCAATACTTTGCTGAATGTCTATATCGGGTCATAGGAACTCTCCTTCAATTTACTTTGGTCCTCTTTAATCAAGGTGCAAACCGAAGGCTTTTTAAGGTCACCATCTTTACTACAAGTGATTTCACAATCTGATGGCCTATGAACTGTCTAATCCACCGAAAACTGGGAGAACAAGCATTTTGGGCTGTTTCATTATCATGTATGGTGAATTAAAAATGAATTTCCACTTCAGCACACCAAAAGAGAAACATTATTATGCAAATTGTTTTTTGTACATATTTACCATAAAGGAAGCTTGCTAATGCATTAGAACACAGAAACTGCTGATATATTAAAGCTACTTACACAGTACGCTTTTTGGTGATGAGTTTGTTATTAACACTGAGAAAGGATTGTTACTGTAGCATGGTAATGTCCAGGTATGGAAGAAATGTACAACTGCAAGAACTTTAGTTTGCAAAGGGCCTTTAGCTTGCATTAACAAATATTTCATGAAGCGTAAATACCGTATTTAATAATTATTAAAAGCTTGTAATTTATGTATTGCAAAATTATTTTTGCAGATATGTTGTTTTTCAAGTTGCAGTAGAGATTAAGATTCATTTTCTCTATGAAATAAAAAAATGGTCTTATTCTTATTCTCAGAACTTGTCTCACATGTGCCTTCGGTGTTAGTTGAGGTAACTGCCGGCAACTGCTGAGACTACTGTTCGAACCTTTTTCTCCACTTGTGACAGTATTGTATACAGTGCTTAATTTGTGAAAAAAGAGAGCTGGTGCCTGAAGCTCTGCTCAGCAGCCCATAGCCGGTACAATTAAACCTTGGTGCGCCACAAACTAAGGGGCATATTTACAAAGAACTGGAGCAGCTCGGTGCTGCGCCAAAATTGGTAGCCCCACGCAGCATCAGTTCTGAAACGCAGGGATGCACCATATTTACAAAAATACAGCACATCCCTGTCATTCCCCCTGCTCCGGTGCTAAATTAGCTGCCTAGCACCAACGCAGTCACCCTTGCGCCATGGTGCAAGGATGGCTGCGTTCAGAGGAGACTGTTTTTGTGCAGCAAGAGACACCTTCCTGCACAAAACCAATCTTCAATGGTGAATTGCTCTTTCGTTGTGTGCTGTAGAATGCAGCACACATAGAAAAAGCAAAGAACGAGGAGAAATGAAAGCATTTTTCCTTGTTGCGCCATGCATTGCAACCCCTGGGGTGGTGTTTAGATGTTGGCGCTGCCACAGATTTACGATTTCTTGTAAATCTGGGGTAGCATCAAAATGCAATGGTGTTGTTGTGGAACGCCCACAGCAAAACCCATTGCACCCTCCTTCCACGCATAGTGATGTGTGTGAAGGGGCCGTATTTACAAGGTGCCATTAAGACACAAAAAGTGGCTTAACGCTGCCTTGTAAATATGGCGCAGTGCACAGCACCCCCGGAGCATCACAAAAAGTGACGCTCCGGTGGCGGTAGGGGCTTGTAAATATGCCCCTAAAGCTGGTAGCTTAAATCCACCTCAGGCCTCTTTAATCCACCACCAGACATTCCCTGCCTCCTTAACCAACTCTTGCAGGTTTCTGCTTTCTCCCATTTTGACAGGGTTTTCCCGTTTTTCCTTTCCTTCATCTTTCTGTTTTGTGTGCTTTTCCCTCTCTTGCCCTAGGGAACGGGGACATCCTGATGATTTTGGGGGCCCTGGGACAAGAGTATTTT
This sequence comes from Pleurodeles waltl, assembly GCF_031143425.1. Taxonomy (NCBI): domain Eukaryota; kingdom Metazoa; phylum Chordata; class Amphibia; order Caudata; family Salamandridae; genus Pleurodeles; species Pleurodeles waltl. Next base: position 1,786,971,386 of record NC_090444.1, on the reverse strand, counting down.
TGAGGCCCCTTATCAGAACAGCTTTGAATTTATGATCTAATTTCAGCTCTTTCATGCCCTTTTCTGACAGGTCACAGCCAGTGCACAGACACATTGGTCCAAATTCTAACAGGTTCATTACAACCCTGCCGGTCTTAAGACAGCCAGGGATGTGGTGGTGGTCGGGCTGCAGCCAATGTGGCGGTCTGACAGCCACATAATGACCGTGGCGGTTGCGCCACGGTCAGACCACCACCACCGCCACTTCTCCTCCACTGGTCCTTATCTGCCAGGGCAGCACTGCAAGCAGCACTCCCCTGGAGATTACGAGACCCTTCTCTGCAGGTGATTACATGGCAGTAGCCCCGACATGTAAAGGCTGGCGGAGATGGGGCCCCCATGGCCAGCCCCGTTGCACTTTTCACTGTCTGCAGACAGTGAAAAGCGCGGCGGGTGCTGGCGCATCCTCCGCACCGCAGCATTGCTGACGGCTCATAATAGTCAATGTTGTGGGATGTTTCCCGCTGCACCAGCGGGAAACTCGTAAGGGGGCCTGCTGGAAGGGGACCACACTGACGGGTACCTGACCGATCGAGTTTGACAGACGGCCTTTTCCGTGAGTCAAACTCATAATGACCTATCAGAACCCACACCTTGGAGACAGTTGTGTCATTTACTGATGCATCCATAACCCCAGGAATTGGTGACATTGCACTGTATCTATTAGGCTTTTTCTCTATTACTGAAAGAATTATGAGCTTAATGTATCAAGAATGCTTTTGGTAAACGGGATCGTAGTGTGCGCACTGACATTTACAAAATGCATTCAAATTTTTTGAACCAACCTATGTATTAATAGGTCAGTTCACAAAATACAGACTGGTAGTGGGGGCAATTTGATTTACTTCATAAATATTGATAAGGTAAGTTGTAAGCTGCAACCCACTACAATTGGCTACAATCACACTAGTGGTGTTCTTCTGTGGTCAGCACACCATTATGTTTGAGCTTGCTTTTAAATAAAGCAATCTGATTTTTTATTAAATAAAACAGACTGCATTTACAAAAATATTTGTAAATCTTAAGACCACATTGCCTACTCTTAAGAATGTTTTTTCACCATTCACTCCTTTGAGTTGGTGGTAAAATATTAATGTTTGGCAATCAGATTTTGGTCTCAAAATATTAATACAAACATAAGCAATTTGAAAGGAATGCCACAAAACTCCTCTATTCAATAGTGATTCCTTAATGTTTTTTAAACCCATTTAACCATTCAGAAATCTTTTCCAAATAACTAAATGGGTTAAATGCATTAAAAAGGGGTATTAACAGGCGCAGAAATCCTCAGATTTACAGAATTTAAAGGTTTGCAACCATTATAACACTTTAGGGCAGATTTACTAAAAGGTCCCACAGTCCAGCAAGAGAGCAGAAATGTGGTATTTTACTAAGATATGATGCATTCCTGCTCTCTCCCTGCGGTGGCATACCTAGTGCTGCCAAGCACCAATACAGGCACCCTTGCCTTAGTGCAAGGGTACCTGCATTACAGGCAGGATTGTTTTGTGCAGGAAGGGGCACCTTCATGCAATACAATCCTTAGAGGTAGTCTTTTCTTACTACATGTGCTGCATAATGAACAACACATACATAGAGGAAATAACAAGGAGAGATAAATATATTTTTCCTCATTACACCTCTATTGTGAAGGTGTACCATTTTGACACAATCCAAGTTTTACTAAGTGTAGTAAATTTGGGATTGCTTCAAAATCTATGGTGTATACATGGGAATGCCCATGCTCTACCCAAGGAACACCCACCCAATGCACAGTAGCGCAAGGCAGAGATCTGCACTACCTTACCACTGGATTTACCAAGCCAAGCAGGACAATGCAAGGTGGATTGGGTGGCTTAGTAAACCCACTTAAGGGCTTGATTTCTCTTGCTTCACCTTGCATGATACAACGGCAATGCAAGCCGTTTGTAAATCTGGGCTTAGTTCATGAGGCCCCAAGTTAATGGTAAGTTAAGATTATCTTTAGTCACATTTATTATTCTTTAGAAAACCCTTGGAAATCACATAAAAAACAATTTTATATACCACTGGGGAGTTGTTGATGTGTGTAATTCCTTAGAGTGAGCATCCTTACCCTCCTGAAAACCTTAGTCTACTTTTTGTTTCTTTTTTCTTTGTCTGCATTTGTTTTTCTTGTTCCTTTCAACTTCTTTCATTATTTAAATCCCTTTTCAAAGATGTCTGCGTTTTCGACAATTTGCAGATTTTGTATATCACTTTTTCTTTTTATTTCAATGTTTTTTGCTCCCTTTAATTCTAATGTTGTTTTGATATTTTATAGTCTTGTTCCCTTTGTGTGATTGGTTCTGCGTCCATCCCTTGCCTGTTTCCTCCTTTTGCTGAACTTGCTTTCTTCAGAACAACAGACACCTCATTTTTGGAGGTGCAAATGCATGCGCGTGCCTGAGATGTGCTTTTGACATACAACAGGTGCATGCATTGCAATATGTTGTTGACAAACAGGAATTGTAGCCATCATAATAGGAGTAGAGAGAGGGGTCAATTCTATGTGAAAAAATCTAATACTTCTCCTGGCATAGGCAAACAGGGCTCAAGGAAAACATGCATTCTTCAATTCTTGGATGGGAGTGATCTACTGAAAGTATACAGATCTCTCAGAGCTATGTTTCCTTTCACTTTCTGCTGCAAATCCCATCACGATTAGAAACAATAAGTCACCAATGAAGCAACAGTAGTACAGTACGCAATGAATCAGAGACATAGAACCCCTATAGTACCTAACTTGACTGCAAACAGTCCTCTTGTCTTGATCGAGTAGTCATGAAAAATTATGAGACAGGAAATATAAGGAAAACAATGTCAACTGCTACGATAAATGTAAACATCTTTTGAGATATGTCTGTGAATCTGTTCCTTGAAGAAAACAATGGAGATATGGTTGGGGTATTGAGAAGGATCATAGAAATTAAGGGCCAGATTTATACTTTTTTGCATAAAACTGCATTAGTGCAATTTTGCGTGAAAAAGTATATTGCCGACTTGCATCATTTCAAGACGCCGGCGGGCTCCATATTTATGGAATGGCGCTAGCCGATGTTAATGTCCTGTTAGCATCCTTGGAAAGGACACTAACAGAGCGGGGGAGGCGTAGGGGAAACCGGGGCTTGTGCACCGAATTATGGCACTACACTGTTTAGAGGTAGAAAAATTGCCTCTAAGCAGTGAAGCGACTTTTTCTGGCACACAACCCCCTTGGACATGGCTCCTGTCTTAGTAAAGAAAGGAGCTATGCCCACCACCCCAATGGCCATGCCCAAGGGACAAATGTCCCTTGGGCATGGCTATTGGGGCCAGCGCCGTGCACAGGGCCCCAAGTCAGGGTCTCCGTGCGAGGTAAAATAAAGAAAATATTTATACTTACTGGGATTTACCTGGGATGGGTCCCCCATCCTGTGTTGTCCCTCTGGTGTGGGTGGGGGTGGGTGGAGGTGTCCCTGGGGCCAGGGAAGGGTGCCTGTGGGCACTTTGCATGGTCTCTGACCATGGAAATATGCCTACAAGTCCCCTTATGCCTGCCCATACCCAGGCGTTAAATAATGGTGCTAAGCAAGCTTATTTAAGGCTCCATCCCCTCATGCTGGATTTTAGCACAGGGGATAAAAATGGCGCAAACGCCATATCGTCCTTTTCTGGATAGGAATGCCTACCTTGCATCTCATTGACGCAAGTTAGGTTTTCACATCCTGAAAATGACGTAAACTCCATAACTTTGGTGCTAGACGTGTCCAGTGCCAAAGTATAAATATGGAGTTAGGTTTGCGCTGAATTAGCGTAAATAAAAATGATGCTAATTCAGCGCAAACCGAGTATAAACATGGGCCTTACAGTGATGAAGTAGACTTGTTGTTGCTCAAGAAATCCAAAGGTATCTTATGCGGATGTAGAATTTGCAGAAGTGGACCCCGCCAAAGGCAGGAAAAAACACAGTTAATGAAAATATTGTGGTGGGATAATACTTGCATCCATATTTTTAATAAAAGTAAGACTTTCCTTCATGCACACTAGGAAACTCTACATTTTAGGGCAAGACCAGAGGCTCCTTATATGCTTGTTCAAAGCATATGTATCAGTACTGAAGAGGCTGTAAGAGGAGGTTTATAGTAAAAAGTACAAAAAGTATTGTGGTAAGACAATCAGCCAATCTCCAAAAAGAATGAGTTCCAAAAATGGAAGTGTTGATTCCCACTAATGATATTACTCATCTAACCCACCTTGCAAGTGTGAGGGATAAGACTGGTTTGTGGGGTTTTCTTATGGAGATAACGAGTTGAGTATCAGAGGACATTCTGAGATGGTTGGTCTTTTCTTCATCTGCTTTACCCACAACTTAGGTTAATTTGGGAAATATGCATAAAACACAGTATGCAAATTTGGTTTTGTATGTTTTCTTATGTTAAACAAAAAAGCTGTGGGGTTGAAATTGCGTGAAAAATTATCCAAGGCTTTAACATCTGAAAGACATTTTATAGATATTAAACATAACAACATGTTTAATTTTGCAGAAAGCATTTTAAGAGATAGGGAAATATCTTCTGACAAGTTAATAAACATTTGTAAAACTAAATTAACATCCCAAAATGGACTATATTTTGGAAGAGGATAACTACAAAATCTTACTCCCTTTAGAAGATGGCACAGAAGAGGATGTTCTCCAACTGGTTTTCCATTAATGTAGGGATTGGTTGCTGAAATTGCTGAACAACATGAGTTAGTTTCGGTAGGGTTTCCCCTCACAAGCTCGTGATGCTAAACAATTCTTTATTAAGGAGATATCTGCTGAGAAGGGATCAACAGATTTTCCCAAACAACAGCTCGACTAAACAAACCAAGCTGATTTGTATGCTTTGGTAGTTCCCAGGACTTACTGATGTAATCTGTAGCTTCTGATGAAATACCTGGATTAGACTTGGTTGCCCCGCTACTTTCCAGGCTGATAGAGTTAAAATGTTGTCCATTATTAGAATGTGCAGATGACCTCCTGGATCTAAAACAAGACTGGGAAAGGAAGGTAGAATCATTGGAAATCAACTATTAGTTCTAGGAGAGATGGACACCATACCTGAGACTGCCAAAGATGAACTACTAGGAACAGCAATGATTTCTGTCATCTTACTTGAGCTCGAACTCTGTTGATCATTAGGAAATGAGGAAAGGCACAAGTAAATCCCTGAGACCAATCCTCCAGAAAGGCATCCTTTGCTAGAGCTACAGGATCTGGTCTGCACCTGAAAAATTGAGTCTGATGATTGAGTCTGGAAGCAAATAGATCCTTTTCTAAGGAACCCCAGTTGAGATAGAGTTGCCTGAAAAAGGAAGGATGAAGTCTACTATTGCTCAAATCTTGAAGGTATTGCTAGTGCCAGTCCGTGAGTGTGTTGAGAGCACCAGGAAGATAAGCTTCCCTCACTGAAATTTTGTGAACAAAACAGAATTCCCCAAAACTATTTTGCTAATTCTTTGCGAGGTCTGGACTTTGTACCTTTGAGGTGATAAATACATCTTACAGACATGAGATTGTCCATCTGAGGAAGAATGGAGTAACTCACATTGTTTTTTGCTAAACTATAGCTTGCAAAGGAGCCTGCAAGCATCTCTTAACTGTTTATGTGTATTTTAGACTCCTGTTGGGATCATGTACGTCTAATTGAGATCTGACCACACCAGGCACCACAACCTTCAGACTTACATCTGGTTCGAAGACAAGATCTGGGACTGAAATATACATTCTTCTGCCGTTCCAGGCATCTAAATAGTCTATCTACCATAGTAGTTCATTTCAATATCAAAATATATGATATCCCAATAAGCTAGACCTCTGTGAAGATGATGAATTTTTAACCTCTGAAGTGCTCGATAATGAAGAGGTCCCAGACATATGGCTTGTACCAAGAAGGAGAGAAGACCTACACAATATTTTTCATTTTATAGCTTTTCTGTTGGACTGGAGTAAATGAAGAGTTGCGCTCTCCAAATTTATTAGAAAAAACTAGAAATACCTTTTATTTGGAAGGAATTAAAATAGACTTCTCTTTGTTGATAATAAAACCTAGATCTTGTAAAAGAGAATGTTAGAAATGGGGTCTGTGGTGAGTAAATGCGATATCCACACAGTAGAGATGTTCAGATAAGGGTTTATTTGGAAAGCACGACCTAGCGTCCAACCATGCTAGAGGGAAGCCGGTAACTGCCACCTCCAGAATGTCAGGACACGTACATTCTCTAGAACACGACATCAGAATAAAACACAACATATCCTCTTCTCTTCACATCGCTGAGATGAAATAGAAATTAACATGAAACATTAAAAAAAATGAAATTAAACATCAACTTTACCCCATAACATAATCATCCAAGTAATTTGGAAGTTTGTGTACCCTTACAGGATGTTTACATGTGACCGTCTCCAACTCAAGTGCATCCTGTAACCCATCCTCCCCAGACACCTCATAAGCACCCCCACTCGTGTCTGCATCAAACGTTCCAGCATCAACATTCAGCTTCTTCTCATCACTCATAAACAGGGCACCAGAACAACCTTCCTTCTCCCTCCTAGAACACACACCACCTTTCTGATACAGTGCCACATTTCTAATATTCCACTTCTCTCTCCCTTCCACTTCAATCTGGAACTTCCCTACCTTCACCACACAAAGGGGCCCCCTAAATTTTGAAACACCCCGCTTGACCCTACCAGACCTGACCTTGACCCAGTCTCCTACATTCAATTTATTAGCGTCTTGAGAGACCACAGCCTTCTCACCACCAGAGGCAACCCATTTTGCAGCCATGAGGGAATCAACTTCGAACCCACTGATAGCCCCCTCATCAATTGGAAAGGACACGTTTTGATAACACTGTGAATTGTGGAATGATAAGCCCACACCATATCAGAAATCATTTTTCTCACACAGCAATGATTAGCAAGAGCTAACTGTACCATGCCCTTGATCAATCTATTAATCCTCTCCACAATTCCATTGCCTTGAGGAAAATACAAAGAGGTGCTTTAATGTCTCACTCCACAATTCTTTAAAAATTAACACATTTCATTTGAAGTTAATTGAGTACCATTGTCAGTAATTAAAACCACCGGAAAACCCTCTTCCAAGAAAATCTCATCCAAGACCTTTATCGTCATATCTGTGGTCACATCACACACAAATTTGACCACCAACCACCTTGAATGTACATCCACCACAACTACTGCAAAATGCATCTGAAGCGGGAGTTCTGACAAAGGACCAATGAAATCCAAACAGATGGTATGCCAAGGCCTCCCAGGATCCCCGATGTGTCCATCAACCTTGCCTACACCAACCTTCAGCCTTTTCTCACTCTCCTTACACAGTCCACACTGTTCCACCCATTCTTTAACTTGGACATCCAACCCTGGCCACCCAAAAAAAACTCCTTTAACCTTCTGCTCGTCATCCCATGGCCCAAATGACCTTCATGTGTTAATGAAAACAATTTGAACCTCAAACCACAGGGTGGAATAAAACGTTCTCTATGCATCAATACACTATCCCCACAACAAGACAACTAGTCCAAAACTCCAAGAAACGGTCTTACCGACAACGGAAGAGAACTTTCTCTCCTAGTTCCCTCACAGACCAATTTAAAAACTTGCTTGAGACAAGTATCCGCAGCCATCTCACTCACCCATTCTTCTTGTGTAAATGTGCCCAAACCCCACTCAACCACATCAAGGACAGGCGCAACTGCATCCCCAGTATCACTACTCTTCACTGATTGAGCGTCAACTCTTTCCCAGTCAAGGGATAATCTAGACAAACAATCAGCTTGGACATTCTTCCAACCTTGAACATAATCCACACAATAAACATACTCTTGCAGCCTTGCAGAAAGTCTAGCTAACCTTGCTGACCCTTTACCAGCACCTCCAGAAGACATGATCTTTAACAAAGGCTTATGATCACTCCGCAACACAAACTCCAAACCCCACAAATACGTCCTAAAATACTCTGCACCCCAAAGAGCAGCCAAGTCCTTATGTTCAATCACCGAATAATTGCGTTCCGTCTGAGCCAAAGTTAGCGAAGCAAATGCAACAGTCTTTTCTTGACTCCCATATATTTGCGATAGCACAGCACCTAAACCAGTACCACTGGCATCCAGTGTTAGAACAGAGCACAATTTAATGTCAACAGCAGTAAGAATACCAGCATCACAAATTTCGTTTTTGATATTGTCAAACCAACGTGATTGTTCAGTTGTCCAAAGGAACTTCCTCCCCTTCCTCAACAATTTTCGTAGCTCTTTAGTCTTATCTGCAAATTTGTCCACAAACTTCGAATAGTACTTGTAAGGAAATGCCTCCTTGGCATGGTTACCCCCTGACATTTTGCCTTTGCTGATGCCAAGTTATGATTTGAAAGTGTGCTGAGGCCTGCTAACCAGGCCCCAGCACCAGTGTTCTTTCCCTAAAACTGTACCTTTGTTTCCACAATTGGCACACCCTGGCATCCAGGTAAGTCCCTTGTAACTGGTACCCCTGGTACCAAGGGAACTGATGCCAGGGAAGGTCTCTCAGGGCTGCTGCATGTCTCATGCCACCCTGGGGACACCTCACTCTGCACAGACACACTGCTTGCCAGATTGTGTGTGCTGGTGGGGAGAAAATGACTAGGTCGACATGGCTCTCCCCTCAGGGTGCAATGCCAACCTCACACTGCCTATGGCATAGATAAGTCACCCCTCTAGCAGGCCTTACAGCCCTAAGGCAGGGTGCACTATACCATAGGTGAGGGCATAGGTGCATGAGCACTATGCCCCTACAGTGTCTAAGCAAAACCTTAGACATTGTAAGTGCAGGGTAGCCATAAGAGTATATGGTCTGGGAGTCTGTCATACACAAACTCCACAGCGCCATAATGGCTACACTGAAAACTGGGAAGTTTGGTATTAAACGTCTCAGCACAATAAATGCACACTGATGCCAGTGTACATTTTATTGTGAAATACACCCCAGAGGGCATCTTAGAGATGCCCCCTGAAAACATACCCGACTTCCAGTGTGGGCTGACTAGTTTTGCCAGCCTGCCACACACCAGACATGTTGCTGGCCACATGGGGAGAGTGCCTTTGTCACTCTGTGGCTAGTAACAAAGCCTGTACTGGGTGGAGGTGCTTCTCACCTCCCCCTGCAGGAACTGTAACACCTGGCGGTGAGCCTCAAAGGCTCATCCCCTTTGTTACAGCGCCACAGGGCACTCCAGCTAGTGGAGATGCCCGCCCCCTCCGGCCACGGCCCCACTTTTGGCGGCAAGGAGATAATGAGAAAAACAAGGAGGAGTCACTGGCCAGTCAGGACAACCCCTAAGGTGTCCTGAGCTGAGGTGACTCTGACTTTTAGAAATCCTCCATCTTGCAGATGGAGGATTCCCCTAATAGGATTAGGGATGTGCCCCCCTCCCCTCAGGGAGGAGGCACAAAGAGGGTGTAGCCACCCTCAGGGCTAGTAGCCATTGGCTACTAACCCCCCAGACCTAAACACCCCCCTAAATTGAGTATTTAGGGGCCCCCAGAACCTAGGAAGATAGATTCCTGCAACCTTAAGACGAAGAAGGACTGCTGACCTGAAAGCCCTGCAGAGAAGACAGAGATATCAACTGCTTTGGCCCCAGCCCTACCGGCCTGTCTCCCCACTTCAAGAAAAACTGCAACAGCGACGCGTCCCCCAGGGTCCAGCGACCCCTGAAGCCTCAAAGGACTACCCTGCATCTAAAAGGACCAAGAAATCCAGAGGACAGGGGCTCTGCTCCAAAGAAGTAACAACTTTGCAACAAAGAAACAACTTTTAAAGGACTGCACGTTTCCCGCCGGAAGCGTGAGACTTTCCACTCTGCACCCGACGCCCCCGGCTCGACCTGCGGAGAAACAACACTACAGGGAGGACTCCCCGGCGGCTGCGACCCTGTGAGTAGCCAGAGTTGACCCCGACCCCCTCAGCGACGCCTGCAGAGGGAATCCAGAGGCTCCCCCTGACCGCGACTGCCTGCTTCTAAGAACCCGATGCCTGGTAAAGACACTGCACCCGCAGCCCCCAGGACCTGAAGGATCCGACCTCCAGTGCAGAAGCGACCCCCAGGTGGCCCTCTCCCTTGCCCAGTTGGTGGCTACCCCGAGGAGCCCCCCACTTGCCTGCCTGCTTCGTTGAAGAGACCCCTGGGTCTCCCATTGAACTCCATTGCAAACCCGACGCCTGTTTGCACTCTGCACCCGGACGCCCCCGTGCCGCCGAGGGTGTACTTTTTGTGCTGACTTGTGTCCCCCCCGGTGCCCTACAAAACCCTCCTGGTCTGCCCTCCGAAGTCGCAGGTACCTACCTGCTGGCCGACTGGAACCGGGGCATCCCCTTCTCTATAGAAGCCTATGCGTTTTGGACACCACTTTGACCTCTGCACCTGACCAGCTCTGAGCTGCTGGTGTGGTAACTTTGGGGTTGCCCTGAACCCCCAACGGTTGGCTACTTTGGACCCAACTTTGAACTCTGTAGGTGGTTTACTTACCTGCAAAACTAACAACTACTTACCTCCCCCAGTAACTGTTGAAATTTGCACTGTCTAGTTTTAAAATAGCTTATTGCCATTTTTGCCAAAACTGTACATGCTATTTTGCTGATTCAAAGTTCCTATGATACCTAAGTGAAGTACCTTTCATTTGAAGTATTGATTGTAAATCTTGAACCTGTGGTTCTTAAAATAAACTAAGAAAAGATACTTTTCTGTATAAAAACCTATTGGCCTGGAATTGTCTTTGAGTGTGTGTTCCTCATTTATTGCCTATGTGTGTACAACAAATGCTTAACACTACCCTCTGATAAGCCTACTGCTCGACCACACTACCACAAAATAGAGCATTAGAATTATCTCTTTTTGCCACTATCTTACCTCTAAGGGGACCCTTGGACTCTGTGCACACTATTTCTTACTTTGAAATAGCATATACAGAGCCAACTTCCTACAGTACTCAACGAAACCCAGAAAATACCTCAATTGGTCCTTATCTACAGGTGCTGGGGCTAATCTAATGGCTTCCAAAATACTCTTCTTAGGTTTGATGTTCCCCTTTGAAATAGTGTACCCCAAGTAATCAATTTCTTCCACCAAGAAGGTGCACTTCTCCCAATTCAAACTTAAGCCTGCCTCCCCAATGGCCTTGAGAACATTCTTTAGTGGGAGATTATGTTCAGCAACAGTTTCACCCAAAACCAGAATGTCAAGCCTGAAAGAATAAAACATCATTAAGATTACCAAAAACCTTCACCATCTTACGTTGAAATACACTCGCTGCAGATGCAAGACCAAAAGGCATGCGGGTAAACTGGAAGGTGCCTTCAGGAGTCACAAATGCTGTAACATGCTTAGACTCAGGATGAAGTCTGATCTGGTGATAAGCATTGCTCAAATCCAATTTAGAGAAATACCTACCATTTTTTACAGCTGTCAACAACTCATTAATATTAGGGAGGGATATGTGTCCACCACAATGTTTTGATTTACAGACCTCAAGTTAGCACATAACCTCACCCTTCCATCAGATTTCCGTGTGATGACCACCGGAGATACCTCAATGGGTTCAGTAGTACCCTCAGACAACATATTGCTGATCACTGTTTTGACTTCATCCCTCACAGCAAACGGTATCTTACGTACTTTGTGTTGTTTTGGGAGGGCATCATCTTTCAAAACTATTTTATGCACATAGCCTTTTAAACATCCTAAAGTGTTTTTAAATACATCTTTGGCTCCCTCCAAAATAACCTGCAACTGCATACTCTCTACCACAAGAATTTGATTGGATGCTCTTGAACTAATGACTATGTTGAGATCAAATTGATACATCCGTCCCAAAATAGGTAGACCTTCAACCGCTACATAAATTTTTCCCATGACCTTCCTTCCCCAAAAATTTAATTTCCTTAAGCATGTAACCCACCAAATGAATTTCCACACCTTGATACCCACCCTGAGAGATATCTTTAGGAAACAACTTCTCATTCTTCCAATGTCGTCTAAACAGGCTCTCAGGAATTATGGTGTACAATGAACCAGAATCCACCATAAGACTAACCTGAACATTACCTATAGAGAAAAGAGCTGTAGGCCTAAAATATCTGCGTTCACTTCCATTCTCCATCATGCTTTGTTCATCCCCCACCACAAGTATTCTGTCTTCACAAGGAGACTCACAGTACTCTCCCACAACATTTATATTCGTCTTGACATCCTTAGAGGATTTCCCACTCTCTTTACACACACAAGCATAATGTCCGCTGCGGCCACATTTGCGACACCCTTTATTAATGGCAAAGCACTTCAGCCAAATGATAAGTACTCCCACAACGAGAGCACTCCTTCCCTTTAACTTTGGCAGGAAACACTTTCTTTGACACTATCCCAATTTCCTGCTGAGACCCCATAGAGTCCCCAGACAAAACCATAACATCCGTAGGTTTCTCTTTTTTCTCCAATTCCTTTATGCAGCGTTGCGATTCTTCAATCACTTTTGCTAAGTCAATTGCCTCCTGTAAAGTAGGATTCTTTGCCGCCCATAACCTCTCCTGAACCTTTCCATCACGGCACTGAACAATGAGTTGATCTTGTATCAATTCTTCTGTCAGGGTCCCAAACCTACACTTGACAGATAACTCTCTCAACCTTGACACAAAGTCATCAATGGACTCATGATGATCCTGAGGTTGAGTATAAAATTTATATCTGGCTAACACTAAATTGGTCTCTTTGGCAAATCTATTTTCCAACCTCTTAATGGCTTCCTTGAATACCTCACCCATAGGTTGACCATTGGGCCCTAAAACAGGAGGTAAGTATTTAGAAATGTGTTGACCTTCACACCCCAAGTGCTCAAGAGAAGGGCCTTTTTCCTTTGAGAAGAAAAATGTTGTCCATCAAGAGCAATAATATAGTTCTTTTTTTTTTTTAACATATTTTTTATTGTTGTCAAGGCAGTGCATACATTACTATTTGTTAAACATCTTCCAGTAGTATTTGTTATGTTATTCAAAACAACTTTATCGCCATACATTTACCATATTTTCATATAATACTATTCAGATGCATCTTATTTTTATTAACATTTCACAATATTTTTATACTGTAATTGTATCATTATTTCCTGTTCCAACTTTAACCATTTACATTTCTACTTAACTTTTATCTACTAACTAGACATCCGTGCTAAATTTACGTGGGGTTTCTAGTTACCAGGTCTTGAGTTATTGCTATTGATCCTGTCTTTACCTCTTTATGTGTTTCAGTCAGTTGGGAGGTTGTGTCATTTCTGTTTACCTTGTCTATTTATTTAGTTCCCAGCGCGACCTCCCACACCATAACCATCGGCATACGCATGGTATGTCACGACTGTGAAGGTGTTTTGTGTTTGGAGTTTTTTATGTGCCTACCTGAGTGCCTTCTTCCTTACTACCTGTCACAAACGTTTCTACTAGAGCATCCCAATCTGGGGCTATCGGGCATTCTCTCATTCCAGTGTTGTCTTCTCATCTAAGTGCAGCTCCTTCTGCCTTCCCCCAGTCCATCACCTCCGCACTCCATTGAGCCACTGTGGGGGCTATTGTGGCTTTCCAGTGTCTTGTCAAGAGGCGTTTCGCTAATATCAGCACCAGAATGATCAATCTGAGGAGTATTTTCCTATTTTTTAGGTGTGGGAGCATACCAAGTATGCACACTTCCACTGTGTACTGTATGGTATTGCCAGTTATTTTGCTTAATATGGTAGTTACTCACTGCCAGTATGCTGCTATACCGGGACAGTTCCAAAGCATGTGTAGGAGGCCAGCGTCCCCCGCTCCACATCTGGGACACGCCGAAGATGCCCCTGATTATAGGATATGTAGTCTATGTGGTGTGAGGTATGCTCTATGTAGTATGGCAAATTGAATAAATTTGAATCTCGTATTACGAGATATTTGGCTGGGGTATTTCAGTATGGCGGACCAATCTTTATCGGTCAGTTCCTTATTGATGTCTGTTTCCCATTTAATTTTAAGCGCCGACAGTGGGTACGACAAGTGCGTTCTGACTCCCTTAGAGAGCCACTTTATTAAGTGCCTACCTTGACCTATAGTGTATATGGTACGTACAAGGTCATGTGTAGGAGGCTCTATGTTATCTGGGGCCCAGTGTTTCTTAACATAGGGGGTTATTCTAACTTTGGAGGAGGTGTTAATCCGTCCCAAAAGTGACGGAAAAGTGACGGATTTACCACCAGCCGTATTACGAGTCCATTATATCCTATGGAACTCGTAATACGGCTGGTGGTATATCCGTCACTTTACCGTCACTTTTGGGATGGATTAACACTCCTCCAAAGTTATAATAACCCCCATAGTGTGTAATATTAGCATGGAGGAGAAAGCGCGAGGGCGACAGACCATATTCATATATACAGTCAGTGTGGGTAAGCAATCGCTGGTCTTTAAATAACGGACCAACTGTGTTTATTCCCTCCTGTGCCCAGCTTTGTAGTGTGGTGCAGGTTAAGATACCTTCTGTAACTGGTAGACCCAATAACGGTATGTTGGGAGAGTAAGGGAGTATGTCAGAGGTATATCTTAGCGATAACCTCCAATATTGCAGGGCCACCCTCAGCAGAAGCGGAATATTTTCGGGGGCCTGGCCCCCTGGACATAGCAGGGAGTGTATGCTGCCCTTGTCAATCATTAGTTGGGTACATTCTATTTCTTGTAGATTATGGCCGGCAAGCCAATATGCCAACCACTGAAGTTGACTCGCTATACAATATGCCTTAAAATCTGGTGCGCCCATGCCCCCCTGGTCTACAGACATCTGCAGTTTGAGCTAGCCAATCCGACGCCTACTTCTCCCCCATATAAGCTCTAGTAACATTGAGTTAAGTGTTTTAAAGTAGGTTCCCGGTACCCTCACTGGTAGATTCGCAAAATAATAGAAGGGGCGGGGCAACATTACCATTTTGGCCAGGGCTAGTCTGCCTGCAATTGATATTGGCAATGTGATCCAAAATTGGATCTGCGGTCTGAGTGCGGACATAGCTCTCTTCAAGTTACCTTCCAGCAGATCTGTCGGGGTGCGATATACCTGGATACCTAAGTATCGGAATGTATTTGTGACCTTTTGTTATTGTTGATCACCAAAGGATATTGTATTACCACCATCCGATCCGTAAAAGGCAAACGCTATAGATTTATTAAAATTAATGGCAAGCCCCCACAGTGGTGTGAACCTTTGGAAAATATGTGCTATCGTATCGGGGGTGTCGAAGATCCTTGTTATATAATATGATATCGTCTGCATACAGTGAGACTGCATGCTTCGTATTTTCTATGTCTATTCCCCCTGGTCCACTATCTTGTCTCAGTAGTTGTGCCAGGGGCTCTATTGCCAGGACAAACAACAAGGGGGACAAAGGACACCCTGTCCAGTGCCTCTGCATACCTGGTAGGAATCGGAAATATTCTGTCCCGTGCGTGCTCTTGCCGTTGGTGCAGCATATAATAGACTGACCCACTTTATATAGTCCGGGGGAACCCCAAACTTTTCCAACACTGCCAGTATATAGTTCCAGTGCAGGGAGTCAAAAGCCTGGTGCAAATCCAGCGAGAGACACCCCGCCTGTGGGTATCCCTCCCTGGCCACGTCCATTACATGATATAAGCAGCGGATATTGAGGGAAGTACCTCGGGACGGGACAAATCTGCATTGATCCGTGTGGATCAGGCTACTGATATAACCAAGAAGTCTCTGCACCAGTATTTTCGCCAGTATCTTATACACTGTGTTCAATAAGGAGAATGATCTATAGGATGAAATATAAGTTGCATCTTTACCCGGTTTCAGGAGGGAAGTCACTATTGCCTGTTTTGTAGTGTCTGGAAGATGTCCTAATGTCAATGAGGCTTGGTATAGTCGTTCCAGGTGTGAGGCAAGCTGTGTAATGTATAAAGAATCAAACTCGGATGGAAGGCCATCCGAACCCGGCGCTTTATTGCGCCATGCCCTTAATGGTCTCTTGTATCTCTCCTTGTGTTATTTGGGCGCTTAGCTTCTCTCTAGCCTCTTCGTGGAGTGTCGGAAGCTCAATATTAGCTAGAAAGGAGTCAATTTCTGCCCGATCCATTAATGATGGGGCATGAGTATAGGACTGTGTAGTAGTCACGGAATGCTGTGTTAATTTCCGGTTGTGTGGTTATGTTATCTTGGTGTGGAGTGTTGATATGTATAATAGGAGTGGGGGATGGCTCTTCTCTTATCAGACGTGCCAAGAGTGTACCCGCCTTGTCTCCCTCACTGTGCGCTCATTCCCTATATTTAGCATAATCAAACTTTCTTAATCTTTCAAAAAGTTGTGTGTGTTCGGTCCTTACTTCTTGTAGTTGTTGGGTTTTGAGGGGCTGTGATATTGATTCCCTTTCTAATATTCCCAGCCGGTCCTCTACCTGTTGCAGTTCTCGCACCAGTGTCTTCCGCACTCCCGATACAGTACTCATCAATGTACCTCTTACCACCACATTGAACGCCTCCCACTCCACCAAAAGAGAAGGACACTGAACCTGTATTGTTTTTAAAGAAGTTGGTGATCGTCTGGGCTGTTTCTTCCCTCAGAAGAGTGTCCTCTAATACCGATGGTTGTAATCGCCACGTAGGGATAGGCATAGACGATCGTCCCCATAATATGGTTAACTCGAAGGGATTATGCTCAGAGAGCGTCTTCCCCAAGTACGTAGTCCTGGTCGCTTGTGCCTGCAATGATGTTGTACAAACTATGCGTCCAGTCTTATGTGTACTTTATGTGGGTGAGAGTAAAAGGAGTATTCTCTCATACCAACATTCTTAGCCCACTATATATCTGTAAGTGACCAGCCTGGTAGCCAAGTTTTTAGCGCTTCAGCTTGCTTTTGGACATTTGTCCTGGACAGTAGTGGGGTGCTGCGATCCAAGGCGATATCAAGTATTGCATTAAAGCCCCCCCTAGTACCCACGGGATATGTGCCCATTGTAGCAATGTCTTTGACAGTCTCTCCCGAAATGTATCCTGTCCAACATTTGGGCTGTAAATGCTGCCTAGTATTATGGGTTTGCCATCTAGGTTGCCTCTAATTAGAGTGTATCTGCCCTCAACGTCTATCTTGGTATCTAGTATTTCAAAAGGTTCTCCAGCCCTAATCCACACAGCCGCCCCTCGTGCAAACGCCGGGTATGATGTGTGGAAAAGTTGTCCCCTCCATTTTTTTGCGGAGTTTTGTCACCTCATGGGTGGTAAGATGAGTCTCCTGTAAGTAGGCAATGTGTATTTTTCGACGATTTAATTGGACCAATATTCTATGTCTCTTTTGTATAGCTCCCATTCCCCTTACATTCCAAGTGACAATGTTGTACTCACGTTGTGCAGCCATTCTGGGGCACTAAACTCTCTATCCCTCCCATGACTCGCCATGCCTGATATCCCCTTTGCAGCAGCATGTTTGATGTGTATGTGGATGTCAACTGTGTGTAATAGTGAACAATACTAAATCTTAATCGAAATACTTGGAAAAGCTCAAACCAGCTCTGCCAAACCTTTCTGCAATACATAACTGTTATATTATAACAAAAGCATATGAATAGTAAGGAGCCTACACAATGGGACAGTACAAGATGTGCAGTCAGTAGTTCTTGCCCGTGGACAGCGGGTTCCTCTGTTGATTGTGAAGATCGCGGAGCTCTACCGCCCGAGCCCGCCACATAGAAGAGAGACTCAGGGCCCCACAGATTATGGGTATAAAATAAATGCTAATACAAGAGGGAGTGTTTAACACAGGTCCCGTACTGTCTGTGGGGTAATAGCAGGAAATAACGTCAGGCTCCCTTCCGAGTCCGACGCTGTGGTGCTATCCATTGCTGAGGCCACTCCACGCGGGGAAGAGTTTGCCTCCTGCATGGAATATGCTGACTGTATCGCATCATTTTGGCCTTCCAGAGCTTGTTGAAGTGTGGGGCCAGTTTTTTTCCTCAGTGTTTGTGATTTGTTTCGCTTGTCCTTGCGGGGTTGATGATATTGTCTTGGGGAGAGGGCACCACTTTGTTCTCCAGATTTTGACTGTGGAAAAGTTTCATCGAGCTAGGCACACACTAAATCCAGCGTCTCAAAAAAGTGTGCTTTTTGATTATATGTGATTCGTAGTCTGGCCTGAAATAGCAGGGCGTATGTTAACCCCTCCGCCTGAAGTCTCTGTTTTACCGCCTGGAAAGATGTTCTGCGTTTCTAGACTATCATAGTGTCGTCTGGGTATAGGGAAATTCGGGCATTGTCCACTATGATGGGGTCTAATTCCCTCGCCGCTTGTAGTATGGTGTCTCTGTCTCTGTGGTTTAGTAACCGTGCTATTAAGGGACGTGCTGGTGCTCTCAGTGGGGTTCTCCTACTTGGTATACGGTGTGCTCTCTCCACCACAAAGTGAACTGATAGGCAATCTACGACGATCGATTTCAGCCATTCTTCCATGTATTGCGTTGGGTCTTTCCCTTCCTTTCCTTCCGGGAGTCCAAGTATTCAGATGTTGTTGCGTCTCGACCGCCCTTCCGCATCTTCGACTCTTTCCTGCAGAACCTACCCCTGTTGTTGAAGCAGTTCAATGGCGGTTTTATTTTCTTTGTGAGTCTGAAGCATTTCTGCGACATTGGATTCTGTCTTCTGTATTCTGTCAGATAACTTCTTTTGGTCGTCTCTTAGGATACTCAATTCTGCTGTGATAGAGCCTAGTCTGTGCTCTATTGCTTGTCGAGAGTCTTTGATTTCTTGCAGATTGAGATGAAGTTTGTTGGCAGGATTTTTTGCTGATATTACCGGGGTTAGGCCGTCAGGGGCTGAGGCTTCTCCATTTTCGAATTGCTTGTCTTTGGTATGGCCCATGGTTGGTTGTACAGTTTGCGTCTTCTCCCAGTGAGGAAATCTGGCGTGCACCATGGAGCCAGCAAATAGTGTATGACAATTATGTGTTCTGGCTTTGCGATTGTAAGTGGGGGTTAAGTATCTACCCTGTGTCTTTACATGCCGAAGAGCAGGCAGCGACAGGCAGTCACATTAGTGGTCAATGTTTAGACCTAAGCTCATGTAAGGTGAAATTTGAGCCCACTTCGCAGTTTCTATTGTTTTGCGCCTGCTGTGTGGGAAACAGGGCGTTAAGGTCTACTTGTGTTTGTGTCTATCTGATGTTGTAGGCCTCTTTTGCTCTTACAGCATACTTCCGTTTTATGTGCACTCCAGCAACTACACCCCTGTCCCCCGTCCAACACGCCTCTCCCAGCCGGTCAAAGCTCCGGCGCGCACCACGGAGTCAGCAAATGGTGTATAGCAGTTATGCGTTCTGGCTTTGCTGTTGTAGGTGGAGTTAAGCATCCACTCTGGGTCTTTACATGTGGAAAAGCAGGCAGCGCCAGTCAATCACATTAGTGATTAACGTTTAGACCAACGCTCATGCAGGGTGGAATCCGTGTTTAGTACGTAGTTTCTATTGTTTCACGCTTGCCGCATGGGAAACAGAGCGTCAGAGTCCGCCTGGGTCTGTAGTCATTCAATATTGTAAGCCCCTTGCTCCTACAGCACGCCCCCGTTCCATGTGCGCCTCAGTGGGCATATCCTTGTCCTCTTAATAACACAAGCGGGGGTGCTACACAACAAGCGGTGCATCATGGCCTCCACTGCCCCCGTCTCCACAACTGCGTCAACCATACCTGCGTTTTCACACACTTTAGTCCTGGTATATGTTGAGTTTTCTCAGATGGACTTAATGTTCATCACGTTTCCTGCCCTTCCGACACTCTCTTACTGTCTCTTGGACCGCCACTTTTTATTTTTTTCCCCTGTACCGCGCGCCTTCGGCGCTCCCCCACCAGGTAGGGAGACAGGGGGGCTGGGGGGGGAGCGGGCTGGCCCCGATCCGCCGACTTTTTTCTGCCAATTACAGATCCCGCTCCCCACTACCAAATCTGGACTCCACGCTCCCCGCTCACCGGTATGCACCTTAGGGCTCGGCTGCGCTTCGTTCTGCTCCACTCCTCCCGCCGCAGGCAGTCGGATGTAGGCCGCGCTTGTTTCCTGCGTTCTTCGGTGCGTCCTGAACTCCGACAGAACAGCCGAGTCCGCTCCTCAGGTGCCTCGTCTGTTCCTCCACTCAGCTGCTGAGTATGTAATTACAAAATATCCAGGTTGATGCCAGATTTGAGCGTAAGGCGGGCTCGGGTCTGGAGCCCTGCGATCAAGCAGCCACCATCTTGGGCGGTTAGCCACGCCCCCCCCAAGAGCAATAATATAGTTATCAAGCATTTCTACCCATTCTTCCCAAGTAAGAACAGGTGCACCTGGAAGAGGTAGAAATGATGGTGGTGGAGAAATGTTGGTCTGAGCAGCCATCTCAACAGCACTGTAAAAATCACTGTAAAGATATAAATTACCAAGAAATAAAGTCCATGAGACCAAAACCAGCTCTGCACAAGTTCAGCACCGGTGTGCAGATCACCGTGAACAAGAATAACAGTAACAGTACATAACCCACTATGACTATTAATCCAGCGGGTAGGAGGTTAGAAGAAAGACAAATAGACCAGTTTGAAGTCGGATACAGATTACCCAGAAATTTCAAACTTCGTTGCACCACTCAAGGCTTCTTTAGGAGCAGAGTAATCCGACACAGTCAAATAAACTCACAGTGACTGTAAATCCGCCCCTTTTTTCTTGTTGCTCCGAGACACAGCGTGTAAGCGCCAGGTTAACCCCCCTCCTTCCTCCAGGGAAGAAATAACAGAAGGGTGAGCGTTGCGTCGGGTCAACGCTCCGACGCTGGGCGAGGGAGGAATCACACCGCCCCTTCCTCCTTCCACAGAGAAACACGCACACAATACTCAGCGCGTGCCCACAAAAATGACAACTCCTCGCCGCACTTCACCCAGAACTAGTCAATGGCATGGTTCAGCTTGTCCAACAGTTGCCGCGTCCTAGCACCCAACTAGGAAACCAGCGGTGAATAGGGTCGCTCGCTCACACCGACAGCTGCGAGGTCCAGCACCAATCTGATCCGCTCCGCCACCGCTCAAGGATGTCGACAGTCAGTTGCTCCAGGCTGACCTAGGTCGTGCTGCCGTACACCTTCATCGCCAAAATGTGGTGAGTAAATGCGATATCCACACGGTAGAGATGTTCAGATAAGGGTTTATTAGGACAGCACGACCTAGCGTCCAACCATGCTAGAGGGAAGCCGGTAACTGCCACCTCCAGAATGTCAGGACACGTACATTCTCTAGAACACGACATCAGAACAAAACACAACAGAGTCCTTGGTTGACATTCAGGTTTCTCCCTCTCCAAGCATGGACCCTCACCCTAGTCAGGGTAAAGGAGAATCGCCCTCAGTTAACCCCCGCTCACCCCTTTAGTAACTTGGCACAAGCAGGCAGGCTTAACTTCATAAGCAAGGTGTAAAGTATGTGTACCTACACACACAGTAATTCAGTGAAAACACTACAAAATGACACAACACAGGTTTAGAAAAATAGACAATATTTATCTAAACAAAACAAGACCAAAACTACAAACAGCCAACATACACAAGTCAAGTTATGAATTTAAAAAGCAAAAAGAGCCCAACTGTCAAACTGACCCAGACAGGGAATCCACAAACAAGCAGAGTCACAGAATGGTTGAAGCAAGAAAAGGCCTTCTTTCTAAAAGTGGCATTTCAAACACATGTGTTTCTGCTCCCAAAGGGAATCTACACTTTAATCATATTTAAAGGCAGCCCCATGTTAACCTCCTATGTGAGTGATAGGCCTTCTAACAGTGAAAACCTAATTTGGCAGTATTTCACTGTCAGGACATATAAAACACATTAGCATATGTCCTACCTTAAACATACACTGCACCCTGCCCATGGGGCCACCTAGGGCCTACCTTAGGGGTGTCGTACATGTAAGAAAAGGGAAGGTTTAGGCCTGGCAAGTGGGAACACTTGCCAAGTCGAACTGGCAGTTTAAAACTGCACTCACATACACTGCAGTGGCAGGTCTGAGCCATGTTTACAGGGCTACTAAGGTAGGTGGCACAACCAGTGCTACAGGCCCACTAGTAGCATTTGAGTTACATGCCCTGGGCACTTCTAGTGCACTTTACTAGGGACTTACTAGTAAATCAAATATGCCAATCATGGATAAGCCATTGTATACATATAATATATACAGGGAACCTTGAACTTTAGCACTGGTCAGCAGTGGTAAAGTGTCTAGAGCAAACAACACAGCAAAAACAGAATATTTTACACAGAAATAACCGGGGAAGTAAAGGCAAAAAGTTAGGGAAGGCCATGCCAATGATGCCAAGTCTAACAGAGAACATGTTATCTGAGACTGTAGAGTATGAAGAATTTGAGTCGTTAATAGAATGTTGTCCAGGTAGATAATCAGACGGACACCCTGAGATCTGAGATGAGCAACCACTGGCTTCATGACCTTCATAAAGCACAAAACTGATAGGTTTTTCTCTTCCATTGAAATTGAAGATGTTTCCTGAATCGAGAATGAATTGGGAGAGCTAAATACACATCCTGTGAACCTATACGAACTATCCGTTCCTTTTACAATAAGGACTCTTTGGGTGAATTATTGTGTCTATTTTGAAATGACGGCAAACAATGAACTTTTAGAAATTCTTTAGATTTCTCACAGGTCTAATTTTCTTTTTTTTTTTTACTGGAAAGAGAGAGCTTAGAAAGCCTGTTGGATATAAAAGAGTCTCCTGGATTTCCTGCTTGTGTAGAATGCTTTGAATATCTTTGGTCACCATAGACTCCATTGTGTTCTAACATTTTAAATTTTAAAGTTAAACTAAGTTGAGTTTGAAAAGGAGTTGTTTAAAGTTCTATAGAATAGCTGTGAAGGGTGCCCTGTACCCAAGGGACTGCTTTCTGTTGGGAAAAAGCTTTAAATCACCCCTTACGGTATGAAGGCCAAAAGTGTGACTTACCTATTGGGTTTGTGCCTCTGTTTACTCGTGAACTTCAACTGTGGAAGCCTCTGCCCCTTTGAGGTTTGAATTGGGGTTGGAAATCCTGAGAGCCATAATAGGAGGAGACTCTGAGGTTCTGGTTCCTGTATAAACAGCTGGCAAAGCAGCAACGTTTCTAACGATTTTTGGGCTTTATCCAAAGATGCAAAAGTGGTATTGTACTTGCTTTATTCCTTGATGAAGTAATCTCCGACCAATAAGTCTTCTACTTAATTCCAGCATCAGCTGGAGCCAAATTTGCTAACTTGGGATTTAACTTCAAGAGGAGTCTTTTTTACAGCAGACTTGGCATTTCCCATTAGACAGAAGCCCCTCAGGTCCACATGGACAATTCCTCCATCATCTGTTGTTTAATTTTCCAATCTGCAGACTCTGCCAAGTCTAAAATTTAAGCAACCATGTCCTGCATTTTCTCTTGGAATTGCGAACAGGGTTTATGCACTCCTTTTCTTAGGTCCTTGCCAAATTTTGAAACAATGTTAGCATATTTTGATCAGTATAGGGGGTTGAAGTGATATTAAATGGCAAAGAAGTTCTGTTTCTAATTTAGCTCTAGTTTTTGTATCTAAAGCTAAACATTATCAGCTTATTATGTATTCTCCCACATGATCAGACAAAAGCCATTCGGTAGAATTAAGATGATTCATTTTGGTTCAAACACAGGTTAGCCTTCAGAATTTAGCACCACCTTTAAATAAAAAGCACAAATAGGGAAGTATCTTGCCTTTTTTCTCTTTAGAACCAACCCAGAAATCTGAATCATCTACCTTGTGATTATCATCATCAATGTCAGGACAATATTTATGATCCTCCATATCCTGAATATCATGAATTACAATTTGATGTGCATTTTTATTCAAATTAGGTATGTTCCCCTTCTTAGAAGGAGGCCTTAGAGTAGCATCACCTTCTATAATATGTGAGGAATCTTCACTGACCAATTGCACATGTTTAGATTTTTTTTATAGTACAAAATCTAAATTGGACATTGAAGAATATTTGTTGTACCATTGATATTTTAACAGACACATTTTTTTTGCCTTGGGCTTTCTGCCTTCCCCACATATTGGAGAAAGATATTTTTTGACATATATTTTACAGTATTTTTGATATTTTATGTTATTTTATTCATAGAGGAGTGTTAGACCTCACACGTGGAGGTAGTGGTTCCTAAATCATTTTTGCTTTTTCTAGGAGGCTTGCTAATTCTCTTTGAAGTGGCCCTCGGGCCCTGGGCACTTTCTCACTGTAAGTACAGTGTGAAAGTGCGCATGCCCTTTCTACATCTGTTAGGAAGTGGTGCCTGCCTATATGTGCACACTTGCACATTGGTGTTTCATGTATTAACTGAACCTGGCATAGCCTGCCAGTATGTGCACACTTGCACATTGGTGCTTTATGTATAAAATGAGCCTGGCTTAGCTTGCCAGTATGTGCACACTAGCACATTGATGTTCCATGTATAAACTGAGCCTGGCATAGCTTGCCAATTTGTGCACACTTGCACATTAGTGGTTTCCTATATATACTGAGCCTGTCACCACAGGCCTGTATGGGCGCACTTACAACTTTGTGGTGTTCTCAACGCGTGTGTCCAGCCTGCCCCTGCAGGATTGTGCGTGCACCAGGGCACATGTGCCACGGCAGTGAAGAACACCCATGTGTGTTTTCACTACCATTGAGAGCTGCTCTGCCGATAGGTCAATGTGGGGGAAAGTTTATGATAAATCCTAACTGCAATAATTTATTGTAGTGGAGCAGCCTCATAGTGTTTACTATCATTGGACTCACAAGGCCAAAACCCTTTCCAAGAGTTAAAGTGGCTTCGTCAGTAAAACCTTGGAAATGCCACTTCTAGAAAGTGGCCTTTTCCATGTTCTAAACTACTTTTTGTTTGCCCTTTCAATTCCAGCTTCATTACACTGGGGGGTGGGGAAAACACATTTGCCCATTGCCCAGCAACAGCTATAAAATGTGGGCAATTGGAATGATAGACCTCTGCCCTTTGAGGGCTTGGCTGGATAGATTGGAGGGAGAGGTATTGACACTTGAACTCTCCGGGCCAGATCATACAACCATTAAAGATCTGAATTCCATGGCCCCATGGCAGACAGGACTGAAATTTAGGGGAGATCCCCAACTTCCAAGGAACACTTTAGTATAACTAGGGGTACCACACTCCGGCAACTTAGAGAGAAACTTGCAGGAATATGGGACGGAGAGCCTGAACCGCATGGTGCAGGCTGACATAGGAATCTGTTGTGCACAGGGGTATTTACGGCCCAAGAAAGGGATCACACACCCTTCAGCATCATGGCTGGCCTGGATACACTGCTTCCTGCAGTGTGGCACTCTGAAGTGTGCTCTCCAAGGGCTTGTTGGCTTGCTACCTGTTCTGTGAGGAGGCCTCAGGGACATCAAAGACTCACTGTGAGGGACCTACACCTTCTACCTGTGTCATCTGGAGAGCGATGCCGTCCTCTCTATCTACGTCGTCTGCTGGATTCCACCTGGTAGCAGCAGTATGAACGTTTAAATAGGTACTGGTGCACAGCCTTCAAAGTGCTGCCTCTGGTGTGTCTGTGTGTCTCTTTGTGTGAGAGTCCTGATTTGTCTTGTGAGGCTCAAGTCATCGCGCACCAGACGTTGTGCCTTATTCCAGTGGGGTACGGGACTGGAACTAATTGTGTGGTTGGAATTGTCTGATGCGACTTAAGTGATCGTGCACCAGGCATTGTGCCTCATTCCAGGGAGGTACTGCATTGGTAACTTTTTGTGTGTGAGCGGAATTGTCTGGTGCGACTCAAGTCATCACATATCAGATGTTGTGCCTCTTTCCAGGGAGGCCCTGCATTGAT
Source organism: Pleurodeles waltl (assembly GCF_031143425.1). Classification (NCBI taxonomy): domain Eukaryota; kingdom Metazoa; phylum Chordata; class Amphibia; order Caudata; family Salamandridae; genus Pleurodeles; species Pleurodeles waltl. Next base: position 1,786,945,371 of record NC_090444.1, on the reverse strand, counting down.
CATTTCTCATGTGCATTCGGAACCGTCTGGTGCAATTCAGGTAATTGCGCACCAGACCTTGTGCCCATACCTGGAGAACACTGAATTTGGTTGACTCATCATGTACAACCGGAATGGATGGGGTAGCTCAAGTCATTGCTCCCCAGACATAGTGCCTCCTATCCTGTGAGGTTCAGAATTGGTAACTATTTGTGAATTGAAGTGTCTGGCTTGGATGGGTACCACTGTGAATAGCGTGTGTCCCAAGGTGACCCTACCCCTGTGCTTTGCAGACTGGGGCCTGTGCCAGAAGGCTGGTGTGGTAACCCCTGAGTCTACTTCCCAAGTTGACACCAAATCTTTATTTGCCAACTGTTGCATGATCAGCCATTCTCTCTTTCTTCCCCCATACCTTTGCTCCACGAGCAACTTAGTATGTGGGGAAAGGTTGCTTCACCTCTAACTCTGAGGGCGCGGGAATTGGTTTGAGGGAGGAGGTAAGTTAGGGTCCAAGAGGGGTCTACAAACTCGTTTATACCTCACCTGCTGGATGTCAGAGCACCTCATTAGGGTGCTGGAAGTGAGTGTGTGTAAGTGTGTGTATGCTAACTTGACTGGTATCTGTGGCATCGCATAGCGGTGCAGAGTGAGTGTGTTGGAGTGATTATCTGGGCTTCACTACACTGTTGCTATGCACGTTGTTTACTATCAGGGTTGACATTGAACATTGCTGGTGTAGCCTAGACGGCGAGGTATTTTTAAAAGTGCTGCAATTCTATTTATGTATACATTGCTACTATCATTGGGAACTGAGATGCATCCTATAACTGTTTGATATTACATTAGGGTGATCTCTGGGGTGGGTCTCTTGCTGCCAACGTGGTTGCACTGCATGTGGGTACTGGGAGGGAAAGTATTATTTTCTCATGTGTATATACTGCTGATGACGCATTAACACAGTTGGACCTAGTACTACTAGTTAAATTCCTCAATGTGATTTATGTCCAGAGTTACATGAAGTTCATGTGCTGCTAATTCATGTGTGTGTTGAATACACATTTTATTTACATACACCTTGTGTGAAGTCTCTTTTGTGGTACTCAGTGTAATTATTGTGTGGGCGTGCTGTGCCAGTGCTTAACACATTGCCGCTTTGATAGATCTGACTGCCCTGTGCTGAGCCTCCCAAGGGTGATTGAAGGTTATACAGTGAGTGTAGTCACCCAGACCTGATGGGAGTGGTAGGTTCTGCCTGGCTCGGGCCTCACCTCAGACAACCAGAACGTGCTGCCTCCAAAAAGTAGAATACTGCTTGTTCTACTGAGGACTCAATATTAACAACTTTGTACAATTATAACAAAGTATAAGCACTGTTTAAGGTCAAAATGAATTCAAAAGAAGTGAGATAAAATAACAGAGCTGCAAGGATTAATTATATAACTCTGTAAATGGCTGGTCCCCAAAAGGACAAAATGCTCCCACAAGGTGAAGTGAAATCGTGACCAAATAGAGGAAAGCCTGTGGTAATACTGGGCAAGGGCTGAGTCCAGCAAGGCTGTGCCCTTGGCAGATGTCAACCACTGATTCAAATGTGTCAGAGATAACCGCTCAGCAGAGTAGTAATACGACTGAGGAAGTGCTTAGGAGCTTAGCACACGCTTTGATCAAGGAAATGCACCTCTGGAGACAGGACAGAATGGCATGACTTCCAACGGTGAACAAATTAAGGGAGCGTGCAGTGGAAAGACAAACGCTCGTCCAGGGGAAGGGAATGCAGTTGGGATGGGAGCTGACAGTTGCAAGTCACAAGTGGCAGCTGTGGAAAAGAACAAGTTATTTGCCTAACCATAAAGACCTCAAACCATAACAGTAATCGAAACATTAAGAATAGAAATATATAAGTCTCTGATACTATAATGAGTAGAAAAGACATATTACTTATCTTAACTGTGAGCAGCAAGAAAATATGGCAGTTTGCTATCAAGATAGGTATTACTGTATATGGGTTCTATGTCTCTGATTGGTTGTGTATTGTTCTACTGTTGTTTCACCACTGGCTTATTGTTTCCAAGCCTGATGGAATTTGTAGTTTTTAGTAAATTTAACTGCTGCTAATTTGAAGTAAAGCAATTTAAGAGAAGTATAGTAGGTCTTGCCATAAAATTGGGTGTTTAGTACAGGTATTCTTTGGAGTATTTTGTGGCAAATATTGTGCTTGCCAGCATACTTGGAGTGTAACATAAGTCAATATTGAGTAGGATTTGAGAAGACTAATTTACTGCAGGTTTTGGGAGCTATCCATAAGAAATTATAGACAAATCAGTGACAGATGTCTCATTGTTTGAACATTGTGCTAATAGGTTTTGAACACTATAATATATGAGGTTAGAATTCCATCTGAGGAACGTTTTGGAAATGTCTCCAAATGTTTATAAATTATAATTGATATTTCTAATTCTCAGTAGTTTTCACGTAACTAAAGGGTCTTCTAGAGTTGTTGTCAGTGGTCTATTTTGGCCTACACTTTTACTCTTGCTCACATTGACAAGCTCATGTACTTTTTCTCAATTTGCTACATGCGTCTCTATGCAAACATTCAGTTGAACAATGTCCATGTTTTAGAAATTGTAGATATCCAAAACTGTAATATTCATGTTGTAACTTCTAGTGCTAGCCTATTGCCATGGCAAGAATGATGGTATATCATGCTGGTCTAACTGTACTGGAGGAGCTGAGTGTTTGTGTATTTCACATGTTATCAAGTAGAAAGCTAAATAAATTGTCCACATTGCCCTAAAAAACTCAGGATTAATGGACTTTTCTGGATGAACTCTTGCTTTACCATATGGAGACCTCCACAGTTGGAGAAGAAATCTCCCAATTGTAAAGAATATGGAATATTAAAGATGAAAAGTTTTGAAAAATATTTTGTGGTAAATATTAATGTAGTAAAGTAAATTAATTTGATATATTTTCTCAAATGTAAAACTATAGGAACAAGTGCTACAGCACTATAGACTTAATGTTAACACACATTAATAATTATTCAGAATTACTAAAAGTGATGTATAGTATTAATTATAAGTAAGTTTTGGAAATGGCCCTACCTGTAGGTTCACCCCCAAACATTTTGCCCTTTTCCCTTCCACCTTTTGCTGAATTCATTTTTGTTGGCCTTAGGACTATGTGCTCTTTACCACTGATAACCCATGCTAAAGTGCTCTCTCCCTAACACATGGTTTGATTGGCATCTACTTGATTGGCATATTTAATTTCTTGTACAAACATTTTGCACCTTGCAAATGGCGAATCGAGCACGTGGAACTCCGCCAACTTGCTAAGAAACTCTGTCGCACTACTCAGAGTTCTGCTAGTGGGCATAGTTTCTTGCCACTGCCATTCGCATGACATTTAAAGTCACTGGCGATGTGAAGTTCATCCTCGCATTGGAATTGTCACATGAACGGCACCATGCAGCTCGCATGGGCGCGACCATCTTGTTTTTTGCTTTGTTATGGTGCTGGGGCCTAGTTTTATATCCCTCTCTATCTGTCCCATCCCACACTTTTAAAACCTATTTCCCCTCATTTCTGGTTATTAAATTACCTTTTCTCTTTGTGTTTTTATATGTTAAAATTTTTCCCAATATTTTTGTTTTTTATTGCAACTTTTTTGCTATTAATTTTTTTTGCTTCACTTTCTTTTTTTCCCTTCCTTCTTTCTTATCTCTTCCCCCCCAAGTCCCCAGTGCCATGTCAAAGCAGCGGAGCAGCAGCGCTAGGCCCCCAACCACCATCAGCAGCCTCCTTCCTTGCGGGCAGCAGTGCATTCTGAGGTGGAGGCGACTGCCTTGGTGTTTTATGTTCAACACCACCTCCCCTCCATCTTGGCCATAGGCGGCAGGCCCGGTCTGGGTACGGCCTCTGGGAGCACCAACAATGCTGGGAGAGGGTACGCTGGGCTGTGCGCCGCATCTCTGGGGTCCGGCACACCCAGCAACAGCTAACACAATGCTGGGCCAATATCCTGGACCGTGAAACGGACCTGCTAGACCTGCTAGGCATAGAGGTTGCGGGGCTTGGTGAGTAATAATTATTAGTTATATTTTATGCTAATAGTTTCTTCCCAAATAGCAAGCATGCTGCTCACACGCAGGTAAGTTAACTTTATGTTACAAATATAATATTATGTGATCGTCATCTAGACAGGTGCTTAGTGCTACCGAATTGTACTTTGTTTTTAGCACTTGCTTGGGCTGATTGAGAAGTAATGCAGAGATTCCTCCTGTGTCCTGTCCTGTTTAAGATAGTCATAGTTAACATTAGTATTAGTGAGTTACCATGTGTTAGACCTGACAGCCTTAGGGTGGTCACCCCTAAGTTTTTGCCTGCCTCCATCCACTTTTTGGACACTGTTTTTGCTGGTTTTTAGACTCTGCACACTTTACCACTGCTAACCAGTGCTAAAGTGCATATGCTCTCTCCCTTCAAACATGGTTACATTGGATCATACCCAATTGGACTATTTAATGTACTTATAAGTCCCTAGTAATGTGCACTGTATGTGCCCAGGGCCTGTAGATTAAATGCTACTAGTGGGCCTGCAGCCCTGGTTGTGCCACCCACTTAAGTAGCCCCTTAACCTTTTCTCAGGCCTGCCATTGCAAGGCCTATGTGTGCAGTTTTCACTGCCACTTCGAATTGGCATTTAAAAGTACTTGCCAAGTCTAAAACTCCCATTTTTCTACATATAAGTCACCCCTAAGGTGTGCCCTAGGTAACCCCTAGGGCAGGGTGCTGTGTGGGTAAAAGGCAGGACATGTACCTGTGTAGTTTACATGCCCTGGTAGTGTAAAACTCCTAAATTTGTTTTTACACTACGGCGAGGCTTGCTCCCTTCATAGGTTAATATTGGGGCTGCCCTCATACATGATTGAAGTGGTAGCTGCTGATCTGAAAGGAGTAGGAAGGTCATATTTAGTATAGCCAGAATGGTAATACAAAATCCTGCTGACTGGTGAAGTCGGATTTAATATTACTATTCTAGAAATGCCACTTTTAGAAAGTGAGCATTTCTCTGCACTTAAATCTTTCTGTGCCTTACAATCCACGCCTGGCTGGGTTTAGTTGACAGCTCCTTGTGCATTCACTCAGACACACCCCAAACACAGGGTACTAAGCCTCACTTGCATACATCTGCATTTTGAATGGGTCTTCCTGGGCTGGGAGGGTGGAGGGCCCGCTCTCACACAAAGGACTGCCACACCCCCTACTGGGACCATGGCAGACAGGATTGAACTGAAAGGGGACCTGGTGGACGTCTAAGCCACTCTTTGAAGTCTCCCCCACTTCAAAGGCACATTTGGGTATAAAACAGGACCTCTGCCCTACCACTTCAGACACTTCCTGGAGAAGAAACTTGTAACCAGAACCTGCATCCTGCCAAGAAGAACTGCCTGGCTGCCGTGAGGGAGAAAATTCCACGCATCGCCCACTGGAACGACGCGCAGCCGGTCAACAAGCCCAGGATTCCACGCATAGACCCCGGGGCGTCTAAAAACCCTGCAACCCGAAGAGGAGAACCGTCCGCGCGCCGGAAATTGATGCAACGTCTTCCCCACGTGGAAAATAACAATGCAAGTCCGTGTGTGAAGGGGCGAAACTGACGCACACACCATTTTTCCACGCATCTCCTCCTCTGCGGCCCTTTGCGGAGATTTTTCACTCCAACTAGGTACTTTGTGCTTGAAAGAGACTTTGTTTGCTTTTTAAAGACTTAGGACACTTTATATCACTTCCCAGTGATATCTTTACAATTTCTTATTGCATCTTTTATCGTTTTGACCTGCAAATATCCAGATAAATATTAAATATTTTTCTAAATACAGTGAGGTGTATTTGTGTAGTGCTATATTGTGTTATTGTATGATTTATTGCACAAATACTTTACACATTGCCTTCTAAGTTAAGCCTGACTGCTCAGTGCCAAGCTACCAGAGGGTGGGCACAGGATAATTTGGATTGTGTGTGACTTACCCTGACTAGAGTGAGGGTTCTTGCTTGGACAGAGGGTAACCTGACTGCCAACCAAAAACCCAATTTTTAACATTGCTGATCAGCGGTGAGGATAGGACTTGTATTTGTGCAGTGACATACAGTAGCTAAGTATTTCACTACCTACCCACAGTTGAAGGTCAACTTGACTTTTATCTCTTTTTGCAAAATCGTTTTTCCTGACAATTTTCTAAACCTAATTCCTCACTCTACATGTCTCTGGCTGGGTCTCAAGCAGGAGATTTTGACCTAGCCCTGTTGGAGACATATACTGTAAAACAGCTAAAAGGGTTCTGCAGTGAGATGAGTGTACCCACCCAAGGGGCCTCCAGAAAGGAGGACTTTCAAGTGGCGCTGAGGGCCTGGGCAGAAGCCCATTTAGAAGAGGATGCTGAGGAGGAGGAGCCAGAAGATGGCCCCCCAGAGGCTTTTTTGCCATCAGTGGGTAATGTTACCACTGCAAATGTTCCCCCTTCCAGACCAGGGAGCAGTGTCTCTGATCAAGGCCTGACCGCAGATGAAAGGAGAGAGGAGAGAGAGTTTCAATTGCAAATGGCAAAATTAAAAATGGAGGCTCAACAGGAGGAAAGGAGGGCAGAAAGAGAAGCCAAACAAGCTGAGGCTGAAAGAGCTGCCAAGCAGATTGAAGCTGAGAGCGCTCTGGCTGAAAAAAAACTTTTGTTAACTCATGAACTGAGTCTCAAGGAGCTTGAAATCAAGGCAAGACAGCCTGAGTCCAGCAGTGATGGTGGCAGCATACATACAGGATCTGTTGGAGAGAAAAAGGTTCATATACCCAAGAGTGTGGTGCCCAGTTTTGTGGTGGGAGATGATATTGACAAGTGGCTGGCTGCCTATGAAGTTGCACTGAGGGCTCATGGGGTTCCTGAAGGGCAATGGGGGGCGGCCTTGTGGTTTTATGTACCCCCAGAGGGAAGGGACGCACTCCTTACACTAGACCCACGTGATCACTAATAACTATCCTGTCATGAAGACTGCTTTACTGGCCAAGTTTGGACTGACCCCTGAGAGATACCGTCAGTGGTTTAGGTACAGTACCAAACTTCCCACACAAACCTGGGTTGACTGTTTTGATTTCTCCAATAAGGCACTGAATGGTTGGGTGCGGGGCAGCAAAGTAGATGATTACAAAGGGTTATATGACTTGATTCTGAGAGAGCATATGCTCAGTATTTCTTTTACAGAGTTGCACCAGCACTTGGTAGATAGTAAGCTGACTGATCCCAGGAAGCTTGCTGAGGAGGAGGACCTCTGGGTTAGCACCAGAGTGTCCCGATAGGTATCTGGGGGGATACCCACAAAGGTGGTCAGGGTTCCCAACAGAAGAAAGAGGGGGGAGATAAACTTACAGATAAAGAACTCTCAAAAGGCCACCAAAATAATTCCCAGGGAGGGGGTGGCAACTATTCCTCTTCCAGATTTGGGAAAAAGCCAGGGTATGTTGATAAATCATCAGGGAAATTCATCTCCAAATGCTTAGAGTGCTACCAGCATGGTCACTCTAAGGGCGACTCCCAGTGTTCCAAAAGAGCACCGTCCACTACCGGACAGACACTTGGGTTGACTTGTGTAGCGCTCGGGGGGGAGACAGACCCAGATAGATTTGGGGAGCAGGCAGAGGTTTCCCTAGTATCCCTGGGAGAAAGAGAAATGGTGCCCAAAGCCCACATGCCACCAAATACTTCAAAGTATAGGCAGTGGGTCACCATTGATGGGCAAAGGGAGGAGGCTCTGCGTGACACAGGAGCCAGTATGACTACTGTCAAGAGTCAGCTGGTGTCATCAGAGCAGATAGTCCCAAATACATTCCACCAGGTCATAGTCGCTGACAATCGTGAGAGTCAACTACCGGTGGCTCTGGTTCCCTTTGAGGGGGGGGAGGTCTCGGGTACTCTGAAAGTAGCTGTGAGTCCTGCCATGCCTCTAGATTGTCTGTTAGGCAATGATCTTGAGCATACTGCCTGGAAAGAGGTGGAGCTCAGATCCCACCTGGAGAAGTTAGGTTTTCCTGAGTGGGTCTGCATGACCACATGGTCCATGGCTGCCCGGGAAGGGAGTCAAGGGCGTCTGGAGCCTGGAACAATGGCACAGACAGCTGCAAAAAAAAAGGGCAGGAGGCGCGGGAAACCCACTTCAAATGTTCCCACAGTGGTGGACGGGGCCCCTGAGGAGGAGGAGACCCCTGAGCCAACTGGGGAGGACATCGCTGACCTAGGTAACCTACCTGAACTTGCTGGTTGGCAAGTAGAGGTTGGGTCAACCAGAGCCGAATTCTGCAAAGCGCAGAAGTAATGCCCAACCCTTGAGGGTCTGAGGTGACAGGCCACAGCCCAAGCAGCAGGTGACGCCTCTGGCACTCACCATATATACTGGGAGAATGATCTCCTTTACAGTGAGCCTAAGGTTCCAGGTCCTTGGGCAGCCCGTGTGCTGGTGGTACCCCAGTGTTACCGGGCCTTCCTACTCGGTCCGGCTCACAACATCCCCCTGGCAGGACACTTGGGCCAAGACAAGACATTTAACAGGCTTGTCACCCACTTCCATTGACCCAGAATGAGTATAGCCTCAGATAATTTCTGCAGAACTTGCCCCAGCTGCCAGGCTAGTGGGAAGACAGGGAAACAGCTTAAGGCTCCCCTGCTCCCACTCCCCGACGTTGGCACCCCCTTTGAAAGGGTGGGCATCGACTTTCTTGGTCCCTTGGACCCCAAAACTGCCTTGGGCAACAGGTTTATCCTGGTTTTGGTGGACCATGCCACCCACTATCCAGAGGCAATCCCTCTGAGAACCGTGACGACACCGGTGGTGACCAGAGCCCTGTTGGGAATATTTACCTGTGGGGGATTCCCTAAGGAGTTTGTGTCTGACAGGGGCACAGACTTCATGTCTGCGTACATGAAGTCTATGTGGGATGAGTGTGGGGTGACCTACCGGTTTACCACCCCTTATCATCTTCAATCCAATGGGCTTGTTGAGAGATTCAACAAGACCCTGAAGGGCATGATTAGTAGCCTGACTGAAGCCATGAGGCGTAAGTGGGACGTCCTCTTACCGTGCCTGTTGTTTGCTTACAGAGAGGTGCCCCAGAATGGGGTGGGGTTCAGCCCCTTTGAGCTTCTCTATGGTCACCCTGTCAGGTGACCCCTGAGCATTGTTAAAGAGGGCTGGGAGAAAGCTCCCAAGACACCTCCCCAGGATGTCGTCAGCTACATGCTGGCCCTCCGCAACCAAACCCAATGCTTCTGGAAACAGGCCAAGAGTAACCTCGAGGCCAGTCAAGAGGTGATGAAGGAGTGGTATGACCGGAAGACCACTCTGGTTGAGTTCTCACCTGGAGACAAAGTTTGGGTAATGGAGCCAGTAGAGCCCAGGGCTCTCTAGGATCGCTGGACTGGCCCCTTTGAGATCAAGCAGCATAAAGGGGAGGCCACTTACCTAGTGGACCTCAAGTCCCCTAGGCACCCCCTAGGGGTCCTCCATCACAACCGGCTCAAACCTCACTTTGAGAGGTCTGAGGTCAGTATGCTCCTGGTCACAGATGAGGGCATGTAAGAGGAGGGTGAACCTCTCCCGGATCTCCTCCCTGCCAAAGAAGGTGATGGGTCAGTGGAGGGTGTCATTCTCTCTGACTCCCTGACTCTAAACCAGAGAGAAGACTGCTATGAGCTGTTGGAGCAGTTCTCCTCCCTGTTCTCCCTTACTCCTGGACTGACCCACCTCTGTGTTCATGACATTGACACAGGTGACAGTCCCCCTGTAAAGAACAAAATTTACAGGTTATCGGATAAGGTGAAGGCCAGCATCAAGGAGGAGGTCTCCAAGATGTTGACTTTAGGGGTTATTGAGAAATCCAGTAGTCCCTGGGCCAGCCCTGTGGTGTTGGTTCCTAAGGCTACTGCCCCAGGTGCAAAGCCAGAACTCAGGTTCTGTGTGGACTACCGGGGTCTCAACTCAGTCACACGGATTGAGGCTCACCCCATCCCCCGAGTTGATGAGCTCGTTGACAGACTAGGCGCTGCCAAGTTCCTGAGTACGTTTGATCTTACTTCAGGGTACTGGCAGATCGCCCTGACTGAGGGGGCTAAAGAGAGATCAGCATTTTCCACACCTGATGGCCATTACCAGTTCCGGGTGATGCCATTTGAGTTGAAAAATGCCCCCGCTACCTTCCAACGGTTAGTTAACGGGGTCCTAGCTGGCAAGGATGCATACTGTGCAGCCTACCTGAACGACATAGCTGTCTACAGTTCCAGCTGGGAGGAACACCTGCTCCACCTCAAGGAGGTGCTTCAGGCTCTGCGACAGGCAGGCTGACCATCAAGGCTTGTAAGTGCCAGATTGGGCAGGGTTCCGTGGTGTACTTGGGACACCTAGTAGGTGGTGGCAAGGTGCAGCCACTCCAGGCCAAGATTGAAACTATCAAGGCCTGGCAACCACCTAGAACACAGACTGAGGTGAGAGCCTTTTTAGGCCTCACTGGATACTACCGCAGACTAGTCAAGGGCTATGGTACCATTGTGTCACCCTTGACAGAACTCACTTCCAAGAAACAACCTAGGTTGGTGAATTGGACAGAGGCTTGTCAGAAAGCCTTTGATTCTCTGAAGGAAGCCATGTGCACAGCCCCCGTGCTCAAGGCCCCTGACTACTCCCAGGAATTTATTGTGCAGACAGACGCTTCAGAGCATGGCATAGGGGGTGTTCTAGCACAGCTAAATGAGGAGGGCTCAGACCAACCAGTAGTCTTTATTAGCAGAAGGTTATTACCACGGGAACAGAGGTGGAGTGCTATTGAGAGAGAAACATTTGCTGTGGGCTGGGCACTGAAGAAGCTAAGACCCTACCTGTTTGGGACTCACTTCCAGGTTCAGACAGACCACAGGCCCCTCAGATGGCTCATGCAGATGAGGGGTGAAAATCTGAAACTCTTGAGGTGGTCCATTTCCCTACAGGGGATGGACTTTACGGTGGAGCATCGCCCGGGGATTGACCACGCCAACGCTGATGGTCTCTCCAGGTACTTCCGCCTTAGCGATGAGAGCTCCTAGGAGGTTGGTTAGCTCTCCCCACTTTCAGCTGGGGGGGACACATAATAGACCTGACAGCCTCAGGGTGGTCACCCCTAACTTTTTGCCTGCCTCCCTCCACTTTTTGGACACTGCTTTTGCTGGTTTTTAGACTCTGCGCACTTTACCACTGCTAACCAGTGCTAAAGTGCATATGCTCTCTCCCTTCAAACATGGTAACATTGGATCATACCCAATTGGACTATTTAATTTACTTTAGTCCCTAGTAATGTGCATTGTATGCGCCCAGGGCCTGTAGATTAAATGCTACTAGTGGGCCTGCAGCACTGGTTGTGCCACCCACTTAAGTAGCCCCTTAACCTTGTCTCAGGCCTGCCATTGCAAGGCCTGTGTGTGAAGTTTTCACTGCCACTTCGACTTGGCATTTAAAAGTACTTGCCAAGTCTAAAACTCCAATTTTTCTACATATAAGTCACCCTTAAGGTGTGCCTTAGGTCAGTGTTGTCCAACCTTTTTACCGCCGCGGACCGGTAAATGTTTGATAATTTTTCCGTGGCCCGCTTGTCCCATTGTGTGACAAGCGGGCCACGGAAAAATTATCAAACATTTACCGCCCGCCACAGTGGGGCGGCCCGGTGCCAATTGATCCACGGACCGGCACCGGACCGCGGCCCGGGGGTTGGGGAACACTGCCCTAGGTAACCCCTAGGGCAGGGTGCTCTGTGGGTAAAAGGCAGGACATGTACCTGTGTAGTTTACATGTCCTGGTAGTGTAAAACCCCGAAATTAGTTTTCACACTACGATGAGGCCTGCTTCCTTCAAAGGTTAACATTTGGGCTGCCCTCATACATGATTGAAGCGGTAGCTGCTGATCTGAAAGGAGTAGGAAGGTCATATTTAGTATGGCCAGAATGGTAATACAAAATCCTGCTGACTGGTGAAGTTGGATTTAATATTACTATTTTAGAAATGCCACTTTTATAAAGTGACATTTCTCTGCACTTTAATCTTCCTGTGCCTTACAATCCACGTCTGGCTGGGTTTAGTTGACAGCTCCTTGTGCATTCAGTCAGACACACCCCAAACACAGGGTACTCAGCCTCACTTACATACATCTGCATTTTGAATGGGTCTTCCTGGGCTGGGAGGGTGGAGGGCCTGCTCTCACACAAAGGACTGCCACACCCCCTACTGGGACCCTGGCAGACAGGATTGAACTGAAAGGGGACCTGGTGCACTTCTAAGCCACTCTTTGAAGTCTCCCCCACTTCAAAGGCACATTTGGGTATAAAACAGGGCCTCTGCCCTACCACCTCAGACACTTCCTGGAGAAGAAACTTGTAACCAGAACCTGCATCCTGCCAAGAAGAACTGCCTGGCTGCCCAAAGAACTCACCTGACTGCTTTCTTTGAAGGACTGCTGCCTTGCTGTTGCCCTGCTGCCTTGCTGTTCCCTGGCTGTGGTGAAGAAGTGCTCTCCAAGGGCTTGGATAGAGCTTGCCTCCTGTTCCCTGAAGTCTCAGGGCCAAAAAGACTTCTCTCTTGCAACTGTACTCCTTGTGCGGCGAGAAATTCTACGCACAGCTTGCTCCGTGGTGAAAAATTCAGTGCACGCCAACCCGGGACGACGCCGCTCGACTTCGGAAGGAAAAGATCGACGCAGTGCCTGCAGTGGGACCGGAACTTCGACCCACGGCCCGCCTGGACAATGCCGCCCGACTTCCAGAGGGGAAATAGACGCAGCGCCTGCCGTGAGGGAGAAAATTCCATGCATCGCCCACTGGAATGATGTGCAGCCAGTCAACAAGCCCAGGACTCCACGCACAGACCCCGGGGCGTCTGAAAACCCCGCAACCCGAAGAGGAGAACCGTCTGTGCGCCAGGAATCGACACATCTTCCCTGCGTGGAGAAAAACGACGCAAGTCCGTGTGTGAAGGGGCGAAACCGACGCACACACCATTTTTCCACGCATCTCCTCCTCTGCGGCCCTTTGCGGAGATTTTTCACTCCAACTCCAGCTTGAAAGAGACTTTGTTTGCTTTTTAAATACTTAAGACACTTTATATCACTTTCCAGTGATATCTTTACAATTTCTTATTGCATCTTTTATCGTTTTGACCTGCAAATATCCAGATAAATATTATATATTTTTCTAAACACTGTGCGGTGTATTTTTGTGGTGCTATGTTGTGTTATTGTATGAGTTATTGCACAAATACTTTGCACATTGCCTTCTAAGTTAAGCCTGACTGCTCAGTGCCAAGCTACCAGAGGGTGGGCATAGGATAATTTGGATTGTGTGTGACTTACCCTGACTAGAGTGAGGGTCATTGCTTGGACAGGGGGTAACCTGGCTGCCAACCAAAGACCTCATTTCTAACACCATGTTCTCTCACTTCTCTGTGCCTTTATTTTTTGTAGCTCATACAGTGCCAACACCCAAGCAATTTCCCAGTGATGTGTAGTAGTTTTGCATGCATGCATCCAATCTATGCGTTGAGAGATTGAGAATGCGATGAGAACCAGAGATATCATTCATTGCAATATATTAGTAATTCCAAAATGTAGTTTAGGAAATTTGGAGTAGAGGTAGGAAATTTGGAAATGGATGGTCCATGATACTAGTATTATTATACAAGCGATCTGAACCTCTGATGTAGAAATGTTACTGGTTTTGCCTTTTCTTTAAAAAAAAAAAAATATTCTTAGAGAGAATATTTATTAACAGTACAACTAATCTTTATTAAAAAAAATTCTTACATCATCCAGCATCCACCGGCAGGAAGAGGTCTGGTGAGGCGATTGAGGTGGGTGAGGGAGGTGAACGTGCCCCCTCCACAAGTGCCGGAGAAGATGACTCTGCTGGCCCCAGTAAGTCCTCCTTTTGTTGATAATATTAATATTTATTTCCCTAACTTTTACCGCTCCACATTTAGAATTATTTTTTATCTTTTTACTGTGCCTTTCAGCCAATTTTGTTTTCCAACTCCACTTTGATTTATCTGTTTCACAAATTCTTCTTATCCCTGCAGTACCCTATTTACTTATTTTCCATATTTCAAGTTTCTTTACGTCAAACTGTCTGGCTGAACTAGTCTGTCTGTAGCTTCCTTTCTTCTGCTTTGTGAGTGAGCTTTCCCTCTCCCCTTAAATATCTTATCTTGTGAAGTGGTGGTAACTTTCAGAGAACCCATGTACTAAAGATTGCATGCCCAAGTAAGGTATTCTACGCATGTTTCGTGGGAAGGCTTTCTTTTTCTTGCTCCAGCTCAATCATTAAAAAAAGGTGTTTATGAACATGGTCATGTAATTGTTTGTACCTTCCAATGCTGTGCATTTATTATTAGTATATTAGCAGTTGATGACTGTGCACCATGGTTGGAAGTATGAGGGGGATGGCCTCATTGCTTTAGCCAACCAAGACCATATGTCCTCCATTGACCAATTCTTGCAACCCTTTATTTCTCCAGAAATACTCAGATTCATCAATAGCTAGATCTGCTCTTCTATTACCAAAAGGTTTTTTTTTACTTGACTACCTGGCTTTTAAAAAATTGCAAACCAACAAAATGCCCACCTGATATTTTGATAGAAGAGAAGTTTGTAACCAAAATATATTGTTGTATTTTGCTATTAAAGTATTACAAAAAAACAATAGGGGGAGACATATCTGACATCTAAATTTTTTCTAGCTGCATCACCACTAGTGCCGGGGCCAGCAGCGCCAGCACAGATGTGGCTGCGGGAGCAGATGAAGGGGAAGTCTCAGTGGCAGCATTGGCAGGTGGTGGTAAATCCTATTGCTTGCTTATTGACAATTAGTAATATAGTCACCACAAGGGTGTACTAGTGTTGTTGACTCACTCGTCAACACCCTGCTTTAGCAGATACAGCAGCGTTAAGTATTAATGGACTTCTCTGTCTACAACTCAGCAGAGTAAGGTTCATAAAATGAACTTGAACTATTATGTGTTTTGGAAAATTGAAACGAGAAAGGATGGATGAAATATAATATGAGTGAAAGGATGTGTGGATGAAAGGGTGCATAATAATCATATAGGTAGGTGATGAGGATGATAAGATGCATGGGTGGGTGAAGGATGGATGAAAGGGTGTACGGGTGAAAGGATGCCTGCCCAGGTGGGTGAAAGGATGTGGGTGAAAAGATTCCAGGCCTGGATGGGTGAACGGACTCCTCAGGTGTGTTGATTCTCCTGAACGGGTGAATGGGTGAATGGATGCAAGAGTGGGTTTTGGGTAAATGGATGTTGGTGAAAGGTTAGTTGAGTGCCACGTTTGGAATGTGGATGGTTTTGAGTGGCGAGGGACTGGATGAGAGAATGTAAAGCTTAAATGGTGTGTATCACAGCCAAGGTTGAAGAATGCCAGTACTAGAAAAAGACATTTGCAATGATGAATAGATAAAAGCTTGGAATGAAGAAACAAGGAAGCTCTTCTGGATGGGGGTGTTTCTCTCACCTACTTTATTTGCTTGGAATGGTTTTTATAAAACGATTGATTCAAAGGGTTGGATGGTATTTCTGAATATTCCTTTGACTTAAAGAATTTTTCAAGCAAGGCAGGTAATATGTATCCCAGCATCCATTAACCATCACCTCTCTCCCTCACTATGGCCTTTCACCAGTGCCACCCATGATGACCTAACAGATGCATGGTTCAATTCAGCAGAATCAGCATTGCAATATTGGCTGTGCAATGCGTGTCTGTCTGCTTAAGCTAAGTTAATGTGCCAAACCCTTTTCAATGCATAGCAATGCAAAAACAAAGTGTGTTTCCCTTCCCTCCCAGTGGCCACTGGGTAACTTGCTTCCTAGTACTTCATTCCTTCTATCTTTCTTAAGTTCTGTCCCAGCCTTCCGAATAATGTAAAAAATCCAGTCTTTGCTTGGATCACTTTTTTCTAGCCAAGTGATATAAATATAATTCATTATGGATTCTTTAACAGATTTACTTCTATTAAAGTTTTCCCTTTCAACATTTGCCAACCACAGTGAGTCACACTACTAGCCAAGCCTTAGGCAGGTGATGATGATGAGGTATGGATCAGTAAAGTGTGTACTTTACCTACCCATCCTAATGCCCTCTACCTTACCCTGCAGTTGAGCAAGTTAAGAAGACTCCTTTCCTTACTGCAATGTAAATGTATTTTATTGGAACAAAGTGGTTATTACAATGTGTGACAGAGGAGGGTGATGAAGACAGTGAGTGAAGTGGTACTAAGTAAATGTCTTGATTTTCCTGAATGGTATAGTCTGTGACAAACGCGCCAAATATAATCTATTTAAAATCTATGTATGTATATATATATATATATATATATATATATATATATATATATATATATATATATATTCCTTAATCCTTTGCCTGTACTGTGGTACAAAACTTTCCCCACTGTCTACTTATGGCAGACAGGATGTCTGTATGATTGATTTTATTATACTAGATGGCATGTTTCATTCTAAGTATTTATCGGCCTTGTAGCCCAGGTACAACTGAAAGACATTAATTTAGGAGAAGAACATGACCACTGGAATAAGATACTTTTCTAGTACAGCTGTCCCAGCTGCAGACAGTAACGAGTACGATTAGGGCACCAGCTGAGCTAGCAATGCCACCATTAATTTAGCATTTAGTGGGTATTTATTATTTTTGTTGGAGACGGGGTAGAATCAATATTTATTTATAGTTGTTTATGCCTAATATCTTTTTTGGGTTGTTTTACTTTGCACTGCTGCCTTTACGCAGTGTGTTTTTCAAATCTGCTGCTGGTGTATTCCTTTTAGCACAATATGTTTTAAAATCTGCTGATAGTGTATACCAATTAATTAATTATGCTGTTAGGTACCCTTGTCCTAATACTCTCCCAGTCTCTGCAGTACATGCTGCAAAATTTGACCCATAAAATGGGGTAGAGAGATTTGCCATTGCCATATTATATTGCCTAAACTAAAAGTACAACAATGCTCCATAGTTCTTTTACCTGAATATATGAAGCGAGGGCTGTATGGTTTCTCAAGTTACCATGGACGTGTAGTAGTAGCATGCTAGCTCACTACAGTGAAGGCATTGGAAGCCATGTCCCACTCCACCTAGGTGAACTCAAATGAAGATGCTACACACTGAGTTGGCATTGCTTCCACCACATCTGCCCCACCAAGTGTGTGATTAATCAATGGTGTAAATTATTAAGTAACACCTCAATAAATCACACAGCCCGGGGGAAGAGGGTTAGGGATTTGATTAATGGTTGGGAAAGGTATTTAGGGAAAGGTGTGACAAAAAGACAAACACTACACAAACACAATATTCATCTGAGAAATGATCAATAGCCTGTTGTGGGAGGAATATAAAAAATGAATATGAATGACACAGATAACTTTAAATTTCATCAGCCCCAGTGAGACCCAAGTTCTTCTATATCTAAAAATGTTTGGTCACCTATGTTTGCAAAATAATACATATAATTAATGTTGGGGAGAAGCTAACACACACAGTTTAAAAAAGATTATTGAAAGAAAAATTATACTAGTCTGTCTTGCCAAATTTGGTAGTGCATCTGTATTCTTCTTGGATTTGCCCCATTAATCTTCTTGGGTGCCTGCCTGAAGTGGTCTGATAAGATAAGCAAGAGTGTTATGGTGCAGGAGAAGAGAAGGCCCGCAGATTGTAAAACAAAAATGATTATCATGATATTGTAGAATCAAGAAGGATTGAATGGAAGGTAAGCTTCATGAGGAGTAGTGTACCAAGAAGACTCAGAGGTGGCGGAGCAAGAACAAAGTCCTTGCCAATCACCCATTTTATGACTGATGTGCGATCAATTTAGTGAGAGCAAGTACAACAACGAAAAATCACAGACAAGTGGCTGCATATATTGGGATTATCAAACTTGCAACTGTCATGATCATCATAACATTTAGCCTAAAGCACGTGCATAATGCAACATCATTCATCACATGTCTGTCTCCTCCAGTTACCTACAACAGGCCCCACACCCAACCACATAGTTTCAAGTTTGTGGCCAGCCAGCCAGCACACATATGCAGCAGCATTGCATTTCCCAAATTAAGTAATCGCCTCTCACCACCAGTACACATTGAAGTAGGCCTCTTAGACTCATCATCATCCATGTTTATTTCCATGAAGTTAATAACTTCCTTCTTCTGGCAGTTGTTTAAGTTGTCAATTCACACTCTGAGAACTTCCATCGTCCTCCAAACACTGTTTAAAGATTATGTCCAACTCCATAACAACTGCTCCTGAGAGTCACAGTCTCCCGACCCACATGAGGAAGATCGACCTGTAGCACATAGCTGTGTTTCACAATAAGAGAAACATTGAGTCGTTTTTTTTGTTTAGCCTAGATTTTTGTTTCTAAATGGACTGGTCAGGTCTTCATTGACAAATGTGAACCAGAAAACAAAGCACCAGAAAATAAAGCAGTGTGGAAATACCAGCAAACAAATTTCACTACATTTCATAGGGGAAGGAAAGAAAATCACCTCTAGAAATAATTATCACCCATTATTAGGCATCAACATTGTAAATCAATCATGACACAAACACAAACAAGTGTAATAATATAGCTAAACAATAAACACCCACTCTCACTATCTGCCACCACTAGACATGAGTCACATTAACCACTAGACATAAGTCACATTGAAACAAGTATCCCTCATGTCACTTGTTGGAGCATATAGCATTACTTACCGGTTCCAATCAAGCATAGTGGCACATTGCTGATCCTCTTTGATTCACGAAATGAAACACAAATTGGCTAGTAAGTTGTAAATCAAATATCTGGGGCAGTCCTGCTAGGAGACAAAAAAGAAGGATAGGCACAGAATAGAGGCAGAGGTTCAACTCCAATCCAGACATACATGTGGCTAAAACAGTTGTGATTCATGAGTCATTTAGACAGAAACAAACAATATAAAATAATAATGTTCCCAAGATAGCTAAATTCCTTTTTACTCAAAGCAGTTCATCAATAGAAGAAAGCATAAAGTTCTATGGTGCCCCAGGTCTAGTCAAGGAAGTAGACTTCATCCTCAGACTCAGGTGGTTAGCCCAGAAGTTGGTCAGCTAACACACTACCATGACCTGAGTTTCACCCAACACTCTCATCCACCTACTGTTGTACTTCAGGTATGGTGTAATTTTGGGATATAAAGTGCTGATTCATTTTGAAAATTTTGGGGTGAGAGGCTGGCCCTTCTCACTGTGACAACCGCACCAGCTGCACTGAACACATGCTCAGCAGACACACTGGTTACAGGGGAAGCCAGATTCTTTATTGCCAGCCTGCTAAACACTGGCCATTGGCTACTCTTCCCATACCAAAACACCAATGGGTTTTGATCCAGATAGACCCACTCCTGCCGCGGTCATTATGAGATCCCCGCTGTGCCAATGGGTGGAAACCTGGTTTCCGCCTGCCGGCCCAGCGGGGATCTCGGCCGCAACACAGGAGCCGGCTCCAAATGGAGCCAGCGGTGTTGCAGCCGTGCGACGGGTGTAGTTGCATAGCAGACAGTGAAAAGCTGCATGGGTCCCTGTCAGGGGCCCCGCGACTCCCTGTACCACCAGCCTTTTCCTGGCAGTTCAATTATCACCGCCGGGGCAAATGTGATGGGAAACCGCCGGCTTCCGCTGCGGTCAAAATAGCCAAGATTGCACCGCCAGCCTGTTGGCGGTGCAATCGCCAAAACATCCCTGACGGTCTTTAACCGGCAGGGTTGTAATGAACCCCTATGTCTCTTTGCAGCCTGGTATTAACAGATAAGCGAAGGATTAAGCTCTCCACCAACTCCTGCGCATCTGTCTTTTTCATCCACACCTGCTAACGTTTCACCTCTTTTAGCTGTTTCTGCAGCATATGCACCAATGGGATAGGTTGGCGCATGGTACAGTCCTCCTTGCTGACCTCCAGTGTGAAAATCTCAAAAGGAAGCAGCATCTCTGTCAGACATTTGACCAGGCCCCATTGGTCCATCTCAATGATAATGTCTCTCACAGTTGCATCCCCTCTTTGCATGACACACACATTGATCGGTCTGTACTGCTCAAAGAGACATTGCAACATGTATTAAGGCTTTAACTGGCATTCTAGTATCACACTGGATAACCCTCAGGAGCTTGCAGGCTTTAAAAGAATGGCTAAAATGAGTGCAGATTCTTCTGCATGTGGACAGTAAATTGCTGACTCTGGATTATTTTTTTAGAAAGTTCTGTACAATTATGTTTATGCTGTGTGCCAAACACAGGACCCTGAAATAGCCACCATCTAACATGGCCTTAACTATATTACTGATATTGTCCATGGCAACAAATCCAATGTTAAACCCTCTGGGGTGCAGCCGTTCAAAGACCTTGTTGTTAAAGTCATCCAGGATATTTGCAGCTGTATGGGATTTCTCCATGACTAAATAGATACTGTTGCTTGCTGCAGAGCACCATTAAACATTTCAGCAGTGTCAACACCTGCAGATATAATTTCATTAACTCCCACAAAAGAGATCCAGTGTGCAGGGATGCACATGTAATCAGTGACTTGGCAACCGGTCCACATGTCTGTTGGCAGGTGGTTTGTGAGGACAGCACTCTGCTGCAACAAACCAATTCCAGCACATTGTGATGTAGCACTGGAACAGCAATTCTGGCGAGATAGGTCCGGCTGGGAACCTTCCATTTCGGGCAGATGGCTCCACAAATTCTAGAAAACCCACTGTAGGAAAGTACCATCTTGCCTGGCATGTTACCCCCATTTTTACATGTATTTCAGTTTGTTTTTGCCTGTCTCACTGGGATCGTGCTAGTCAGGACCCCACTGCTCATAGTTTGTGGCCTGAATGTGTATGCCTGTGTAGTGACGAACTGTGTCACTGAGGCTCTGCTAATCAAAACCTCAGTGCTTATACTCTCTCTGCCTTTAAAATTGTCACTATAGGCTAGTGCCCACTTTTACCAATTTCACCTATATGTCTAACCTTCACTTGCTGAAGGTTAGGTGCAAAGTTACTAAGAGTGAGGGCACCCTTGCGCTAGCAAAGGTACCCCCACATAGTTCAGGGCCATTTCCCCGGACTTTGTGAGAGCGGGTACACCATTACACGCATGCACTACCTATAGGTCAATACCTATATGTAGCTTCACAATGGTAACTCTGAATATGGCCATGTAACATGTCTAAGATCATGGAATTCCAAATCTGGTATTGGGGAGCCAATTCCATGCACCCCCGGGGCCCCACTATGGACCCAGGGTGCTGCCAAACCAGCCCTCTGGGGTTTTCTCTGTAGCTACTGCTGCTGCCACCCCACAGACAGGGTTCTGCCCTCCAGGGGTCTGGGCAGCCCAGTCCCAGAAAGGCAGACAAAGAATTTCCTCGTAGAGATGGTGTTACACCCTCTCCCTTTGGAAATAGGTGTTAAAGGGTGGGGAGGGGGAGCCTCTCCCAGCCTCTGTAAATGCTTTGAAAGGCACAGATGGTGCCCTCCTTGCATAAGCCAGTCGAAACCGGTTTAGGGAACCCCCTAGTCCCTGCTCTGGCGCGAAACTGGACAAAGGAAAGGAGAGTGACCACTACCCTGTCCATCACCAAAACCCAGGGGTGGTGCCCAGAGCTCCTCCAGTGTGTCTCAGACCTCTGCCATCTTGTTTCCAGATGTATGAGGGCACTCTGGAGGCCTCTGAGTGGCCAGTGCCAGCAGGTGGCGTCAGAGACCCTTCCTGATAGGTGCTTACCTGACTAGGTGGCCAATCCTCCTCTAGGGTCTCTCCAGTGGACTTTTCCTCGGATAACGACCTGCAAGAATTCACCAGAATTCCTCTGCACCTCTTTCTTCGACTTCTGCAAAGGATTGACCCCTGACTGCTCCAGGATGCCAACAAAGTAGCAAGAAGACTACCAGCGACATTGTAGCGCCTAATCCTGCCGGCTTTCTCAACTGTTTCCTGGTGGTGCATACTCTGGGGGCTGCCTGCCTTCACCCTGCACTGGAAGCCATGAAGAAATCTCCTGTGGGTCAACGGAATCTTCCCCCTGCTTCAGCAGGCACCAAACTTCAGCTTCACCGGTACTCTGGGACACCTCTCATCCTGACGAGCATGGCCCCTGGAACACAGGTGGTGGACCCAAGTGACTCAGACTGTCCAGTCGTCCAACTGTCCAAATTTGGAGGAGGGAAGTCCTTTATTTCCCCCTCCAGACAGTAATCCTGTGCACTGCGTAATCTGCAGCCACAAGGGCTTCTGTGCACATTTCCAAGAAACCCTGCATGCACATCTGAGCCTAGGTCCCCAGCACTCTGTCCTGCGATGCTCAGCTCCCTGAGTTGATCTCCGGTGTCGTGGGACCTCCTTTTACAGTGTTGAGATGACTGCTGTGTTCAGACTTCTTGAACCTGTGTTCAAAACCTTCTGTGGGTGCTTCCTGCTTGTGCAAGGGCTCTCTACGTTGCTGAGGCCCCCCTCTGTCTCCTCTCCCAAGTGGCGACATCCTGGTCATTCCTGGGCCCGGGCAGCACCCTTTTTCTCCAACTGTGACTCTTGCAGCTTGCAAGGCTTGTTTACGGTATTTTGCCAAGGAAACAACTCTGCATCCTCCAGCACGCCATGGGACATCTTCTGCACAAAGGAGAAGTTCCTAGCGCCTTTCGTTGTTGCAGAATCTTCGGCTTCTTCCATCTGGAGGCAGCCATTTTGCAGCTTCATCCGGGGTTTAGTGGGCTCCTGACCCCCCTGGACACTTTAGCGACTCTTGGACTTGGTCCCCTTCCTTTGCAGGTCTTCAGGTCTGGGAATCAGTCTTCAGTGCTATGCAGTCTGTTGTGGTCTTCGCAAAATCCTTTATCACAACTTTAATGTGTTTCTGGGGAAATAGTAGCACTTTACTCCTACTTTCCAGGGTCTTAGGGTGGGGTATCTTGGACACCCTTAGCGTTTTCTTACACTCCCAGTGACCCTCTACACACTACACTAGGCCAGGGGCCCATTTGTGGTTCGCATTCCACTTTCTTAGTATTTGTTTTGTGTTGCCCCTATTGTATTCTACAGTGTTTGTACTACTTTCTGACTGTTTTACTTACCTGATTTTGGTTTGTGTATATATTTTGTATATTTTACTTACCTCCTAAGGGAGTATATCCTATGAGATATTTTTGGCACATTGTCACTAAAATAAAGTACCTTTATTTTTAGTAACTCTGAGTACCTATATGATATAAGTGGTATAGTAGGACCTTTGCATGTTTCCTAGTTCAGCCTTGGCTGTTCTGCTATAATGGCACAAGGTGTAAGTACCGTTGGTACCCGCTATAAGCCAGGCCAGCCTCCTACATTGGTGGCAGCGGTGGGATAAGTACTTGTAACTGGTTTATCACTTTGTCATTGGTGCTTTTCATAAGAAAAACATATTCTAAATACTTAGAAATATACATAAGTAACCTTAACTCCTTAGGTGCCCGGGACAAGCTAGTCTTGCCCTCGGCACCGGTTGCCTGGTGCCGAGGACGAGACCAGCTCGTCCTGCCATGGGCCCAAGGGGGGAGCGCAGAAGGCCAAGCACCCCCCGACCCTGGGCAGAGATGGAAGAGAAATCGCTTCCCCTTCCACCCCCACCCCCTCCGTGGCATCTGATGACGTCAGTGCGCTTTTGCACGCTGACCTCATCAGAGGCCTTCCCCTGAGCTTCCAGCGCCGATCGAAGGAGAAATGTTAAAGCATTTCTCCTCCGACCACGTGGAGGGGGCAGAGAGGCATGAAAGGAGAGGAAAGGCCTTTCCTCTCCTTTCATGCCTCTGTGAGCATTTCTGCTGCCCGATCGCTATGCGATCGGGCAGCAGAAATGCCCTCTAGACACCAGGGACATTTTTTTTGTTTTGTTATTTCCAATAAGGGGAGCTGCCCCTTGGGCAAGAGCCGCTCCCCGGGGGAAAACATTTTCTATGCCATTTCTGTCCCCCCTGGGGCAGATCGGCCTAATATTATTAGGCCGATCTGCCTCCAGGGGAGGCTGAAATCCACTAGACACCAGGGCTAATTTTATTTAATGTTTTTTTGTTTGTTTTTTATGTTTGGGGAGCGACCCCTTGGGCAAGGGTCGCTCCCGGGGGGACCAAATTATTATTAGGCCATTTCTGCCCCCAAGGGGGGGGGGGGCAGAAACCACTAGACACCAGGGATTTTTTTTTTTGTACTTGCTCGTAAGGGGAGCGTCCCCTTGGGCAAGGTCCGCCCCCCAGGGGGGCAAATAATGTTTAGGCCATTTCTGCCCCCCCTTGGGGGCAGATCGGCCTAGAATTATTAGGCCGAGAAATCCACTAGACACCAGGGATAATTTTATTTATTGTTTTTTTAATTGTTTTATGTTTGGGGAGCGACCCCTTGGGCAAGGGTTGCTCCCGGGGGGTCAAATTATTATTAGGCCATTTCTGCCCCCTCGGGGGTAGATCGGCCTTGCAATCTGCCCCCAGGGAGGCCAGAAACTACTAGACACCAGGGATTATTCAATTTTTTTGTACTTGCGCATAAGGGGAGCGGCCCTTTGGGCAAGGGCTTCTCCCAGGGTGGGAAATGATTTTTAGGCCTTTTCTGCCCCCCGGGGGCAGATCGGCTTAAAATTATTAGGCCTATCTGCCCCCAGGGGGGACAGAAAACCACTAGACACCAGGGATAATTTATTTTTGTTTATTTTTATTTTTTTATGTTTGGGGAGCGACCCCTTGGGCAAGGGTCGCTCTCAGGGGGACAAATTATTATTAGGCCATTTCTGCCCCCCCTTGGGGGAAGATTGGCCTATTTTTGGAAGGCCCTTCTGCCCCCAAGGGGGGCAGAAAGCCCACCAGAGACCTGTCAACATCAGGGCAGTGCGTGCTCCACAGGTGACTAGAATGCAAAAATTTAACAATTTCAAGCTAACATAATTTATGCATTGTGCTGCTATGATGTTGTTTAACCTTTTGCATTGCAGAGTTTAATCCTGAAAAATTATGTTCAGCATGCATATAAATACTGTTCACATGTAATGTACTGCTGCAGGCTTTTAGACTGTGTCAGGGTGTGGTCCCCTTCCAGGGCCTTCTAGAAGCTTTCCCTGCAGCATGCCTGGGTGTGGTTGGTGGGCTGGGCTAAGACTCTATAAAAGGGAGCCAGCCCAGCTCCACGTACTCACTATTCAGAGGTTCCGGTGCAGAGCAGCAGCAACTTCCTGAGCTCCTGTTCCGGTGGCCTACTTTGATCTTCCAGGCCTGGCCCTTTTGACTTTGTTGGTGATCCTTGATCAGGGCGGTAAGACGGAGGTCGGGCTGAGCCCCCGATCCCACTCTTGAAGGCTTTCGAGTTCTTGGGCCTAATTTAGCATGATAAAAATGTTACTCTTGTGCGTGTGAATGTGCGCTTGGTTTTTCATGGCATTTACATGCTGATACTCGAATCGGCAAGACGCGCGATTCTTTGCTTGTGTGTAACTCTTGATATTCATTGTGCGCTACCATTTTATGGCATTTACAAGGTAGCATTCGAATCGGCAAGACGCGCGATTAATTTCTCGTGCTTTAACCCTTGATATTCATTGTGCGCTATCATTCCTTGGCAGTTACATGGTGGCATTCGAATCGACAAGACGCGTGATTCATTTCTCGTGCTTTAACTCTTGATATTCATTGTACGCTACCATTCCTTGGCAGTTACATGGTGGCATTCGAATCGGCAAGTCACGCGATTCGTTCCTCGTGCTTTAACCCTTGATATTCATTGTGCACTACCATTCCTTGGCAGTTACATGGTGGCATTCGAATCGGCAAGACGTGCGATTCATTTCTCGTGTTTTAACCCTTGATATTCATTGTGTGCTACCATTTCTTGGCAGTTACAGGGTGGCATTCGAATCGGCAAGACGCGCAATTCATTTCTTGTGTGTAATTCATGTTATTCATTGTACGCTACCATTTCCTGACATTTATATGGTGACATTCGATTCGGCAAGCTGCACGATTCCTTTTCTGTGTTTAAAATCACAGTGTTCATTATGCGCTACCATTTTAAGGCATTTATTTGGTGGCTTTCGAGTTGGCAAGACACATGATTTATTTCTCGAGTCTAATTTATGTTATTCATGGTGCACAATCATTCTATGGTATTTACAACCTTTGTAAAAATCTGCAGTGTGTGCAATTCATGTTCCGGCAATTTTGAGAGAACAAAAAAGCTAGAGTTCTAGATGTAATGTTGAGTGTACATAATAAGTTTCTCAAACACGATTCATATGATGGTTTAGAAATCATTCAGATTATTTGCTGATCCTCATGCAAAAGTTAATACTTGAATTTGAAAGTTGCATTTAACGTTTCTTGATTCCCTCACAGGTATCCAGTCATCTTGAAGCCTAGTCATTTTAAGTCTATGCTTAGGTTGTCCATGTTTTCAGAATGACAATGCTTAGAGTCATAGCCTAGTATTGATTAATATGATATAATCTTGATATTGTGTGTTTTAACCTTTTTGCTTCCTACAGGTCTCCTTCCCAGCTGTTCCCCACTTGGACTCTCTTAGACTCTGTGACAATTCTAATCAGAGTATTCGAGCTGTCTTGTGGTGGAAGTGTTGGGAACGTGCACAGACCCCGAGGATCTGGTGACTCTGACAAGACCAGGGAAGATTTTTTTCCCGAAATAAGAGGTTGGAGGTATGGCCATACCCCCACCCCAAATAAATGGGGCCAAAGTTGTTCTGCCTACCAGTGGCAGACTGGGCAATTACCCCCGATCCATGCCGCGGGGGACAGAAGGTCTACCAGATGCAAGGGAATAAAAAAAAAAAAGAAAATAGTGGGGTGGTGGCTACCAACCAGTATGGGCCTGGTTATGCCCCCACCCGAACTGAAGGGGCTAACAGTCATTCAGCTCTCCCCGCACACTAAAACATCTTATCCCATGTCAAGCAAGAGGACATTTTTTGTTATTTTTGTTTTTTGTTTTACATTTGGGCCATGAGAGCTTCGTAACTCCCCAAATCGTCCCACTTGGAATGGTGAGGGCTGCTCTTTTTTTTTACTTTGGGACGCTGCCATGTAGAAAAATCCACAAGACCTAGACACATCTGAAAACTAAACATCTAGTTGATTCCAGGGTGGTGTGCTTCACATGCACCCCGCACCATTTCCTTACCCACAATGCCCTGCAAACCTGCAACTTTGCTGGAAAGCACACATTTTTCCCACATTTTTGTGATGGAACTTTTCGGAATCTGCAGGAATCCACAAACTTCCTACCACCCAGCATTGTCTCCTCTATACCGATAACATTTATGCTGCACTTGTCAACCTAACATTTTTTTTTTCAAACTGCCCTTTTGGACCCACTTTGGTTCCCCCTCAGGTTCGACATGTTTTTGTCTCTTCCCTGTCACAAACACTTGGCCCACCTACACAAGTGAGGTATCATTTTTACCGCGAGACTGAGGGGATCGTTGGGTGGTAGGAAATTGGTCCTGGTGCAGTGATCCCACACAGAAATGTGGGAAAAATGTGATTTTTTAGCTAAATTTTAGGTTTGCTGAGGGTTCTGGGTAAGAAAACATTGGGGTATCCACGCAAGTCACACCTCCCTTTACTCTCTCCGGTGTCTATTTTTCAGAAATGTCTGGGTTTGGTAGGTTTCCCTAGATGGCTGCTGAGCCCAGGACCAAAAACGCAGGTGCCCCCCGCAAAAACAGGTAGTTTTGTATTTGTTCATTTTGATGTGTCCACATAGTGTTTTGGGGCATTTCCTGTTGCGAGCACAAGGCCTACCCACGCAAGTGAGGTACCATTTTTATTGGGAGACTTGGGGGAACGCCGGGTGGAAGGAAATTTGTGGCTCCTCAAAGATTCCAGAACTTTCTGTCACCGAAATGTGAGGAAAAAGTATTTTTTTAGCCAACTTTTGAGGTTTGCAAAGGATTCTGGGTAACAGAACCTGGTGAGAGCCCCACAAGTCACCCCGTCTTGGATTCCCCTAGGTCTCTAGTTTTCAAAAATGTACAGGCTTGGTAGGTTTTCCTAGGTGCCGGCTGAGCTAGAGGCCAAAGTCCACAGGTAGGCACTTTGCAAAAAACACCTCTGTGTTCTTTGAGAAAATGTGATGTGTTTACTTTGTGTTTTGTGGCATTTCCTGTCGCGGGCACTAGGCCTACCCACACAAGTGAGGTACCATTGTTTTCAGGAGAATTGGGGAAACGCTGGGTGGAAGAAAATTTGTGACTGCTCTCAGATTCCAGAACTTCCTGTCACCGAAATGTGAGGAAAAAGTGTTTTTTTAGCCACATTTTGAGGTTTGCAAAGGATTCTGGGTAACAGAACCTGGTGAGAGCCCCACAAGTCACCCCGTCTTGGATTCCCCTAGCTCTCTAGTTTTAAAAAATGCACAGGTTTGGTAGGTTTCCCTAGATGCCGGATGAGCTAGAGGCCAAAATCCACAGGTAGGCACTTTGCAAAAAACACCTCTGTTTTCTTTGAGAAAATGTGATGTGTCCACTTTGTGTTTTGGGGCATTTCCTGTCGCGGGCACTAGGCCTACCCACACAAGTGAGGTACCATTTTTATCGGGAGACTTGAGGGAACGCTGGGTGGAAGGAAATTTGTGGCTCCTCACAGATAACAGAACCTTGTAAGAGCCCCATAAGTCACCCCATCTTGGATTCCCCTAGGTCTCTAGTTTTCCAAAATGCACAGGTTTGGTAGGTTTTCCTAGTTGCCGGCTGAGCTAGAGGCCAAAATCCACAGGTAGGCACTTTGCAAAAAACATCTCTGTTTTCTTTGGGAAAATGTGATGTGTCCATGTTGTGTTTTGGGGCATTTCCTGTCGCGGGCGCTAGGCCTACCCACACAAGTGAGGTACCATTTTTATCGGGAGACTTGGGGGAACATAGAATAGCAAAACAAGTATTATTGCCCCTTGTCTTTCTCTACATTTTTTCCTTCCAAATATAAGACAGTGTGTAAAAAAGACGTCTATTTGAGAAATGCCCTGTTATTCACATGCTAGTATGGGCACCCAAGAATTCAGAAATGTGCAAATAACCACTGCTCCTCATCACCTTATCTTGTGCCCATTTTGGAAATAAAAAGGTTTTCTTGATACCCATTTCTCACTCTTTATATTTCAGCAAATGAATTGCTGTATACCCAGTATAGAATGAAAGCCCATTGGAAAGGTGCAGCTCATTTATTGGCTCTGGGTACCTAGGCTTCTTGATGAACCTACAAGCCCTATATATCCCCGCAACCAGAAGAGTCCAGCAGACGTAATGGTACATTGCTTTCAAATATCTGACATTGCAGGGAAAAGTTACAGAGTAAAACATAAAGAAAAAATGCTGTTTTTGTACCTCAGTTTCAATATTTTTTTATTTCAGTTGTTATTTTCTGTAGGAAACTCTTGTAGGATCTACACAAATTACCCATTGTTAAATTCATAATTTTGTCTACTGTTCAGAAATGTTTAGGTTTCTGGGATCCAGCATTGGTTTCATTCCCATTTCTGTCACTGACTGGAAGGTGGCTGGAAGCACACAAAATCGTAAAAATGGGGTATGTCCCAGTAAAATGCCAAAATTGTGTTGAAAAATTGGGTTTTCTGATTCAAGTCTGCCTGTTCAAGCTGGGAAATTGGTGATTTTAGCACTGCAAACCCTTTGTTGATGCCAATTTCAGGGGAAAAACCACAAGCCTTCTTCTGCAGCCCTTTTTTCCTATTCTTTTTTTTAAAAAACAACATTTTCACTGTATTTTGGCTAATTTCTTGGTCTCCTTCGGGGGAACCCACAAAGACTGGGTACCTCTATAATCCCTAGGATGTTGGAAAAAAGGACACAAATTTGGCGTGGGTAGTTTATGTGGACAAAAAGTGATGAGGGCCTAAGCGCACCCTACCCAAATAGCCAAAAAAAGGCCTGGCACCTGAGGGGGAAAAGGCCTGGCAGCGAAGGGGTTAACAGTCTTACTTTCATTCTAAAAACTTTCTAAAACGTTTCAGAAAAGTTTGAAAAAGTTTTTTTATTTTCTTTAAATGTTTTCTACACTTTTTCTCTCTCCCCTAAACTCTTTCTTTCACCGTGTCTGTGGTAGAGGCCACTTCCAAAGTTGTGCAGACAACCTATGATAATCTAAACTTTAAAAGTTTGAGGGGTCTCTGTATAGAAAGAAGTTTAGGGATTGGTAAGAACCCTAACAAGGATCTCCTTCTTTGCCTTCTCCTTGAAAGTGACCAGAGTCAGACTGGTCAAACCCAGGATCAGGAGGTAGAGAAAGGGAGTACCCAGATAGTTTCAGGGG
Organism: Pleurodeles waltl; assembly: GCF_031143425.1. Classification (NCBI taxonomy): domain Eukaryota; kingdom Metazoa; phylum Chordata; class Amphibia; order Caudata; family Salamandridae; genus Pleurodeles; species Pleurodeles waltl. Next base: position 1,786,914,950 of record NC_090444.1, on the reverse strand, counting down.
AGGGTCCTGGGAACTCTGGGGAGGGTACTTCCAAAGACCTTTCAGTTATCAGGCCACCTAGTGAAGCTGGTAGTGGGAGGGGGTCACACATCAGTAGGGCACCTTTCACTCCAAAAGGCCAGGTCACTAGGGTTCAGGTAGTTAGAGAAAGGTCCACTTCTGCTAATTCCCAGATTACCTCTGTGTCAGAGAATTCCCAAACCCCCCACCCTGAGGATACCACCCTAGACAGGGAACTCAGAAAGCTGAGGTTAGAAGAGGCCGGACTGAAGCTAAGACAGCTGCAGTAGGCCTTAGATAGGGAATCTCTAGATGTAGAGAGGGAGAGACAGAAGTTGGGGTCAGTTTCCCATGGTGGCAGCAGCAGCAATCCTGATAGTCATCCTGTCAGAGAAACAGATTCAAGAAACCTGCACAAGATTGTCCCCCCTTACATGGAGGGGGATGACATAAACAAGTGGTTTTCTGCACTTGAGAGGGCCTGTATCGTACAGTTGGTCCCACAAAGGCAGTGGGCTGCTATATTGTGGCTATCTTTCACTGGCAAATGTAGGGACAGATTCCTTACTGTCAGGGAGAGTGATGCCAATAATTACAAAGTTTTGAAAGATGAACTCTTAGATGGATTTGGCTTAACCACTGAATAATACAGGATAAAGTTCAGAGATACCAGAAAAGAGTCCCCCAAGACTTGACAGACTTTGTAGACTGTTCAGTGAAGGCCTTGGAGGGATGGTTGCATGGCAGTAAGGTGACTGACTATGAAAGCCTGTATAATCGTATTTTGAGAGAGCATATTCTGAATAATTGTGTGTCTGACTTATTGCATCAGTACTTGGTAGACTCAGATCTGAACTCTCCCCAAGAACTGTGAAAGAAGTCAGGCAAATGGGTCTGAACACGAGTGAGCAGAAAAGCTCATACAGGTGGTGACAAGGATGGCAAGAAGAAGGATGGTAAGTCTTCTGGCAAGGATGGGGACAAAGATAAAAATAATTCTGAGTCTTCATCAGGCCCACAAAAATCCTCTGGGGGAGGTGGGTCCAAATCCTCTTCACACAATCAAAAGAAGCAATGGTATTATTTATTTAAAAGAAAAGGCCATTGGGCAGGTGATTCCACTTGTCCAAAGAAACACACCAAGGCTCCCACCACCACAACCCCAACTGTGTCCACTAGTACCCCTAGTAATAGCAGTGGTGGTGGGAAGAACACTACAAATAGCCAATCAAAGGGTGTAGCTGGGCTCACCATTGGTAATGTAGTTGGGGTTGGTCTTGTTAGGGAGACCACAGAGGCTGTTTTAGTCTCTGATGGTGGTATTGATTTTGCCACCTTGGTTGCTTGTCCCCTTAATATGGGTAAGTACAAGCAACTACCCCTAATAAATGGCGTTGAGGTTGAGGCCTACAGGGACACAGGAGCCAGTGTCACCATGGTGATAGAGAAACTGGTTGCCCCTGAACAATACCTACTTGGTCAGAAGTACCAAGTGACTGATGCTCATAACAACACTCTTAGCCACCCCACGGCTGTTGTGAATCTCAACTGGTGGTGGGGGGTTACTGGCCCAAAGAAAGTTGTGGTAGCCACTGAATTAGCTGTAGACTGCTTACTTGGAAATTATTTGAAAACATCAGCTTGGGCTGAAGTGGAGTTGGAGGCTCATGCAGCAATGCTGGGCATTCCAGGGCATTTCTTTGCTCTCACAAGGGCTCAGGCCCAGAAGCAAGGAGGACAGGGAAACGTGGATCCTGGAAAAATGGACCAAGTGCTCCTAAAAGCTAGGAGTAGAAAGGGTAAATTCTTGCCCCCTATCCCTCCCTCTCCAGAAGATTCCCCTTTTGAGGAAGAGGAATCCTCTCTCTCTGCAGAACCTACACCATATGAGCTGGTAGCAGACACTGCTGAGCTTCTGGGTGCAGGGGGCCTGCTAGGGAAGAGCTGTGTGTGGCACAGCAGACCTGTCCCACACTGGAGGGTTTAAGACTGCAAGCTGTCAAACAGCAGAATGGGGATATCACTGATAGCCATAAAGTCTATTGGGAAGATAACCTCCTCTATACTGAGTCAAGGGACCCTAAACTTGGAGCTGCCAGGAGATTGGTCATCCCTTTGCAGTATAGGGAGTTTCTTCTGACTTTGGCTCATGATATTCCTTTGGCTGGGCTTTTGGGCCAGAGTAAAACTTGGGACAGACTTGATCCATTGTTTCACTGGCCTCATATGTCAGAGGACACCAGGGAGTTTTGGCACTCCTGTGTGACCTGCCAAGCCAGTGGCAAGACTGGTGGCACATCTAAGGCCCCCTTAATCCAACTCCCAGTGGTTGGGCTGCCCTTTGGGAGGGTAGGGGTTGACATTGTTGGCCCCCTTGACCCTCCAACAGCTTCAGGAAATAAGTTTGTCCTTGTGGTAGTGAACCATGCCACTAGGTATCCTGAAGCTATACCCTTAAAGACCACTACAGCTCCTGCAGTGGCAAAAGCTCTCCTGGCAATCTTTTCCAGAGTGGGTTTTCCTAAGGCAGTAGTATCAGACAGCAGTATTAACTTCATGTCTGCATACTTCAAAGCTATGTGGAAGGAGTGTGGTGTTACTTACAAGTTCACTACTCCTTATCATCCACAAACACATGGATTGGTTGAGTGGTTTAATAAAACTCTCAAAGGCATGATCATGGGACTCCCTGAAAACCTCAGAAGGAGATGGGATGTCCTATTGCCATGCCTCCTTTTTGGTTATAGGGAGGTACCACAGAAAGGAATGGGCTTCAGCCCCTTTGAATCCCTCTTTGGATACCCTGTAAGAGGTCCCCTTGCTCTTGTGAAGGAGGGTTGGGAACAACCTTTAAAAGCTCCTAAGCAAGACATTGTGGACTATGTACTTGGCCTCAGATCAAGGATGGCTGAGTACATGAAAAAGGCCAGCAAAAACATTCAGGCCAGCCAAGAGCTCCAAAAGCAATGGCATGACCAGAAGGCTGTCCTGGCTCATACCACCCAGGACAGAAGGTGTGGGTATTGGAGCCTGTGGCCCTAAGAGCACTCCAGGACAAATGGAGTGGACCCCCATCTCATTGTGGAAAAGAAAGGTGAAGTCACCTACTTGGTGGACCTGTGCACTGCTAGAGCCCCCTTAGGGTGCTTCATGTCAATCGCCAGAAACCTTACTATGACATGGCTGACTTTACCCTGCTCATGGCCACAGATGAGGGGCAGGAAGAAGAGAGTGACCCTCTCCCTGACCTCTTCTCCAACACTGAAGCTGATGGCTTAGTGGAGGGAGTTATACTTGCAAATTGCCTTACTGCTGAGCAGAAGGACAACTGCATAAATCTCCTTTATCAGTTCTCTGACCCCTTCTCACTGATCCTAGGTACAACTACCTGGTGTGAGCACACAATTGACACTGGAGACAGTTTACCTGTCAAAAGTAAAATTTATAGACAGCCTGATCATGTCAGAGACTGTATTAAACAAGAAGTACAGAAAATGTTGGATCTGGGAGTGATTGAACCTTCTAACAGCCCCTGGGCCAGCCCAGTGGTGCTTGTCCCCAAACCTCATAGTAAAGATGGTAAAAAGGAAATGAGGTTTTGTGTTGACTATAGAGGTCTCAATCAAGTGACCAAAACTGAGCTCACCATGTACCCAGGGCAGATGAGCTGATAGATACACTAGCTTCTGCCAAGTATTTAAGCACTTTTTATTTAATTGCAGGGTATTGGCAGATTAAGTTATCAGAAGATGCTAAACCAAAGACAGCATTTTCAACCATTGGAGGGCACTATCACTTCACTGTTATGCCCTTTGGATTGAAAAATGCACCTTCCACTTTTCAGATGTTGGTGAATACAGTCCTCCAAGGATTGGAAGCCTTTAGTGCAGCATATCGAGACGATATTGCTGTCTTTAGCTCCACCTGGGATGATCACCTGGTCCACCTGTGGAAAGTTTTGGAGGCCCTGCAAAAGGCAGGCCTCACTATCAAGGCCTGAAAGTGCCAGATAGGGCAGGGGAAAGTGGGCCACCTGGTAGGTGGGGAACAGACTGCACCACTGCAGGGGAAGATCCAAACCATTATGGAATGGACTCCCCCTACAACTCAAACCCAAGTGAGAGCCTTCCTAGGCCTCACAGGGTACTATAGGAGGTTCATAAAGAATTATGACACTATAGCTGCCCCTCTTAATGACCTCACATCAAAGAAGATGCCTAAAAAGGTATTATGGACAGCTAGTTGTCAAAAGGCGTTTGATGAGCTCAAACAGGCCATGTGCTCTGCACCTGTCCTAAAAAGCCCTTGTTACTCCAAAGAAAATCATAGTCCAAACTGATGCTTCTGAATTAGGGGTAGGGGCAGTTCTATCACAGCTTAACACTGAGGCCCAGGATCAACCTGTTGCTTTTATCAGTAGGCGGTTGACCCCTAGAGAAAAGTGTTGGTCTGCCATTGAGAGGGAGGCCTTTGTTGTGGTCTGGTCCTTTAAAAAGTTGAGACCATACCTCTTTGGTATTAACTTTATATGAAAGGTGAAAACCCTAAATTGTTGAAGTGGTCCATCCCCCTACAGGGAATGGACTATACAGTGGAACATAGACCTGGGAGTACCCACTCCAATGCTGATGGACTCTCCAGATATTTCCACTTAGACAATGAAGACTCATCTGGGCAAGGTTAGCCTTATTGTCCCTTGTTTGGGGGGGTTGTGTAGGAAAGTACCAGCCTGCCTGCCATGTTACCCCCATTTTTACATGTATTTCAGTTTGTTTTTGCCTGTTTTACTGGGATCCTGCTAGCCAGGACCCCAGTGCTCATAGTTTGTGGCCTGAATGTGTATACCTGTGTAGTGACTAACTGTGTCACTGAGGCTCTGCTAATCAGAACCTCAGTGCTTATGCTCTCTCTGCCTTTAAAATTGTCACTATAGGCTAGTGACCACTTTTACCAATTTCAATTGGCACACTGGAACACCCTTATAATTCCCTAGTATATCGTACCTAGGTACCCAGGGTATTGGGGTTCCAGGAGATCCCTATGGGCTGCAGCATTTATTTTGCGAACCATAGGGAGCTCAGACAAACCTTTACACAGGCTGCCATTGCAACCTGAGTGAAATAACGCACACCTTATTTCACAGCCTTTTTTCACTGTACTTAAGTAACTTAATAGGAACCTATATGTCTAGCCTTCACTTGCTGAAGGTGAGGTGCAAAGTTACTAAGTGTGAGGGCGTCCTTGCACTAGCAAAGGTGCCCCCACATAGTTCAGGGCCATTTCCCCAGACTTTGTGAGTGCGGGTACACCATTACACGTGTGAACTACATATAGGTCAACACCTATATGTAGCTTCACAATGTTAACTCCGAATATGGCCATGTAACATGTCTAAGATCATGGAATTGTCCCCCCATTCCAAATCTGGGATTGGGGAGCCAATTCCATGCTCCCCTGGGGCTCCACTATGGACCCAGGGTACTGCCAAACCAGCTCTCTGGGGTTTTCTCTGCAGCTACCGCTGCTGCCACCCCACAGACAGGGTTCTGCTCTCCTGGGGTCTGGGCAGCCCAGTTCCAGGAATGCATAACAAAGAATTTCCTCTGAGAGAGGGTGTTGCACCCTCTCCCTTTGGAAATAGGTGTTAATGGCTGGGGAGGGGTGGTCTCGCCCAGCCTCTGGAAATGCTTTGAAGGTCACAGATGGTGCCCTCCTTGCATAAGCCAGTCTACACCGGTTTAGGGAACCCCCCCAGTCCCTGCTCTGGTGTGAAACTGGACAAAGGAAAGGGGAGTGACCACTCCCCTGTCCATCACCACCCCAGGGGTGGTGCCCAGAGCTCCTCCAGTGTGTCTCAGATGTCTGCCATCTTGTTTCCAGTGGTGTGAGGGCACTCTGGAGGCCTCTGAGTGGCCAGTGCCAGCAGGTGATGTCAGGGTCCCCTCCTGGCAAGGTGCTTACCTGACTATGTAGCCAATCCTCCTCTGAGGGCTATTTAGGGTCTCTCCAGTGGGCTTTTCCTCGGATAACAACCTGCAAGAATTCACCAGAATTCCTCTGCACCTCTCTCTTCGTCTTCTGCCAAGGATCGACCGCTGACTGCTCCAGGACGCCTGCAAAACTGCAACAAAGTAGCAAGAAGATTACTAGTGACATTGTAGTGCCTAATTCTGCCAGCTTTCTCTGCTGTTTCCTGGTGATGCATGCTCTGGGGGCTGCCTGCCATCAACCTGCACTGGAAGCCACGAAGAAATCTCCTGTGGGTCGACGGAATCTTCCCCCTGCTTCAGCAGGCGCCAAACTTCAGTTTCACCGGTACTCTGGGACCCCTCTCATCCTGACGAGAGTGGCCCCTGGAACAAAGGTGGAGGACTGAAGTGACCCATGCTGTCCAGTGGTCCAACTGTCCAAATTTGGAGGAGGTAAGTCCTTGCCTCCCCCCTCAAGACAGTAATCCTGTGCACTGCGTAAGCTGCAGCTACAACGGCTTCTGTGCACATTTCCAAGAAATCCTGCATGCACAGCCGAGCCTAAGTCCCAAGCACTCTGTCCTCTGATGCTCAGCTCCCTGAGTTGATCTCTGGTGTTGTGGGACCTCCTTTTGCAATGTTGAGATGACCGCCGTGTTCAGACGTCTTGAACCCATGTTCAAGGACTTCTGTTGATGCTTCCTGCTTGTGCGTGGGCTCTCTACGTTGCTGAGGGCCCCCTTCTATCTCCTCTCCCAAGTGGCGACATCCTGGTCCTTCCTGGATGTCGCCACTTGGGAGAGGGCCACTTGGGCAGCACCCTTTTTCTCCAACAGTGACTCTTGCAGCTAGCAATGCTTGTTTGCGGTGTTTTGCCAAGGAACCAACTCTGCTTCCTCCAGCACGCCGTGGGACATCTTCTGCACAAAGGAGAAGTTCCTAGCACCTTTTGTTGTTGCAGAATCTTCAGCTTCTTCCATCCTGAGGCAGCCATTTTTCACCTTCATCCAGGGTTTAGTGGGCCCCTACCCCCCCAGACACTTTAGTGACTCTTTGACTTGGTCCCCTTCCTTTCCAGGTCTTCAGGTCCAGGAATCCTTCTTCAGTGCTTTGCAGTCTGTTGTGGTCTTTGCAAAATCCTTTATCATGACTTTAGTGTGTTTCTGGGGAAATAGTAGTACTTTACTCCTGCTTTCCAGGATCTTAGGGTGGGGTATCTTGGACACCGTTGGGCCCATATTTATACTTTTTAAGTGCCACATTTGTGCCGCTTTTTTACGCAAAAGTGGCGCAAACTTACAAAATACAATGGTATTTTGTAAGTTTGCACTGCTTTTGCGTCAAAAGAATTATGCAAATGCGACACTAAAAAAGTATAAATATGGGCCTTAGTGTTTTCTTATACTCCCAGCGACCCTCTACACACTACATTAGGCCAGGGCTCCATGCGTGGTTCGCATACCACTTTCTTAGTATATGGTTTGTGTTGCCCCTAGGCCTATTGCATCCTGTTGTATTCTACAGTGTTTGCACTACTTTCTGACTGTTTTACTTACCTGATTTTGGTTTGTGTGTATATTTTGTGTATTTTTGCTTACCTCCTAAGGGAGTATATCCTCTGAGATATTTTTGGCACATTGTCACTAAAATAAAGTACCTTTATTTTTAGCAACTCTGAGTATTGTCTTTCTTATGATATAGTACCTATATGATATAAGTGGTATAGTAGGAGCTTTGCATGTCTCCTAGTTCAGCCTTGGCTGCTCTGCTATAGCTACCTCTATCAGCCTAAGCTGCTAGAACACTACTAATCTACTAATAAGGGATAACTGGTCCTGGCACAAGGTATAAGTACCATTGGTACTCACTATCAGCCTGGCCAGCCTCCTACACCCACCGTTGGGTGGTTTTGTTTGTACTGACAGGTAACAGTAGCCTGGATTATTTTCTTTACTGGTTCCATTGATGCAGGTGACTTCAAAGCAGAAGGTGGTGGTGGGCTCAGGGGGGGGGCAGCCACTGTATGTTCTTGTCTTGGTGTTTCGACCTGACTCTGAGTCTTCCTGTGCCATTGCAATGTTGCTGATGTGGGCGACAATGATACTTATGCACTGCTAGGGACAGGGCTGATTTGTGTAAAGAAAATGTCACCCTCTTCTTCACCTTCTCCTTATACCTGCTTTCAACACCTTCACCAACACCACTTGCAGGCTTTTGGCCCACAATGTGCGCCTCCCAGCAGTTTGCGTGGTGTTTTCTCAAATCAATTGTTTGGCCTCCGGTTCCATAATTTGTACCAAGCTTACCCTGAATAACACTTTCTCGGCAAATGGGGCATATGGCAATGTTTGGCTCCTTTTCACTAACCATAAAGAAGTCCCAAATTGGGGGGTCAACTTTCTAACACTGGGGCCAATGTCTAAAGAAGTTGCAGTAGGTGGATTTTGTTTTGATGACGTTAGCCTCTCTGCAGTGCCTACTTCTACTGAGGCGGTTGTGGATGTAGGTTGCAGCCGGGGCCTTTTAAATATAGAAACTGGTGGAGGTGGAGGTGGTGGTATCTGTGCCACATCCCTCAGAGAAGGTTAAGAAGATGGGGTAGTGTTGGACTCCACTGGGGCAGGACTAACATCCATGACGACTGGCTTGTCATCAGACTCGTCATCCTCCTCTTCTTCCTCCTTAACTCTAAGGCTTTCAATAACCTTCCTTTTCACTCCTTGCCTATCCTGGCATGTCTCAGACTGAGGTGGCATCCAAGTGGAGTGTTGAGCATCAGAAGGGGGACTTGAAGAAGAAGATGGCAGAGATCTGGAAGACAGTGGATCTTGCGAGAGAGGGGCTGCTTCGGCTTTATCAGCACAAAGCTCAACATCCTGATGTGCTCCTTCTTCAGGAGGAACTGCTGTTTCTGGCTGTGACTGTTGTTTTTCACTGGCCTGAGTTTCCAGCAACGATTGGGTACTACTTTGAGAAAGAAGTAAATCCAATTCAATGTCACTGCTCTTCGGCGTTTCTGTGATTAGAGATACTGTCTCTGTGCCAGACATTGGCTTGGGACTAGTTTGGAGAGGGGCCGCTGATGCAGGGGTGCTGCTCTTAGCTTTCTCCCCAGAGGCTGGTGCAAAGGCACATGTTTTTGCCCAAAAAAGGTCTGGGGCGACGCACCAGTGGTGGGAAGCTCCTCTGATCACTGGCCGCATTCTTGGTAGCATATTTATTTGGGGCCATCTTGAAGCTGTCAGTTGGCAGTAGCACTGATCTTCACAAGCTGAAGAGGTGTCTGTGTGGTCATGAGTGTGGTCACTTCTGCCTGGCAGTTCAGTGGGTGATATCTCTTTCTCTTCATGCACCTAAAAACAAACATGCAAGAACGAGATCAGTGAAACATGGCATTGTTGCAATTGCATTAGTAGTAGAAACAATGTAATTTAATGGTTACTTAACTTATAAATAATTGTGAAATAATACAGTATAGCCATTCGTAAAACCACACCAAAATTAACTTTCATCATCATGTAGACTCATAAAGGATAAGAAAGAGCAACAACTACAACATACAGAATGTAACTGTTAGCTTTATATGGCTCAGGTTGCCAGGGGGCACTTAGGGAGGTGCTGGTGACAAACGGAATAATCCTTGAATAATGTAATTTAGTGCAAAAGTACACCAACGGCAGACATGGGGCTAATGGGGAAAACCGTTTTGTTTTTTTAAAAGACGATTAAAATAATAAAAAAGCAAAACATGTCATTTATTTCAGAAAATCATTCTAAGACCAAGAAATGTTTATTTTAAAATAATTATTAAATATTATTATAATATTATCATTATAAGATTTAATAAAATAAAGTTTTTGAAACAAATTATTTTAAAAAAGAATAACATTTAAAAAAAATAGAATTCAATTGCTAATGTACTATTGGAAGGGGACTACCATGAAAAACCACAGGGATTTGGGGGGCAAGGAGTGGTGCAGGTGACAAATGCAAAATAAGTATATAATAAAATATAAAACACTGTTCATACAGTACATTTAGTAATAAGCATTGACCTACTAGACCTCAAGCATAACACACAAAATGGCCGCCAGCCACATGGTCAAACAACCAACAAGGAGGCATGGCCATCACAACAAAGAAGAACATATTCAGGCCTAAAAGCACACTGGCTGCCTACACAAATGTCTGCCAGCCACATTGTCAAACAACAACAACCAAGGAGGCATGGCCACCACAACAGAGAAAAACACATGCAGGCCTAAAAGCACACTGGGTGCCTACACAAAATGGCCACCAGCCACATGGTCAAACAACAATCAGCAAGAAGGCATGGCCAACACAACAAAGAAGGGCACATGCAGGCCTAAATGCACACTGGGTGCCTACACAAAATGGCCACCAGCCACATGGTCAAACAGAAACCCACAAGGAGGCATGGCCACCACAACAAAGAAGAACACATGCAGGCCTACTGGCTGGCTACACAAAACTGTCACCAGCCACGTAGTCAAACAACAAGCAGGATGAATAGAAAACAAAAAACACATATAGGTATAGGACTATAATTGACTATACAAAGAGGGCACCTGGCCACATGGCATGGGAAACAAAGACAAATGATGGCCTATGACAAACACTCTCATGCACTGGCCAGACAAAGAAGGCATTGGTACAGGAGAAAAAAACAGCATTAAGTCAGTGATTCCAAAAACTAAAATTAAAGGGGCTAACATTTTTACAACAACAACACACATCATACAAAGGCATCAAGTATTACCCCACCATACAGTGTTTTCAGAAAAAAATGTGAATTACCGCCTAACAACATTTTGTTATATTTAACCCAATGCCATCCATGGTGTTTAAGTTCATCAGACACCATAAACAGTTGTTTCATCATGCACCCATGGCTAGCTCTGGGCCTACATCTGGAAGGCCTATTCCATAAGCAGACTAGGTCACTTAACATTAACATAGTCAATTAATGAATATTGCAAATTTACACAACAAAACATGGAGAAAATGTAGTGAACTGTAGAAAATGTTTCCTTTATAGGACAAAAATTTAAAGTAAAATTGTAACTAGGCCGCAAATGCAGGCCACCCACCACAATAAATTTAAAAAATTGAATAAAAGTACAGATAAATCCTGGTGCATTCCCTCTATCAAACAAGTTGTAGAACAACCTAATACAAGTCTTTTTAAACGTACTTGTGAAATCTCAAGCACAACAAAGTCCTTAAATCCAATGATACATCCAGGAGACCCTTCCAACTCAAAAATTAAGTGAAAAGTGACCAGGAGATGGACTAAGCACTGTGAGGAACCTGCTGGACAGGAACAGGAAGTTGGTCTCTCTGGGGCACTTCCTGTTGCTGAAACAAAAACAAAAAAAGTACTCTTTGCACAGAAAAATCAACACGAACGGTCCATTAGAGAAGATTTTTAACTCCAAATTGTCATTTTGAGGAGACTTTAGCTGCTTGAGCTTCTCCAGGTTGCAACCGCGGTCAATCATGCTAATTCACGCTCACCTACGTCACAAAAGACGTGCCGGAAGTTTCTGGCGCAGCGCTAAATCCTGCGGGTGGGTAAAAAATCTTGTTTGTGCTCGCAAGTGACTGGAAGTCTGTAGTCTCACATCCCGTGTGCGCAAAATAACATTAAGCATGCACCAACGGGGGGAAAACAGAAAAAACTCTGCTACGTTGCAGAGTGCGGAGTCTATCGATAACGCTGCGTTCTCTGCGGATTCTGCAAACTCTGCCAGCATAGTGGAGTTATTGGTCCAGGCCTAGTTAGGAACAGGGCAAAAGCTATTCACAGTTGGGCTTCGGCCACCTTAGGGGGCATGAGTGTCTGAATGGACTGGGAAATCTGTGAGTGGTTGTGTACAGGGCGAACACCATGTGCTCCATGGGTTTGCCTACACCTATTTGGTTAATTCTCCACAGGAAGTTGGCTGTTTGCAAAGAGTTTGGCACAAGGTGAAGGCCGTGCATTGTCCAAGTTCAGCCACTTAACAGGACTTGAAGGTCTACAGATGGTTGGTCTGCAAACAGTTTTTCCCACAGGAGGATGAGCAGTGTTTTTTTTTAGGTTTTTAAATGGGCAAGTGATACACCCAGAGCACACTGCTATGTGAACTCACTGGAGTCCTATGGGACCACATAAGGTTCTGCACAGGGTCTCAAGGGGGTACAGAGGGACCAGAGAGGCAAACATGTTTTGATATTTTTTTTTGTCTGTGGGGTCCCTCTAGTATCCCCATTAACTGTAAGGGGTTCAGGGAACAACTACCCTGGCTCCTCACAGCTTCATTTTATTTTACACTCAGGACACTGGGACCAAGTCCTTGTGTCTTGTAATGGTGGATACAACATCTCTGTTTGAGTTATGGACAGCTAATCAGAATTCTCCATCCCAAAGAACCAGTACCAGTCCCACGGGTCTAAGAATTCTGATGGGAAACACAGTGCTGGTAATCTAAATCTTGCTTTTATTTTTAAAATGCAAGAGCCTGCCACTTCGGTAGGTGCATTTAATTAGATGTGAGAATTTTTAAACATGTTTCTCTTTAAAAAATAAGGCCCATATTTATGCTTTTTGCCGCAAAACTGCGCTAACACAGTTTTGCGGTAAAAAGTTTAGCTCTGCCTTGCGTCATTTTACAACGCCAGCCAGGGCCATATTTACTGAATGGCGCAAGCCGACGATAAACTTGGACTAGCGTCTTAGAAGAAGACGCTAGCCGAGTGGGGGTGGCGGTAGGAAAGGAGGGGGTTGTGTGTCGGAAAATGATGTTAACCTGGCTAGAGGCAAAACAAATGCCTCTAACCAGACTAGCGCCATTTCCTGGTGCACAACCACCAAAAACATAACTCCTGTTTTAGGAAAGACAGGAGTCATGCCCACCATCCAAAGGACATCACTGGGGACAAGTGTTCCCTGGGTATGGCCATTGCACCCTGTGCCATGCAGGGGGCCCCAAGATAGGGCCCCTGATGGCAAAAAGAAAATATTTAAAAAATACTTACCTGGACTTGGGATGGGGTCCCTCTGGTGGGGGTAGGGGTGTTCCTGGGCTTGGGAAGGGCACCTGTGGACCCATTCCACGGTGTTTAACTATGGAAATGGGTCCACAGGTTCCCTAACACCTGATCTGACCCAGGTGTTATATAATGGTGCAGAACAAGCTTAGCACCATTATTTAGCCCCCTCCTCCCCCCGGTACATCATTTTAGCATGGGGGATAAATATAGGGCTATGGGAATAGCACCATTTTTTAGATGGGAACTGTTGGAAATGGAGTACTTGGTTGGCAGTCAGGTTACCCCCTGTCCAAGCAAGGACCCTCACTCTACTACTCAGGGCAAAAGAGAATCAGCCTCAGCTAACCCCCACTCACTCCCTTGGTAGCTTGGCACGAGCAGGCAGGTTTAACTTCAGAGTGCTAGGTGTAAAGTATTTGTACCAACACACACAGAAACTTAATGAAAACACTACAAAATGACACAACACAGGTTTAGAAAAATCGAAAATATTTATCTAAACAAAACAAGACCAAAACGACAAAAATCCACAATACACAAGTTAAGTTATCAGTTAAAAAACAAAAAGAGTCATGTAATTTTAAACACAACGCTAACGCTGATAGTGTGAAAATGTACCTGGGTGCGTCAAAAATAACCCAGCACGGGCAAGTATGCGTCAAAAAGGGCTTGCGATGCGTCTATTTCATTCACAAGCGAGACCTTGCGTCGTTTCTCCTTTAGGTGAGTCAGCGTCCGTCGTTTCTTTTCTCCCCAGGAGATCGATGCGTCGATTCAAACCGCACTCTCAGGTCCGGGCAGGCCTTGTGTTGTTTTTGCATGCCCAGCGATGTTTGCGTCAGAAATACTGCTGCACGATGATCTGAAAACCACGCAACACGGGTTGCGATCTCACCAGCCTCCATCAGCGATGCTGCACATCATTTCTCCAGCCACAGGCATCAATCTTCCAGTCACATTGTAGGTGAGAATCGATTTTCAGCTGCAAAGCCGGCAGCGTGTCGATTTTTCAGCTGCAGATCGGAGTCGCACCAATCTTATCTCTGAACAGCGGTGGGTGCGTGGATTTCTCACTCTTGGCCTGCCAGCTTCTCCTTTCAGGGTCCCAGGAACTGGATGAGCACCACTTGGCAGAGTAGGAGTCTCAGCAGAGGCTCCATGTGCTGGCAGAGAGAAGTCTTTGCTGTCCATGAGACTTCAAACAACAAGGGGCAATCTCTCAATCAAGCCCTTGGAGAGTTTTTTCACAAGAAAGAAGGCAATACAAAGTCCAGTCATTGTCCTCTAGCACAGGCAGAAGCAGCAACTGCAGGATAGCTCCACAAAGCACTGTCACAGGCAGGGCAGCTCTTCTTCCTCAGCTCTTCAGCTCTTCTCCAGGCAGAGATTCCTGTGGGTTTCCAGAAGTGGTTTTGGGTGCCCTTCTTATACTCATTTTGGCCTTTGAAGTAGGTTTACTTCAATGAAAAATCTCTCTTGCTTGTGAAATCCTGCCTTGCCCAGGCCAGGCCCCAGACACCCACCAGGGGGTTGGAGACTGCATTGTGTATGGGCAGGCACAGCCCTTTCAGGTGTGAGTGACCACTCCTCCCCTCCCAGCAGAGATGGCTCATCAGGAAATGCAGACTATGCAACCAGCCCAACTGTCAAACTGACCCAGACAGGGAATCCACAAACAGGCAGAGTCACAGAAATGGTATAAGCAAGAAAATGCTCACTTTCTACAAGTGGCATTTTCAAACACACGATCTCAAAATCAACTTTACTAAAAGATGTATTTTTAAATTGTGAGCTCAGAGACCCCAAACTCCACATGTCTATCTGCCCCCAAAGGGAATCTACACTGTAATCATATTTAAAGGTAGCCCCATGTTTACCAATGAGAGGGACAGGCTTGCAACAGTGAAAAACAAATTTAGCAGTATTTCACTGTTAGGACATATAAAACACATATATGTCCTGCCTTAACCATAAACTGCACCCTGCCCGTGGGGCTACCTAGGGCCTACCTTAGGGGTGCCTTACATGTAAGAAAAGGGAAGGTTTAGACCTGGCAAGTGGGTATACTTGCCAAGTCAATTTTACAGTTTAAAACTGCACACACAGACACTGTAGTGGCAGGTCTGAGACATGATTACAGGGCTACTCATGTGGATGGCACAACCAGTGCTGCAGGCCCACTAGTAGCATTTGATTTACAGGCCCTGGGCACCTCTAATGCACTTTACTAGGGACTTACTAGTAAATCAAATATGCCAATCATGGAGAAACCAATCAACAATACAATTTACACAGAGAGCAAATGCACTTTAGCACTGGTTAGCAGTGGTAAAGTGCTCAGAGTTCAAAAGCCAACAAAAACGTTCTGAAAAAATAGGAGGAAGGAGGCAAAAAGATTGGGGATGACCCTGCAAAAAGGGCAAATTCCGACACGACCCCCTACCAGCCTAAAGCCAGGGGAGAAGAATCAATACCTTGATGTACTTCCCTGATTGGGGCGATAGAACAGGGGCCCAGGCCAACAACAGTAGGGGCATGTTCCAGTTCTACGCCTTCCTGACTCTAGTTGGATCCCTCTGTCCATACTCTCAGGGCCCACCAAGGTAACCCATGGGGAGAATCCTTCTCCTCAACTGCAGATACCATCTGTGCAGCACCTAACCTTACTTTGCTCACAGGTGTATCCCGGGGGCAGATAGTACCACCAGGGCCAACACAGTGGTGTTGCCCACTCCACCCCCGGGGTGTGGCTCTCGTTCCCCCCCCCCCCAGCGGCAACTCTGTCAACCAGGACAGCAAGCCACAGTGCCACTGACAGCTATCAGGGATGAGAGCCAGGCCCCAGGCCTCTTAAAAAGCTTGCCAACCATTGTGACTGTGGAGAGTGGGGGGCGGTAGCCCCAGGTGTCTGGCACCTATTGACCACTCTCCCTTCCACCAGGTCAGGGATGACAGCCTGACCCTGATCCTCCCCTCTGGGGCTCTGTACCCTCCCTCCTGGAGCGGCACCCCCAGAGTCCACAATTCTCATGGTGCTTGTAGAAGCAGTCCTGTACAATTCTCCCACCAGTGCAGGGATGTTAACCTGCAACTGGTCTTCCAACCTGGGGTCTAAGGTTGGACTAAGGCCAGAGGTGAGGCTTCCCTTCCCCTGCCCTCCCTTCTGGGGTCCTGCACTCCCCAACTATGAGTGCCCACCCAGAAGACAGCATGATAGGGGCACTGTTAGCAGTAGCCCTTCTCTCCAGGTCAGGGGGGACGCCCTGAACCTGGCCTTCCAATCCAGGGTTTGTACCCATAGATTGAACTGAGGTGAGTATTTCCCTCCCCTGCCCCTATTCTCAGGGTTCTGCAACCCCCCTCAGGGAGAGTGCTCCTAGAAATCACACCAGGGGGGTGATTGGGCAAACCGCCCCACCTTCAGGTCACGGTTTACCCCCTGCACCTGATCCTCCAGTCCAGGGTCTGTACCCTCAGACTGGACCACTGCCTGGCAACCCAGGACTTCCTGGGGGGCACACCTACCCCCTACCAGGTCAGAGTTTACCCTCTGAGCCTGGTCATCCAACCCAGAGTCACCACTCTGCGGTTGAACCATTGCCTGGCACACCATGACTTCCTGGGGGGCACACCTACCCCCTACAAGGGACACACCATCCCTAAGGGCTACACAAGAGTCTGACTGGCGCAGGTCTCCTGACCCCTGCCCATCTGGCAGAGTCTGGATTCCACCCAACCCAGAAATGGTCTCACCAAGGTCATTCTTGGGGGGCTCTGCTCTCAGAGCTGACCCCTGACCCTCCAGGTTCTCCACTGGGGTCCGCAACCCCCTCTGAACCCTCTGTCTGGACTTCTCCACCCCCTCACTAGGAGTGGTACTGCCAGACACCAGAACTGGTGGGACGCTAGGTACAGCCACCCCCCCCAAATTCTCCTGACACTGTGGGGTTTCCCTCAGCAGATGGCCCTATGGTACAGGCTAGGTTCCCCTCCTGGTGTTCCCTCATGGAGCCCTCCAGAACCTGGGACCAGATCTCAGGGCACCCTGGCCCTCAGTCCATCCCCATTCCCTCTCCTCTGAGACTGGACATGGGGTCCCTCACCCATCCCACCACACCGGGACCTACCTGGGACACTGCAATCCTTCCCTACCTCACCTGGTTGGGAAATACCTAGACCACTCCCCTAAGGAGCACTCCCCAATGCCTCTCCAGACTCTCTGGCACTCACCCAGAGGTCTGCCTCCAGTGTAAGTTCCCTGTGGTCAGAGAACTCACACTCCACCTGGTGTTGGCGTAGCTCTGGAAAATAAGGACTAGACATATGCTCTCCAGCAATTACATCACACAGACCCTCACATGAATTAACCAAACTGCCCTTCACCCAACCATCCAGTGACTCAGCCTTGAAAAAGCACCCCACATCACCCTCCTGATACTGGTGAGACAGTACCTAACTGTCCCTGACACTCAACTCACACTCTTCTGGGATGTCTTCACACTCCATAATCTGGATGTCTACCTGGGGGAACCCCTCTCCCTGTCACTCTCACCTAGAACCAGTAGAGTGTCCCTCCCACCAGTAGGAATATGACTCCCTATGCCAGTTCCCCTATCTACCTCAGGGACCCTGTGCATCACTGAAACTACCTCATACCCCAGAACCTCCTGGTGTGTGTTAACTCCCTCCTTCAAGTAGGGCACCACATCTCTGGGCATGTGCACTTCTTATGCAGCACTGGATATAGAACTGTTGCTGCCACCATTCGAGCTGGACTCAGCCCTCATGACTTCCAGCTCTTTCAGTTTTAGCTCATACACTAAAATCATCTTTTTTATCTCTATGTCCCTCTTCCACTCGTCGAACTCCCTTTGCATCCTCAACCTTTCTGACTTTAACCGCCGAGCCCTTTCTGCCTGTCTGTCCTGCAACTCTTCAGGAGTCAGACCTTTAGAGAACCTACTGCTACCTCTCCTGGAGACCCTCCCCCCAGGTGTAACAGGAACCTCCAATACACCACTGTGTAGACTCTGCACATCCCCATCCATATCCTCTGTGTGCCCCCCAGCCTCCTTGACTGTCATCCAGGCACTCCGTGCCTCTTGCAGCTCCCCCATCCTGGTGGAGCTCTTAACGGGCCAGGCAAGATCTTTACAGAACTGTTTCAATTAAGCAACTGAGTACCTTTCCAGTTTCCCTAATTAAAAAACAGCTCCAGCTGTTGCATCTCCAGATTGAGACATGATGACAACAAGTGCAAAGTTCCAAAGGCAGAAAACAAGTTCCCAATGAGGTTAAAAGAGGCAGTCAAGGGATCACAAAATCATGGAAGTAGAACAAAAAGGAGTCCCAAACAGAAAAAGCTAAATTACAAGACAAGTAGTATGTGGTCACATAGTGGTCTAAAATCAAATCAGTAGTGTACACTTAATCACTGTAAGTACAAATACAAGTCCAATTCCAACCGCTGATCACCAATGTTAGAAATGGGGTCTTTGGTTGGCAGTCAGGTTACCCCCTGTCCAAGCAAGGACCCTCACTCTAGTCAGGTTAAAAGAGAATCACCCTCGGCTAACCCCACTCACCCCCTTTGTAGCTTGGCACGAGCAGGCAGGCTTAACTTCACAGTGCTAAGTGTAAAGTATTTGTACCAACACACACAGTAACTTAATGAAAACACTACAAAATGATACAACACAGGTTTATAAAAATAGAAAATATTCATCTAAGCAAAACAAGACCAAAACGACAAAAATCCACAATACACAAGTCATCAATTAAAAAACAAAAAGAGTCTTTATGTAATTTTAAACACAACGCTAATGCTGTTAGTGTGGAAATGTACCTGGGTGTGTCAAAAATAACCCTGCACGGGTGAGTGTGTGTCAAAAAGGGCTTGCGATGCATCGATTTCACTCATGAGGAAGACCTTGTGTAGTTTCTCCTTTAGTGAAGTCGGCGTGTGTCGTTTCTTCTCTCCACAGGAGAGCGATGCGTCGATTCGAACCGGTCTCTCAGGTCCGGGCAGGCCTTGCGTAGTTTTTGCACGCCCAGTGATGTTTGCGTCAAAAATCCTGCCCCACGATGATCTGAAAACCACGCAGCGCGGGTTGCGATCTCACCAGCCTCCGTCAGCGATGCTGCACATCGTTACTCCAGCAGCTTGCGTCGATCTTCCGGTTGCATTGCAGGCAAGCGTCGATTTTCAGCCGCAAAGCCAGCGTCACGCTGATTTTTCAGCCACAGATCGGAATCACATCGATCTTTTCCCCGCACGGTGGTCGGTGCATCGATTTCTCACTCTTGGCCTGCCAGCTTCTCCTTTCAGGGTCCCAGGGACTGGATGGGCACCACTTGGCAGAGTAGGAGTCCCAACAGAGGCTCCAGGTGCTGGCAGAAAGAAGTCTTTGCTGTCCCTGAGATTTCAAACAACAGGAAGCAAACTCTAAATCAAACCCTTGGAGAGTTCTTCACAAGAAGGAATGCAACACAAAGTCCAGTCTTTGTCCTCTAGCACAGGCATAAGCAGCAACTGCAGGATAGCTCCACAAAGCACAGTCACAGGCAGGGCAGCTCTTCTTCCTCAGCTCTTCAGCTCTTCTCCAGGCAGAGGTTCCTCTTGGTTCCCAGAAGTGTTCCAAAGTCTGTGGTTTTGGGTGTCCTTCTTATACCCATTTTGACCTTTGAATTAGGCTTACTTCAAAGAAAAGTCTCTCTTGTTTGTGAAATCCTGCCTTGCCTAGGTCAGGCCCCAGACACTCACCAGGGGGTTGGACAGTGCATTGTGTGAGGGTGACCACTCCTCCCCTCCCTCCTAGCACAGATGGCTCATCAGGAAATGCAGACTACACCCCAGCTCCCTTTGTGTCACTGTCTAGTGAGAGGTGCAACCAGCCCAACTGTCAAACTGATCCAGACAGGGAATCCATAAATGGGCAGAGTCACAGAAATGGTTTAAGCAAGAAAATGCTCACTTTCTAAAAGTGGCATTTTCAAACACACAAAATCAAAATCAACTTTACTAAAAGATGTATTTTTAAATTGTGAGCTCAGAGACCCAAAAATCCACATGTCTATCAGCTCCCAAAGGGAATCTACACTTTAATCGTATTTAAAGATAGCCCCCATGTTAACTTATGAGAGGGACAGGCCTTGCAACAGTGAAAAACGAATATAGCAGTAATTCACAGGACATATAAAACACATTACTATGGGGGTCATTACGACCCTGGCGGCCGGCGGTAAGCTTGCGGTAACACCGCCAACAGGCTGGCGGTGTTCCGCCAGCTATTATGACCGTGGCGCAATAGCCACGGCCATACCGCCAGGCTTCCGCCTGGCGGTCATAATCCCCAGGGCAGCGGTGCAAGCACCGCTGCCCTGGGGATTATGAGTCCCCGACCGCCAGCCTGTCCGTGGCAGTAAACACCGCCATGGAAAGGCTGGTGGTAAGGGGACTTGGGGTGCCCCTGGGGGCCCCTGCACTGCCTATGCAGGAATTTCGGGCAGTGAAATGCGCGACGGGTGCTACTGCACCCGCTGCACATCAGCATTGCCGCCGGCTCTATTATGAGCCGGCAGCAATGTTGATGTGACTTTTCCGCTGGGCCAGCGGACGGTAACACTGTTACCGTCCGCTGGCCCAGCGGAAAAGTCATAATAGGGAGCCAGGAATACCGCCGGCAATAGCGGTATTCTGGCTCTCGCAGCCTCGGCGGTCTTTTTGAAAGACCGCCGAGGTTGTAATGAGGCCCTATATGTCCTACCTTAACCATACACGGCACCCTGCTCTTGGGGCTACCTAGGCCTAGCTTAGGGTGCCTTACATGTAAGAAAAGGGAAGGTTTAGGCCTGGCAAGTGGGTACACTTGCCAAGTCGAATTTACATAGTTTAAAACTGCACACACAGACACTGCAGTGGCAGGTCTGAGACATGAGACAGGGCTACTCATGTGGGTGGCACAACCAGTGCTGCAGGCCCACTAGTAGCATTTGATTTACAGGCCCTGGGCACCGCTGGTGCACTTTACTAGGGACTTAGGGCCATATTTATAATTTTTTAGCACCGCATTTGCGCCGCTTTTTGACGCAAAATCAGCTCAAACTTCCAAAATCTAATTGTATTTTGTAAGTTTGCGCCGCTTTAGCGTAAAAAAATGACACAAATACGGCGCTGAAAAAGTATAAATACAGGCCTTGCTAGTAAATCAAATATGCCAATCATGGAGAAATCAATCAACAATACAATTTCCACAGAGAGCATATGCACTTTAGCACTGGTTAGCAGTGGTAAAGTGCTCAGAGTTCTAAAGCCAACAAAAACAGGTCAGAAAAAATAGGAGGAAGGAGGCGAAAAGATTGGGGATGACCCTGCAAAAAGGGCAAATTCCAACAGGAACGCCTACCTTGCATTTCATTGACGCAAGGTAGGTGCACGCATCCAAAAAATGGTGCAAACTCCGATATTTTGACGTTAGACGTGTCTAACGTCAAAATATAAATATGGAGTTAGGTTTGTGCCTAAGTTGTGTCAAAAATATGATGCAAATTCGGCGCAACAGAAGTATAAATATGGGCCTAAGGGCCTCATTTACAAGCGGCCTGTGCCACTGGTGTGTCACTTTTTTGACGCACATGGAGTGCAGGCTTCAGGGCAATATCTACAAGGTCAGGCAACGCCATTTTGAGTGGCTTTACATGGCCTTTTAGATATTGTCCCCTTTCACGCATTACTCTGCGAGAAAGGGACATTCCATGGGTGTTGCTGTGGGTGTTCCCACGCAACACCAATGGGATTCTCAGATTTACAAGGTTTCGTAAACCTGGGAATATGTCAGTTTTCCCCAGGATAACGGTGGCAGAAAGGGGAAAATACATTATTTCTCCCTGTTATTTCCTCTTTCTATGTGTGCTGCAATCTGCAGCAAACATGAAAGGAGGAAATGGCCTCTCATGATTGTTTTTATGCAGGAAGGTGTCCCTTCCTGCACAAAAACAATCATCCTGCAACACAGGCATCCTTGCACCATGGTGCAAGGATGCCTGCGTTGGCAGCAATTTGTTCTCCACCATAGGGGACAAAGACAGGAATGCACCGCATCTTGTACATACGGTGTATTCCTGCCCTTTTGTTTTGACAGAGGGCAGAGCAGTGAAAAGGCTTGCGATGCTGTCCTGCACTAAAACTTTGTAAATGAGGCCCTAACACTTTTAATAATTGAATCCCTCTCATATGGTATAATGAATTTCTTAGCCCATATTACATCATCTTATAAGTGATCTCAAATAATCCTTTTTTGTACAGCGCACATCCTGAGCTCACGTATTTCTGTGCTCTCTCATGTGAGCAAATGAGGTCATTAGCACATATGAGAGTGCCTTGAAATACATATGTTTTTGGTGTACTGTACAAAAACACTTGTGTTTGATTTAATAGACTGTAATGTTGCCCCTTCTATAAAAGTAATCCATGCCACATATAAGGACAAACATGCATTTTAGTTCACGAATGGAGATGTCATCAGACTGAGGTGACAGCACTGAGGTTTCTAAATTCATGTTTAAAACTTATCACTTTTAATATTCCAAGGCCCTCCCGTATGAGCTCATGAATGGAAAAGAGCAGTTTAAAGAATTGCATTTACTCCTCACATTTTTCTCACGATTCCCTCAGAATGCCTACATATGTAGGGCACATGCCACTATCCTTCTTCACCCACTGTGGAAATGATTAGAAGGTAAGTGTCTTCCTATTTTCCACACATATACTTTAATTCTACAAAATATAAATGAGGCTGTCCGAGTTCAACTCATGCAACTATCCTGCCTGCTATAAAGAACTTGAGTTTGTCAAGGAAGTAGAAGACAGACGTTTTTGGGGGGGTTTGATTGGCACCAATTAAAAAAACAAAAAACATTTGTACAAGAAAACAGGGAAGCTGAGGTATCAGTCTTCTTTGTCTAGGAATAAAAAAAACTTTTAGGAGTCACAAGTGCACAGCTTGTAAGTATTGTACAAAGACTAATTTGGATATACAATTTGAATCCCATTAACCAGATCTTTAATGTCAATTGCACTGTGGCCATATGGGCTTAAGCGCATCGCATTCAGATACACGTGTCGCCAAAAACAACTAAGCAATTCCACTGTTGTCTTGGCTCGCGAGTTGTAATTTACATTATGTTCTCGAAGATTGATTATTCTATTTGGTTTGCGACCAATTTCGCATTAGAAACCTAGATGAAAACAACATGTGGTGCCTGCACTACGTGGATGGCAAACTGCATCAATATTTAGTCTTAAAATCATAATTAAAAAAATTGGACCTACAAAACACACTGTATTAAAGTCAAATACTTCCCAAAAATAACGTTACTCTTTACCGATAAATATATTAAAATGCTACTGGAAAGTAAAAGAAAAAAAACATTAAAATACTACTACGAACAAATACAAATTAATTCAACTACTGCTAGAAGTACTTTAAATATATGTTGTTGTTGAATGTAAAGATGGGGGTAGTCGAGTATAACGCAAATATTTTCACATTTCCCACTAATGTATATTGTATAATGCATGAAAATTGAAGTGATGCTCTTGTGATCTGTATTCCACTGCTGTTATTTGCAGGAATACTTTTATGTAAACACGGAGTATTGGGTAAACTGTATTCGGCGTAATACACGCTGGTTGTGTAATTTACGGACGCAGAATATTTGGGGAGAGCAGACAATAACTTGCAGGAGATGTGAAAGTGGATATGTGTCAAGCGCTAGATGTGCTACTATTACCATTTATCACTGACTTTCAACAACTGTAGAGACAATGCATTGAGCTGCTATCTCACATCCGTTTTGTCTGAGAGGGCATACCTTCTCTAAAGTTGCCATGCATAGGATTGCTCATACACTTTACACAAAAACTCACAGCTCAAGGGATTCGTCTGTATACTAGTGTTGTACCTGACTGTTAGAAATGGGGTCTTTGGTTGGCAGTCAGGTACCCCCTGTCCAAGCAAGGACCCTCACTCTAGTCAGGGTAAGTCACACACAATCCAAATTATCCTGTGCCCACCCTCTGGTAGCTTGGCACTGAGCAGTCAGGCTTAACTTAGAAGGCAATGTGTAAAGTATTTGTGCAATAAATCATACAATAACACAATATAGCACCATAAAAATACACCACACAGTGTTTAGAAAAATATATAATATTTATCTGGATATTTGCAGGTCAAAACGATAAAAGATGCAATAAGAAATTGTAAAGATATCACTGGAAAGTGATATAAAGTGTCCTAAGTCTTTAAAAAGCAAACAAAGTCTCTTTCAAGCACAAAGTACCTTGTTGGAGTGAAAAATCTCCGCAAAGGGCCGCAGAGGAGGAGATGTGTGGAAAAATGGTGTGTGCGTCGGTTTCGCCCCTTTACACACGGACTTGCGTTGTTATTTTCCACGCGGGAAAGACATTGCATCGATTTCTGGCGTGCGGACGGGTCTCCTCTTCGGGTTGCGGGGTTTTCAGACGCCCCGGGGTCTGTGCGTGGAATCCTGGGCTTGTTGACCGGCTGCGCGTCGTTGAGGTGGGCGATGTGTGGAATTTTCTCCCTCACGGCAGGCGCTGCGTCGATTTCCCCTCTGGAAGTCGGGCGGCGGTGTCCAGGTGGGCCGTGCGTCGAAGTTCCGGTTGCACCACAGGCTCTGCGTCGATATTTTCCTCGCGAAGTCGAGCAGCGTCTTTCCGGTTCGCTGTGCAGTGAATTTTTCCCAGCGGAAGAAACTGTGCGTCAAATTTTTCACCGCACAAGGAGTACAGTTGCAAGAGAGAAGTCTTTTTGGTCCAGAGACTTCAGGGAACAGGATGCAAGCTCTATCCAAGCCCTTGGAGAGCAATTCTGCAGCAAAGCAAGAGAGCAGCAAGACAGCAGGGCAACAGGAAGGCAGAAGTCCTCTGTAGAAAGCAGTCAGGTGAGTCCTTTAGGCAGCCAGGCAGTTCTTCTTCTCAGGGTGCAGATTCTGGTTCAGGTTTCTTCTCCAGGAAGTGTCTGAGGTGGTAGGGCAGAGGCCCTGTTTTATACCCAAATGTGCCTTTGAAGTGGGGTAGACTTCAAAGAGTGGCAAGAAGTGCACCAGGTCCCCTTTCAGTTCAATCCTGTCTGCCAGGGTCCTAGTAGGGGGTGTGGCAGTCCTTTGTGTGGGAGCAGGCCCTCCACCCTCCCAGCCCAGGAAGACCCATTAAAAATGCAGATGTATGCAAGTGAGGCTGAGTACCCTGTGTTTGGGGTGTGTCTGAGTGAATGCACAAGGGGCTGTCAACTAAACCCAGCCAGACATGGATTGTAAGGCACAGAAATATTTAAGTGCAGAGAAATGCCCACTTGCTAAAAGTGGCATTTCTAAAATAGTAATATTAAATCCAACTTAACCAGTCAGCAGGATTTTGTGTTACCATTCTGGCTATACTAAATATGACCTTCCTACTCCTTTCAGATCAGCAGCTACCACTTCAACAATGTATGAGGGAAGCCCCAATGCTAGCCTATGAAGGGAGCAGGCCTCACAGTAGTGTAAAAACGAATTTAGGAGTTTTACACTACCAGGACATGTAAACTACACAGGTTCATGTCCTGCCTTTTACCCACACAACACCCTGCTCTAGGGGTTACCTAGGGCACACATTAGGGGTGACTTATATGTAGAAAAAGGGGAGTTTTAGGCTTGGTAAGTACTTTTAAATGCCAATTTGAAGTGAAAGTGAAACTGCACACACAGGCCTTGCAATGGCAGGCCTGAGACAAGGTAAATGGGCTACTAAAGTAGGTGGCACAACCAGTGCTGCAGGCCCACTAGTATCATTTAATCTACAGGCCCTGGGCACATATAGTGCACTCTACTAGGGACTTATAAGTAAATCAAAAGTCCAATTTGGTGTGATCCAAGGTTACCATGTTCAAAGGAGAGAGCACATGCACTTTAGCACTGGTTAGCAGTGGTAAAGTTCGCAGAGTATAAAAACCAGCAAAAATGAGGTCAGAAAAAGAGAAGGAGGAAGGCAAAAGGTCTGGGGATAACCCTGCAGAAGGGCCATTTCCAACACTGACCCTTTCTGTTAGGTCACCCCAGATGTTTGCCTTCCCCGCTAAATCTGTTTTTTTTGGCTTTTAGGATTCTATGTATTTTACTCTTGCTAACTTGCACTAAAGTGTGTGTGCTCTCCCTTAGAAACATGATAAAATTGGTATACACCCAATTAGCACAATTAATTTACTCATAGTTCTCTAGGAAATTGTACCAAGTGTGACCTAAGGCCTGTGAATTAAATGCCACTATAAGCAGCATTACTCCTTGTTCCACCCACTAAAGTAGCTCTTTACAACATGTTTCAGGCTTGCCTTTTTAGCCTGTAGTGCAATGTTCAAACTGCCATTTTACTCTGGCAGAATAAAGTTTTTGCCAGGCCCGGGCCATTCTTTTTAATACTTATAGGTTACCCCTAGGGTAGGTCATAAAGACTCATAGGGCAAGGTGCATGGTGTAGGAAAAGTAGGGCATGTGTTTTTAAGTTTTACATGTATTGACAGTGAAAAAAGCACCTAATGTCCCTTTTGACTGTGGAAAGCCAATCTCTCTCATACCTGGCACACTTGAGGATGCCTGGCGCCAACACAGGCAACCTAGCACCATGGTGCTTGTGCTCTCTCCCTTAAACATGATGAAATTGGCCTACACCACATTGGTAGATGCAATTTATTTAACAGTCCCTAGTAAATGGAGCTGCATATACCCAAGGCCTGTAACTTTAATGCTTCTAGTGGGCATTCAGCACTCATTGTGCCACCCACCAATGTAGCACTGTAAATATGTCCCAAGTCTGTCCCTGCAGCCTGTAGTGTAGCTTCTTACTGCCATTTCAACCTGGCAAAAAAAAGGTTTTGCCAAGCCTAAACCTTTATTTTGATTCTGAGAAGTCACCCCTACAGTATACCCTAACCACTCATAGCACGGCTTGCATGGTATTTAAAAAGTAGGATATTTATGTACAAGTTTTACACATCCTGACGGAGTAAAACTCCTAAAGCCTTTTTTCACTGTTGAAAAGCTATCTATCCCATAAGCATGGTGTTACCTCATTGTACTTCTGTTGGACTTTATTGCTTATTCAGGGATATCCCAAATCTTTTTGCCTCCTGCCTCCTATTTTTTCTGACCTGTTGCTATTGGCTTTTGAACTCTGAGCACTTTACCACTGCTAACCAGTGGAACAGTGCATATGCCCTCTGTGTAAAATTCTATGTAATTGGTTTCTGATTGGCATATTTGATTTACTAGTAAGTCCGTAGTAAAGTGCACTAGAGGTGTCAGGGCCTGTAAATCAAATGCTGCTAGTGGGCCTGCAGCACTGGTTGTGCCACCCACATAAGTAGCTCTGCAATCATGTCTCAGACCTGCCATTGCAGTGTCAGTGTGTGCACTTTGAACTGTAAATTCGACTTGGCAAGTGTACCCACTTGCCAGGCCTAAGCCTTCCCTTTTCTTACATGTAAGTAACCCCTGAGGTAGGCCCCAGGTAGCCCCAAGGGCAGGGTGCACTGTATGGTTAAAGTAGGACATATAGGGGGGTCATTACAACCCTGGCGGACGGTGTTAAAGCAGCGGTAAGACCGCAAACAGGCCGGCGGTAAAACAATTGGAATTATGACCGTGGCGGAAACCGCCAACAAAGACAGACATTTTAACACTCCGACCGCCACAGCGGTACAAACAAACAACGCGGCGGTCACCGCCAACAGACAGGCGGGAGACAATGTACCGCCCACAATATCACAACCTACCAATCCGCCACCTTTTCCGGGGCGGATTCAACGCGGATAAAAACACGGCAGAAACAGCCATTTCTAAGGGAAAACGCTCACCTCTACACACTCCACAAGGAAGGAGGACACCATGGAGCCGGAACTCCAAATACTTCCTGCACTAGTCTTCCTGCTCCTGTACGACGATCATCAATGCCGGCGGCAAAGACAACAGTGAGTACTGCACCTACGACATAGGGGAGGGGGAGGCAAAAGACAGGGACACACACACGCAACACCCCCACCCCCACCCTCACCCACTACAACACACACACCAATGCATATCCAAACATTACAGTAACAACCCCCAACCCCCCCGGAAGAATTAAAAGACCAAAGGAAATGAGTGGAACCATTGTAATATATCAAAATACAGTAACCAAGATATACATATATATATATATACACATTAAAAAATATATACACCACGAATAGTAGTGCAGGTAATGCACAAGTCATTGTCCGTGGACCACTGGGCCCAAAATGCATGGGCGAGGCCCACACCAGATACCTGACCAGAAACGGAGAGAACACTGCTGGGGCATCAGATAGAAATACAACAGGCACCTCAGGAGGAAGGGAAGGGGGGGCACCTCAGCCGGATGAGTGCACCACGCCAGATCCACGAGGGGGCTCCATGCCCATTGATGTATCCTGGGGAGTGCAAAGCCACAGTCTCCCAAGTGGATAACAGTGGGTGGTTTGCCCACTGTTCAATCCTGGGGAGTGCAAAGCCACAGTCTCTCTAAGCTCTACAGTGGGTGGTTTGCCCACTGTTCAATCCTGGGGAGTGCAAAGCCACAGTGTCTCAAGTCGATAACAGTGGGTGGTTTGCCCAATATTACATCCTGGGGAGTGCAAAGCCACAGTCTCTCAAGTCTCTACAGTGGGTGGTTTGCCCACTGTTCAATCCTGGGGAGTGCAAAGCCACAGTCTCTCAAGTCTCTACAGTGGGTGGTTTGCCCACTGTTCAATCCTGGGGAGTGCAAAGCCACAGTCTCTCAAGTCGATAACAGTAGGTGGTTTGTCCACTGCTGCATCCTAGGGAGTGCAAAGCCACAGTCTCTCAAGTCTCTACAGTGGGTGGTTTGCCCACTGTTCAATCCTGGGGAGTGCAAAGCCACAGTCTCTCAAGTCTCACAAGTGGGTGGTTTGCCCACTGTTACATCCTGGGGAGTGCAAAGCCACAGTCTCTCAAGTCGATAACAGTGGGTGGTTTGCCCACTATTACATCATAAGGAGTGCAAAGCCACAGTCTCTCAAGTGGAGAACAGTCTCCACTGGTTCTGGAGGGGGACTGGTGCCCAGAGTGCTTCATCCTGTGCAGGACAGACTGAGTGGATGCCTTTCTCCACTGGTTCTGGAGGGGGACTGGTGCCCAGAGTGCTTCATCCTCTGCCGGACAGGCTGAGTGGATGCCTTTCTCCACTGGTTCTGGAGGGGGACTGGTGCCAAGAGTGCTTCATCCTGCCAAGGACAGACTGAGTGGATGCCTTTCTCCACTGGTTCTGGAGGGGGACTGGTGCCCAGAGTGCTTCATCCTGTGCGGGACAGACTGAGTGGATGCCTTTCTCCACTGGTTCTGGAGGGGGACTGGTGCCCAGAGTGCTTCATCCTGCCAATCCTCCAAGTTTGAAGTTTCTGACCTGTTCAGTGGTGCATGCCATGGCGGTCTTTGCCCTGTTCAGCGGTGCTTGAGTTTGAAGTTTTTGACCTGTTCACCGGTGCTTGCCATGGCGGTCTTTGCCCTGTTCAGCGGTGCTTGCCCTGTTCAGCGGTGCTTGCCATGGCGGTCCTTGCCCTGTTCAGCGGTGCTTGAGTTTGAAGTTTCTGACCTGTTCAGCTGTGCTTGCCATGGCGGTCCTTCATTGCCCAGCTGGGCTGGGGCTGGCGGTCCTTCATTGGGCAGCTGGGCTGTGGCTGCCGGGGCCCTCCTGGGCAGCTGGGCTGTGGCTGGCGGTGGCCTCCTGGCCACTGACGATCGGGCTGCCCTCCTGGGCACTGACTCTAGCGGTGGCCTCCTGGCCAGTGACGATTGGGCTGGCGGTGGCCTCCTGGGCAGCGAGGATGATGGTGTTCTTCTCCGCCGTGCTGCTCCTCCCAGACTTTGGCGATTTCTTCTGCCCCTTCCCCACCTTGGGAGGAGTCACAGCTGAGTGGATACTCCCCCCGGGACCCTTGTGAGCGGCTTTGCTGGCTGGAGTCTTCCCCCACTCCCGCCGGGCAATGTCCAACTTCTGGTGCTTCACAGGGGGGGGACTGGCTGTGCTGTGGCTTTGTGTCACACTGGCTGCCCTGGTGCCCGGTGCACTCCACATACCTCTAACAACAGGCACCACTGGTCCCAGAGATTTTTTGGCTGAGGTGCTTGTACGGGACCTATGAATTGGAGTGGGGGGTGGGAAAGAAGTCAAGCTTGGTCAGGAAAAGTTTCTTAGGAACACTGGGACGGGTAGCTGGAGGGGGTCTGGGAGTGGAGGAAGAGGAGGTGGTTGTAGGAGGTGTAACTTTTGTGGCTTTGGGTGCAGGTGCATGCGCTGGAGGCTGTCGTGAGGTGGATGTATGTTGGGTGGGTGTGTGCCTGCGTTTGTGTACTTTGGGAGGGGGCATCACAGACACACCGGGAGAGGACACAGGGGATGTGTAAATGGTAGTGGGGGTGGTGAGTGTACGTGAGCGTGGTGTGGTGGTGGGTGTGCTGGTGCGGGACCTAGTGGCTGTAGTGGTAGTGCATGCAGGTGAGAGTGTAGACGAGACTGGGAGGGAGGAGGGAGATGACAAGGAGGGGGACACTGTGGAGGCAGTGGATGTTGGTGTGTCTGTATGTGTGTGATGCTTGCGTGAGTGCCTGTGGGATGTGTGGTGCTTATGTTTGCCTGAGCTTCCCTTGTGTGGTGAGGTGTGTGCAGGCTGGTCTGATGGTGTGCTTGGGATAGGCTGGGGTACAGGGGATTGGGTCGGGGTGGAGGAAGTTGGAGGGGGGAGGCTAGAGACAGGGACAATGGCTGCCATCAGTGCTGAGGCCAGAGTTTGCAGGGTTCGATGAAGGGCAGCCTGACCAGAATGAATGCCCTCCAGGAATGCATTAGTGTGTTGCAATTCCCTTTCTACACCCTGGATGGCATTCAAAATGGTAGACTGCCCAACAGTGAGTGACCTGAGGAGGTCAATGGCCTCCTCACTGAGTGCAGCAGAGGTGACAGGGGCAGGGGCTGAGGTGCCTGGGGCGAAGGTGATGCCCACCCTCCTGGCTGAGCGGGCACGGGGCGAAGGCTGAGGGGCTGCTGGGAGGGCAGTGCTGGTAGGGGGGATGGCGGCTGTACCTGTAGAAGTGGGGGGCACAGATTTTGCCACCACCACAAGGGAGCTCCCATCGGAGGACGAGTCCATGTCGCTGGTTGCTGATCCTGTCCCCGCCGTGAAGCTCTCCTCGTCCTCCGTCCCACTGATGTATTCTGAGTCCGTGGTGTGGCCCTCCATGGCCATGTGGGATGCAGCTCCCTCGTGCTCCAGTGCCACTGTGCCTCCGCCTGATGATGCTGATGTACACAAGAACAGGGAGACCACAAAAAGGGGGGGACGACAGAAGAAAGACAGGTTGAGTGCATGGCTTACCGCTACCATTGGGGGACAATACAGACACAGCAGCCCCCTACACTATGCCGCGCTGTTGGGCTCTACAGATGCAGTTCCTGGGATATGGCCTACATGGCTATGGTCGACATCTGCACACATAGATGACACAAGGGCATGTATACCTGTACTTGGCACTCTACAGAGGTGGGGTGGAGTGCCACATGGCCTGCATTACGGAGGGGCCTAGCCTATGGAACTCGCCCTGGCCTAGGGGAACCCACAGCCCTCCTCCTCCATCCAGACACCTTCACTGCGCGGAAAGTCCGCAGAATGATGTTGTACTCACCCCCTTGTGTCTGCTGTGATGCCTTCAAGCGCCCATCCAACTCAGGGTAGGCCACCGCCAGGATCTGGAACATCAGGGGGGTCATGGTGCGACGGGCACCCCTCCCACGTTGGGAGGCCATCCCCAGCTGAGCCTCCGCTGTCTTCTTGCTCCAGCAGCGAATGTCCTCCCATCTTTTACGGCAGTGGGTGCTCCGTCTGTGGTGTACCCCCAGGGTCCAGACGTCCTTGGCGATGGCACGCCAAAAATCCTTCTTCTGGTGGGCGCTGACCTACATGAAATGTACAGGGGAAGAAGAGAAGTCATTAGCAACTGCACCGTCGAAGTGAGTGGCCCACATCCCTAGCCTTGCCATGTGGCACATGCATTCACAGTCCTTCATGCACGCAGAACTGTGGCCCCTTCCTTCTTACAACCAGCTCTCTCCACTCAGGCATAGCCCATATAACGTGCTACCTGTGTACTTACCTGTTGGTCTGGAGGACCGTAGAGTAGCGTGTACTGGGGGAGGACCCTGTCCACGAGATTCTCCAACTCCTGTGCAGTGAAGGCAGGGGCCCTTTCCCCAGACGCACGAGCCATTGTCTCTTCCAGACCGAGGTCACAGCAGCACTTGCAGTGTAGGTCCTCTCCTGCCGGAGATCAGGTATCGAGTGATTGAACAGATAGAAATTGGCGGTCATGTCTGCGGCGGTGACGTCCGCGGCGGTGCGTATCATCACCGCCGGCGCACTTCGTCATTGGCTCCTGGGACACATAGGGTCCAATGTTAACCAATGCAGCATTGCGCCACGGTCTTCGGCCGCCTACCGCGACGGTGTACAACGCCAGCGCAGTTACCTCACATCCCATTGTCCCAGTTTAGAGGTCAGGCAGCCGCCATTTCAGGGGCCCACACGGCTTCATTTTCAACTGCGTCACACATACCTAGGCCTAGACTCAACAGACACACAGGCAACTTTTGGGATTCTGTTTTGTGTTCTGTGTAGACTGTGGGTACATACCTCTGAGTTCTTTGACTCTGTGCTCGCTGTTGTCCTTCCTAGGCACCGTCCGCTGGGACATGTGAGGAGATGGCGGAATCCTCCGGTGTACCGACCACTGGTGGACCTGTTGACAATGGAGGAGCGACATTTAATCATCACCTACAGGTTTGACCGTGCCACAATCCAGGAACTGTGTACCCAGTTGGAGCCTGACCTGATGTCAGCAATCCCAATCCCTAACATCATAGGTGCCATTGTTGGGACCCATGTAGCTCTGGTCCCCCCCCACAGGAGTGAAGAGGTGTACAGGAACCTGAAAAGTTATCATTCCATGAATGTACAGATGGTATGTTTGGCAGACCAGTATATCTCCCAGGTAAATGCTATGTTCCCTGGCTCAGTGCATGACGGCTACATCCTGCGGAATAGCAGCATCCCTTATGTAATGGGTCAACCCCAGAGGCACCGTGTGTGGCTATAAGGGGACTCTGGTTACCCCAACCTGTCATGGCTACTGACCCCAGTGAGGAATCCCAGGACCAGGGCAGAGGAACGCTACAATGAGGCCCATGGGCGGACTAGGAGGGTGATCGAACGCACCTTCGGCCTCCTGAAGGCCAGGTTCAGGTGCCTCCATATGACAGGTGGTTCCCTATTCTACTCACCAAGGAAGGTGTGCCAGATCATCGTGGCCTGCTGTATGCTTCACAATCTGGCTTTGCGACGACAGGTGCTTTTTCTGCAGGAGGATGGTCCAGATGACGGTGTTGTGGCAGCTGTGGAGCCTGTGGACAGTGATGAGGAGGAAGCAGAGGAAGAAGACATTGACAACAGGGACTCAGTTATCCAGCAATATTTCCAGTGACACACAGGTGAGAAAACATTCCTGCCTAATACAAGTACTTTCACACTTCTACCTCTATCCTGTCTGTCGATTTCAACCAGTATATGGTAACTGAGTTGTGCATTTCCATTACGGTTTCACAGGTGTGGTTTCCAACGTTTGTCATCTGCTTAGATTCCTCATGGACTTGAGATGTGTGACGTAGGTATGTTGACATTACAATTGAGAACGCATTTTGTCACTGTCATTGCTAATTTACATTTTCTAAATCACAGACTGACTCCAGGTTGTTTTGTGCTTCAAGGGTGTTTATTGCAGTGCTAAATATTGGAGGGGGGTTGTAAAATGGTGAGGGGTGATGGTGGAGGACTGTCCATGGCAGAGTCCAGTTTATGAGTCTCACAGGTGCATTGCCCATATGGGCATAGGAAGTGGAGCAGAGGCAGTTCCAATATGGACAGGGTTACAAAGTGGGACAGTAGGATGACAATCAGGGTGGTCTTATTTCTTGGCGGGGTCTTGCCATCGTGCTCTGTCTTGTTCCTGGTTCTCAGGGACCGCATGATGGATGGTTCTCCGTCTGCAGGGGGTGGGGTGCTGGTGTGGTGGTCCTGTGGCGGTGCATCCTGTCCACTAGCGCCGGCGGAGGTGGTGGGCAGTTCATCGTCCATGCTAGTGTCAGGGGCCCCTTGGAGTGCCACAGTGTCCCTCCTGGTGTTGAGTATCTCCTTCAGCACCCCTATGATGGTGCCCAGGGCGGTGCTGATGGTTCTGAGTTCCTCCCTGAAGCCCATATACTGTTCCTCCTGCAGGCGTTGGGTCTCCTGAAACTTGGCCAGGACCGTCGCCATCGTCTCCTGGTTGTGGTAGTATGCTCCCATGATGAAGGCGAGGGCCTCGTGGAGAGTGGGTTCCATAGGCCTGTCCGCCCCCTGTCGCACGGCAGCCCTCCCAGTTCCCCTGTGTTCCTGTGCCTCCGTCCCCTGGACCGTGTGCCCACTACCACTGCCCCCAGCTCCCTGTTGTTGTTGGGGTGGTGTGTTATCCTGGGTTCCCTGTAGTGGTGGACACACATCTGATTGACGTGTCCTGGGGACGGAGGTATGGGCCCGCTGGGTGGGTGCTGTTCTGGTGTTACCAGAGGGTGGAAGGTCTGTGGTGGGCTGTGCCTGTGTGAGGGGTACTGACTGTCCGAGGCCCACGATGGTCCGGGCTGGTCATCTAGGTCCATTTGGACAGAGCTGCTGTCATCACTGTGGGCCTCTTCTGTGGGTGGGGTGGAGGTGTCTGGACCCTCCTGTCTGGTGACGTTGGGTAGTGGTCCTGCAGGGGTGGAAAGGCATGATTATTGCATCTGTGTGTGTCATGGTGTGCAATGGGTGGGTGACCGTGTACCCCAGTGCTGGCATTCCTGTGTGTGGGCTTGTGTGATGATGGTTGAGGGGGGTGTTATGGGTATGTGCAGTGGGCATGCTTTAGTGATGGGTGTCCATGCTTTGTTTTTGCATGCAGGGCTTGGTGTTGGGATGGGTGGTTTGTGATATTGGTACATTTGTGAGGAGTTGGAGTGGTAGGGATGGGGGCGAGGGTGGGGGTCTGTGATAGCATGCAGGTAGGGTGGGGGATATGATAGTTGAGATTTGACTTACCAGAGTCCATTCCTCCACCGACTCCTGCGAGGCCCTCAGGATGCATTATTGTCAAGACCTGCTCCTCCCATATTGTTAGTTGTGGGGGAGGAGGTGGGGGTCCGCCGCCAGTCCGCTGTACTGCGATGTTGTGTCTGGAGACCACAGAACGCACCTTCCCCCGTAGGTCATTCCACCTCTTCCTGATGTCGTCCCGATTTCTTGGGTGCTGTCCCACTGCGTTGACCCTGTCGACTATTCTTCTCCATAGCTCCATCTTCCTAGCAATGGAGATGTGCTGCACCTGTGATCCAAATAGCTGTGGCTCTACCCGTACGATTTCCTCCACCATAACCCTGAGCTCCTCCTCCGAGAACCTGGGGTGTCTTTGCCGTGCCATGGGGTGGTGTAGGTGATGTGTGGGGTGGTGTATGTGGTGATAAGTGTGGTGATATGTAGTGGTGTGTGGTGTTTTGTGCGTGGATGTTATGTGGGTAATGGTGTTGTGTGCCTGTGGATGCTTGGTTGTAGATTGTAGTGTCTCTCTCTGGCCTTCTGTCGCAATTGTGGTCGTAGGGGTTTGTGGGTGATGTGGGTGTGTGTTTTATATAGTATTGGGTGTGTGGGAGTGGTGTGTGTATGTGTATCAGGTGTGTGTCTTTCGAATTATCCAATGTGGTGGTGTTTTGGAGATGTGTGTGTATTTTGTGCGCGGCGGTGTGTACCGCCAATGGAATACCGCGTTTGAAAGACCGCCGCGTGGATTCGTGTGTCGTGATAGCATGAGCGTATTTCTGTTGGCGTGACGGTGGAGGTTTTGTTTTTGTCAGTTTATCACTGACCTTTGGTGTGGCGGCCTTGTGTGGGTGTCAGAATTTTGTCGGATTTCGGGATGTGGGTCATAATAGCTGTGGCGGATTTCCGCGGGTGCGGCGGTGTGTTGGCGGTCTTCTGCACGGCAGTAAGCGGCTTTTACCGCCAATGTTGTAATGACCCCCATAGTAATGTGTTTTATATGTCCTGACAGTGAAATATTGATAAATTCTTTTTTTACTGTTGCAAGGATGAGGCCCTCTCATAGGTTAACATGGGGACTACCTTTAAATATGATTAAAGTGTAGATTCCCTTTGGGAGTGGATGGACATGTGGAGTTTGGGGTCTCTGAGCTCACAATTTAAAAATACATTTTGTAGTAAAGTTGATTTTGAGATTGTGCGTTTGTAAATGCCTCTTTTAGAAAGTGAGCATTTTCTTGCTTATACAATTTCTGTGACTCTGCCTGTTTGTGGATTCCCTGTCTGGGTCAGTTTGACAGTTGGGCTGGTTGCACCTCACATTAAACAGTGACACAAAGGGAGCTGGGGTGTAGCATGCATATCCTGATGAGCGATCTGTGCTAGGAGGGAGGGGTGGACTGGTCACCCTCACACAATGCACTCTCCAACCCCTTGGTGAGTGTCTGGGGCCTGGCCTGGGAAAGGCGGGATTTCACATTCAAAAGAGACTTTACTTTGAAGTAGGCCTAATTCAAAGGAGAAATTGGGTATAAGAAGGGCACCCAAAACCACAGACTTTAGAACACTTCTGGAACCAAGAGGAACCTCTGCCTGGAGAAGAGCTGAAAAGCTGAGGAAGAAGAGTTGCCCTGCCTGTGACTGTGATTTATGGAGCTATCCTGCAGTTACTGCTTCTGCCAGAGTAAGAGGGCAAAGACTGGACTTTGTGTGCCTTCCATCTTGAGAAGAAATCTCCAAGGGCTTAATTTAGAGCTTGCCACCTGTTGTTTGAAGTCTCAGGGAAAGCAAAGACTTCTGTCTGCCAGCATCTGGAGTCTCTGGAGAGACTCCTACTTTGCCCTGTGGTGCCCATCCATTTCCTGGGACCCTGAAAGAAGAAGCTGGTAACCTAAGAGAAGGAAATCCACGCACAGATCGCTGTGCGGGGAAAATATTGATGCAACTCCGATCTGCGGCTGAAGAAACAATGCGCCTTCGGGTCCGCGCCTGAAAATCAATGCTCGCCGGAAACACGACCGAAGAATCTACGCACGGAGCTGGAGAAACAACGTTCAGCATCGCTGACGAAGGCTGGGAGATCACAGCCAGCGCTACGTGGTTTTCGGATCATCGTGGAGATGGATTTCCGATGCAAGTACCGGTGGTGGTATAACAACAACGGAAGGCCTGCCCTGACCCGAGAGTGCTGAGTGGATCGACGCATCGCTCTCCTGCGGAGAAAAGAAACGACATGCCCGACCTGACGAAAGGAGAAATGACGCATGGTCTCATGAGTGAGTGAAATCGACGCATCGCAAGCCCTTTTTGACACACACTCGCCCGTGCAGGGTTATTTTTGACACACCCAAGGTACATTTTCACGCTAACGGTGTTAGTTTGCGTTTTAAACTACATAAAGACTCTTTTTTGCTTTTTTGGTCTTGTTTTATTTAGATAAATATTTTCTATTTTTCTAAACCTGTTTTGTGTTATTTTGTAGTGTTTTAATTAATTTACTGTGTGTGTTGGTACAAATACTTTACACCTAGCACTCTGAAGTTAAGCCTACTGCTCTGCCAAGCTACCAAGGGGGTAAGCAAAGGTTAGCTGAGGGTGTTTCTCTTTTACTCTGACTAGAGTGAGGTCATTGCATGAACAGGGGGTAACCTGACTGTCAACCAAAGACCCCATTTCTAACAACCTCATAAATGATAAGTTCAGTTTGGCAACTGGAAGAAAATGCTTCTTCCACTCATTTGAATTGTAATTTAAAGCCCCCTTCAATGTTAAAGTTGGATTTCAAGTAACTATTCTGGAAATGCTACTTTTAGAAAGTTGGCATTTTTCTGCTTAACCAAATGCTGCCTTTCTGTCAGTGTCCACAGACACAACTGTGAGAGGCTGTCCTACTGTAGGCTGTGTATTCCTTCCGGACATGGTAACAAAAGGGGCCTTGTAGTAGAAAGAATGGGTCTTCCTGACTAAATGCCAGGTTTCAACAGTGGCCTGTGGAAGAGCTGTGCCCTGCCCTAATTACATTTCAAAGGACCCTGCCTGAACCACACACAAAGAAGCCTGACACCAGACCTGCCCTTGCCTTTGTCACTTTAGATAGTTCGGAGCCAAAGTAGTTTATAATACATATTTTGGAGGGGAAGGGGAAAATTGTCTAGAACCAATTTGGGAGTAGGCCACAGATTTTCCCCACATAAAGGCTGGAACCAGAAAAACATGTGGCCCCTCCGGAACCTCTCATCAGAAGACTACTGGACCCATGGAAGCTTCAGAAAAAGGACAGCCCTGGACCTGTGGAAGATTCAGAAAAGGACAGCCCTGGTGCCAGAAGAAGAAGAATAAGAAAGACTGGACCTGCTTGCCCAGAACTAGCAGAAGTGACTCCAAGGGTCACTTGGCTGACCCCCTTTTTAAGCTACAGGAACATAACAAGCTTCCTGAGCCTCTCTCCAATTACCCAGCTGAACAGCACCACCTTTACCTGCCTGCGCCCTGTTGTTGGCCACTGCTGGAGTGAGTCCTGTTCCTGAAGAGATGTCCAATAGGCCCTGGACCCTTGTCTAGCATCAGATATTTGAGGAGATTCGCAACCACGAGTCGGCTCATTGCATCAGCTCTATCACTGCATTGCCCATCAATGTCAATTTTCAACAGTGGCCTGCTCTTGGTGCTCAATAGCGACCATCTGCATCAGTCACAATGCAGATCTTCAGGGGTGACTGCTCCTTGTGCCAACATCAACTTCCCTGCTGCCACAGCCAATGCAAAGCTCCTGCTGTGACTCCTTACTTTGACTTGAACTTTGAGAAGGTAAAACCTTCACCAGGAGAAGACTGGTCCCAGTATCCAGCCAGTGTCCCATTGCGTTCTCCCTGAACTTGTGACTTTGAACTGGTCAAGCATAACCAAATACCTGCGAGTGGTGCTTTGTACATATGGGTTCTATCTTCACCTTAAACTTTAAAAAATCATAACTGTGGTTCTACTAATTTGAGTTTGATCCTTTTGGTGACATTTTATTTATTAAAATGTACTCTATTTTTCTAAAATAGGGTGCGGTGGTGCCTCTGAAACAGTTGAACATTTTATGTTTTTTTGCCCTGCTTATTCATCCCCTTGGTCCAAATAGATATGTAATATTTGTCGGGAAATGAGGATGAGCAAATGTGCCATAGCTTTGAGGATTTTAAAAAGCCATAGGTCCAATGTGCTAATTAAGTTTTTAGTAGCAGCATGGTATACACGTAATTCCTTTGTAACTAAGGAGTTAGAAAGAAAGATTGGATGGGTTTTTAATTTGGGTAACTGGGTTTCAAAAGCAATTGTTATTTATCAGTTTTCATTCAGGATTGTATATGTTTTATATGTTTTTGTTAATGATATTTATATTGTTGTGTTGCTTTGATGGCCTGTTGACCGAATAAAGCTTGTTGTTGTTGATGTTGTTGTTGATGATTTGAAGTTTTCTTTTGTTGTGTCTTCCCTTCATAACTGTTGGAGTGCTGCATAAATTCTGTATAGATTAAGTACAGGTTCATTTAGTGACGTTTGTGATTCTCTCTGACAAAGATTGTGCTTATTACATGAGTGAGGCTCTCACCCCCTCAATTAATAGCCACATTTCTTACAACTATGTAAAAAAAAAAATAGCAGTCACTGTTACTGTAGCAGATACTGTATTGTAAGATCTGATATATACTGTCAGGTAACTGCTGCAACCTGAATTTGTTCTGTAAGAATTGCTGATGCGGACTGCGTTTAGATTGCAAAATAAAAAGTGTGAGAGCCCGAACATTTGCTCAGAAGCTGCCACCCATGCTGCAGAAGTCCATGGTGCTGAATACAGTGGCTGTGCAGTCTTTATTTTCCATCATGCATCTATATACCACCACCCCCCATTCCCTGCTCTTCAATCTCACTCCTCCACATTCTTTTTCATCCATGCTTTCTCCCTTTGTCAATGTTTTTCTGTCTTTCCCTTCCTCCTCTTTCCCCCTTTTACAGTTTTCTCTTTCTTGCTCTGGGTCAAAGTCTGCTGAGGAAAAATATGTTCCAGTTCCCAAAAATGACTGCTGGTGGCCAACCTGCAACCACTGTCTCAAATTAAGCACTGCTTTCAGCTATGTAGACATCAGGAACTGAGCAAGTAAAAACCATATAGTAAATGTGACAGGATGTTTGAAAAGCAATGATCACCCTCAAATTCTCAAAATTTGAATTGATGGTGTTTATTTTGGTCAAGGAAGGTACACTGGGTACGGACAGGTGGAGAAGTTATTGCTTGTATTTACTTCAAATATATGAATCAAAGGCTAATATCAGTGCTGGTATGCCATATATCATTAGCAAGAGCAGCTCCACAGTCTGTCTAAGGGAAAGTCCATGGGTAATATGTTTATTAATACATTAATTAAATAATTATTTATTATATTTATTTTCAGTTGTATGTAGCCTGGACCATACCAAATGAGTATCCTAGCACTTTCCATAATAACATATTTATACATAAGGAAAGTTACATGGACCCGTTTTGCCGTCTGCTGGGACAATTTGTACTGTTGATTGCCATGAGATTAAAATAAACATTTACTGCAGCAAGCTCAAATCCAAGTAATCTTCCATACATTATCCAAACACTTATAGAGTGTGTTTTTACTGGCCAATTGGCAAAGATAGGGGACTGTTTTAGTTTTTTAATTCACTAATGGAGGGCACTTTTATTTTGGTGTCCAAACTGACCCTGATATGTGCCCAATTTATAGTGAAAAACACCAAGTTATTTACACTATAATAGGACTAGAGAAACCAGAAATGCTGTATGAAGTTTAGAAGAACTATGGGCCAGATGTAGAAAGCATTTTGCTTAGTGCAAACTGCGAAAATTGCAGTTTGCGCCGGTTGGAAAATGGGTTATTGGTAGGGCAGGTAGGTACCTACACCTAGCAACAAGCCACTAACCTCCACATAGGTACAGTTAGGTCTCAGTAAATTAATCCCAGCTCTACCCTTGGTAGCTTGGCATCGAGCGTCAAAGCTTAACTTAGGAGACAAAGTGTAAAGCATTCAAATATCACACAACAGTAATTAAATAAAACACAGGAAACAGTTTAAAAATCCAAAACCAA
Organism: Pleurodeles waltl; assembly: GCF_031143425.1. Lineage (NCBI taxonomy): Eukaryota > Metazoa > Chordata > Amphibia > Caudata > Salamandridae > Pleurodeles > Pleurodeles waltl. Next base: position 1,786,873,559 of record NC_090444.1, on the reverse strand, counting down.
TTTATAAAAATAGCTTATATTTTTATCTTTAAAATGACACAAAAACGATTAAAATCGGTTCAGGGGAACCGGAGATATGAATTTTTAAAGTATTATTATTTTCTAGCGCTTAGAAACAAAAAGCGCCAATCGGGTCATCTGGTTGCACCAGGACCTGGGCAAAGTCAAACTTTCAGGCCAACCGCGATGGAGCCCTGCTCGGCTACAAGTCGCGGGAGGCCTCGGTTAAAAAGTTACCTTCTGACTTAGTCTCTTTTTTGATGTTTTTCTTCCCCGGGACGAACCTGCCAGTTGGATCCGACCTCCTGGAGCCCTTGTCCGGATACGCGAAGTCGGTTTCCTCGGTGGTGATTTTTACCTTCGGACTTAGTCGTTTTTTCGAGATGAAAATCCTTCGACCGGGGTAAACCTGGATCTTGATCCGACGTCCGTGGAGCCCTTCTCGGATACGATGGCTGGAAGGTCCCGGTCAACTTTTTACGTTCGGACTTAGTCTCTTTTTTGGATGTTTTTCTTTACCGGGACGAACCACGAAGTCAGGCCGGGTCGCGGTTGAGGCAAGCCGGCTAGAATTTCCACGTCGGGTCGGTCACTTTATGGAGCTTTTTTTCAAAAATTCTCCAATCTTTTCCAAACTTCTGGGGCTTCACCCAGATGTTCTTTTAAGGTTCTTTTGGGGTCCACAGCTCACCCCAAGGGTCCAGAAGTTCTGTGATGGTCCTTGGGAAGTGCAGACTTCAACTCCCAGAATACACCTGGTGCAAACTCCTTTTTGGCCACTGGACAGTGGTCAGCTGGTCACTTTTTCAGGAGTTGGTGCAGGGGACTCTGGATAGCAATTTTTCACCTGTAGCAAACAGGGAGTCCCTCCTTGAACCAGTGGAAGCCAGGCAAAGTCCTTCTTGTGGTGAAGCCCAAGTGTGCAGCTGGTGCAGTCTTTCTGAGTGCAGGGTCCAGGTGCAGGCCAGGGGTCCAGCAGGGCAGTCCTTCTTCTCCTTGTAGTTCCTTCTTCTTGAAATTTGGTGGGGATCTGAGGCGTGGGTGCAGGTCTGCCAGTTTTATCCTTGCTCCTGGGTGAAAAGCAGGGGGGCCCTGGTTCTCCAATCAGGGACAGGGTCGTCCCCCTGTGATGACCACTTCCTGGGAAGTGAGGCAAAAATCCATCCCAGAAGGCAACAGTCTCTAAAAATCCAAAATGGATGAATCTGATTGTTGGAGGAGAGATCTGGCTGAGCCCACCCACTGGTGTGGCTAAAAATCATAAACACACCCCTCTCCTGCCCTCTCCTAATCTAATCAAGGGGGCACCTAGCTGCCTGGGGTTGCAGGATGTGGGGGTGTTGCTGGGTGCTCCAGATGTCCTTCTCTGCCTTTGAAGACCAGTTTGGCAGCCCTCCCCCTTCCTGCCTCACCATCTGCTGAGGGGAGATTCTCTCCCCCAAGCACATTCCTTTGTGTGAAGCCAGGCCACTTCACACCTCATTAAAGTAGCCTGGCAGAAGCTGCTGCAGGCTGGCCAATCAGAGCACAGCAGCAAAAAACAATGCAGAGCTGAAATTGGCAACTTTTTAGGTAAAGTCTAAACTTTTTACCTGCACTAGTTATATTAAATCCAACAACTGGAAGTTGTGGGATTTATTATAACAATCAATTTGATACCAAATTCTTGGTATGTAACATTTAAGGAGACTTTAAAATTTAAAATAAAGTCTGCCCATTCTAGCCTATGAAGGCCATTTACTTCAATGAGGGAAAAACGAATTTGGCTGTTTTTACCTCACCAGGGCTTATAAATCTATTTTTATAAAGTCCCTGCTTATAGTTACATGGCACCCAGCCCTAGGGGCACATAGGGCACACCTTAGGGGTGACTTATATGTAAAAATAAGGTAGTTTAAGACTTTGGAAGTACCTTTAATTCCAAAGTCGAATTTGCATATAACTTTAATTTAAAAGCAGCCAGCAAGGCAGGCTTGCTTTTAAAATGACACTGGGCACCTCAGCAATGCACCTAGGTGTGCACCACCTATGCTGTGGTCCCTAAACCTACATGCCCTACCATATACTAGGGACTTATAGGTAGGTTAACTTAGCCAATTATAATTAGCCTAATTTGCATATCCATTTTACACAGAGCACTGGCCCTGGGACTGGTAAGCAGTACCCAGGGCACAGCCAAGAGTCAGTAACCACCAGTACCTATCCAGAAAGAGTGGGGGTGATCAGGCAAAAAAAAAGGACTTTCCTACACTGCCCCCCCCCAGATGAAAGGTGATGGGTACTAACCTACACCCTGGTAGTCCTCATCAGCTAAGTGGAAAAACCTGGAAAGGCCATCTGCATTGGCATGGGCAGTCCCAGGTCTGTGCTCCACTGTGAAGTCCATCCCCTGTAGGGAAATGGACCACCTTAACAGTTTTGGGTTCTCCCCCCTCATCTGCATCAACCATCTGAGAGGTCTGTGGTCAGTTTGTACACGGAAGTGAGTGCCAAACAAGTAAGGCCTCAACTTCTTCAGGGACCAAACCACAGCAAAGGCCTCCCTCTCAATGGCACTCCATTTTTTCTCTCTGGGGAGTAGTCGCCTGCTGATGAAGGCAACTGGGTGATCATGGCCCTCTTCATTAACTTGTGCTAACACTGCCCCAATCCCTTCCTCTGAAGCATCTGTTTGCACTACAAATTCCTTGCTATAGTCAGGGGCCAGTAACACTGGTGCTGAACACATAACCTGTTTTAGGGTGTCAAAAGCTTTTTGACACTCTGGGGACCAAATGACCTTCTTGGGCTGTTTCTTGGAGGTAAGCTCAGTTAGAGGGGCCACTATGGTCCCAAAATTTTGAACAAACCTCCTGTAATACCCAGTCAGGCCAAGAAAGGCCCTGACCTGAGTCTGGGTTTTTGGAGCCTCCCAATCCAGGATAGTCTGGATCTTGGGCTGGAGAGGTTGTACATGGCCTCCACCAACAAGGTGGCCCAGGTACACAACAGAACTTTGCCCTATCTGGCACTTGCTTGCCTTGATAGTCAGGCCTGCTTGAAGCAGGGCCTGAAGCACTTCCTTCAGGTGGACCAGGTGGTCCCTCCAGGTGGAACTAAATACAGCTATATCATCCAGATAAGCTGCACTAAAAGATTCCAACCCAGATAGGACTCTATTCACCAACCGTTAGAAGGTGGCAGGAGCATTTTTCATGCCAAAGGGATCACCTTGAACTGAAAGTGGCCCTCTGGTGTGGAAAATGCTGACCTCTCCTTAGCTCTTGGACTTAAGGCAATCTGCCAATATCCTGAGGTCAGATCAAATGTGCTCAGGAATTTGGCAGCCCCCAACCTGTCAATGAGCTCATCAGCTCTAGGTATGGGGTGAGCATCAGTCCTAGTGACTGCATTTAGACCTCTGTAGTCCACACAGAATCTTAATTCTTTCTTCCCACCTTGGGGATTAGCTTTGGGCACCAGTACCACTGGACTGGACCAAGGACTATCAGAGGGCTCAATTACCTTCAGGTCCAACATCTTAGCCACTTCAGCTTTGATGTTGGCCTTGCCCTGGTCAGACAGCCTGTACAGCTTGTTCTTGACAGGCAAGCTGTCACCAGTGTCAACATCATGGACACACCAATTGGTGAGTCCAGGGGTCAGGGAGAACAGACTAGCAAACTGTCCCAAGACTTGCTTACAGTCTTGTTGTTGCTGATCTGTCAATTTGGGAGAGAGTACCACTCCCTCCACTGACCCATCTTTTTCCTTTGAGGACAGGAGGTCTGGCAGAGGTTCACCCTCCTCCTCCTTCCCTTCATCAGTGACCATCAGCATGGTCATGTCTGCCCTGTCCTGGTGGGGTTTCATCCTGTTTACATGTAGAATCCTGTGAGGATTCCTGGGGGTGCCAAGGTCCACCAAGTAGGTGACCTCACCTTTTTTCTCTAGGATTGGATAGGGCCCAGTCCATTTGGCCTGTAGTGCCCTAGGAGCCATGGGCTCCAAAACCCACACCAGCTGTCCTGGGTGATACTCAGGCATGGTAGCCTTTTGATCATGCCAGAGCTTCATAAGCTCCTGACTGGCCTCCAGGTTTCTGCTTGCCTTCTTCATATACTCAGCCATGCGAGACCGCAGGCCTAGTACATAATCCAGCACATTCTCCTTGGATTCCTTGAGAGGCTTTTCCCAAGACTCTCTCACCAAGCACAATGGGCCTCTTACAGGGTGCCCAAACAGTAACTCAAAGGGGCTGAATCCAACCCCCTTCTGTGGCACCTCCCTGTAGGCAAACAGCAGGCATGGGAGGAGGACATCCCATCTCCTCCTGAGTTTGTCAGACAAACCCATGATCATGCCCTTCAGGGTCTTATTGAATCTTTCCACCAGACCATTGGTCTGTGGATGGTAGGGTGTGGTGAACTTATAAGTAACACCACACTCCTCCCACATGGCTTTCAGATAGGCTGACATAAAGTTTGTACCCCTATCTGAGACCACCTCCTTTGGGAATCCCACTCTGGTGAACACACCAAGTAGGGCCCTAGCCACTGTGGGAGCAGTGACTGTCCGGAGGGGTATTGCCTCAGGGTACCTGGTGGCATGGTCCACTACCACCACAATGTACCTGTTACCTGAAGCAGTTGGTGGGTCTAGGGGACCAACAATGTCAATCCCCACCCTCTCAAAGGGAGTCCCAACCACTGGCAGTGGAATCAAGGGAGCCTTTGGCTTGCCCCCTGTCTTGCCACTGGCTTGACAGGTGACACAGGAGCTGCAAAACTCCCTGACTTTTTCTGACATTTCGGGCCAATAAAAATGGTTGACCAGCCTGTTCCAGGTCTTGGTCTGTCCCAAATGACCAGCCAAGGGGATATCATGGCTTAAGGTAAGGAGGAATTCTCTATACTTTTGGGGGACCACTACTCTCCTAGTAGCCCCTTCTTTAAAGGCCCTTGCCTCAGTGTAGAGAACTCCATCCTCCCAGTAAACCTTGTGGATACCACTGGTATCCCCTTGTTCTTGCCTGGCAGCAGTCTGCCTCAGGCCCTCAAGAGTGGGACACTCTCTTTGTCCCTGGCACAAATCTTCTCTGGTGGGCCCACCTGCCCCTTGCAGTTCTGCCAAGTCAGGCAGAGTTTGCAGGGAAGGTGTCCCTCCCTCAGAGTTCAGATCCTCCCCCTCAGGGTTGGATTCTTCCTGACCCTCTGTACTTGTTGGGGCTGGCAAGCCAGACCCAGTGCCTTTTCTCTTTTTCTTGGAGGCTTGGCCCATTGTTCCAGGGTCCAAGTGTCCAGCATTCCCCTGTTGTGCTGCCTGTGACCTGGTCACAGCACACACCCATTCAGGGAGGTCCAGCATCTGTGCATGGACCCTTCTTTCCACTTCTGACCACTCAGATGCTTCAAGATCATTCCCCAGTAGACACTCTACTGGGAGGGCAGGAGCTACAGCTACTTTTTTAGGGCCAGTCACACCTCCCCATTCCAGACTCACCATAGCCATGGGATGGAGTTTGGTTCTGGTATCTGCATAAGTCACCTGGTGGAAGACACCAGGTAAGACCTGCTCTGGAGAAACCAGCTTTTCTGCAACCATTGTCACACTGGCTCCTGTATCTCTCAGAGCTTCCACTTCAGTCCCATTGACTTTAGGCCTCTGCCTATACCTCTCCATGATGGGAGGTAAGGTGGCCATAGTTGCAATGTCCACCCCACCCACGGATACTAAGGTGACCTCAGTGTACCCTGATTCCACCCCTGGGCCAACTTCCACCCCCAACCCTACACTAGCAATCCCCTGGGATTGATCACCAGTGGGGGGCTTCTTGGTGCAGATAGCATCTCCTCTTTTATGTCCTGGCTGATGACAGTCAAAACACTTGCCGGCCTTAGCAAGCTCCTGAAACTTTCCTGCCTTAGCAGGGTCCTAATTCTTTCCCTGATACCCTTTCCCTTTAAAAGTGAATTGGCTCGGGGCTCCCCCTCCCTGAGAAGTTTTTGGGGACTCTTGTGAGGACTCTTTGGGTTTTTTGTCATCTTTCCCCTGGTTCTTCCCCTGAGAAGAACCATGTCCTCCCTTTCTCTGATCACCCCCTGGGGGTTTCTGGTTAACTCTAGTTCTTAACCAGTCATCTGCTGCCTCCCCCAGCTCTCTGGGGTTGGTCAACCTAGAGTCTACTAGATACTGGCGGAGCCTCTCTTGGACACAATTAGTTAGAAGGTGCTCCCTCATAATCAAATTGTACAGCCCCTCAAAGGTACTTACCCTGTTGCCCTGTATCCAGCCCTCCAGTGCTTTTACTGAAATGTCCACAAAGTCCACCCAGGACTGGGTGCTTGTCTTTTGGGTGTCCCTAAACTTAAGCCTATACTGCTCTGGGGTTAGACCAAACTTTTTAATCAAGCAACTCTTCATACTGGGGTATGAGTCTGCATCCTCCCCACTCATGGTTAGGAGCCTATCCCTCCCAGAGTTGGGAACTAACTCCCAAAGGAGTGAACCCCAGTACTGAGGCTTGACTTTCCTCATCTGGAGGGCCCTCTCAAAGGCCCCCAGCCACTTATCTATGTCATCCCCCTCTACATAGGCAGGAACCACCCCTTTGGGTAATCTGGGGGCAAAACCCCCACCCAGGGACACCTCAGTTTCTTTCTCGCTGCCTCCATCTTTTTTTTCTTTGCTTGCCCACTTTTTCTTTTCTAGGGCAAGCTTATCTGCTTCCAAAGCTATGTAGGCTAGCTGGGCTTCCAGCTCTCTTTCTCTGATGGATGGGTTCTCTCCTCCTGAAAGGACCCCCTTCCTACCACTAGCTTTGGGTCTGCCCCTAGTGACTGTATCTACTGAGGACCGTTCTTCCTCTTCCTCACTTAGGCTCAGACGCCTTCCCTCCCCTGAGTGGTTAGAGTTAGCATCTTCCCCTTTTTCTTCCTCCTCTGGAGCTTCCTCTGTCTCTACCTCTTGGGCCTCAGCCCATGCTGTCAGGGATTTAATCAGGATTTGCTTCCTGAGATCAGGGGTTGCAGGCAACCCTCTCTCAATACACAACCCCCTAAGCTGGACTACTGTCAGTGTGGGTAGGCTAGCCAGATCAAGCTCCATGGTTCCCTTGTTTTGTGTCAACAAAAACTTTTTGCAAAAATTGGTAACAAGAATTTAGAAAAATTACAAAAATTCAATAATTGAAATTAATCCAAATTAATAAAAAAAAAAAAAAAAAAAAAATTACAAACAATTTTTGCACTAGGACAATTTAAAGGATTTTTAATTTGTTTTATCCAAAACTGTAACGTGATATTGAACACAAGTACAGGATCCCGTCGCTGCTTCCAATTATGTTGGAAAATGGGTTATTGGTAGGGCAGGTAGGTACCTACACCTAGCAACAAGCCACTAACCTCCACATAGGTACAGTTAGGTCTCAGTAAATTAATCCCAGCTCTACCCTTGGTAGCTTGGCATCGAGCGTCAAGGCTTAACTTAGGAGACAAAGTGTAAAGCATTCAAATATCACACAACAGTAATTAAATAAAACACAGGAAACAGTTTAAAAATCCAAAACCAATTTATACAAATAGCTTATATTTTTATCTTTAAAATGACACAAAAACGATTAAAATCGGTTCAGGGGAACCGGAGATATGAATTTTTAAAGTATTATTATTTTCTAGCGCTTAGAAACAAAAAGCGCCAATCGGGTCATCTGGTTGCACCAGGACCGGGGCAAAGTCAAACTTTCAGGCCAACCGCGATGGAGCCCTGCTCGGCTACAAGTCGCGGGAGGCCTCGGTTAAAAAGTTACCTTCTGACTTAGTCTCTTTTTTGATGTTTTTCTTCCCCGGGACGAACCTGCCAGTTGGATCCGACCTCCTGGAGCCCTTGTCCGGATACGCGAAGTCGGTTTCCTCGGTGGTGATTTTTACCTTCGGACTTAGTCGTTTTTTCGAGATGAAAATCCTTCAACCGGGGTAAACCTGGATCTTGGTCCGACGTCCGTGGAGCCCTTCTCGGATACGATGGCTGGAAGGTCCCGGTCAACTTTTTACGTTCGGACTTAGTCTCTTTTTTGGATGTTTTTCTTTACCGGGACGAACCACGAAGTCAGGCCGGGTCGCGGTTGAGGCAAGCCGGCTAGAATTTCCACGTCTGGTCGGTCACTTTATGGAGCTTTTTAAAAAAAATTCTCCAATCTTTTCCAAACTTCTGGGGCTTCACCCAGATGTTCTTTTAAGGTTCTTTTGGGGTCCACAGCTCACCCCAAGGGTCCAGAAGTTCTGTGATGGTCCTTGGGAAGTGCGGACTTCAACTCCCAGAATACACCTGGCGCAAACTCCTTTTTGGCCACTGGACAGTGGTCAGCTGGTCACTTTTTCAGGAGTTGGTGCAGGGGACTCTGGATAGCAATTTTTCACCTGTAGCAAACAGGGAGTCCCTCCTTGAACCAGTGGAAGCCAGGCAAAGTCCTTCTTGTGGTGAAGCCCAAGTGTGCAGCTGGTGCAGTCTTTCTGAGTGCAGGGTCCAGGTGCAGGCCAGGGGTCCAGCAGGGCAGTCCTTCTTCTCCTTGTAGTTCCTTCTTCTTGAAATTTGGTGGGGATCTGAGGCGTGGGTGCAGGTCTGCCAGTTTTATCCTTGCTCCTGGGTGAAAAGCAGGGGGGCCCTGGTTCTCCAATCAGGGACAGGGTCGTCCCCCTGTGATGACCACTTCCTGGGAAGTGTGGCAAAAATCCATCCCAGAAGGCAACAGTCTCTAAAAATCCAAAATGGATGAATCTGATTTTTGGAGGAGAGATCTGGCTGAGCCCACCCACTGGTGTGGCTAAAAATCATAAACACACCCCTCTCCTGCCCTCTCCAAATCTAATCAAGGGGGCACCTAGCTGTCTGGGGTTGCAGGATGTGGGGGTGTTGCTGGGTGCTCCAGATGTCCTTCTCTGCCTTTGAAGACCAGTTTGGCAGCCCTCCCCCTTCCTGCCTCACCATCTGCTGAGGGGAGATTCTCTCCCCCAAGCACATTCCTTTGTGTGAAGCCAGGCCACTTCACACCTCATTAAAGTAGCCTGGCAGAAGCTGCTGCAGGCTGGCCAATCAGAGCACAGCAGCAAAAAACAATGCAGAGCTGAAATTGGCAACTTTTTAGGTAAAGTCTAAACTTTTTACCTGCACTAGTTATATTAAATCCAACAACTGGAAGTTGTGGGATTTATTATAACAATCAATTTGATACCAAATTCTTGGTATGTAACATTTAAGGAGACTTTAAAATTTAAAATAAAGTCTGCCCATTCTAGCCTATGAAGGCCATTTACTTCAATGAGTGAAAAACGAATTTGGCTGTTTTTACCTCACCAGGGCTTATAAATTTATTTTTATAAAGTCCCTGCTTATAGTTACACGGCACCCAGCCCTAGGGGCACGTAAGGTACACCTTAGGGGTGACTTATATGTTAAAATAAGGTAGTTTAAGACTTTGGAAGTACCTTTAATTCCAAAGTCGAATTTGCATATAACTTTAATTTAAAAGCAGTCAGCAAGGCAGGCTTGCTTTTAAAATGACACTGGGCACCTCAGCAATGCACCTAGGTGTGCACCACCTATGCTGTGGTCCCTAAACCTACATGCCCTACCATATACTAGGGACTTATAGGTAGGTTAACTTAGCCAATTATAATTAGCCTAATTTGCATATCCATTTTACACAGAGCACTGGCCCTGGGACTGGTAAGCAGTACCCAGGGCACAGCCAAGAGTCAGTAACCACCAGTACCTATCCAGAAAGAGTGGGGGTGATCAGGCAAAAAAAAAGGACTTTCCTACAGCGCCATGCAAAATGCCTTTTGCGATGCACAATCACAATTTGCGAGTCGGTACCGACTCGCAAATTGTGAATGCGACTCGCAAATAGGAAGGGGTGTTCCCTTCCTATTTGCGACTCGCATCGCTATGCTTAATTGCTTTGTGACCGCGAATGCGGTCGCAAAGCAATTCGCAGTTACCACCAGTGTCACACTGGTGTTAACCCATTCGCAAAAGGGAAGGGGTTCCCTGGGACCCCTTCCCCTTTGTGAATGTTGCCAAAAAGGGTTTTTCAGAGCAGGCAGTGGTCCAATGGACCACTGCCTACTCTGAAAAACCGAAACCAAATGGTTTCGTTATTTTTTTTATTTTGCAACTCGTTTTCCTTTAAGGATAACGGGCTGCAAAAAAAAAAAAAAACTGCTTTATTTAAAAAGCAGTCACAGACATGGAGGTCTGCTGACTTCAGCAGGCCACCATCCCTGTGAGTGCAGGGACTCGCTATGGGGTCGCAAAATGTGACCCACCTCATTAATATTAATGAGGTGGGTATTTGCGACCCCATAGCAACTCGCAGTCGGTGTCTGAGACACTGTATTGCATCCGATTTTGCGAATCAGAAATTGCGAGTCGCACCGACTCGCAATTTCCGATTCGCAAAATCGGACTTTGCTACATCAGGCCCTTTATGGACGATTGGAGCATGGTTTTCATTTCCCACAGCATCCAGACTCTGCAGATTTATGTTCCGGGAAGGCAGAGGTGGGGCAGCAATATTAATCACTTGTACTAATTTGGGTTATAGGTTGAGGAAAATGTTAGCCTTACTCAGACAACAACCACAGTCCTTGTCATGGGTAATCACAGAAGACACTAAATTAACCTGTGCTTAACCCTTTGGTAGCTTGGCAAAAAGTAATCAGGCTAAACCTAGAGGCAAAGTGTACAGTATACTGCAGCACACAGCCGGTAATAAAGTGAAAACAAAACACAAGAACAATTCCAAACCAATTTACAGAAATAGAGTAAATGTCAATAAATAAAGTTAGACCAAAACCAAGGAAAAACCCCAATCAGTAGAATCTGAAATGTTCAGTTTTAAAGTTTTAGGTAGATATAGGCCCTCATTATGTACTTGGCGGTCGAGACCGCCGTGCTGGCGGTGGCGGACATTTCTGCCACCGGCATGGCGGTCTCGACCGCCACATAATGTACACAGTGGGGGCCGACATAGGCGGCCTTCCACCACCGGCAGGCTACCGCCAACAGACAGCCTGACAATGGCGGAATTCTTCATCCGACAGGGCAGTGCTGCTTCAGATAAAGAACCCTTGTTTTGCCAGCCATTCCCTGGTGGGCTCACCCGCCAGGGAAAGGCTGGCGGAAGGGGTGCTCCGGGGCCCCTGTGCAGAGCCCCATTGCACAAGTCACTGCCTGATTTACGGGCAGTGATCTGCGTGATGGGTGCTGCTGCACCCACCGCACAGCAGGATTGACGACGGCTCCATGTGGAGCCGTCGGCAATGTCCCGGCCCAGCATTCCGCTGGGCTGGTGGGCAGAAACGCTGTTTCTGCCCACCGGTCCAGCGAATGTTAATTATTCGGCCAACGGGGTCTCATGGGGGCTGGCGGTCTGTGATAAGACCACCAGCATGAACACGGCGGGGACTCCCGCCGTGTTCATAATGACACCCCTATAGTACCTCAACGCACTCACGGTCATGTGGTTGAGCTAAATCGTGGTAAGTTCAGGCCAAACAAGAAGGGCACAGGGCGGATACAGCAACCAGGTTAGTCCCGCTAAAAAAGTTACCTTCTCAAAGTCCAGAGAAAGAGTCCAGTTTGCCAAGGAGGAGGCTGCAAGGATCAGGGAGAGCATTGAGGATGGTCGTTGCGGTAGCACAAAGAGCAGACTTGGCTTGGAAGACGGTCTTCATTGTAGCATAAAGATCCGGTCTGCCATAGCGGGTAGCTGTACCGCAAAGTGAAGGTCTACCATTGCCAGTCAATCGGAACAGCAGTGACTCATTGCCCATTACCAGTGGTGAAGGGCCCAAAATGTCCGGATTTTACCTATTGTTTCCTTCTACATTGACAGCGGCTCATAATTGAGGTGGCGGCAATATTGCAGTGCATAGGATGCACCAGCACCCATTCTGCTGCTCACTGTCTGCAATGCAGACAGGGAACAGCGCATTGAGGCTGGCAATGGGGGCCCCTGCACTGTTATGCCAAGTGCATGGGCAGTGCAGGGGCCCCCCTGGGGTACCCTGCACCTGGTCTCCGCCATCCTTTACATGGTGGTGCTACTGCCATGTAAAAGCTGGCAGAGAGGGGGATCGTAATCCACAGGGCGGCACTGCAGGCAGCGCTGCTCTGGAGGATTAGGACCGTCACCACCACCAGTCCCTCCTGTAGAGGTAAACTGGTGATGCTCGCGGTCCGACCGTGGAGCACCACCATGGTCATAATATGCTTATCAGACCACAGCCAAAGCAGTCAGACTACCGCTCTGATGGCGGTCAGACTACCACCGCGACTGCAAGGGTCGTAATGAGGCCCTCAGACCTTACAGTAGTGAAAAACTACTTTGGGGGTTTTTCACTAACAGGACATGTAAAACCTAGACCCTCATGTCCTACTTTTTAAATGCAAGGCACCCTGTCCTATAAACGTTAGCGAATCATAAGCAAAAACTGAAAGCTTTATCCAAATATGTAAACAGGAACCGTATATAAACAGACAATGGTCTGTAAAGTATTTAAAGTAGAGATTACAACAAATAGCCACAGAGTACTGGGCGGACATAGGCAGTAAAAGAACATTACCTGAAAATTTTAGGCGCACCCACCCGTACGCGGAATCCTCGTGTCAAGAAACGGAGAAGGTGTGGTACGTAAATAGAAGCAGTGTTGGTAATAGTAGAGGGACTAGTAATACAATTAACAACGTAAAAGAGTGACGTGGTGGGTGTAGCTGGATTGGAAGATCGAGTGATAAAAAAAGAAAGAGGACTTAAAATGGGAGCCATGCAGCACATGGTTAATTCGAAAAAAGATCAAGAATACCAAAAGAAGGGATATTTCCTTTATCACTAGATACAGTCCAGTAAGCAGATTAGTTTATCAAATACTAAAGTGACATTGGCACTTGTTACTCTTAGACACTGGTCTTGGCACAATACTAGGTAAAACACCTTCCATTACACATAGCAGAGGACTGACTTTGATGAACATACTTGTCCCAGTTACATAGCACCTCTGACACACAATAATACACAGACATGGTTGCCTACCAGACCCGAAGGTATTATAAATGTGGGGGCTGTATTACCTGTCTCCCTTCCTTTGGCCTCTGAACCAAGCAGGCTGCATTCACTGTAGGGTTTTGCAAACAGTCCAGTTTCAAAGCCTGATTGATAGGTCTGTAGGATTGCATACATCACTTGGGGCTCACTTGAAAAGAGGGTAACAGAATGTCAAAACAAATCTTGTAAACCCACTGTCTTTTTGCTAATAAACCTACTTACTGTTCTACTAGACATCTGTCTCTGGGTATATTGGGAGCACTGTGGCTGCATAATACTGGGTTTTACTGTTAAATGTGGGAGGACACTAGGATTACTGGAGATGCACCCAACACACATTTTTAGCCCTCAGAGCCTAAATGTAGCATCCCTGAAGAATTTTACCATCCTGAAAATGCCCAAAGTGGGTAGGGTTAGCCCCAGAAAACTTAACCCCATTGGTTCGGGCATCCCCAGGGGTGATTCCCAACCACTAGCTTGTGCCATGCATTAGTGACGCCAGGCATCTCAGGGCATCCAAATCAGAACACTCTTAGGCCTGTGGAAAATCAGAAAAGCATTGAACCTCCTGTCCAAGACCTGAGGAGAACCTAAAATTCTGAAACTGCTCTCCTTTCTGTACCCAGTACAAGGAAGTGGACTCCAAGAGTCATAAAGCTGACCTCCTGTTACAGCTACAGGGACACAAAAAAAGCCTTTTTCAGCATCTGTCCAGCTGACCAGTGGCAACATGACGAACTGGTGGGCTTCTGTCTTCCACATGGTAAGTCTCTACGTGCCTCCCCTGAGGTGCTGGGTGCTTTAGAAGAATACTCAAGTGGTGGACTGGGACTTAAAGAAGTAAAATCAGAACGTGAAATCTTTGACCTGATCAAACCGGGCCAGTGTATTCGACCCATGCTCCATTGCAGTCAGCTCATGTTGTGCCTAGGTCAAAGATGCCTTGGCTCTACCACAACCATTCACTATCATTGACACTTTGTGATTCTTGGTGCTATTTGCACCTAAAAAGCTAAAAGAATCAGGGGCCCGATTCACAAAGGTAAACTTAGACCAAAAGTCTAAGGGAAACATTTACAAGAAAGTGGCACATCCGTCCCAATGCATCACTTTTCTTGTGCCCCATTTTCCCCCCAAAGACACCGTGGTTGCACCTTATTTACAAAACGGTGCACCATGGTATTCGTTACCAAAACAAAGTCAAACATTTTTATGCTGTTGTCGTGCTTTGCTGCACTAGCGTCAAAAACATTTTCACTAGTGCAGCAAAGTACAGGGAGGCCCATGAGCTATTTTGGGTGCACCACCTTAATGCCTGGCCTGAGCATGTATTTAAAATGATGGAAAAAATGGTGCAGTGAAATCCTGTAAATTTCACCGTGCTATTTTCTCAGGCCTCCCTGAGTGAGAACGCCCCCCCTTGCATATATTATGCCTGACATAGGCAAGGGGTTGCAAAGTGGTGCAATGCATGCTTTCTGCCACTTTGTAAATATGGCGCGAGGGAATGGCCACCATAACGCCACCTAAGTGTCATAAAAATGATGCTAAGGTGGCATTAAGATGGTGCAAATCTATTCCTAAGTTTAGACCAAAAGTCTAAACTTAGACCAAAAGTCTAACTTTACTTAGACTTTTGGTCTAACCTTAGACTGTTGGTCTAATTTACCTTTGTGAATCGGGCCCCATATCTTCATTTTCCCTTATTGGCTACTTTTTATTTTAATTTCATTTTGTCTATTAACTTTTATTTTATTTTTCTAATTAATTTTGTGACTTTTATGAACTTGCATTTCATCATTATTATATTGTTAAGCTGCACAAATACTTTACCCAGTGTTTCTAAGTTTAAGCCTGTCTGCTGGGTGCTGAAGCTACAAGAGGGCTGAGCCCATGACTATTTAGTAACTTTATTAGTTCACCCTGGCGAGGACTGTGATCATTATTTGAGGTGTGCACTTACCCACTTGACTAATAACCCAGTTTCTTACATTGGGAAATTAGTGTTTAAAATGTATTTTAGTCTGGGCAGGAAAAGGTGAAACTTTAGAGATATCTGCATCTCTGGTCCTCTAACTCTCTGTTGATTTGTGACTCTATGGAGCATTTATTAAACAAATTAAAAAATAAAGGCACATAATTGGACAAGAGAGCGTCATCCTTCATCATTGAATGCAATTGTTTGAATCTGCCTGCAGATTTATAAATCTGCCATGTTCTAACTGGCTGTCCGTAAAAGAAAATATTCTGTCAGGTCTGCCCTTCTCCAACATCGTACATCAAGCATTGTGTTGAGAAAAATAAAAAATGGCTCAAGTGGGCTGAGTGAGCCTAAATCAAATCAAATCATTAACATTTATAAAGCGCGCTACTCACCCGTGCGGGTCTCAAGGCGCTAGGGGAAAAAAGGGGGGGTTAATGCTGCTCGAACAGCCAGGTCTTTTGGAGTCTCTGGAAAGCGGAGTGGTCCTGGGTGGTCCTGAGGCTGGTGGGGAGGGAGTTCCAGGTCTTGGCCGCCAGGAAGGAGAAAGATCTCCCACCCGCCGTGGAGCGGCGGATGCGAGGGACAGCAGCAAGTGCGAGGCCAGAGGAGCGCAGGTGGCGGGTGGGGGCGTAGAAGCTGAGGCGTCTGTTGAGGTATTCCGGTCCCTTGTCGTGGAGGGGTTTGTGTGTGAGGGTGAGAAGTCGGAAGGTGATCCTTTTGCTGACTGGGAGCCAATGCAGGTGTCTCAGGTGTGCGGAGATGTGGCTGCTGCGGGGTACGTCTAGGATGAGGCGGGCCGAGGCGTTTTGAATGCGTTGCAGGCGATTTTGGAGTTTGGCTGTGGTCCCGGCGTAGAGGGTGTTGCCGTAGTCCAGGCGGCTCGTGACGAGGGCGTGGGTCACGGTTTTTCTGGTGTCGGCGGGGATCCAGCGGAAGATCTTATGGAGCATGCGGAGGGTGAGGAAGCAGGCGGAGGACTCAGCGTTGACTTGCTTAGTCATGGTGAGAAGAGGGTCCAAGATGAAGCCGAGGATGCGGGCGTGGTCTGTGGGGGTCGGTGCGGTGCCGAGGGCCGTGGGCTACCAGGAGTCGTCCCAGGCGGACGGGGTGTTGCCGAGGATGAGGGCTTCCGTTTTTTCAGAGTTCAGCTTTAGGCGGCTGAGCCTCATCCAATCTGCGACGTCCTTCATACCCTCTTGTAGGTTGGTCTTGGCGCTGGCGGGGTCCTTGGTGAGGGAGAGTATAAGTTGGGTGTCGTCAGCGTAGGAGGTGATGATGATGTCGTGCTTGCGTACGATGTTGGCGAGGGGGCTCATGTAGACATTGAAGAGTGTCGGGCTGAGTGATGAGCCTTGAGGTACGCCGCAGATGATCTCGGTGGGTTCTGAGCGAAACGGAGGGAGGTAAACTCTTTGTGAACGGTTTGCGAGGAAGGAGGCGATCCAGTCCAGGGCCTGGCCTTGGATCCCGGTGGAGCGGAGGCGGGTGATTAGGGTGCGGTGACAGACGGTGTCAAAGGCAGCCGAGAGGTCGAGGAGAATGAGGGCGACTGTTTCACCATTGTCCATCAGGGTTCTGATGTCGTCTGTGACTGAGATGAGGGCAGTTTCAGTGCTGTGGTTGGTTCGGAATCCGGTTTGTGAGGGGTCGAGCAGGTTGTTGTCTTCCAGGAAGGTGGTCAGCTGTTTGTTGACGGTCTTCTCTATTACTTTGGCTGGGAAAGGCAGAAGAGAGATGGGGCGGAAGTTTTTCAGGTCGCTCGGGTCAGCCGTAGGTTTCTTTAGTAGGGCGTTGACTTCGGCGTGTTTCCAGCATTCGGGGAAGGTAGCAGAAGAAAAAGAAGAGTTGATGACGGTCTGGAGGTGCGGGGCGATGATGTCGTCGGCTTTGTTAAAGATGAAGTGCGGGCAAGGGTCCGAAGGGGCGCTGGAGTGGATAGAGTTCATGATGGATTTGGTTTCTTCCGTGTTGATGTGGGTCCAGTTGTTGAGGGTGATGGCCGGGGGTGCGGGTTCGGTGGTGTTTGGTTGGGTCTGGTGTGCGAAGCTGTCGTGGAGGTCGCTGATCTTGCGATGGAAGAAAGTGGCGAGGGATTCGCACAGATCCTGTGAGGGCGTGACGGCGTTGGCGCTGGGGTTGGAGAACTCCTTCACGATGCTGAAGAGTTCTCTGCTGTTGTGGCTGTTTTTGTCCAGTCTGTCGGTGAAGAAGTTCATTTTGGCAGTGCGGATCAGGTGGTGGTGTTCGCGGGTAGCGTTCTTGAGGGCGTTCATGTTGTCAGCGGTGTGGTCCTTGCGCCAGGCTTTCTCAAGGGCGCGACAAGTTTTCTTTGAATCTTTGAGGGTGCCAGAGAACCAGAGAGGTTTTTTGGTGTTGGTCTGTCGATGCGTGCGATTGAGGGGAGCAAGGTTGTCTGCGCAGTTGGAGATCCAGTTTGTGAGTTTGAGGGCTGCGTCGTTGGGGTCGGTGGTGAGGGTGGGTTGGTTGGCGGCTAGTGCGGAGAAGAGTTGCTCTTCAGGGATCTTGTTCCACTGTCGACGAGGGATGGGTTGAGTGCGGAGGTGGCGGGTCTTGCGTCGGAATGTGAAGTGGACGCAGCTGTGGTCGGTCCAGTGTAGGGCGGAGGTGTGGCTGAAGAAGACGTGTTTGCTGGCGGAGAAGATAGGGTCGAGCGTGTGTCCGGCGATGTGGGTGGCGGTGTTCACTAGTTGTTTGAGGCCGAGGTTGGCGAGCAGGGTGGTGGTGTTGGGGTCGTTGTTTTGTTCCAGATGGAAGTTGAGGTCGCCTAGGAGGATGTAGTCCGGTGAGGCGAGGGCGTGCGGGGAGATGAAGTCGGCGATGGCGTCGCTGAAAGGGGCGCGTGGTCCGGGAGGACGGTAGACGTGGGATCCTCTGAGGGTGGTCCTCGGGTCAATGCGAATCTGAAAATGCAGGTGTTCAGCGGCGAGAGGGGTGTCTTCGGTGGAGGTGGTGACGCTGATGGAGTCTTTGAAGACGATGGCGATACCTCCTCCTGCTTGGTTGGTGCGGTCTTTCCTGGAGATCTTGTAGCCTTCGCGATGGCGGTGGCGATGTCTGGCGCAGAGGAGGCGTTCATCCAGGTCTCCATGATGAAGGCGACGTCCGGTGCTGTGGAATCCAGGAGGTCCCAGAGTTCGATGGCGTGTTTGTGGACGGAGCGAGCGTTGACTAGGATGCACTTGAGGTGGTTGATGGCGCGTGGGCTTGTGGTCGTGGTAGTAGCGTGGTGGAAGATGCGTTTGCAGGAGTTGCAGGCGAAGGGTCCATGAGTGCGTTTGGGGTGAGCTTGGAAGCAGGTGTTGGAGCGTCCTGGGTTGAGGGCGTGGAGGGTGGTGGGGTCGTAGCGGATCAGCGGGGCTTGGGAGAGCTTGGGACCCGGGGTCGTGGCGCTGGGCGCGGGCCAGGCGCGGACGGGCGCAGACGGGCTTGCCTCTGGCGCACCCGCTGCGCAGTCGCGCAGCGGCCGCCATAAGAGGTAGGAGGGGGGGGGAGGGGTCAGCTGGGGGCGAATGGGAGCTGGGGAGCGGGGGCGTGCAGGTGGTCGCGTCGGGAAAGCGCAAGGGGGGGGACAGGTAGAGTGAGAAGAGCTGGGGGAGGGGGGTTTAAGGGTGGAGGGGGGTGAGTGTTAGGAGGTTTAGGAGATTAGGGAGAAAGATAGGAGTAGGGTTGTGAAGATAGGGGAGGGGGGGTTGTAGAGGTGGGTGAGGGTGAGAGGTAGAGTGAGAGGATAGGAAGATAGGTAATAGAGGGGGTGGCGGGAAGGGGGGGAAAGATCGAGAAGTAGATAGAGAAAATAGATAGATAGAGAAATCGATAGATAGGAAAATAGATAGAGAGATAGGAAGATAGGAGGAGGTGGAGAGTGAGGGAGATTAGATAGAGGGATAGAGAGATGTGAACGGGTTAGATAGGGGAGATAGAGAGGGGGATGCGAGTGAGGGAGGGGGATGAGGTAGGAGCAGAAGGGCAGGCGCGAGGAGAAGAAGACGGAGGAGGCAGAAGAGCCGAAGGCAGAAGATAGAAGACCAGAGGACCGGAAGAACAGAAGAACAGAAGAACAGAAGAACAGAAGAACAGAAGACTGGAAGAACAGGGAACAGAAGACCAGAAGAACACAGAAGAACACAGAAGAACACAGAAGAAGATACAGAAAACGAAGAACAGAAGGCAGAAGACCACAGAAGAAGATGAGGAAGAAGAGAAGAAGAGAGAAGACGGGGAAAAGAAGAGTACAGCAGAAGATTACAGACGAGGAGCGAGGAGGAAGAGCAGAGAAGAAGAAAAGAAGAAAAGAAGCAGGAGAGAGGGTGAGTAGCGGGGGGCAGAGCGAGGGGCTGGGAGGTGGGGGGTACTTACTGTTAGGTGGGTCTCAGGAACTCAGGAACCTGGAGGAGCTGGAGGAGCTGCAGCGGCAGGGGAAGCGACCTACCCTTGGGTCAAGGGTCGCTACCACTGTCGCGCAGCGGCCGCCATATGAGGTAGGAGGGGGCAGGGGTCAGCTGGGGGCGAATGGGAGCTGGGGGGCGGGGGCATGCAGGAGGTCGCGGTGGGAAAGCATGAGGGAGGGGGGGACAGGTAGAGGGAGAAGAGCTGGGGGAGGGGGGTTTAAGGGTGGAGGGGGGTGAGTGTTAGGAGGTTTAGGAGATTAGGGAGAAAGATAGGAGTAGGGTTGTGAAGATAGGGGAGGGGGGTTGTAGAGGTGGGTGAGGGTGAAAGGTAGAGTGAGAGGATAGGAAGATAGGTAATAGAGGGGGTGGCGGGAAGGGGGGGAAAGATAGAGAAGTAGATAGAGAAAATAGATAGATAGAGAAATTGATAGATAGGGAAATAGATAGAGAGATAGGAAGATAGGAGGAGGTGGAGAGTGAGGGAGATTAGATAGTGGGATAGAGAGATAGAGAGATAGGTAGATAGGAGGAGTGAGGGAGGTAGATAGTGAACGGGTTAGATAGGGGAGATAGAGAGGGGGATGCGAGTGAGGGAGGGGGATGAGGTAGGAGCAGGAGGGCAGGCGCGGGGAGAAGAAGACGGAGGAGGCAGAAGAGCTGAAGGCAGAAGATAGAAGACCAGAGGACCGGAAGAACAGAAGAACAGAAGAACAGAAGACCGGAAGAACAGGGAACAGAAGACCGGAAGAACACAGAAGAACACAGAAGAACGCAGAAGAACACAGAAGAACACAGAAGAAGATACAGAAAACGAAGAACAGAAGGCAGAAGACCACAGAAGAAGATGAGGAAGAAGAGAAGAAGAGAGAAGACGGGGAAAAGAAGAGTACAGCAGAAGATTACAGACGAGGAGCGAGGAGGAAGAGCAGAGAAGAAGAAAAGAAGAAAAGAAGCAGGAGCAGGAGAGAGGGTGAGTAGCGCGGGGCAGAGCGAGGGGCTGGGAGGTGGGGGGTACTTACTGTTAGGTGGGTCTCAGGAACTCAGGAACCTGGAGGAGCTGGAGGAGCTGCAGCGGCAGGGGGAGCGACCTACCCTTGGGCCTACCATGCCCTCTAGGCCCATGCTAGGGGTGCCAAAGGCAACACCAGCATTGCAATTAACATTAAAAAATGTTTTTCATTGTGGTATTCATGAATCCTGTACTTGAGTTGCAATTGTGTTCAGTCTGGTCCTTCCAAGGATTGCAGGAGCTGCAAATTCAGTGCAGGGTTTATTAATACCAAAAAATACAAAAAAATACTTGGTGCACTACGGATGCACTTGGCAATGTGCAGAACAGATTGACTGTCTGTGGTGGCATGTGCAACAGAACAATATTCAGATCCTTGTCTGAAGGTTTGATAACAATCTTTGGGGCATATTTATACTCTGTTTGCGCCGAATGTGCGTCCAAAATTTTGACGCACATTCGGCGCAAACCGTGCACCATATTTATACTATGATGCCCGAGCCCGCGAACGCCAAAAGTCCACTGTGTGCTTCATTTTCTGGATGCGGGAAACCGCCTTGCGTTAATGACATGCAATGTTAGGCGTTCCCGTCCAAAAAATGACTTTAAGGCCTGTGCGCCTTATTTATACTCCTGCGTCATTTTGACGCACAGAAGGGGGCGAGCCTTAAAAAAACAATCTGGGTGAGGGCAGGCCTTAAGGGACCTGTGGGCTCACTTCTGGAAGCAGTTCAGAGGTGCCCTTCCCTGCCCCCAGGGACACCCCCTGCCACCCTTGCCCACCCCAGGAGGACACCCATGGATGGGGGGACCCATCCCAGGTAAGTACAGGTAAGTTGAGGTAAGTAACATAAGTCCCCTGGGCATGGCCATTGGACAAGGGGGCATGACTACTGTCTTTGCTAAGACAGGAGTCATTTCAATGGGGGTTGTGCGTCAAAAAATGGCGCAAGTCCGGTTAGGGCCATGATTTTTTACTCAAACCTGACTTGCACCATTTTTTGACGCACAACCCCCATTGTCCCCTACGTCAGCGCTACCTGGTTTGATTCATTTTGTTTTACTCTGACCAGCCCGCAGCACCGGCTAACGTCAATCCTTAAATAAGGCGCCTGCATGGCACGTAGGAATGGCATTAGCAGGCGGTAAATATTTTGACGCAAACCAGCACCGACGCTGGATTGCGTCAAAAGGTATAAATATGGCCCTTTGTGTCCTCTGTCAATTATCTACTAGGACCTCCTAATTCTGGGATCAGATTCTTATAATAATGCTTTGGAGTTTAGATGCCACAGTTTATTCAGACTAACAGAAAAAAGACCAGGAAAAGTATCTATGCTTTTATGTGACAAATTTGTGATGTACCTAGTTTTGATCTTAAACCCAGTGAAACTTGATGCCTCAAAACCTACATTTAGTTCTATTAACAGGTTTACGTCTTATTTCCTCTCTTTAATAACATACTCATTTTCATTTTCCATAGTTTGGGACATCATTAGACAATCAATGCCATGAGTGAATATGTTGGATTTTCTAATGTCAGATGTTCAAGTTTATTTTTTGAGTTTGTACAGTAGATTAACTTTACTTAATTTCATATTTCTCAAGAAATACAACATGTGCCTGTGCATAATCAAAGCAATTATCCAGACAAAATGATAGCTGTAACTGTTGTAATCTAGGCCAGAGTAGGTGCATGTGTCAACAAATTATTAACAGCTTTATAATGCATAGAATCCTCTAATCCCATTTCAAACCCATCTCTTTTCTCCTTATTACAGATGATTTGTGACACATCTAGTAATCAGCTAAAGAAATGATATATTTGTTCAAATGTAATAACTTAGGGCCTGATTACGATTTTCGGGGTCCATGCACCTTCATGGTGGTGGCAGAGATCCAACCGCCATCGGCTTGGCGGTCGGAACACTGTATTATGACTTTGCTGGGCCTATAGAGCAAGACTGCTGTGGTTCCTCAGGGTCCGCTGGCAGCGCAGACCCCCACAGTGAAGAAGCCGGACAAACATGCCTTTGAAGCCATTGTTACCATACGACTCAATATGATGTTGCACACCACCAACGTGACCATGGCGGTCCAACCCCCAAGTCCAAGCTGGTGGAAACGGAGAGCATAACTGAAGCAATTCACATATAGGCAGCATTACACGCCCTGTGTCTCCATGGAGCTCAAAACACACGTCCTGCTGCTGCTCACTGATGGTGCCCAAAGTCCATGCTGCGGTGGATACAACCGACACACACTAAGTACACACACCTACCTGTGGTATTAACCTCAACTGATCTTCACGCCATTGTCCACATGACATGGGCCCCACGCTACAGGCACCAAGTACATGTGTCATTGTGTCCACAGTCGGAGTCATTCACGAAGAATGACACATTCACAGCCATTAAGAGCCCCCTTTGAACAGGTTACTGACACTGCACCGCAACATTCCACAATAACACTGGATGTGATATGGAACAGCCCTGCAATGAACCCACACATCACCCACATTGCAACACAGTGGAAGGACAATGGGATACACAATATATTGAGAGACAAATATCCAAAGCTCACTATGCAAACCATACCTTCGCAATAGGGTTGGGGGCATCAGGAACACTCATGGAAGGATGCTGCCCTGGGACACATTACAATTTGCACATGTGCCTAAAACAACATTTGCACAGGAACTGGCCCTTCAGGTATCTCTGGGACAAACAATAGTAGAGCCAAGTGACATGCCAATCTGCATAATGTGGAAGTGCAAGTCAAGAAACCAAATACAAATGCAACAGCATAGGCCATACATCTAGATGCACAGTCAAATGCAAAGGAAGTGAGTACAATTGCTTACCCTCCATGTGTGGACAAACAACACCCAAGCTTCCACACATGAGACAAATGTACAATCCATATCAGGGGGACAAGTCTAACACCATGCATGCAGACATTGGACAACACAGAAAGAAATACTCACAATATCAAACATAACACAATGCAATGACGCCCCATTTGGATTAACACCCACATATCGATACAGCCAGCATCTACCTTTGTCTTGGCTGACACCAGCACTGCCCACAAAGTCAGATATTATAGCTTCAGGGGGGTGTGGTGTGAAACACCCCCCAATATTTACAGTCAGTTGGGAACATGGGACTGGTTGGTCAGATCACATCAAACACTAACTGTTCCTTTGGCTGTAAAGAACGATGTTGTGGCGAGGCCCAGGACAGGATGCTCCTATAATCAGATCCTGTGTGCTGTGACAGTGTCCCAACACAGTGCATTACAAAGACCATTGGTCTGCGTACACAAGAATCCTGTGTATGATTCCATGATGGGGACAAGTATTCGTTTTCACCTGCACCACAAAACCCTTTATCCATGGTTCAGGTGGATGGCCTGCAGGGTGCACATGGAGTCAGAGTAAGAAAGGTAGGCTCTTCTCTGTGTCAGAACAAAGGAGTCCAGACAGAAGCATCCTTCTCTATCATTCCTGCAACACAGTCCAGAGTCAGTTAGGTCTCTGCATCCCCAACTTTCCTGCTACTTTCAAACAGTCTTGGCCTTTTTGGTGGTGCTTGGGAATAGGGAGCGAGGCTGTTGCTGTGCTCTACATATAGAGTATAACCTTTAAATGAATCAAAAAGTTTTGAATGCTGATGATTTGTGCGTACTTGAAAGTGTGTGTGCTTGTACATGTGTTTACATCAGTGTGTTGGTATGTGTCATGTATGTGCAGGTGAGTGAGGGTGCACATGAGGGTGTGTACATGTTAGTAGGTGTGCAATTGAGAATGTGTTTGTTAGGGTCTACATATGTGTGTGTTTATGTCACAAAGTGACAACACAACTGTGTGTACATGTATGTGTGTATGTGCATGAATCTGTGTTTGACCTCATGGTTATAGGTTCAAATTCTTGTGGGTCCACTCAAGCTTGTACCCTTCCAAGGTCGGTAAAATGGTTACTGTTGAGCTGGGTAAAAGTAAATGTTTTGCTTAGAGCCAAGATATCCCAAATGGAGATCAAACACTTTCACAAATGTATATTTTAGGTGTGAATGTCAGTATGTGTGCGCACCAGTGTGTGCCTGCATGTATGTGCATATGATTGTCCATGTCTGTGTGTACCACAATAACTGGAGGAATGTCTAGCAGTTCAGAATTGAGTCAATTGGTAAACATATTAGTGAATAGAATGATATTGAATGCTGCAGGTCAATGTTGCTTGGGTGTGCATCACTACAGCTATGTGTGACCTGGCTGGATTACATGCAGTGCTTGAACCTCAGGAGTGAGATGCATTATATGAAGAATGGGCTGCAGTGGTGATAGCCATAGGATTCTCAATGTCAGAAAAGTGTGCTTATTGGACTGTGTTTAGGCTGAGTACTGTACCTAAACTTGAACCATTGACATTACTTTGTCAGTTGCACTGTTACCTGTTTTAAGAATGTATGCAGTATATGGACAATGCAAACCTAGCCAAAAGGCAGTAGAGTGCTATGCAGGGGAAATGGGAAAGGTGCAGTCAGGTGATTGGAAGTAGAGGGTTTTGAAAGCAGAATTGGACTGTTGCTGTGTCATGATATAGTTTTCACTAAAGAGATGTGTCTTCAGTTCTTTTCTAAATTGGGGCATGGTTGGGCTGGTTCTGACGGATATTCAGTTTTATTTGCCAGATCCTGGGTTCACATATGGAGAAGGCCTAATGCTTTGTTTTCGTCATATTTTGCACTTCTTTCAGTACTGGATGTATGGGTCCAGAGCTGGGGAGCATTTTGGGAGGAATGGTAAGTAGGGTAAGCTGCTACCAAGTGGTCTTTGTTTCTTGGTTATGTGTTCCTTGATGGTAACTAGGGCAAATCCAAGTGACCTGGGTGACAGCGGGAGGTTGACTCTTCTGAGGCTCAGGTCAGCGGCTCCAAAAGCCATCAAGAATTCCAACAATTATATTCCCTCCTGCACTGACTTCCTGGTCCTCTTTCACTACAGCAATAGAACAATATCTAGACCCCAGGCCATTTGGTAGGCAGAGAAACTACAACTGAGTAGGCCCCAGCAACAAACTACATCGAAGTATCCCCTACATGTACCCTAACATATGCATGCCATGTGAACTGTCAATATTTGCCAACAGGAAAATCAGGATCTCAGACAACTACAATTGCATGGCTGAAGTTGTGCAATCACAATAACCAATGAACAAGTAGGAGACTACATCACCTTCAATGCTTTGCCTCATAGAGTATACCTCAGTTACCTGTTGTCATACAATAGTAGGTCAATGCCAAGTTCATTCCCAAGGATCCCACTCGAGGTCATGCAGCTATGTATTTGTCACATACAAAATAACACAACAATAAGAGATGATGATCCTAAAACCTGCCACGTTGCTGACAACAGAACAGTAGCTTAGAGAAGGTTACATGAAAATACTCATGTCACAATGGAATATCAACAATGCACTTTTAACAATGTGAAATTTGTCCTAAAGGAGTGATGGAGGTAGTACTATTGTTGCTCAGATATGCTACATATTTGGCATGGAAATGTACACTGAAGAAAAAATGTGCAAAATTTCAGGGAGATATGTCTCCAAAATCCACAACACAATGAATCAGCAAGCCCCAGGGAAATTACCACTAATGTCTAGAACACCTTACAATGACATACTCGGATTGCATCAGTAGACCCATTAGTCCTTCGTATGTTGGAGAGTCCCAGAGATTTGCAAGTACTTGTAGAAGGCCTTCAACATGTTTTGCCAATGGGAAGCTACATCACTGCCTCCATTCTGGTCCTACAAACCCAGTTGTTTGTGGATGAATGGTAGTACCCAACCACATATGATTCCAAGATAACTGCAAGTCACCCTATGATGCATGCCAACAGTCAGGTAACTACCTTACCCATTGCACATGTGCAGTGCACTTTTCCACATGATGCCACATCAATGTCATGGAAATGCACATTGTGGGTAAAAACTCTAGTCCTACCCATAATGTCCCTCATTGCTACTGCAGTTGTACATGCCAAATGACATGATATGACGGGTAAGTGTATGTAGAAGCCAACAATCAAAGGTGACACACTCCTGTCTGTGGCACCACATGAAATGTAGCCCCAATGCAAATGTCCTATTCCAAACACAGGTTGTCATGCACATATGTGAGGAAATCAGAAATCATCCCATGAATACAGGTAGACCATGCATGAATTAGCAGTGTACACATTTTGTCAAAAAAGAAAGACACACATACTAACATGTAGGCACAAGGAACGCTGGGAACAGTGATGGCATATCAATAATTTCAATGGACATTCCCCACATACTAATGGAAAGTATTGATCTGTAGCTCACCCACAGAACAATGTATGCTCTGTCACATTTTTGATGCCCATCTTCATATTACAGACAGTAGTGAGGCACAAACACTCATCACACACTGAAGACAAGTGGCCTCTGGGGGGCAGATGCCAATTTACTCATTTGAACAGACACATGGCTTAGGGCAGTGAGCCATCACTTCTTTTCCTTTGGCCTTTAACACTGAGGAGTAGTGGTCTGCAGCGTAGAATTGACACCAATAACAAACATTACTTGATTGATCAATGTACACAGCCATGGCTTAGGGCGGTGAGCCATCACTTCTTTTCCTTTGCCTTTCAACACTGAGGAGTAGTGGTCTGCAGCATAGAATTTACACCAATAACAAACATTACTTGATTGATCAATGCACCCACCATGTGTTGCCCCAGGAGAGCAAATTGTTTGTGGATTGTAGACAGTTGTGCCATAGGTCTTTGGGCCAATATGCAAGGCACATCGGTATGCACCACATTTCATATCTACACAGTTACTCATCTACTGAGTACACCACTGTAGGAAAGTACCATCTTGCCTGGCATGTTACCCCCATATTTCACTGTATATATGTTGTTTTAGTCTATGTGTCACTGGGACCCTGCCAGGCAGGGCCCCAGTGCTCATAAGTATGTGCCCTGTATGCGTTCCCTGTGTGATGACTAAGTGGCTCACTGAGGCTCTGCTAACCTCAGTGGTTATGCTCTCTCTGCTTTCCAAATGTGTCACTACCAGGCTAGTGACCAATTTCACCAATTCACATTGGTATACTGGTACACCCATATAATTCCCTAGTATATGGTACTGAGGTACCCAGGGTATTGGGGTTCCAGGAGATCCCTATGGGCTGCAGCATTTCTTTTTCCACCCATGGGGAGCTCTGACAATTCTTACACAGGCCTGCCAGTGCAGCCTGAGTGAAATAACATCCACGTTATTCCACAGTCATTTACCACTGCACTTAAGTAACTTATAAGTCACCTATATGTCTAACCTTCACCTGGTGAAGGTTGGGTGCAAAGTTACTTAGTGTGTGGGTACCCTGGCACTAGCCAAGGTGCCCCCACATCGTTCAGGGCAAATTCCCCGGACTTTGTGAGTGCGGGGACACCATTACACGCATGCACTGTACATAGGTCACTGCCTATGTACAGCATCACAATGGTAACTTCGTACATGGCCATGTAACATGTCTAAGATCATGGAATTGTCACCCCAATGCCATTCTGGCATTGGGGAGACAATTCCATGATCCCCCGGGTCTCTAGCACAGAACCCGGGTTCTGCCAAACTGCCTTTCTGGGGTCTCCACTGGAGCTGCTGCTGCTGACAACCCCTCAGACAGGTTTCTGCCCTCCTGGGGTCCAGGCGGCCCTGGCCCAGGAAGGCAGAACAAAGGACTTCCTCTGAGAGAGGGTGTAACACCCTCTCCCTTTGGAAATAGGTGTGAAGGCTGGGGAGGAGTAGCCTCCCCCAGCCTCTGGAAATGCTTTGATGGGCACAGATGGTGCCCATCTCTGCATAAGCCAGTCTACACCGGTTCAGGGATCCCCCAGCCCTGCTCTGGCGCGAAACTGGACAAAGGAAAGGGGAGTGACCACTCCCCTGACCTGCACCTCCCAGGGGAGGTGCCCAGAGCTCCTCCATTGTGTCCCAGACCTCTGCCATCTTGGAAACAGAGGTGTCTGTGGCAAACTGGACTGCTCTGAGTGACCAGTGCCAGCAGGTGACGTCAGAGGCTCCTTTTAATAGGCTCTTACCTCTCTTGGTAGCCAATCCTCCTTCCTGGGTAGCCAAAAATCCTTTTCTGGCTATTTAGGGTCTCAGCTTTGGGGAATTCTTTAGATAACGAATGCAAGAGCTCACCAGAGTTCCCCTGCAACTCCCTTTTCACCTTCTGCCAAAGGATCGACTGCTGACTGCTCAGGACGCCTGCAAAACTGCAACAAAGTAGAAAGACGACTACTAGCAACCTTGTATCGCTTCATCCTGCCGGCTTTCTCGACTGTTTCCTGGTGGTGCATGCTCTGGGGGTAGCCTCCCTCCTTCTTGCACCAGGAGCTCTGAAGAAATCTCCAGTGGGTCGACGGAATCTTCCCCCTGCAACCGCAGGCAACAAAAGACTGCATCACCGGTCCTCTGGGTCCCCTCTCAGCACGACGAGCGTGGTCCCTGGAATTCAGCAACTCTGTTCAAGTGACTCCCACAGTCAAGTGACTCTTCAGTCCAAGTTTAGTGGAGGTGAGTCCTTGCCTCCTGACGCTAGACTGCATTGCTGGGTACTGAGTGATTTGCAGCTGCTCCGGCTCCTGTGCACTCTTCCAGGATTTCCTTCATGCACAGCCAAGCCTGGGTCCCCGACACTCTAACCTGTAGTGCACAACCTTCTGAGTTGTCCTCCGGCGTCGTGGGACTCCCTTTTGTGACTTCGGGTGGACTCCAGTTCACTTTTCTTCTAAGTGCCTGTTCAGGTACTTCTGAGGGTGCTGCATGCTTCTGTGAGGGCTCTCTACGTTGCCGGGCGCCCCCTCTGTCTCATCATCCAAGTGGTGACATCCTGGTCCCTCCTGGGCCACAGCAGCATCCAAAAACCCTAACCGCAACCCTTGCAGCTAGCAAGGCTTGTTTGCAGTCTTTCTGTGTGGGAACACCTCTGAAAGCTTCTTCATGATGTGGGACATCCATCCTCCAAAGGAGAAGTTCCTAGTCCTCTTCGTTCTTGCAAAACACCAAGCTTCTTCCATCTGGTGGCAGCTTCCTTGCACCCTCAGCTGGCATTTCCTGGGCTCCTGCCCACTCTCGACACTGTCGCAACTCTTGGACTTGGTCCCCTTGTCTTACAGGTACTCAGGTCTGGAAATCCACTGTTGTTGCATTGCTGGTGTTTGTTTTCCTTGCAGAATCCCCCTATCACGACTTCTGTGCTCTCTGGGGGTTGTAGGTGCACTTTACACCTACCTTTCAGGGTCTTGGGGTGGGCTATTTTTCTAACCCTCACTGTTTTCCTACAGTCTCAGCGACCCTCTACAAGCTCACATAGGTTTGGGGTCCATTTGTGGTTCGCATTCCACTTTTGGAGTATATGGTTTGTGTTGCCCCTATACCTATGTGCTCCTATTGAAATCTAATGTAACTTTACACTGCTTGCATGACTTTTCTTGCTATAACCTGCATAATTTTGGTTTGTGTACATATATCTTGTGTATATTTCTCATCCTCATACTGAGGGTACTCACTGAGATACTTTTGGCATATTGTCATAAAAATAAAGTACATTTATTTTTAGTATATCTGTGTATTGTGTTTTCTTATGATATTGTGCATATGACACCAGTGGTATAGTAGGAGCTTTACATGTCTCCTAGTTCAGCCTAAGCTTCTTTGCCATAGCTACCTTCTATCAGCCTAAGCTGCTAGAAACACCTCTTCTACACTAATAAGGGATAACTGGACTTGGCACAAGGTGTAAGTACCTCTGGTACCCACTACAAGCCAGGCCAGCCTCCTACAACCTCCAAAAGAATGCACGTCATTAAAGGGGTCATGGTCCGATGTGCGCCCCGCCCATGTTGGGAGGACAGCCCCAGTTGGACTTCCAAGATCTTCTGGGCCCAGCATCTCAGGTCCTCCCACATCTAGCGACAGTTGGCGCTCCACCAGCTGTAGACCCCCAGGCACTGCACCTTCTGGGGGATGTCTCTCCATATCTCCTTCTTCTGATGGGGGTTTATCCATATAGATGCAAGGGACAAATCAAGCGATTACAATCACCAGTTTTTGCCCAAATGTTTGTGTGACATACAGGTCAGAAACGTCAAGCAAAAAATGGTTGATTTGTCAACACAAAAGAAGTGTAGAGCATACAAGCCAATAAGTACAGATACATAACTACTCACTTTTGTATCCATCTGCAGATTAACCCGCTACCCTGCTCATGGCCTACAATGACTAAGCAAGCCTACTCACATAAGGTAGCCCATGTTCCAGCAACATGTACTTGGATGTATCTCACTCTGCAAGAAAAGACGTATATCCAACTACAAATTACCTCAATGCTGAAAGTGCTTTGGATTACCTTCATAGTAGTTTGAGACTGCTATGTTCCAAATTATTTGTAGGAAAAGATGTCTCAACTACAGTGGATGCAATAGGGCAAAACATTATGCAAACTATCCTCCCAAAAGCCTTAATGTGTCTGCTCCAGATTGGTCTTGGCTTTCAACTACACCATAGCTTCAGATCAAGGTACCTTATTGACATTCTTCAGAACCTGGGATTCTGTAATTCCCACAATGAAGTTGCTAAATTTGAATGGAATGCAGCACTTGTCAGTAGTTCCAGTTCCTCAGTGGATGTGGATGAGAGTTCTTCAATTCTGTTAGCAGCTGATAATGTTGACCACAACATTCTCACCCCAGATGGTAAGAAAAGTTCCCATGGTATGGAAATGATCACAGCTGTAACTCCAGTAAGCAAAATCAAACCCATATCTCCAAGGCACGATGCTGCAGACAGTGACATACAGAGGGCCATATTTATACTTTTTGACGCACAACTGCGCCAACGCAGTTGTGCGTCAAAAAAGTTAACGCCGGCTAACGCCATTCCAAAGCGCCATGCGGGCGCCTTATTTATGGAATGACGTTACCCGGCGCAGCTGACTGGTGTGCGTCAAAAAAAATTACCCACACCAGGCAGCGCCGGCGTAGGGGAAAATGGAGCTTGGGCGTCAAAAAGTGGGGCAAGTCAGGGCTGAGGCAAAATATTGGCCTCAACCCGATAAGCGCCATTTGTTTTGACTCCGAACCCCCATTGAAATGACTCCTGTCTTAGCACAGACAGGAGTCATGCCCCCTTGCCCAATGGCCATGCCCAGGGGACTTATGTCCCCTGGGCATGGTCATTGGGCATAGTGGCATGTAGGGGGGCACAAATCAGGCCCCCCTATGCCACAAAAAAAACAAAAAATTACTTACCTGAACTTACCTTAAGTTCCCTGGGATGGGTCCTTCCATCCTTGTGCGTCCTCCTGGGGTGGGCAAGGGTGGCAGGGGGTGTCCCTGGGGGCATGGGAGGGCACCTCTGGGCTCCTTCCGAGCCCACAGGTACCTTAACGCCTGCCCTGACCAGGCGTTAAAAAATGACGCAAAAGCGGCTGGACGTCATTTTTTTTTACCCGCCCACTCCCGTGCGTTATTTTTGCACGGGAGTTTAAATAAGGCGCACATGCCTTGTAGTCATTTTTTAGACGGGAACGTCTACCTTGCATATCATTAACGCAAGGTAGGCGTCCACGCTAAAAAATTACGCAAACTCCAAGATCTTTGGCGCTAGACGGGTCTAACGCCAAAGTATAAATATGGAGTTAGCTTTGCGTCGGATTTGCGTAAAAAAAAACGACGCAATTCCGGCGCAAAGAGAGTATAAATATGCCCCAGAATCTTTCAAACGTTCCTATTACTGAGTGCAGACCCGCAAGCCACTATCCAAAGGGCATCAATTTCCGTGAACTACCAGCACCAAGCTGTAGCATCGGCAGGCTCTATGTTGTATGGCAGCTATCTTGGTAAGTTTCTGAAAATCATGGACTAAATTGGTCAGGAATTATATACACAATTTACAGTGGTTCAGGTCTTCAGCATCTGGGAATGGCATCGTTTAGGTTATAATTGAGATGACACCAAGTGATATGACTTGTATATTATCAGATCTTAAGTATCTGAGCAAAATTGCACATGGTCATGCATTGTTACATTTGATCAGCCTCTGTTCTGGAAAGCAGCACAACAAATCGAGGAATATGATGACCTGAGAGATACAGTTCTAATGCTGGGATCATTTCATAATCTCATGGTTACAATGATTCTCCATCCATCAGGGACATGACCCACAAAAGGTAACAGAATTCTGAACACAGCTGTCAAAATTACAAAACATATTAAGTTTGTTGGCCAGAAAGATACTTTCTGACAATGACAAAAACAGTTAATCATTTTACTCATAGCTGAGAAGTTGAAGAAACATGGGTGTACTGTGTAACATGCTGTTGGAGATGCTGTTGTGGATATTGTTTGTGCTGCGATTTTGTCTTCCGAACATTCAACCACTACCATTATAAGGGAAGATACAAATTTGCTAATTTTCCTAATGTATCATAAAAACAACTATGGTTTCAAATTCTATTTTCGTAGCAGCATAACATGAGGATCATCTATGAATTCTGTTTATGGTATTCTCGTTATTCAGGCCTTGCTTGGCACTGAGATTTGGAAGTACCTGCTATTTCTACATTCTTATACATGTTGCGACACAACTTCCAGAATTTTTTATATTGAAAAGGCCAAAAAATTCGGTCCTCTACTAAAGGAAAAGAAGCTCCAACTAGTTGCAAAGATTTTCTGTTTGGAAGATTCTCAATACATTGCCATCGAAAACTATGGGAAAAAGGCCCTCTTAGTGTAGCATGGGTCAGGTAAATGGATTCCATTAACACACTTCATCATCAAATTTTGTTAGAAAAGGTAGTAGCTGCCAAATCATTTGTTACACCAGAACAATTGCCACTTACTGATTCTGCCACAAAGTACCACCGTTTTAGCACCTACTATCAAATCAGAGTCTGGCAATCAACTGAAGAGAATCTCAATCCAAAAGAAGGTGTTGGTAAGAAAAAGACAATTAATTTTGGTCCAAAATATTTGACTTGCCACCTGCTCTGGACTTGTTATTGAATGTGATATGTTGCTCCTGCACGACACACTGTGCAACCATGAGATGTGCTTGCAAAAATAATGTGATGCCCTGTTCTGCTGCTTGTGGAGAGTGCCAGATCAGTGACTGTGATAGTTGTGTTACTAAAAAATATGAAGACAGCAGCAGTGATGCAGATGATTGATATTTGTTTTGGGTTACCATGTTCTTGCATTTTGGGTTATCATGTATTTGGGTTATCTGATGCAAATGGTTCTTCATATGTCATTGTTTATGTTTTTTTTTCTGAAATATATTACGCATAAAGTAATTCTTTTTTTTTTATTTTTATACAGGTACATGTTTTTCCATTGAGACATCCATTTTCCCGGACAAAACAAAAAACAATCTATATAGCATGGTCGCCATTTTGAAAATGTGATTTTTGTGGATTTCCTATAACATGATTGTGTCAGATTTTGGATATGTCAAACAATACCTATTACCGAGTAGAAGGCCACTTAAAACACTGCTGTTGCAATTTTGCCCAGGTTTAATGGTTATTTTTCGTAGTTTGACTGGACTAGAATTTCATTAACAATCGTTTCATCAAGTAGTGAACATTACACATGGCAATGGGAATCCTGTGCCCGGGACTGGAAGATTCTCCACCACCCAGACTGAAGTGCCATCGGTTTCCAAACCATGTTTGGCTTCATCGTTCTCAAAAAACATCTCATACTGATATTTTATTCATCTTGTGGTTCTTCTTTGAAAGGGTAAGATTCTGGACTGAATTGTACTTTTTCTAGGCACATCACACAGGTCAAGAAGCCATGAATGTTAAGGGAGACAGTTGCAGCCATGTAGTGATCCCTGCAATTTTTAAAAGCTGCGCATGTGTCAGCTACAATGACCGCTTCACTGGCGTCACTATCATGAAATGCGCGTCGACATCTTCACATAATCATGTCATGCTAGGACGCTACCTGTATGTGGTTAGAGCTGCGTGCCGCCATCTTTTTGACATTTGACTTACTGAAATGGACAGTAGTATTTTGACATTAGTTATCATAGCACTGGGGCCGCATCATATGCAGCACCACTTTTCCTGCGCCCCTAACGCCACCATGTGTGTACACCATGGCAGTAAGTAGGGAGCTAGTGCCAAAATTCTTGATACTAGTTTGGCGCTTTTCAGGATTAGCATCAAAAATATTGACGCTAATCTTGCAGAGCACCTAAAGGCCCATTAAAAATAATGGGAGCCTCATGCCTGCTCTGAGCAGGAGTTAAAAATGCCACAAATAAATCTTTTAGATTTCTGTGCACCATTTTTTCTGCCCTCCTAATGAGGGAACACACACCTTGTATCCATTATGCCTGCCCCAGGCATAATGTGACGCAAGGGCTTAAAAGTGGCACAATGTATGCATTGCGCAACTTTGTGAATATGGTGCGTGGGAAAAGTCACTTTAGCGCCGCTGGAGACACTGACCATGTTCACTGTAGCAGAGATGAGGATTCCAGGTGTTCATTGTATCAACCACAGTTTATTTTTCTCGCACTCAAACGCGTTGTTTCTCTGCGCACGATTTCTACAGGCATGCATCATTTACTCTACAAATACACTTATATGAACTGACAATCTAATCCAGTTCTTGCTGATATATGTTGCTGTCAACAAAAGACAATTGTGGTAAAGAAAGGAAACATATGCATCCCAGCACTGCATCTCTAGAGAAATTGAGTTATATGTTAACTTCTTATTGTACTTTCTTATTTTAACTCATTGTTTTAGATTATTGCGCTAGTTGGTTATTTTAAACGCATTAAGAAAGAAGAAGTAGGAAGAAATTATAGCATTTGGCATGACCCAGCTTCCAGCTTTGCTCAAAGAGATTGGAGAACCTCTATTAAAATGAAAAAGGAGGGAACATGTTTTGACTCCTCACTAATTGCTGCAGAAGGTGAAATATTTTCTGCATCCTAGAAGCAAGATTTACTACATAATCTGGGCATAGAAGGGAGAAGCATTTGTGAAAGCCTAGAAGAAATTCCCATTGGACATATTGATTGTAGCGCTTTTCCCAGCCTGAATACTCGTAAATGAACATGCCACACATGGAGCTTGTTCTTACACGTCTTTATTTTTCTGAGTGTGAGTGTGAACTCAACATTCTAAGTTTACTACTTACGTCACAGTTCTATGGAGTCCATCTGGAACCAAAAGGGTCCGGTCATCGCTACCTCATACAACACTACATCTCCCCCCTTGTTAAATAAAAAAACATTTTTTTACATATATAGGTAACTTTGACATTGCTTGATGATCTTCATGAAATTTTCAAAAGTAATACTTCATCAAGCGGGGATTGAGAAAAATGGGGATCCCAAAATATACTTTCCCCATGCATTTTCCCATAGGTTCTTTAGATGTTCCTACAGTCCAAACTGTTAGACGGAATTATCCCAAATTTGGCAGAAAGCTAGATCTTGGTTCGCAGATTTTGATTTTGTGATTTTGTGAAAATCTGTTCAGTAGCTTTGGAGATATTTTGGAGATATTAAAGGAGAAAGAAATACTGATAACTAGGGACGCAGATCCCCCAGTGCAAGAATATGATTGACTGGCTGCAACCTGATAGGGAAGTTGCGGACGCCATTTTGTTTAATCTGGGAAACAGTCCCCAGGGCTGAAATGTTGGGTGCAATGGTATACAATGGCTTGAAAATGGTGTAAATCTTTTTTCAATGTTTTTCAGGATCCGTGGATCCACCCGCGGGGCTCAGCACGGTACCAGGTGTAAATCTGTTGGTGGGTCTGCGTATTACAGAAAACATTAAAAAAATACCATTTTGAGGGTATTATTTACTATTTGCCCTCACTTTTTAAAGCACCATGGGGTCACAGAACCACTACCCTGACCCTATTATCTCCCTTGCATCCTACTTTTGAGCCCTAGGGATCATTTTATGGCAAAATATAATTGCGGATACTACTGTACCCCAGGGCTGAAATGTATGATATAATGAAAAAATAGTGGCTGGGTAGAGGTTCCCTGACCCCCTGTCATTACTATACATCTGGCTAAATACTTAGGTCCTGATTACGATATTGGCAGATGGGATACTTTGTCACAAACGTGACTGATATCCCGTCCGCTGTATTGCAAGTTCCATGGGATATAGTGGAATTTGTAATATGGGTGGAACCACAGATTTCGTGAAATGTCAAATTTATGTATATATATATATATATATATATATATATATATATATATATATATATATATGTATATAAATGTATGTAAATAGTAAAGTGGTCACTAGGAAGTTATAGTTAGGAGCTAGTTTATATATAAAAAAGTTTTTTTTACTTGCCTGTATCTTTGGCACCGCTTGAAAAATCTTCACAAAACTTCCCTAAAAAAATTGCCAGTCATGTCATCTGTTGTCTGGAACTTTTTGGGGTGATCCATCTGGAGAGGGCAGAGAAAAAGAGGGGGAGCCAGAACACTTTTTCCCCATACATTTTTTCATTGCCCTAAGTTAACTATCACTTGCACCATTGTTGTACACTGCTAATGACCCCACAAATTATGGCACTCACAACATCTTTGATAATAGTAACTGTGCATGGTGGGGCACGAGTTATAGTTACTTGAGGTAACTATAACTGGTGAATTCCTATGGTTTTGTACGTTTAAATGTGAGCCTAGCTATGACGCCCCTCTCACCTTTGGTTTTTCAAGTGAATATATCTATCTATCTATTTATCTATGTATATATTTATATGGGATTTACAAGCTCTCCAGGATGGAGACATATGAACAATCCGTGTCTCGTTATCATTGTAAATTAACGGATTGGAGGGAACAAGGTCTCCTTAGTACTGATGAATTTACATTTCTTTATGTACAGAAACCATGTTTTTATATGCTTCCCAAAATACATAAGGATAAAATTAACCCCCCTGGTAGACCGATAATCTCTGCTAACAGCAGTCTTTGGAACCTACCTCCATGTATTTTGATTATTTCCTGCTATTGTATGTTCTGAATTTGCCTGCATATTGCAGAGATAGTGCAGATGTTATATCTAAAATAGAGGAGATACCTTGGCAGTCGACATACCTTTTGGCAACTGTTGATGTAGTGTCATTCTACACTTGCATAGATCATGGTTTGGGAGTTGGGGCCTGCAGACACTTTTTCCGTGATAAAGCTGTTTATCTTTATGATCGTACCATGATGCTATTGGATATGTTAGAGTTCTGTTTGGGTAATAATTTCTTCCTTTTAATAAGAAATGGTATAGACAGGTCACCAGAACAGCAATGGGAAGTTGTTTTTCTTCAAGTTTTGCAGGCATCTTCATGAACTGGTGGGAACAGCAATATATTTGGTCAGAGGGTAATGAATTCTGGACAGGACATAAAGCACCTTTAGACAAGATATATAGATGATATTTTTATCATATGGGATGGTCCTAGAAGTCTCTTAGAGGATTTTCTGTTACATATTTCACGTAATTATCTGAATTTATCATTCAGACATCTGATACATGATAGGGAGATGGATTTTCTAGACGTCCATGTAGAACTCAATGAGGGTTGGGTACAGACCTCCCTCCAACGTAAGGAAACAGCAGGCAGTAGCCTACTACTTGCACAAAGCCATCACACTGTTAAATTGAAGTGGAGTATACCTTATTGGAAACTACTCAGGGCTCAACGTAATTGCAGTGGTACCGTAGCCTGTAGGGAAGAAGAAGCCAGGAAGTTGCATAGATTTCAAAACAAAGGCTATCCCCATAAGGTGCTAAGGGAGGCTAAGGAGAGAGTGAACACTGTGTCAAGGAAGGACTTCTTTGTTAAGAAACCTAGAGTAGTAGATGACCAGGGTAAGGTGAGACTTATTACTACTTATAATGAGGAATCAGATAAAATTAGAAAGATGATTTCTAAACATTGGCACTTGATAAAATCTGATTCAATAATTGGACATCACGTCTCGCAGTATCCTTGATCACTTATCGAAAATCGAGGTCCTTAAAGGACATGTGAGTACATAGCAACATTGAAAGGGATTCCATTCATGAGAGTTGGTTTTCAGATCAGAAGGATTTTATACAAATGTGGTAAGTGCAAAGCATGTAAGAACAGTAGAATCATTAAAATTGTTCTGCTTCCTAATGGGCAAAGTCGGGATATCAACAAATTAATTACATGCAGCAGTGATTTTTGTGCGTATGTCCTAATATGCCCATGTGGACTTCGTTGTGTGGGAAGTGCCATCTTCCCTGTGAAAAAAGTGATTTTGGAGCATGTGAGGGCAATCAGGAATGGTGATCCCAGTTACCCGTTAGCCAGACATTGGAAACAAACACACTCTCAAAATTCTGATTCACTCTGTTTCTTTGGTATTGATAGGGTGGAGCGGTAAATGAGGGGAGGTGACGGAGAGAAGAAGTTACGGATCATGGAGTCAGAATATATATTGTGCATCTAAACTGTAAGGCCCGATGTGTCTTAACTTGGATGAGGAATTATTTGTACATATATGATGAGTAACGGTCAGTGTTTAAGGGTTAGAAGTAAGTAACAATCCAAGATATTATAATATAATTTTGGATGATTTTCTTTGGGTATGTGATTTTTGCGTATTTTTGTTTTCCTTTTGTGTTTATGGTGAGTGGTACACTACACTTTGAATGGGAATTTTTGAGGTGATTATATAGCGGATCTTTTTAGGGAGAGGATGGGCTTGTAGCATAAATGGCCACTTGGCCCAGACCATACTATTTAATATTAGGAATTTTGGAAATTATGTAAAATTATGTGAAATTATACATCATTTTATTAAGATTGATTAATAAGCGTTTTTGGCTTGTAAAATATGTATGAAAGTGTATACAATGTAGGTTATTTCGTTTTGTGTTAATTTTATGATGACAAATATTTGGAGCTATTTAGGTAAGGGCCACTTGGCCTAGTCTTAGAAAACAGAATGCTGTGTTCTATGGAAAAATGTGAAAAATCAGGTTTACAATTTATGTTTTCATTCTTATTATTATCGTATTCTTATATTTTTTTATTTTGTGAAATTACCTTTTTCAAACCATGTTATGTGTAATTGGTGTTCCCTCTCGTAAGGTGGATCCACAATCACAGTCTTTTCAGCATTTCAATGTTGTGGTATGCATTTTGTTTTTAAAGTTGGTGGTGCACACTGCACTGTGTACTGGCTGAGAAAAAGATCTCTTTGAGATCGAAACGCGTCGCCATCAAACACATTTTTCCTGCAAACGAACTAGCCGCGGAGTGTGAGTAAATTGGTGTCCGTGTAATAGGGTACGGCTCCGCTTGTGAATGTTGATGGCGGATTCTGGCGTCTGCAACTTGCACCAACCCCGTTAGTGGAAGTAACCGGGAATGCCAGACTGATTCTTTGAAATATGTATATACAACTTTTCCTTCATGTCCACCCGTATCATGGTGTCATTCACAGACAAACCAAGGAGACCACTTCTCTAATGCCAGACTTAATTTTTATTGTGCAAAGGAGAAGCACGCAAAGGAAAAAGCAAGCGGTTTGGAAAAATATTTAGGGAGTCTAGTGTGAATATATATATATATATATATATATATATATATATATATATATATACACAAAGAGCTGAGGCAAAGGAGAAGTCAACAAAATAGAAGTCAAAGAAAACAAACCAGAAGATCAAAAGGGAAGTGGAAACTCAAAAGAGGAAGCAACAAGAAGATCTGAATGCACTGAAAGATTATGTGGTTATCAATCTTTCCTCAAAATGATTGGAGAAAAAACATATGACTTTACTACATAAATGGTTGACCTTCTGTCCATTAACATTCATGGATATGCAACAGCAAGACATTATTTGTATAGATTCTCAAGAAAAGTGAAGCTTAAGAAGTTCTTTGTTATAAAAAACAAGATGGAGAAAACTCTGAAACAGCAACACTATGGCAAATCTAGCTGACCATAGGATATTCATGGAATTCACAACAGAAATGAAGGAACTGGGAGTTTCCTCAGTGATTGGTGAATTAACATATTTGGAGTATTGTGCAAGTATGGGGATCCCCACAGATGCAAATAATAGCAGGAAGTGTGAAATGAGCTCAAACTTTTGTCTGCACTTACCTCCAAGAACCAAAGTGGATGTATTTCAAGAGGTTATATCTGAGGGTATCCATATCACGAAAGGCATATAAAAGTAAGGAAAGGAGTCATCAACATTCCGATATGACAAAATCAAATTGGGAAGCCTTGAAGGATTTACAAGATGACAGATTGATTATTGAAGCCTCTGATAATGGGGGTAATATAGTCATAATGGATTGGAATTGCATTAAAGAGGCAAAAAGGCAAATCATTGACAAGGAGAATTATGAAAAATTAAACTATGATCCAACTAGAATCTATCATCAAAAGTTGATTGTTTGGCACAAGAGGGGTCTTCTTGATGATGATGAACACAAATACCTCAGAAATGATGAGCCAGTGAGACCAACAATTTATTTTTTGCCCAAAGTGCAT
This sequence comes from Pleurodeles waltl, assembly GCF_031143425.1. Lineage (NCBI taxonomy): Eukaryota > Metazoa > Chordata > Amphibia > Caudata > Salamandridae > Pleurodeles > Pleurodeles waltl. The sequence goes on along the minus strand of NC_090444.1, from coordinate 1,786,832,429 downwards.
AAAGACTCATTAAATCCACCAAGAAGACCTATAGTGAGTTTGATTGGCTCACTGTTGGAGGAAATTTCAAGGCTCATTGATATATTTTTGTTTCCATATGTACCCACTTTACCCTCATACATCAGGGACTCCATGGTTTTTTAAATAGAATCAATAGAATTCCATGGGAACAAGGCTATTTGATGGCCATCATTGATGTGGTCGCTTTGTAGACGTGCTTTGAACACAAAGATGGGGTGCAAGCGGGCAGGTATTTTTTAAGGTCCAGTTCTGTCAGTCTGCTTGAACAGACAGAAATGCTCTTAAAGATGCTAGAATTTTGTCTTACACATAACATATTAATTTTTGACAATCATTTTTATCTTCAAAAGAATGGGACATCTATGGCACATCTTTCGCCCCACGTTTGCGAATCTAATGATGGGATGGTGGGAGGCAGAGACAGTCTGGATGGAAGAGAACGCTGCTAGCCTGGAACATGTGATTTTATAGGTCCATTTTATTGATGATTTATTTCTAATCTGGGGTGGGGGTGAAGAAGATCTTACTGCATTCATAAATTCATTGATTTATAATCCCCTAAAATCGAAATTTACCCATGAAATTCATGCTATGGAAATAACTTTCCTCGATGTGAAGATGTATATCGAGGGAACCAAAATCTGTACCAAGCTCTATGGGAAGCCCTCCAGCACAAATAGTGTGTTACATGTCAATATTGGACATCCATGTGCATTAAAGTGGAGTATACCATTTGGCAAATTCATAAGAGCTAGACGAAATTGATCGGAGGATCATGAATTTGTCAAAGAAGCAGAGGACATGTTTCAATGCTCTGTGAGGAGGGGACATCCTATATCACTGCTGGACGATACATAAAAAAAGGCTGGGAAGCGGAAAAGAACAGAGCTCTTGGTCCCCAAGATTAAGCACACCAAAAAGGAACAAGAGAGGACCAGTATTAGATACATCATGGATTTGAATGCATCTAGTTATGAGATTAAGAGACCAATAAAGGGAAATTGTAAACTTCTGAAGAGGGATGAGGACTTGAATAAAATCTTGCGAGAACATCCCTCAGTAACATATAAAAAGACAACGTCCCTGGGTGATCTTTCAATGAGTAGTTCCATGAGGGACCAGGACAAGAAAGGCTCAAATTGGCTGATAGAAATTCAGAAAGGTTTCTGGCAGTGCTCTAGATGTAAGGCTTGCAGCCATGGGCAAAGCAGAACATCTTCCACATTTCACAATGGAAAAACTGAGCAGATTATAGAAAGGCTAACATGTGAGACTACATATGTCGTTTTTATCCTGGAGATGCATGTGTGGAAAAAAATACATAGGAAGTACTGTCAATAAATTAAAACTTTGTATTTTACAACATTTGAGAGCAATTATCAATAGGGATTTTGCCCATGCCATGGCCAAACATATTTGGGAATGCCATGAGGGAAATATTTCCAAGCTGCTTTATTATGGAATACAGAAAATTGGGAAATTACCCAGAGAAGGTAATCAGGAGTTAGCTTTAAGGAAAGCGGATTTAAGATAAATCATCAGGATAGGCACAGAGGTATGAAGATATATTGAAATTAGACTTTCTGTTTCATACTTTGTGATTGCCTTTTAATGAGATTGTTGAAGTCTAATAGAACAAAATCCTGAGAAGTCCTTAATTAATAGGTGGGCTTTCAGCACGATATGATGAAACAAGATTTGCTGTTTTACATCTGTTAGTGATTTTCTTATGATATTTTCTTGTGAGATTGCTCAAGTGGTACTGACGTCTAATGAATTCTTGGATTAGATGTATGCAAAAGCTCAGGCTAGACTAATTAAGTAAATAAATGCACAAAGCCCTGGGCTGGAGCATGTCTTGCACTACCGAACTTTATGGTTGTAGTTGCACTTATTTGCACATTGGACATGATTGCGATTTGCACATAACTGCATATTGGACTTTATTGTTGAAAGCAATTCTTCTCAGTGTTTTGCTCAGGGAAGTTCAACAGAACATAATCCCGGGAAGTCCCCAATCAATAGGGTGTCTTTCAGCACAATATGATGGAGCAAGATTTGCTGTTTCATATCTTGAAAGTGTCTTTTTTTATGAGATTACTCAAGGAGAACTGTTGTATAGTGAATTAGTTGATTAAGTGTTTGCAATAGCTCAGGGCAGACAAATCAATGAAGTGGATTAAATGCATAGAGCCCTTGGCTGGACCATGTCTTGCACTACTGCACTGTATGGTTTTGGTTGCCCTTATTTGCATTTTGCACATTATTGAGATTCGCAAATATGTGCATATTGCACCTTAATGTTCCAGGTAGCGCTTCTTTATGTTTTGCACTTTATTGTATATAGTGTTCCCCCCCTTTTTTTCCTTAATTAAGACGCTATATCAAGTGGGATATGATATACATAGATGTCATGGAAAATAATTCTGAAGGATATTGAGTACTTGTTTCCTCAGAAAAGGATACTCCTTTGATTTGCCTTTAGATGGACCAAATGTATACATGGTTACAAATAATGAATGCGCCTGATTTAGTGAATATGGTGGTTGGTTCAAGGGGGATGAGACAAGTATACTTTAAAAGCAAAAGGTACTAGGGCTCCTAGGAATACTTTCTTGATGCTCTTATATGCCCAAGTGGTGTAAAGGTTTTGTACAGTCTGATGTTAACAGTGTTGTGTATTGGAATACGTTTAAGATCTTAGACAGTTGTTTAATGGAAATGGAGAAAGAATGTAGTTATCTTTGATCACAAATCTTTTATAGATCTGTTATAGTGAACGTAACATGATGGGTTGGCCTTAAGGGGAATCAGTATGACTTGGTACTTTACAAAAAGAAGGTATTGGGGCCCCTATGCATTGATTGCCAATGTCTCATTGAGATAAGAAGTTTTACACTTTTATATATTTTGTGAATTATGACTTTAATGGTGGGCTTACACAATTTAAATAAAGTGAATAAGAGCAGGTGGATTGGTAACATGACTGCATATTCACTACAGAAAATGCATATTAGAGATATGAGCATGTTAAATAAATTAATAAATGAAAATTATATATTAGGAAATAAGGGAATTGTATAATAATGAATGCGAGAAAGGTTGTCAATAGAGAGAAAGTGAATATGTAATAAAACATAGAGGAAACCTGCTGAACAACAATCTTGTATGACATCTAGTTGTTTATATTCTGTATGTTTTTCTCCAATATGGAGGAACTGTTAAGCAGTTGAATTGCATGGTGCTTCCCATAGATTTTTGCACATCATTTATTGGTGTTGGGAGGAGGGGATTGCTCTCCTTTAACCACTTCGCTGCCATGCCTTTTCCCCCTCCTGTGCCAGGCCTTTTTTTTGGTTATTTGGGGCAGTTCGCGCTTAGGCCCTCATAACCTTATGTCTACATAAGCCAGCCAAGCCAAATTTCCGTTCTTTTTTTCCAACATCCTAGGGATTCTAGAGGTACCCAGACTTTGTGGGTTCCCCTGAAGGAGGCAAAGAAATTAGCCAAAATACAGTAAATATTTTGTTTTTTTCAAAAAATGGGAAAAAGTGGCTGCAGAAGAAGGCTTGTGGTTTTTCCCCTGAAAATGGCATCAACAAAGGGTTTGCAGTGGTACAATCACCACCTTCCCAGCTTTCAGGAACAGGCAGACTTGAATCAGAAAACCCAATTTGTCAACACAAATTTGGCATTTTACTGGGACATACCCCATTTTTAAGATTTTTTGTGCTTTCAGCCTCCTTCCAGTCATTGAAAGAAATGGGCGTGAAACCAATGCTGGATCCCAGAAACCTAAACATTTCTGAGAAGTAGACAAAATTCTGAATTTAGCAAGGGGTAATTTGTGTAGATCCTACAAGGGTTTCCTACAGAAAATAACAACTGAAAAAAAACCATTGAAATTGAAGTTCTCTACGTTTTACTCTGTAACTTTTTCCTGCAATGTCAGATTTTTGAAAGCAATATACCATTACGTCTGCTGGACTCTTCTGGTTGCGGGGATATATAGGGCTTGTAGGTTCATCAAGAACCCTAGGTACCCAGAGCCAATAAATGAGCTGCACTCTGCAGTGGGTTTTCATTCTATACCGGGTATACAGCAATTAATTTGCTGAAATATAAAGAGTGAAAAATAGCTATCAAGGAAACCTTTGTATTTCCAAAATGGGCACAAGATAAGGTGTTGAGGAGCAGTGGTTATTTGCACATCTCTGAATTCCGGGGTGCCCATACTAGCATGTGAATTACTGGGCATTTCTCAAATAGACATCTTTTCTACACACTCTCTTATATTTGGAAGGAAAACATGTAGAGAAAGACAAGGGGCAATAACACTTGTTTTGCTATTCTATATTCCCCCAAGTCTCCTGATAAAAATGATACCTCACTTGTGTGGGTAGGCCTAGCGCCCGCAACAGGAAATGCCCCAAAACACAACGTGGACACATCACATTTTTTGACAGAAAACAGAGGTGTTTTTGGCAAAGTGCCTACCTGTAGATTTTGGCCTCTAGCTCAGCCGGCACCTAGGGAAACCTATCAAACCTGTGCATTTTTTAAAACTAGAGACCTAGGGGAATCCAAGATGGCGTGACTTGTGGGGCTCCGACCAGGTTCTGTTACCCAGAATCCTTTCCTTTGCAAACCTCAAAATTTAGCTAAAAAAGCAAGTTTTCCTCATATTTCGGTGACAGAAAGTTCTGGAATCTGAGAGGAGCCACAAATTTCCTCCCCCCAGCATTCCCCCAAGTCTCCCGATAAAAATGATACCTCACATGTGTGGTAGGCCTAGCGCCCGCGACAAGGAAATGCCCCAAAACACAACGTGGACACATCACAATTTTTGACAGAAAACAGAGGTGTTTTTTGCAAAGTGCCTACCTGTAGATTTTGGAATCTAGCTCGGCCGGCACCTAGGGAAACCTACCAAACCTGTGCCTTTTTTTAAACTAGAGACCTAGGGAAATCCAAGATGGGGTGACTTGTGGGGCTCTGACCAAGTTCTGTTACCCAGAATCCTTTGTAAACCTCAAAATTTGGCTAAAAAAATATGTTTTCCTCACATTTCGGTGACCGAAATTTCTGGAATCTGAGAGCAGCCACAAATTTCCTTCCACCCAGCGTTCCCCCAAGTCTCCCGATAAAAATGATACCTCACTTGTGTGAGTAGGCCTAGCGCCCGCGAAATGAAATGGCCCAAAACACAACGTGGACACATCACATTTTTTCACAGAAAACAGAGGTGTTTTTTACAAAGTGCCTACCTGTGGATTTTGGCCTCTAGCTCAGCCGGCCCCGGGGGGGGCAGAAATGGCCTAAAATAAATTTGTTCCCCCACTCCCCCTGGGAGCGACTCTTGAATACGGGGTCGCTCCCCCTGCGTGACATTGGCGCAAAAAAAAAATCCCCGGTGCCTAGTGGTTTCTGGCCCCCTTGGTGGCAGATTGACCTAAAATCGGCCGATCTGCCCCCAAGGGGGGCAGAAATGGTCTAAATACAATTTGCCCCCCAGGGGAGTGACCCTTGCCTAATGGGTCGCTCCCCATCTCTGAAAAAACAAACAAACAAAAAAAAATTGCCCTGGCGCCTAGAGGTTTCTGCCCCTCCTGGGGGCAGATCGGCCTAATAACAATAGGGCGATCTGCCCCTGGGGGGCAGAAATGGCCTAAAATAAATTTGCCCCCCCACCCCACAAACCCCCCCGGGAGCGACCTTTGTCTACGGGGTTGCTCCCCCTGCGTGACATTGGCGCGAAAAAAAAATCCCTGGTGCCTAGTTGTTTCTGCCCCCCTTGGGAGCAGATTGACCTAAAATCGGCCGATCTGCCCCCAAAGGGGTCAGAAATGGTCTAAATACAATTTGCCCCCCAGGGGAGCGACCCTTGCCTAATGGGTGCCTTGGACGAGATCACCTTGTCCAAGGCACCGTAGGGGTTAAAAACACTCTGGATTGACAGCAACTCTATTGCCAGTCGAAGGCTCTGGCCGAAACACATTGCCACTGGTGTTGTTCATGCACAAATAAAATATAATGGGTTTGGTGTCTGATTGTGATGGCCGTTCTCTTTAAACCAGACCAAGTTGAAATGGTGTGGCTTTGAGACGTTGATATATATATATATATATCTATATATATATATATATATATAGGTATATATATATATATATATTCATGCACATACACAGTCAAACACTCTCACACTCACTCTCAAACCAGCGAAAAAAACACTCTCACACCCAGACAAACATTCTCACACTCACTCTCATACCCAGGCACACACACACTCTCATATCCACTGTTGCTCCCAATAAGATACTCTTGCACCCACTCTCACACCCAGACATTCTCACATCCACTCTCATCCCCAGGCACGCACTCTCATAATCACTGTTGATCCCAATAAGATACTCTTGCACTCACACCCACACACACACACTCTCACAGCAATTCTCACACCTGAGACAAACTCTTACATCCAGACACTCTCCTACCCACTCTCATACCTATACAGACACTGTCACACTCACTCTCACTCCCACTCTCACACCCATGCACACTCTCTAACACCTACTCTCAAACCCAGATAGACACTCTCACATCCAGTCTCGCACCCGGGCACAGACTGTTGCACACTTTCACACCCACTTGTATGCCCAGACAGACACTCTCACACCCACTCTCACACCTAGGTACACACTCTCCCATGTATTCTGACATTCAGACACACTCTGTCTCACACACACTATCATACCGCCACAGGCACTCCCAGGCCCTCTCTCACACCTAAACACACACTCACACCCATAATGACAATGACATAGTCCCGGGTCCCTGTCAAAACCACTGTTTGTAGCACTCTCTCTGGTCCAAAAAACAAAGCTATGACCCACATTCCACATTCTGAGAATTCTGGGGGGAAGCTAGAGTACGACACAGGACACGGCTGCAGTTGAATGAGGCAGATCTGAAATGAAATGCAGTAAAAATGGATGCTACTAGTTAGAATTTAAAAGAACAAATTTGATTGGTTGTTGTAAATATGTTGGTGAATTAAGCTAGATAGTGATAGTGTGGGAAACGTACGTAGATGTCGGATTGGCATTGAGGGCATTGCAAAATATATTGGTGTTTACATTATGATTATTAGATAACAAATTCAACCACACTTGCTACATTTGGTTTAAAATTAAGAATGGGGCTCACTGGAACTGTTGTGAACTTGTGACCTACTGCTGCAGCAGAATGTTGCAGACTATGTTACCATAGTAGCACAGCTAGAGGAGCATGGTGGGAAGGGTATAAAAAAAGACAAGACTGTGAGTATGTATTCACAGTTCTAGTTGAAAAATGTATTTTAAAGTTTGATTTGGTCTTAATATATCTTTCAGTACAAACAGGTGTGTGTTAGATTTGGCATCATTGGCATGGTCTCCCCTACCTTTTGGCCTATACTTCCCAGGTTATTTCTGTGTGCTGGACTCTGTTTCTGCTGTTTTGTTTGCTCTGGACACGTTACCACTGTTGACCAATGCTAAAGTGTAAGTGTTCCCTGTATAACATGTATGTGTACATTGCCTTATCCATGATTGGCATATTTGATTTTCTAGTAAGTCCCTAGTAAAGTGCACTAGAGGTGCCCAGGGCCTGTAAATCAAATGCTACTAGTGGGCCTGCAGCACTGGTTGTGCCACCCACATTATTAGCCCTGTAATCATGTCTCAGACTGCCACTGCAGTTTCTGTGTGTACAGTTTTAAACTGCCCATTCGACTTGGCAAGTGTACCCACTTGCCAGGCCTAAATCTTCCCTTTTCTTACATTTAAGACACCCCTACCGTAGGACCTAGGTAGCCCCATGGGCAGGGTGCAATGTATGTTAACGGTGGGACATGTACTTATGTGTTTTACATGTCCTGACAGTGAAATACTGCCAGATTCGTTTTTCACTGTTGCAAGACCTATCTCTCTCATAGGTTAACATGGGGGCTGTCTTTAAATATTAAAGCGCAGATAGACTTGGAGTTTGGGGTCTAATTTAAAAATACATCTTTTGGTGAAGTTGTTTTTTAGATTGTGTTAGAAATGGGGTCTTTGGTTTACAGTCAGGTTACCCCCTGTTCAAGCAAGGACCCTCACTCTAGTCAGGGTAAAAGAGAATCACCCTCAGCTAACACCTGCTTACCCCCTTGGTAGCTTGGCAGAGCAGTAGCCTTAACTTCAGAGTGTTAGGTGTAAAGTATTTGTACTAACACACACAGTAACTCAATGAATACACTACAAAATGACACAACACCAGTTTAGAAAAATAGGAAATATTTATCTAAACAAAACAAAACCAAAATGACAAAAATCCACAGTCCACAAGTTATGAATTTTTAAAGATTAAACTAAAAAATAGCGCTTAAAAACACAAAATGCTTCAATGAGGTGTTAATATGGCATCGTGACGGAGTCGTTCCCAACAATTCGGCACCAGCGGCACCAGACACGGAGTCGCGTAGACCCCCAAATGCAGTACCTTTGGTGAAGAGTGAAAACAAGCCGATGCGCGAGGTCCGGGATCGTGGCGTCTGTGCGAAACATTGAATCCGCGCACTTCGAGTGGCGTTGGTCACGACGTGGTGCGGCGACATCCACGGAGTCACGGACTTCAGTGGGGCTGCAGCGATGTCGGGCCTGCAAAGGTCGTCGCGTTCCAGCGAAGATCACGGAGTCGGGTGCAGGCGGCGTCACCGGATTCAGCAGCGGCGGCGGTACGAAGTCGTCTGAAGTCGATGTTCTTGAATTTCCACCAGCTTTCCTTCCAAGGGCCCCGGGACTGGATAGGGCACCACTTGTCAGAGCAGGAATCTCTCCAGAGACTCCAGGTGCTGGCAGAGAGAGGTCTTTGCTATCCCTGAGACTTCAAACAACAGGAGGCAAGCTCAAAATCGAGCCCTTGGTGATTTCTTCACAAGATGGAAGGCACACAAAGTCCAGTCTTTGCCCTCTTACTCTGGCAGAAGCAGCAACTGCAGGATAGCTCCACAAAGCACAGTCACAGGGAGAGCAGCTCTTCTTCCTCAGCTCTTCAGCTCTCCTCCAGGCAGAGGTTCCTCTTGTTTCCAGAAGTGTTCCTAAAGTCTGTGGTTTTGGGTGCCCTTCTTATACCCAATTTCTCCTTTGAAGTAGGCGTACTTCAAAGTAAAGTCTCTTTTGAATGTGAAATCCTGCCTTTCCCAGGCCAGGCCCCAGACACTCACCAGGGGTACGGAGATGGCATTATGTGAGGACAGGCACAGCCCTTTCAGGTGTAAGTGACCACTCCTCCCCTCCCTCCTAGCACAGATCGCTCATCATGAAATGCCGGCTACACCCCAGCTCCCTTTGTGTCACTGTCTAGTGTGAGGTGCATCCCACCCAACTGTCAAACTGACCCAGACAGGGAATCCACAAACAGGCAGAGTCACAGAAATGGTATAAGTAGGAAAATGCTCACTTTCTAAAAATCAAATTTTATAATAGGTTCTTTAGAGGTAAATGTATTATTTATTTGTTTTCCAGATATCTTCTTTCATTTAGAAACAATGACAATGCCTAACAAAACACAAAGAAAGAAACAGAAACAAAATTTCAATGTGGTTAAAATGGCCAGTAAAAAGGAAAATAAGGTGGAAAATGTGCAGAGAAAGAAAGCAGTTGCTGGTAACAGTACTAAGGACTTTTAAAAAAAGATTATGGAATGAAATGCGAAATGAGGGAAAGACGTCAATTAAAACTGGAAATTTTAAATGTACTGGAAAACAGGGAGAGTTGTATGGTGTTAAAAGTACAAAATCTAATAAGAAAACAGAGACTTTGAGACACAAACAGTTTAAGGAGTTAAGAGAAAAACTATTTCAAAAGAGAATAATTCAAAAATTGTGGAAGAGGATGAAGAAGTATTAGAGGAGAAGTGCTGTTCTTCAGCAAAAGCAACATATTGAGAGTATAGCTGAGAAAGCATTTGCTGTGAAGAGGAAACTTTGTATTTTAATATTGAACAGTACTAGGTAAAATAGTATTGTGCATGCAGAAAACAACATTAAGAAAAGTAATTTTTGTAACCTTTTTAAAGGTGAATGGATACACACACTTGTGTAGAACCATTTTTTTAAATAAAGAGAGATACTTACAAGAGAGCACATTAGTGCATGCAATTGACACACCTGGTCATTGCCATGAAGTAAAATATGGTATTGTCATAGAAAAGGCAGCAATAGTTCCTTAGGAATGTATAAGAAGTCATAGCTGAATAGGTATAAGGAAGGCATAGACAGGCCCCTGTGTACAAGTGGAAATGTAGCAGTATTTGCACTATACATCAGGCATCAATTGATTTTTGTAAACTTTCCTAGGAGAATTTTCGTGCAGAAATCTGAAACTGAAAATTGTAAAGCTGCAAGGATTAGATCCATGCAAAGTTAGAAAATACACTAACTTATAAAGGCATTTACTAGTTTGTCTTTTGAAGAAAGTGTGCAAAAGGACTTTTTTTATCACTTTAGAATGTTAGCTGTGCATCATTCAAAAATACAAAACGTAGGAGACTATAGTATGTAAAAAGTCCAGTTTTATGTTTAGGGGAGATAAGTAGAGCTTAATTGAAGGGCACTGTGCCACAGGTATAGAAAGTCTGTGAAGATATTCAGTTTTAATTGTTTGGTCCTGAAGAGGATTGTAGGGAAAATGAGTTGATGATGACTGGAGGTGTAAAGCAACAGGACGTAGAGATTAGTTTTGAAAGATTTGGCAAAGAGATAGCCAATTTCAACATACTGTGTTCAGAGAAACCAGAATGTGTTTGTATTAGTTTTTGCTGCACTCACTATAAAAGCCAAAATTGTAAGGTAATTGCATTTTCTAATACTGAGGAAGAAAACAGAGATGAGTGGCAGGAATTTGGTACATATCTGTTTGTAGAACAACAGTTTGATTTAGTCACATAGTTAACAATATGTAAGTAGTTTTGTGATAAATTAGAGAATAATAAAATGCCAGTTAGCGCGATATATAACATATTAGAATCAGGACCGATCCCAGAAGAACTTCAACAATTAAATATGCATAAATCAATTCTCATTCAAACTATACCTCCATTTCCAGCAATAGTTTGAATGGAACTAAAAACAGGGAAACAACCACCAACGGAGTTACAGAAAGGACTGAAAGGAAGAGTTGTCTACTTACCTTTAGACTTTAAAAAATATTGACACTGTGGCTGTGTAGAGAGGTATAGATGAACCACTCATCATTCTAGTAAATGGTATGCCTACCAAAATAAAACAAAATCTGGCAAGAGTTAGTGGATGTGAGTAAAGTGAAAAAAGTCACATTATATTTGAAAGAAAATATTATTATTTGCAAAAATGTTGATATTATTGTAGATGTAAGTTGCACCAAAGATGAAGTATTACAAGCATGTGGACAGGTTGAAAGAGTGGTTAAACAGAAATCACAAGAAATATATGAGCACTATAGTATCCCTCCAATTCATTCCAAAGAAGCTATTGGCAATGCTATTTACCTGTTTCAAATGAAACAAGCTAAAGGAACTCAAATGAGTGTTTGGGGAAATCTCTTAGAAGCTTGCTGTTTTCCACAGCTGTTTCCCACTGGAGTAAGTGGCAGACACGATGACCGTCCTGTACAAATAGCAGCAGCTGAATAAACGTCAACAAGATTATATTCAGAAGACCCTAGGTTTCACCAGTGTATTTCATATATATTCCATCTATCATTTGCGAGTGACTTGTCAGGACTCTCTTATGCCTTGAACCACATTCTAAAGACAGGAGTTAATCTGCAAAATCTGCAAGGGATTTTGTTGACAAAGTACAAAGTAAGGACGAAATCTTGGAATACAAACTAATTAATTTAATGGCATGTCAATGTAGAACCAATTATTATTGGTATTGTCACCATGGAGAACCTAACTGTATGCTCCAAAGTTTAGATGCACCTATTTGGTTTGTCACATTTAGTAGTGCGGAGTATGTTTGGGATGATTTGCTTGAGTTTATAAGAGAAGTAAACTCTAAGATTATGGATATTAATTTGAAGACAGCAGTAGAACTTTGTTCTTTGGATCCTGCTAATGTGTGTAGGTATTTTAATCACATATTTCAAGCCATGCTGTGTTCATATGCAATAAAAATGAATCCTCCTCTTCGTGAAGTTACATATTTCTTTTGGCGCAAAGAGTACCGGGCAGGAGAGTCCTCATATACACATGCTCTTATGGATAACGGATGTACTGAAATTTGGAACTGACAGTGATGGCTCTGTACTCTCTTTTATAGAACAGTATGTTACATGCACCATTCCAAAAGAGAACGAAGACAAAAGCCTAAGTCAGCAAGTTCTACGCTTCCAAACACATAGATATGGCAAGTGTTTTCACTGAAGATATAGATATAAAGGAACATTTTATACAAGGTGTCGTTTTGGATCTCCAGGACCTATCATTTCCAAAGGAAGAGTGAACAGCTTTTTATCTGCCATCAGACATGCCATGACAAGAAATCACCATAAAATACATATAATATTAAAAGAGCAGAAGCCTCCAGGTTTACTAATGATTATAATTCTGTTATTCTACAAGTATGGAATGCAAATATGGACATACAGTTTGTTGCTGAAAACTCCCTTGCTGTTGCCTGCTATTTCACTTTGTACATTACTAAATCTGAGAAGAAAGAGATGAAGGAAATGCGGGAGAAGATTTCTGCAGAAAAGTCTCCAACAAAGAAATTGTACAACTTCAGCCTGAAAATGCTTTTGCACAGCTAGATAAGTTCCCATGAGTGCTGTGACAGGTTGAGTTAATCTAGCTTGTACTTAACCCCTCGGGTGCCTTGGACGAGCTGGGCTCGCCCTTGGCCACGGTTGCCGCATGCCGAGGACGAGCCCAGCTCTTCTTGCTCTGCTCCCCCGTGGGCCTCCCACCCATACATCCCATCAGGGATGGAAGGGGAATCGCTTTCCCTTCCACCCCAACCCCCGATCACCCCCCAGTGACATCTGATGACATCAGCAAGCAATCTCATGCTGACCTCATCAGAGGTCACCTCCCATCACACTGGAAGCAGGCAGAAGAGAAATGCTAAGCATTTCTCTTCCGCTCGGCAGGAGGGGGCAGGCAGAGGCATGAAAGTAAAGGAAAGTCTCTGCGATGCGATAGGGCTTCAGAAATGCCCACTAGGCACCAGGGATTTTTTGTTTTTGTTTGTTTCTGTCTGTTATTACATAAGGGGAGTGGCCCCTTGGGCAAGGGGCGCTTTCCAGTGGGGGAAATATATATTAGGCCTTTTCTGCCCCCCCCGGGGGCAGATCAGCCTATATTGATTAGGTTGAGACACCAAGGATTGTTTTTTTCTTTGGTTTTGTTTTGTTTTGTATCATAAGGGGAGTAACCCCTTAGGCAAGGGTCACTCCCCAGGGGGTAATACGTTTATTAAGCTTATTCTGCCCCCCCGGAGGCAGATCAGCCTATATTGATTAGGCTGATCTTCCCCTAGAGGGGGCAAAAGCCACTAGACACCATGGATTATTTAAAAAAATTGTCATAAGGAGAGCGACCCCTTAGGCAAGGGTCGCTTCACGGGGGGCATACTCCCACGCCAAATAAATGGGGACAAAGTTGTTCTGCTCACTGGGGGGGGGGAATATGGGGCAATTAACCCTGATCCACTTCCCTGGGGGCAGAAACCCTACTAGATGCCAGGGAATAAAAGAAAAAAAAAAATAGTGCGCTGGTGGCTACCAACCAGCATGGGCATGATTATGCCCCCACCCCAACTGAAGGGGGTAACAGTCTTTCAGCTCTCCCCTGCACACTAAAACATGTTATCCCATGGCAAGCAAGAGGACATTCGATTATTTTGGGATTTGGTTTTACATTTGGGACTTGAGAGCATGGCTAACTCTCAAAATCGTCCCACTTGGAATGGTGAGGGCTTCACTTTTTGGACTTTGGACGCTGCCATGTAAAAAAAATCCACAAGACCTAGACGCATCTGAAAACTAAACATCTGGGTAAGTCCAGGGTGGTGTGCTTCACATGCACCCGCACCATTTTCTTGCCCACACTGCCCAGAAAACCTCCAGTTTTTCTCGAAATCAAACATTTTTCCCACATTTTTGTGACGGAGCCTTCCAGAATCTGTAGGAATCCACAAAATTCCTACCACCCAGCATTGTCGCATCTATACCGATAAATATTCTGCCCAACTTCTCAGCCTAAATTTTTTTTTTTCAATCTGCCCTTTTATATCTGCTTTGGTTCCCCCTCAATTTTGAAATGTTTTTGGCTCTGCCCTGTCACAGGCACTTGGCCCACCTACACAAGTCAGGAATAATTTTTACCGGGAGAATGAGGGGAACATTGGGTGGTAAGAAATTTGTCCCGGTGCGGTGATCCCACACAGAAATGTGGGAAAAATTTGATTTTTTTGCTAAATTTGAGAATTGCTGAGGATTCTGGGTAGGAAAACACTGGGGGATCCACGCAATTCACACCTCCCTGGACTCTCTCAGGTGTCTAGTTTTCAGAAATGTTTGGGTTCGGTAGGTTTCCATATGTGGCTGCTGAGCCCAGGACCAAAAACGCAGGTGCCCCCCGCAAAAACAGGTAGTTTTGTACTTGTCCTTTCTGGGGCACTAGGCCTACCCACACAAGTGAGGTACCATTTTTATCAGGAGACTTGGGGGAACGCTGGGTGGAAGGAAATTTGTGGCTCCTCTCAGATTCCAGAATTTTCCGTCACCGAAATGTGAAGAAAAAGTATTTTGGGGGCCAAATGTTGAGGTTTGCAAAGTATTCTGGGTAACAGAACCTGGTGAGAGTCCCTCAAGTCACCCCATCTTGGATTCCCTTAGGTCTCTAGTTTTCAAGAACGCACAGGTTTGGTAGGTTTCCCTAGGTGCTGGCTGAGCTAGAGGCCAAAATCCACAGCCAGGCACTGTTTAAAAAACAGCTCTATTTTCTTTGGGAAAATGTGATGTGTCCATGTTGTGATTTGGGGCATTTCCTGTCACAGGCACTAGGCCTACCCTCATAAGTGAGGTACCATTTTTATCCGAAGTCTTGGGGGAATGCTGGGTGGAAGGAAATTTGGGGCCCCTCTCAGATTCCAGAACTTTCTGACACCAAAATGTGAGGAAAAAAAGCATTTTTTTGGCTAAATTTTGAGGTTTGCAAATGATTGAGGGTAACAGAACCTCGTGATAGCCCCACAAGTCACCCCATCCTGGATTGCCCTAGGTGCCTAGTTTTCAAGAATGCACAGGCAGGTTTGATAGGTATTCCTGGGAGCCGGCTGAGCTAGAGCCCAAAACCCACAGCTAGGGACTTTGCAAAAAACAGCTCTGTTTTCTTTGGGAAAATGTGATGTGTCCATGTTGTACTTTGGGGCATTTCCTGGCACGGGCACTAGTGCTACCCACACAAGTGAGGTACAATTTTTATCTGGAGACTTGGGGTAGTGCTGGGTAGAAGGAAATTTGTGGCTTCTCTCAGATTCCAGAACTTTCTGTCTCCGAAATGTGAATAAAAAGTGTTTTTTTGGTCAAATTTTGAGGTTTGCAAATGATTCTGGGTAACAGAACCTGGTGAGAGCACCACAAGTCACCCTATCCTGGATTTTCCTATTTGTCTAGTTGTAAAAAATGCACAGGTTTGGTAGGTAGTACTATGTGGTGACTGAGCTAGAGATCAAAATCCACAGCTAGGCACTTTTAAAAAAACTTGTCAGTTTCCAATGTAAAAATGTGATGTGTCCATGTTGCGTTTCCTATCGCGGGCATTAGCCCTACTCACGGAAGTGAGGTACCATTTTTATTTGGAGGCTTGGGGGAATACAGAATAACAAAACAAGTGTTATTGCCCCTTGTCTTTTTCTACATTTTTCCCTTCCAAATGTAAGACAGTGTGTAAAAAAGAAGTCTATTTGAGAAATGAACTGTAATTCACATGCTAGCATGGGCACCCCAGAATTCAGAGATTTGCAAATAACCACTGCTTCCCAATGCCTTATCTTGTGCCCATTGTGGAATTACAAATGTTTCCTTGATACCTATTTTTCACTCTTTATACTTCAGCAAGTGAATTACTGTACACCCGGTAGACAATGTAAACCCATTGCAAGGTGCTGGGTACCTAGGGTTCTCAATGAACCTACAAGCCCTATATATCCCTACACCAGAAGAGTCCAGCAGACATAATGGTATATTGCTTTCAAAAATCTGACATCGCAGGAAAAAGATACAGAGTAAAACATTGAGAAGAATAGCAGTTTTTTCACCTCAATTTCAATATTTATTTTTATGAGCTGTTATTTTCTGTAGGAAAACCTTGTAGGATCCATACAAATGACCCCTTGCTGAATTTAGAATGTTACCTACTTTTCAGAAATGTTTAGCTTACTGGGATCCAGCATTGGTTTCGCACCCATTTCTGTCACTAAACGGAAGGAGGATGAAAGCACACAAAGTAAAAATGGGGTATGTCCCAATAAAATGCCAAAATTGTGTTGAAAAATTGGGTTTTCTGATTCAAGTCTGCCTGTTCCTGAAAGCTGAGAAGATGATGGTTTTAGCACCAAAAAACTCTTTATTGATGCCATGTTCACAGAAAAAAAAACACAAGCCTTCATCTGCAGCCCTTTTTCCCATTTTTATTCAAAATTATTTTTGCTGCATTTTGGCTAATTTCTTTGTCTTCTCCAGGGGAACCCACAAAGTCTGGGTAACCCTAGAATCCCTAGGATGTTGTAAAAAAAGGATGCAAATTTGGCATGGGTAGCTTCTGTGGATAAAAAGTTATTAGAGCCTAAGTGCGAACTGCTCCAAAGCCAAAAAAAGGCCTGGCACCTGAGGGGGAAAAGGCCTGATAGCGAGTGGGTTAAAGTCTAAGGAAATTGTTTGGGTCAGTCTAGGCCTTGCCAACACGCAAAACAAAGCCCTGATGTCTTTTCCAGAAATTGAATACCTAGAAGAGTTTGATCCAGAGAGTACAGATATAGTAAAAACAAATATGTTGGGTACTTACTGTCCAAGAAGAGGTCCACACCTAGAAAACATGTGTCTTTATGAGATTCTGCAACACTATAGGTGCAGAAACAATGTGACAGAAAACATAGATGAGAGGAATTATGCTATACTTGGTGGTGACGGTTGTTTGGTTCGGCATGTACAAGGTAATTTAATAAACCATGGAAAACTCAGTTGTCAAACTCCTGAGAAAATAAAGTTTTTCTTCTTAGCACTTCTCTTTCTATTCAAGCCTTGGTGGACTGAAATGGAATTACTTAGACACTATGACTCCCATGAAAATTCTTTCAATGCTGCAAAAGACACCATTTAGAGTTAATTCTTTCCCAGTTACCTTAGAATGTTAAATGATGAGATTAAACAGGAAGAAACAATTGTTACTGACACAGCAAGAGATAGTTCTCAAAGCAGCCAAGGTCAAGATCCTTTAGGACAACCAATATTTAAATATGAAGCTGCTAAAGCTGTGAATGAAGTGGAGACTGCAATGCAACAAGCAAGAGAAGAAAATTATGACTTGGAACACTCAGTTAGACAACTAAATGATGATCAGAAAGAAATGTGTATGGAAATGAAAGAAACAATAGAACATGGATTCCTCTATGAAAAGAATCAATGTAAATGTTCAACATTTAAGCCAGTTCTACTGTATGTCAATGGACAGGCTGGCACTGGCAAAAGCATTGTAATCTAATCCAAGTTCTCATCACACACCTATAGAGAACTACAGAGTGTATTTTATCATGTGTAGTTATAGCACCTACTGAATTAACTTCACATAACATCAAAAGCATTACCTTGCATCGACTGCATATGTTGCCTGTAGAACGCAATAATAAACTGGAATACCAAACGTTATCTGGTGAAGCATGTGATGAGGTTTCCAGAGTTTTTAAGAAATTTAAACTTTTAATATTAGATGAGGTGAGCATGGTTTCAAACGTAATGCTCATCTTTGTCCACTTAACAATGCAGCAGATACTGAAGATAGAGTATTTATATATTTTTTGGAAGAAAACATGTAATTGTTTTCAGTTATTTACTACAAATTACCCCTGTTCATGTACATATTTTGTTGAATTTCCAATACAAACAACTACTTAGAAATATGCTCCAAGCATGTGACATGGAATACACAAACATTCTGAAGGACAGAAGAGTAGGAGTTCTTTCAAAAGAAAGAGAACATTGCTTGGAAATGTGACTCATAAACAACTTATTTCCTACAAAAAAATCTGCAGCAGAGCTAATGTGTAAGTTTATTCAACAGCAAAAACCATTGTTTGTCTAATGCCTACTCTCCAAGAATGTTCCTCTTCTAATGAACACTTAATTCAACTGGAAAAAGAACAAAGATTGGATCTGACAACAACTGATAAAATGGAACACCGGGGGTGACAGTATGGTTTACTGAAAAACTGCAATCAAAACTGGACTCATTGGAGAAGTATGTTTCTAAAACTATGGGATTAGAAAACAGTTTACATGTTTGTAAAAAGTGTAGGGTAATTTTGTGGCATAACTTAAATGTTGAGGAAGGATTAGTTAATGGTTCCATGGGGGAAATAATTCATTTAATTTTCTGTCCGAACAGTAATGAGGTTAAATATCTAGCAATACAATTTGGTCAATCTAAAGATGTAAAACAGATAGCAAGGTTTATTGTGTATTTCCTTCTTGTAAAAGATGTGTATGTTTGGAGGAAGTGGTTGTCAAGTCTCTAGCATATGCTACAACAATTCATAAATCACAAGGTTTAAGTGTAGATGAAAACTTTATTAACATTGGCAGCACTGTATTCAACGAAGGTATGTCTTATGTAGCATTATCACAGGTTAGAACTTTGTCCGGTTTGTATCACTTAGAGTTTCATGATAGTAAAGTAAATGCAGATTCAAGTTGTGTAAAAGAGAATAATTTTTTGAGAAGCCCGTATACTCCTCCTTAGGGACAGTATTCAGTTTATGAAAAGCCTAGAATCCTAGGGAAATTAAAGCCTACAAAAAATAACAGTGGCATTCCTGAGAAATAGTACAAGAAAGAAAAGAAAGATTTGGATAAACAATTAAAAGTCCTGGTGAAATAGCTGGTTACCAGTTGGCAACCACTGTGGAATCATCTGCTATGTAAATGTAGTTCTCAGTGCTCTATTCTCTTTACCTCATCTGTTTCATGGAATTGAACAGAAAAAAAGATAAAAGATTGTGCTCTGCACTCTCTACGTTGCTAGAACTCTTGTGCAGTGATAGAACAAAAACATATTCTGCATCTTGCAGATTTGTGTACTGGATCTGTACACTTCACCCAAAACACTCAAGAAGATGCACAAAAGTTCTTGATGATACTATTTGGTATCTTAGAAGAAGAGCTGGTACCTACTGATGACCAATTTTGACTTTTTTACTCATGGCAACATGACTGTGAAAATTGTTCTTTTTCCTCAAAAACACAAATAGATTCAGAACAATGTACCTATTTCACTCTACCAGACTTTAAAACTGTCACCTTCGAGAAACTTTTTAAAGATGCATCATGGAATAACACCTGAAAAAAATGTCATTCAGATCTTCTATCATCTTTGAATATAAGAACTGGCAAATATATCATCCTAATGCTAAAATAATGCACAGCAGATTCAAATAAATTAGAAATACAAATTACCAAATTTTCAAGCTGGACAATTCTCCATTCCTGGTTAAACATATAGCTGCATAGGTATTATTTTTCATGAAGGACTAAGGGGCATATTTATGCTCCATTTGTGCCAAATTTGTGTCATTTTTTTACAAAGTTTTGGTGCAAAACTAAATCCATATTTATATTTTGACCCATCTAACGTCAAAATTGTGGAGTTTGCACCATTTTTCAGATGTAAGAAGACGCAAGGTAGGCGTTCCCATCTAAAAAATGGTGCTAACCCTATAGCTCCATATTTATCCCCCTATGCTAAAATGAGGCCTGGGTGGGAGGAGGAGCTAAATAATGGCACCATTATTTAACGCCTGGGTCAGACCAGGCATTAGGGGACCTGTGGATCCATTTCCATGGTTGAACACCCTGGGTCCCCAGGTGCCCTCCTCAAGCCCCAGGAACACCCCCACCCACACCAGAGGGACATCAGAGGGACACCAGAGGATGGGGAACCCCATCCCAGGTAAGTAGGGTAAGTATAGTTTTTATTTTTTTAATTAAAGTGCCATTAGGGGCCCAACTTGGGGCCCCCTGCATGGCACATGCCAGCCATTGGGGTGGTGGGCATGACTCCTGTCTTTTCCAAGACAGGAGTCAAGTGGTATGGATGGTTTTGCATCAGAAAATGACGCTGGGCTGGTTAGTGGCATTTTTGTTGCCTCTAACCAGCCTAACGTCATTGTTTGATGCAAAACCCCCTTCTCCCATACCGCCACCCCCACCCGGCTAATGTAAATTTTTTACACTAGCCCACCCTTTGTGCCGGATTCTGCCATTCCATAAATTTGGCACCTGGCTGGTGCCCTGGAATGGCGCAAGCCAGCGCTATACTTTTTGATGTAAAACTGCACAAGTGCAGTTTTGCATCAAAAAGTATAAATATGTTGTCTAAGTATTGCATTTGTTCAGTATACCATCTACTTCAAAAATACAACTGGATGGACAGAGTGTAATGAAATGTTTCCAGCAAAAACTACCTTATAAACTACCAAATTCCTCACTTCTGTTTCTTGAACCAAATTTCGAAGTGAAAAAATGAAATCTAACACTTGTAGACTTCTAATACAATAAGTTAAGACATCGTACAGCCTACCAAAGATGTTATCTACATAAGGGATTCCAAATATCGAAATGCACTTACTTCTGGAACAAAACAACAGAGATACCACTAAATTGGAAATAGAGATCACAAACTAGAAGCTAGGAGAAACAACTATTTTACAGAGAAACAAATGTTGCTCAATGTATTAAAGTTAAACATATCTCCAGATATTGAACTTGTTTTAAAAAAGTTAAAGCAGATGGACAGAAAATCATAAGAAGAACGTCACAATCAAAGAGATATTGCAACAACAGCTACAAAGTCGTAAAAAGAATTAGAATGGGAACACTGACATATTATACACCTGTTTAATGGATTACCAGTTTCTACATCACCTTGCGCCCTACAAAGGGTGATGTCATTAGAAGGCTTTTCATACACTACTACTCTTCATATATTTTAATTGTATTATATAGTTTTCATTATAAAAATACTTACCTTAAGCATATATCTTTTACAAAACTTAATAAGTGTAGGTATATGAGTTAGCTATTTATTTGAAGTTTATGTGATGCATAGTAATGTTAATTTAAAATTCCATACTATGCACTTATGCATTTTTTTACGGTCCATGTGATTGTTTACACTATTGCAGACACTGACCCACTCATTCACACACTCGTGCATAAACTGAGACAGCCAGCCATACACTGACACATACAATAACACACCCAGGCACATACCGTTGTAGATATTAACACACCCAACTAGATAATAATGCATTCAATAAAAACACCCCAGCACACACTGATGTGCACACTGACACACCCAGGAACACTCTGATGCATCCACTAACATACTCAGTCACACACTGACACATACACTGATACAGACAGAGATGGACGCATATACTGAAATACTCATGCACAGTGCTTGACATGGAAAAACAGAAGTGCAGGTACTCTGTATCAGAGTATCTGATTGTTTCTGAGAAGTGCCGGTACTCTCCAATTGAAAGTATTACATTTTTCTGGAGAAGTGCAGGTACTCTCCCTCGCAAAATAAAAAAGTGCCGGTACTCCGTACAGGACAGTGCCCGGCTCACTTAAAGCAGTGCTCACACTGATACATACACTCACACACTCAAGCACACACTAATGCTTGCACTAACAAATGCAGGCACACATTGATACATAATCTTTCATAGTCAGGCACAGATTCATGCATACAATAATATACCCAGGCACACAGTCATGCACTGACTGACATACCCCAGCACATACTGACATGTACACTGACACACTCAGGCACAAAATGATGCATATACTGACACACCCAGGCACACACTCATACATAGACTGACATACCCAGGCACACACTATTGCATACACTGATACACCTAGGCATACACTAAAATATATGCTAACACACCCATGCTCACACTGATATATACTGTATACTAACACACCCAGGCACACATTGACGGATAGACTGACACACCCAGACACACACTGATGCATAGACTGACAGACCCACGCAAATCCTGATGCATACACTGACACACCCAGGCACCCACTCATGCATAAACTGACATACCCAAACACAAGCTAATCTATACAGTGACACACCCAGGCACACTCTGATACATTCACTAACACACCTAGGCACACACTGATACATACACTGACACACCCAGTTACACACTGATACATACACTAACACACACAGGCACACACTAACGTATATGTTGACACACACTATTGCATGCACTGACACACTCAGGCATACACTAAGGGCCATATGTACGAACACATTTTCCCATTGACACTGAATGGGAAAAACCCTTTGCTACATCTGGCCCTAAGATACACACTAACACCCATGCACACACATATACATACACTAACACAGTCAAGAACAAATTGACGAATACGCCGACACACACAGGCACACACTAATGCATACACTGACACAATCAGAGACACACTGGTGCATACACTGACACACCCAGTCACATACCGCTGCCTAGACTGACACACACAGGCATACACTAATGCATACAGTGACACGCCCAGACACACTCTAATGTATACTCAAACACACCGAGGCACACACTGATGCATACACTAACACACCCAGGCACTCTCTCGCGCATACAGTGACACAACCAAACTCACATTTATACACC
Source organism: Pleurodeles waltl (assembly GCF_031143425.1). Lineage (NCBI taxonomy): Eukaryota > Metazoa > Chordata > Amphibia > Caudata > Salamandridae > Pleurodeles > Pleurodeles waltl. The sequence continues at coordinate 1,786,809,415 of NC_090444.1, read as the reverse complement.
ATTACCACAATAAAGGAATAAAGGACAAACACAGCTCTTTTTTAAATAGTTAGGGTGGTTTGCAAAAGAACCTTATTTTTAACTGTTTTGATTTTTTTTGTCAAAAAAAGTACCCCAAAAGCAGGAACATAACTGTTAGCAAAGAACAAGAATGAAAACAACATGTTTTTTGACTGAAAACTACAGTCAACAACTTTGCAGGCTGTAACCGAAAAAAAGAAGTAGCACGGATCATTATTCACTGCATCTAAATATGCATGTGCATTGCAGCCCCCCTGTTAAGCCCATAATGACCCCTCCCTCCAGGCTCCTGCTATATCCAGGGTGCCCACCCCCAGGCCATAGCTGTTTGCTCTGACTTGGTGAGAGCTTTGTCAGCTCCCGCCAAGTCAGAGCAAACATTTCACTTTCTGCAAGTGAGAGTTGTCAAACAGATCTTACTTGCAGAATGTGAAGTTCTCATTTGTTTCCCTGCAAGCAAATATGAGTGCAGGGAAAGAGATGAAATAATTGATCCCACAAGCAGGGGCAAGCCATTTAAAGCAGCTCTCTACTTGAGGGAGCAATGCTGGCTCCTGCAGGATGCTGGGAGCTGGCTAGGGCAATGGGGGCCTTCAGGCTCCCCCACGGTCCTATCACTTTCCCTCTCTCTTCCATCCCAAAAAAGGGATGAAAAAGAGAGATTGGTATTGCAATGGTCTCTCCAAACAATGAGTTCAAAGAGTCAGACTAGCAAGATGTTTGGTAAGAATGTTATAGTTACATTTGGATGCGGAGCAGAACAGAGTCATTTCCGGCCTAATGGTCAAGGTCTTGTGCTGTCACTCAGTAGGCTGAAGGTTCAGATCCTAGTATCGCTTGGCAGTGTGTCCCTTTATTTTCCAGTATTTTCACTGGTAAACATTCCTGCTGATGGGACATTGAAGTATTTTGCCCCTCAAACTCTGTATGTTGAATGTCATAGCTAAGTCTGGACACTACATAGTAAGGAGTCACCTCTGGCCTAGTGGGTAAGGTCTCAGATGTGTCCACTAAGGGTTAAAGGTTCTAGTCTAGATGAGTCTGTGATCATTTCCTGTTTGCGTTTCTTTTCAACTATAAATATTTAAGTTACATACTGAAGAGTGATCTCACTCTTTTTAATTGGCAAAAACATTTTTCTTTTCAATTTGTCTGGAAATATCTCATTCTAAGGACATCATTCATCAATGCCTGAATTGCTCTCTCTCTGTCAGTCTCTCACTTTCTCTCTCTCTCAGAGTTGGGTTTTTAGGAGGGTTGGCCATAGGGACTGGCGGCAGACCAGGCCCTGTGGCTGACCCCACCATGCACGGCATTCGGCCATGCGCTGCACAAGTTTGGGTGGTTATAGGGGGTTGGCGACAGGGCCTTACTGAAGGCCTGGCCCTGCGGCCAACTGCCACCGCGCACGGCCTTCAGCTGTGGTTGGATTAACGTATAGTAATGAAAATTACTTTACGTTAAAAAAAACATAGAAATTCACTGAAAAAAACAAAGGTTACAGATACATTATATTTAGAAAATGGATTTTAAAAAACAGCAATTCACTTAAAAAAACAAAGGTCACAGGGACGTTATAGTTAGGTTCACATTTTAAACATAGGAAACCATAGACATTCACCTGATATAGTTAGAATTATCTCAAGCAACTATAACCCATGTTCTAAGGTAAATATAACTCACAGCCTCACCATGCACTGCTAATTACTCCACAAACTACGGTACTCATGATATCTTTGATAACATCATTGATAATATCAGTGTAATATTTGCAGGAAAAAATTTAATGAAAAAACTGCATGGCGGGGGCATGAGACAGATTTACCTTAGGGCATATATATATATATATATATATATATATATGCCACTAGGTAGTTATAGTAAGGACCTTGTTTCCATAGAAAAAGCGTTTTTTTACTTGCCTATATCTTTGACACTATTTGACGAATCATCCCGAAATTTTCCAAAAATAAGTGGCCCGGTGATTCTCGTTGCACACATGAGGTTTCGGGGTGATCCGTCAAGCAGGGGCAGAGAAGAAAATGGGTTAAAAAAACATTGCATCGCCCATGTTAATTCCGATAGGACCTGTCAACCTGTCTACAGCCTGAACCACTGGATGGAATTATAGCAAATTTGGCAGAAACCAAGCTGCCAGTACACAGATTGTGCTTTTTGGTGTATATCTGTTCAGTGATTTAGGAGATATTTAAGGGCAAATTAATTTGTATATTGCTGACAGTGAATATTTAATGAAATTTGCAAATTTTTGTGACTACGCATGCAAAAAGAAGCGTTGCAATTGGTTGACCGCAACCTGATTAGAAAGGTGCGACAGTCATTTTATTTCAAGGGACATGGTCCCTGGAGGGTGAAAATTCAAATTGAAAGTGGCATAAGGGGTCAGGGTGAAAGTACCCTAACCCCAAGGGTGTGATATTGGTGTGTTTTAGGGGCAAATTATAGGTTTAATATAATTTTGTGTCACACCACACGATATTCATGAAAATTTGCGAATTTTCACAAATTTCAATGAATTATTCACAAAATATTCCTGATTATGGAAAAGTGTCCTAAGGTAATTATGACTCACGTCCCTACCATGCACAGTTTTTTTGTCAATACTTTTATTGCAAATATTACATTGATAGTTAGGTTCACATTTCAAATGTACCAAACCATAGAAATTCAACAGTTATAGTTATTGATAAGTCAAGTAAGTATGACTCGTGCCCTAAGGTAACTATAACTTGCGCCCCGCCATTTCTATGCTTTTTTAGCATGCACAGACGCAAACATAAGCAGGGCAACGTTATAGTATATATCAATCACAATTCCCCAATAGGTTACCTTAGAGCTCTAACTAAACAACCAGATCTCATCCTCTGAGGCTGGGAAGAGAAATGAGGAGAGTCGTTTACTGATGCTGATGATGTAGGGAAGGATTCAGTCAGAGAGTGGTCTGCAGTTTAAAGCATGCCAGTTTTATCTCTGACATTAGGAATTGGTGAATGATGAGGCACATGTCTGAAGTGCAAAAAGTCTTACATAATGGACTTTCCTGGACAATGAGCAATCACCATGTGTCTTTTGCTAGTTACAAATTCAAAGGGTTCAGCATCAAAGTGAGCACCAGATCTTCATTTTTCTCTGTTGTCACACCAATCTCAACCTTCTTTATTGAAAGTAATGTTCTTGGCACATCAAAGTTTGTTAGCATATACTTTCATCTTTTGTTTATGACCCAAGACTTTTTGACGGAGTTCACTATCTGTTGTAGATCTTCTATTGGTCCATTGTAGTAACTTGGTCATCACGGCTCTCTCGAACATCAGTGTTGCAGGACTTTCACCTGTCATCAAATGAGGAGTTAACTGATAAGCTAAAATATTAGCATGGAGAGCTGACCAGATTAAGCTTCACCAATTTAGCGTGCTGAACAGTCTTTTTAAGGGTGCTCACAAAGCATTCTACACCATTTGCTTGTGGACAAAGAGGTGTGATTTTCTGATGCTTCACTTTGAGATGAGTAAAAAAAGTCTCAGAGTTCTCGACTGTTGAAAGGCAAACCTTTGTTAGACTTTAGAAAAGGAAGACTCTATATTTCAAGAATGCCATCCAATCTCCCATTGATGTTTTCTTGAGTAATAGATTAGAGATGTTCTACTAGTTGAAAACAGGAGTATTTATCCATCATCACCATCAGGTGATGCCCAATATCAAGAGGACAAAGTAAATCAAGAGCAAGTCTCTCCCATACATGTTTTGGTAAATCTGACATGTTCAAGGTATGTTGACTGATTTTAGGGGTGAAGCAATTGCACAAATTACAGGCCTCCAGTTCTTTTTCAACTCTCTCATCAAGGTGAGGAAACCAAACTCGGTCTCTGAGATCTTGTTTAGTGGCAACAGTTTCACAATGCCCTTCATGGCCTACTTTAATTACTTGTTTTTGCTGACTCACTAGTATGACAATTCTTGAACCTCATAACACAATACCTCCTTGGGTAATGGACAGCTCATCTTTTACATTCTTGAACTTCTGATATGTGCTGCTATGTTTGAGAAGTTGAGTGTGTTGTTTCCAGAACTGATATAAAATTATGTTGTTCAGTTTCATCATGTCACTGTCCTTGCTTGTTGCAGTAATAATTTGTTCCAAAGAAATAGCAGCACAGGTGTTTGACTTTACAATGATATTAATGGAGGCTTCAGCCGCTTTGGACGTGGTACCATGACACTCTGCTGTCACTCGTGAAAAGTAGTCAGCAGGGTTTTTATCTTTCCCTGGTTAGTGCACAATAGTGTCGTCATATTCCTGTAGTCGCAATCCCCAACGTTCAGTTCTGGGAGACGTCCTGGCTTTTGGATTGCCAAAGATGGTAAGCAATGCATATTGACCAGTTACAAGAGTGAAACATTTTCCATATAAGAATACATGGAAATGGTCAGAAGCTCACACGACTGCTAGACTTTAATTTTTGGGTTGTGAATAGGCACGTTCAGTTTTTGACAAACTTCTGCTTCCATAAGCCACAATATGCCCTTCAAGCATTTGGATGTCCATTGTGATAGGCAAGGATTGTGCCCAACCTGACTGGGCTTGCATCAACAACAACCTTTGTATGAAGCTTCAGATCAAAGTAGGCCATTTCAGTGGCATTCTCAATTGCATGTTTGATTTTCTTAAGACTGTTCATAATCGTATGACCAGTAAAATAGAACATTTCTTTTTTGTTAAGTCTCTTAAGGGAGCACTTACCGTGGCAAAGTCACGTATGTATCTAAAATAGTAACAGGCCATGTCAAAGAATGAATATAACATGGTAACATCTTGTGGAGGACTTGTGGCTGACAAGGCTTGTCCACATATCTTAAGGTACGTGATTGGGTGCTTGAATTTCTGGCTTTTATGTTTCATGGTGGCTGTGAATGAACCTTGACTCTTTACTGGCATTGATACAGCCCATGTATACAGTACACTGTGGTCTTGGACGGAGTGAGATGGAGCAATGGAGACAGCTCATTGCATTTCCTCACAGGCATAATATTTATTGATGTACTACAGTCAATAATAAAAGGTATGGAGCAGCAGTTTATCTATAGTGTAATTGTTGGACACTGTTTGAAAGACTTTAGTGATTTTTCTTGTCAATTTTGCTTTGAATAATATCTTTCTTTGCATGCAGCCAGTTTGACATGAACACATTTTTCAGAAGTAAACATCAACATCGCACATCCATCTTACTCACTGTCACTTGGTAAGAAAACTGAACTGCAAAAAAAAACTCTTGGAAAAAGATTTAGATGACTTTTGATTTTGTTTAGTGTTGATTTTCCTCAGCGGATGTTTCAGCTTAGCCTTTTGGACGCATGTAGAATCTCACTTCTGGAATGTTTGGGTGTCCATTTTGTGTTTGCTTCACAAAACGCATAGGCCCATATTTAAGAAAAAGTGGTGCATCAGAGCTGATGCACCACTTTTTCTGCGCACCCCTACTGGCACCTATTGACACCATGGTTGCACTTTATTCATAATACAGCCAGTCGTTAGCAAAATAGCATCAATTTTTTTGATGCAATTGTGGCTCTTTGCTACACAGGCATCACAAATTTCAACACTAGTGTAGCAAAGTGCAAGGAGGCCCATAGGTTTCTATGGGCGCGCCATTTTAATGCCTACTCTCTACGCCAAAAATGGTGCAGTGAAAACTGTTAAATGTCACTGCACCATTTTTGTGGGCCTCCTAGCGCCTGAACACCCCCCTTACATGCATTATGCCTGGTGCAGACATAGGGGGTCATTCTGACCTCGGCGGTAAAAGGCGCTTACCGCCGGTCAGAAGACCGCCAGAACACTGCCGCGGTAAACCGCCACGGTCATTCTGACCCACAACTGGCAAACCGCCAAAAACCCGACATCCACAAAAGTCCGCCACACCAAAGGTCAGCGAAAAAATGGCAATGACCAAACCTCCACCGTCACGCCAACAGAAATACGCCCATTCCATTCCGAGCCACAAATCCCCGCAGCGGTCTTTCAACCGCGGTATTCCATTGGCGGTACACACCGCCGCGGTCAAAATACACACACATAGAAAACTCAGCCACATTGGTCAGTTTGAAACACACACACCTGATACACATACTAACACCACTCCCACACACCCAACACAATATAAAACACACCCACATCACCCACAAACCCCTACGACCCGAAATTCTTGACGAAGGCTAGAGAGAGAACACAGAATTGACAATCCCACAACACAGAGGTACACTACACCATCAACCACACAGAATCCACGCACCAAACACCACACACCACCACACGCACCACACTCATCACCATAAACGCCACCCCACACCTCATCCACACCACCCCATGGCACCCCAAAGACACCCCAGGTTTACTGACGCAGAACTCAGGGTCATGGTGGAGGAAATAGTCCGTGTAGAGCCCCAGCTCTTCGGGGCACAGGTGCAGCACACCACAATTGCCAGGAAGATGGAGCTATGGCAAAGGATAGTGGACAGGGTCAACGCGGTGGGACAGCATCCACGCAATCGGGATGACATAAGGAAGCGCTGGAACGACCTACGGGGGAAGGTGCGTTCCATGGTATCAAGGCACAACATTGCGGTGCAGAAGACTGGCGGCGGACCCCCACCTACTCCCCCAGAATTCACAGCATGGGAGGAGGAAGTCTTGCACATCCTGCACCCTGAGGGCCTCGCAGGAGTAGGCGGAGGAATGGACTCTGGTAAGTCAAATTTCCACTACTGCTTCCCACCCCCACCCCACCTGCATGCCAAATCATACCCCCACCCTCACCCCCACCCCCATCACACCAACTCCTTGCAAATGGCTCACCATCACAACCCACCCATCCCAACACCAAGCCCTGCATGCGACCACAAAGCATGGACACCCATCACCAAAGCATGCCCACTGCACACAGACATCACCCCCACAAGCCACCCTCACAAAAGCCCCCACAAGGGAATGCCTGCACTTGGGTACACGGACACCCACCCATCACACGAAATGCCACACACAGAAGCAATAACCATACCTTTATACCCCTGCAGGACCCGAACGCCACCACACCGCCACGGAGGGTACAGAGATGTCCATCCCACCCCCAGAAGAGGCCCCCAGCGATGACAGCAGCTCTGTCTCCCTGGACCCAGATGACCAGCCCGGCCCATCGGGGACCTCTGGACAGTCGGTTCCCCACAGACAGCCACAGGCTACACCAGACCCAACCCCCTCTGGGAACACCAGCACAGCTCCCACCCAGCGGGCCCATGCCTCTGTCTCCAGGGCACGTCGATCAGCGGTGTGTCCACCACTACAGGGCACCCAGGTTGACCCACCACCCCAACAACAGGGACCTGGGGGCAGTGGTAGTGGGCACACCGTCCAGGGGACAGAGGCCCAGGAACACAGGGGAACTGGGAGGGCTGCTGTGCGACAGGGGGGGGACAGGCCCAGGGAACCGACTCTCCAAGAGGCCCTCTCCTCCATCATGGGAGCTTACCACCACTCCCAGGAGACGATGGCGAAGGTACTGGCCAGGTTCCAGGAGATCCAGGCACTGCAGGAGGAATGGTACATGGGGTTCAGAGAGGAACTGAGGAACATCGGTTCCGCAATGGGGACCATCGTCGTGGCCCTTAACCAGATAGTCACCACATTGCGGGACCATGTGGCACCCCAAAGGGCCCCTGTCACTAGCCCAGGCCAGGAACATCCTACCACCTCCGCCGGCGCTAGTGGACAGGAGGCCCCCACACAACAACAGGCCACCCGAACTCCACCTCCTGCAGAAGAAGAACCACCCCACAAGCGGAACCTGAGATCTCACAAGAAGACAGAGTAGGATTGCAAGACCCCCGCCAGCCTAAGATACCCCCTGATGTCATCCCACTGTCTCACATTGTCACCCTGTCCAACCTTTAACTGCCCCTGCTCCATCCTTCCACAGGCATATGGACAATGCACCTGGGCGACAGAACTGGACTCTGCCATGGACATTACTCCACCCCCACCCATCACCGTTTTACTATCATGTACCTATATGTGGCACTTAAAATAAATCACTTATTGCACATAAAATAACAGGAGTCTGCTTGTATTCTTAACAAATGTATTACACATAACGGTGCAATAATGTCCAGTTACTTTGTGATGACAACATACCAATTTCAATAAGCTTTAGTCCATGGGCAAACAAAGCAGAAGCCACGCAGTGGGTCATACAGCTCTGAAAAGGGAAGGGAAAGTCACAAATCAGTAAACAGGAACTGGGGGGAAACACAGACAGTGGAGACGCATGAGGCCTTAAGTAAATGTAAAATGGCGTGGGTGATTCTTACCTGTGTGCTACTGAAAATATTGTTGTATGACTGTATCCTGTTGTCCGTGTCGTCCCCGTCGTCTTCCTCCTCTTCACTCTCCCCAGGCTCCACAGCTGCTACAACACCACCATCTGGAGCATCCTCCTGCAGAAAAGGCACCTGGTGTCGCAAAGCAAGATTGTGAAGCATACAGCAGGCAACGATGATCTGGCACACCTTCTTTGGTGAGTACATTAGGAATCCCCCTGTCATATGCAAGCACCTAAACCTGGCCTTCAGGACCCCGAAGGTCCTTTCTATGATCCTCCTAGTTCACCCATGGGCCTCATTGTACCGTTCCTCAGCCCTGGTCCGGGGATTCCTCACTGGGGTCAGTAGCCACGACAGGTTGGGGTAACCAGAGTCACCAATTAGCCACACACGGTGTCTCTGTAGCTGTTCCATCACATAAGGGATGCTGCTATTTCGCATGACATACGCGTCATGCACTGACCCAGGGAACTTGGCATTTACATGGGAGATGTACTGGTCAGCCAAGAAGACCACCTGGACATTCATCGAATGATAACTTTTTCTGTTTCTGTACACCTGCTCACTTTCTTTGGGGGGAACCAAAGCCACATGGGTCCCATCAATGGCACCAATGATGCTGGGGATATGTCCAAGGGCATAGAAATCACCCTTCACTGTAGCCAAATCGCCCACCTCAGGGAAAATAATGTAGCTCCGCATGTATTTCATCAGGGCAGACAACACTCTGGACAATACCTTAGAAAACATAGGCTGAGACATCCCAGATGATATGGCCACTGTTGTCTGAAAAGACCCACTTGCCAAAAAATTGAATACTGACAGAACCTGCACCAGAGGGGGAATCCCTGTGGGTTGGCGGATGGGGGACATCAGGTCTGGCTCCAGCTGGGCACATAGTTCATGTATAGTTGCTCTGTCAAGCCTGTATGTAAGTATGATATGTCGTTCTTCCATTGTTGACAGGTCCACCAGCGGTCGGTACACGGGAGGATTCACCCTTCTCCTCGCAAGTCCAAGTGGACGGTGCCTAGGAAGGACAACATGGAGCACAGAGTCAAGCAACCCACAGGTTCGTTCACACAGCTTGCACAGTACACGAATCGCTATGCATTGAATGGCTTGTGTGAGTGGCAATGCAAGGCCTAGGCCTGTGTGACGCAGTAGAAATTATGCCATGTGGGCCCTTGAAATGGCGGCTGCCTGACCTGTGAAGTGTGACAGTGGGATGTGAGGTCAATGCGCTGGCGTGGCACATCGTGGCGGTAGGCGGTCGAAGACCGCGGTGCTAATCCGCATTGGTTAACATTGCACCCTATGGGCTTCAGTAGCCAATGAGGATGTGCGCCTGCGGTCGCGGTACGCACCGCCGCGGGCGTGACCGCCATTTTCTATCTGATTAATCACTCGAGACCTGATCATCCACAGGAGAGGACCTATACTGCAAGTGCTGCTGTGACCTCGGTCTGGGAGATACAATGGCTGCTGCGACTGGGGAAAGGGCCCCTGCCTTCACTTCTGAAGAATTGGAGAAACTTGTTGATGGGGTCCTCCCCCAGTATGCGCTACTCTACGGTCCTCCAGACCAACAGGTTAGTACACAGGGTGCACGTTGAAGGGCTATGCCTGTGTTGAGTGGGGTGTATGTAAGATGGTGGGGAGGGGAGCGAATGAGGAGTGCAACGCACGAAAGATGAGAGCATGTGCCACATGGCAAGGTTGGGGAGGGGGGGGCACTCACATTGACCAGGCAGAAAAGTAATGAGATTTCCTTTACCACCCTGTACATGTCACATAGGTCAGCGCCCATCAGAAGATCGACATTTGGCGTGCCATCGCCAAGGACGTCCGGGCCCTGGGGGTCCACAACAGACGGGGCACCCACTGCCGAAAGAGGTGGGAGGACATCCGCCGCGGGACCAGAAAGACCGCCGAGTCTCTGCTGGGGATGGCCTCCCAACGCAGGAGGGGTGCCAGCCACCAATTGACCCCCCTGATGTCCCGGATCCTGGCGGTGGCCTACCCCGATTTGGATGGGCGTGTGAGGACATCACAGCAGACACAAGGGGGTGAGTATCAGCACATTCTGCTATCTTTGCGCGCAGTGAAGGTGTCTGGGTGGGGGAGGAGGGCTGTGGCTATCTCTAGGCCAGGGCGCATTCTGTAGGCTAGGCCCCTCCGTTAGGCATGGCCCTGTGCCCCCGCCCCCCACCTCTGTAGGGTGCCAAGTACAGCTATCCATGGCCCTGGGTCACCCATGTGTGCATTTGTCGTCCATAGACCTGTAGGCCTAGTCACAATATCTGAGTAGTGTACCCCGATTACGCGGCCTAGTGCATGGGGCTTCTGTGTCTGTCCTCTCCGACAACGGTATTGCCAATGCATGCACTCAACCTGTCTTCATTTCTCCCCCCCCACCCTTTTTCTTTGTCTTCCTGTTCATGTGTGCAATAGCATCATCAGGCGGAGGAGAAGTGGCATCGGCGCACAAGGGAGCTGCATCTCACATGGCCCCGGACGGCCATGCATCAGACTCCGAGTACACCAGTGAGACGGTGGGCGAGTGGAGCTCCACAACGGGGACCCGTGGAGACGTCAGCGACACCGACACGTCCTCGGAAGGGAGCTCCCTTGCGGTGGCGGCAACATCCGTGCCCACCGCCACAACAGGTACAGCCACCACCCAGCGCACCAGCCCCGCCCTCCCAGCAGCCCCTCAGCCTTCGCCCCGTGCCCGCTCGGCCAGGAAGCCGTCCATCTCTTTCGCCCCAGGCACCTCAGGCCCTGCCCCAGTTACCCCTGCTGCCCTCAGTGAGGAGGTCATTGACCTCCTGCGGACGCTCATTGTTGGGCAGTCTACCCTTTTGAATGCCATCCAGGGTGTAGAAAGGGAGGTGCATCGGAGCAATGCATACCTGGAGGGCATTCATTCGGGTCAGGCTGCCCATCAGCGATCGTTCAACGCTCTGGCCTCAGCACTGACGGCAGCCATTGTCCCTGTCTCCAGCCTCCCTCTTCTGACTCCCTCCACCCAGTCCCAGTCTCCTGTTCCTCTGCCTATCCCATTCACACCATCAGACCAGCCTGCACACACCTCTACACCCAAGGGCAGCTCATCCAGACATAAGTACCACAGATCCCACAAGCAGTCACCCAAGCAACATCCAGATGCAGACGTGCCAACAGTCACTACCACCTCTGTGTCCCCCACCTCCTCATCTCCCTCCTCCCTCCCTGTGACGTCTCCACTCACACCTGCATGCACACCACCATCAGCCAGTACTTCCATCATCAGCACACCCTCCATTACAGTCCGCACACGTGCAGTCACCACCCCCACTGCCATTTACACGTCCCCTGTGTCCTCTCCCAGTGTGTCTGTCACCCCCTCTTCCAAAACACACAAACGCAGGCGGCCACCCACCCAACAGCCATCCACCTCACGACAGCCTCCGTCACAAACACCTGCACCCAAAGACAGCACACTTGACTCTCCTACAACCACATCCTCTTCCTCCACTCCCATACCCACTACACCTACCCGTCCCTGTCCTTCCCAAGTGCAGTTCCTTTCCAACCTTGAGCTCGTTCCAATCACTGACCCACCCCCTCCATCTGGTAAGAGTAAAAAAAACACCTCAGCCACCACCAGCCCTGCATCTACTATGACCAGAGTGCAGGGCTATTGGAGTCCACCAGCTCCTAGGGCAGGAACATCGGCCAGCAGCAAGGAGACAGCCAGCCCACCCCCTGGGAAGATGACAAAAAAAACTAAGGGCCGGCGCGACAAGCCTGAGACGGCTGCCACCAAGGACAGTAGCCTTGCCCCGTCACCTGCCACATCATCAAAGGGAGGCAAGGGCCACAGAGCTTCAGCGAAGGAGGGCAAGGGCAGCAGGGCGGAGAAGTCAGGCAGCAGGCGAGCTGCCCAGGAGGGCCCCACCAGCCCCATTCCGGTTGTGACGGACTACACCCACGGGCCCAGGACTCCATCACAGGAGGGCCCCGCGACCGCAAGGTCGGATGGCGACTGAGCGGGAAATCTTGGCCAGGTCTGGCTCCCTAGAAACACAGGACAAGCACCGCTGAACAGGGGCCCGCCATGACATGCACCGCTGAACAGGGGCTCGCCGTGACATGCACCGCTGAACATGGGCCCGCCTTGAGAAGAACCGCTGAACAGGGCCCCACCGTGAGAAGCACCGCTGAACAAGGGCCCGCCGTGACAAGAACCACTGAACAGGGGCCCGCCGTGAGAAGAACCGCTGAACAGGACCCCGCCATGAGAAGCACCGCTGAACAGGGGCCCGCCGTGACATGCACCGCTGAACAGGGGCCCACCGTGACAAGAACCACTGAACAGGGCCCCGCCGTGAGAAGCACCGCTGAACAGGGGCCCGCCGTGAGAAGAACCGCTGAACAGGGCCCCGCCATGAGAAGCAAGGCTGAACAGGGGCCCGCCGTGACAGGGGCCCGCCGTGAGAAGAACCGCTGAACAGGACCCCGCCGTGAGAAGCACCGCTGAACAGGGGCCCGCCATGACAAGCAACGCTGAACAGGACCCCGCCGTCAGAAGAACCGCTGAACAGGGCCCCGCCGTGACAAGCACCGCTGAACAGGGGCCCGCCGTGACAAGAACCGCTGAACAGGACCCCGCCGTGAGAAGCACCGCTGAACAGGGGCCCGCCGTGACAAGCACCGCTGAACAGGGGCCCGCCGTGACAAGAACCGCTGAACAGGACCCCGCCGTGAGAAGCACCGCTGAACAGGGCCCCGCTGTGACAAGCACCGCTGAACAGGGGCCCGCCGTGACAAGAACCGCTGAACAGGGCCCCGCCGTGAGAAGCACCGCTGAACAGGGCCCCGCCGTGAGAAGTACCGCTGAACAGGACCCCGCCGTGAGAAGCACCGCTGAACAGGGGCCCGCCGTGACAAGCACCGCTGAACAGGGGCCCGGCGTGACAAGAACCGCTGAACAGGGCCCGCCGTGAGAAGCACCGCTAAACAGGGGCCCGCCGTGAGAAAAACCGCTGAACAGGACCCCGCCGTGAGAAGCACCGCTGAACAGGGGCCCCCCGTGACAAGCACCGCTGAACAGGGGCCCGCCGTGAGAAGAACCGCTGAACAGGGGCCCGCCGTGACAAGCACCGCTGAACAGGGCCCCGCCGTGAGAAGCACCGCTGAACAGGGGCCCGCCGTGAGAAGAACCGCTGAACAGGACCCCGCCGTGAGAAGCACCGCTGAACAGGGGCCCGCCGTGACAAGCACCGCTGAACAGGGGCCCGGCGTGAGAAGAACCGCTGAACAGGACCCCGCCGTGAGAAGCACCGCTGAACAGGGGCCCGCCGTGACAAGCACCGCTGAACAGGACCCCGCCGTGAGAAGCACCGCTGAACAGGGGCCCGCCGTGACAAGCACCGCTGAACAGGGGCCCGCCGTGACAAGAACCGCTGAACAGGGCCCCGCCATGAGAAGCACCGCTGAACAGGGGCCCGCCGTGACAAGCACCGCTGAACAGGGGCCCGCCGTGACAAGCACCGCTGAACAGGACCCCGCCATGACAAGAACCGCTGAACAGGGCCCTGCCGTGAGAAGCACCGCTGAACAGGGGCCCGCCGTGAGAAGAACCGCTGAACAGGACCCCGCCGTGAGAAGCACCGCTGAACAGGGGCCCGCCGTGACAAGCACCGCTGAACAGGGGCCCGCCGTGAGAAGAACCGCTGAACAGGGGCCCGCCGTGACAAGCACCGCTCCGCTGGGCACCGCCGTCTCAAGCACCGCTCTGCTGGGCCCTTCATCTCAAGCACCGCTCCGCTGGGCACCGCCGTCTCAAGCACCGCTCCACTGGGCCCTTCCAGTCAAGCACCGCTCCGCTGGGCACCGCCGTCTCAAGCACCGCTCCGCTGGGCCCTTCCTGTCAAGCACCGCTGCGCTGGGCCCTTCATCCCAAGCACCGCTCCGCTGGGCACCGCCGTCTCAAGCACCGCTCCGCTAGGCCCTTCATGTCAAGCACCACTCCGCTGGGCCCTTCCTGTCAAGCACCGCTCCGCTGGGCCCTTCCTGTCAAGCACCGCTCCGTTGGGCCCTTCATCTCAAGCACCACTCCGCTGGGCCCTTCCTGTCAAGCACCGCTCCGCTGGGCCCTTCCTGTCAAGCACCGCTCCGCTGGGCACCGCCGTCTCAAGCACCGCTCCGCTGGGCCCTTCTTGTCAAGCACCGCTCCGCTGGGCCCTTCATCTCAAGCACCGCTCCGCTGGGCCCTTCCTGTCAAGCACCGCTCCGCTGGGCCCTTCCTGTCAAGCACCGCTCTGCTGGGCACCGCTGTCTCAAGAACCGCTCCGCTGGCCCCTTCCTGTCAAGCACCGCTCCGCTGGGCCCTTCATCTCAAGCACCGCTCCGCTGGGCCCTTCCTGTCAAGCACCGTTCCGTTGTGCCCTTCCTGTCAAGCACCGCTCCGCTGGGCCCTTCATCTCAAGCACCGCTCTGCTGGGCCCTTCATGTCAAGGCCCGCTCCGCTGGGCCCTTCCTGTCAAGCACCGCTCCGCTGGGCACCGCCGTCTCAAGCACCGCTCCGCTGGGCCCTTCCTGTCAAGCACCGCTCCGCTGGGCCCTTCCTGTCAAGCACCGCTCCGCTGGGCCCTTCCTGTCAAGGCCCGCTCCGCTGGGCCCTTCATCTCAAGCACCGCTCCGCTGGGCAACGCCGTCTCAAGCACCGCTGGCCCATTGACAGTGCCGGTTCTGTGTCGAGCAGGGCTTCACGAAGCACTCTGGGCACCATGCCTCCTCCATTAACAGTGGAGTCGGTAATCCATCTGATGGACTGTGGCTTTGCACTCCCCAAGATGGCACAGTGGGCAAGCCACCCACTGTAGAGACTTGTGTGACTGTGGCTTTGCACTCCCCAGGATGGGACAGTGGGCATGGAGGCCCCTCGTGGATCTGGCATCGTGGACTCATGTGGCTGAGGTGCCCCCCCTTCCCCATGAGGTGCCTGTAGTTTTATCATCTGATGCCCCAGCAGTGTTCTCTCCAATGGTATCTGGTCTCGTGTGTGGGCTTTGCCCATGTGTTTGTGCACATTGGCCCACGGACTATGGAACTTTGACAGAATGGGCAGGACTTATTGGCTATGTATATATTTTCAACTATGTTCATTCCTTATTTTGTATCTTTCATATTGCATATTTCCCATGACTTCAATGGAGCTATTTATACATATATTTTATAGATCATTTTAATTGCGTCTTTGCATTATTCCGGTGGGTTTGGGGGGTGTCACTCTGACTTGTTGCTCTGCATTGGGGTGTAGGTATTTGTGGTGGGGGGGTGGGTGTATGGCGTATGTGTGTGCCCGTAAGCTTTCCTCCTCCCCCCTCCCCCCTCCCCTGTGTCGTAGGTGCAGTACTCACTGTTGTCGTCTGCGCCGGCGTTCGTACTCGTGGTAGATGAGCAGGTAGACAATAGCTGGTAGGATGTTTAATTCGGGTTCCATGCTGTCCTTCTTCCTCGTGGAGTGTGTAGAGGTGAGCGTTTTCCCGTTCATAGTCTGTTTCCGCCGTGTATTTATCGCCGGGGCTCCCGCCCCGGAAAAGGTGGCGGATTGGTGAGTTGTGATAGGATGGGCGGTACATTGTCTGCCGCCTGCCTGTTGGCGGTGACCGCCGCGCTGTTTGTCTGTCCCGCCGTGGCGGTCGGAGTGTTAAAGTTGCGGGCTGTGCTGGCGGTTCCCGCAGGGGTCAGAATTCCATTTTTTGGACCGCCTGCCTGTTTGGGGGTTGGCCGCCGCTTTATCACCGACCGCCAGGGTTGGAATGACCCCCATAATCTGGGGCAAGGGTTTACAAAGTGTCACAAGCATGCATTGCGCCACTTTGTAAATAAGACACGGGGAAAAAGCCACTTTAGCGCCACCTTAGCACCAAAAAAATAATGCTATGGCGGTGCTACTGTGGCGCTAGGGGCTCTTAAATATGCCCCTTAGTTTAGCCTTCGCCTTGCAAACCATTACAAAATGATTCTCTTTCCCACAGCCCTTGTGTAATTGTCCAATGGCGGGACATTTACCTTCATGTGGAAATGAAAATCCGCATCCGTAGCACATTTTTTTTTTCCTTTGGAGACATCACCTTGTGTCCTTCAGCCTTGAGTTTTGGCTTACTTTTTTTGTTCATCTCTGACTCACTGCGGGTACTTCTGGTTTCCATGCCAGCATCTTGTCAATCTTCATGTTCCTCACGTTCCTCAACCCAGGCAGCCATAAGTACTCGCTCCAGACTAAGGGCCTGATTTAGATTTTGGCAGAGGGAAATACTCTTGCACGTATGTGACGGATATCTTGTCATCCATTTTACATTATAGCCTATTGGGTTTGTAATATGGTGGATGGGATGTTTGTCACATTTGTTGCAGAGTATTCCTTCCGCCAACATATAAATCAGGCCCTAAGTGTTTCAGCACAAATGACAAACATCCATCTATAACTCTGAGATGTTTGGCTTCTTAATCAATTAATTGAACTTACAATGTTTGATGAGTGAATCAAGTCTCTCAACAAATGTGTCAATTGCTTCGCCAGCTGTTTGTCTTTCCTGACTGAAAATATATCTTTCATGATCAACATTCCCAATTGGATTGAACTTGAGATTTAGCGCTATTTTAATTTGCGGTATGATACTTCATCAAGATGTGGCATTGTTTTATTACTTCTTTTACTCCTTACCCGGCAAGATTCTTGAGGTACTTGTCAATCTTTTTGTTGTCTGTTTCTTCCAGTTCATTGACAAAATCACCAAAGGTTTCTATCCAGGCAATCCATCTTCATCAATATTTTCCTTTTTGGTGGTATCAAATGGAGGTGGCGTTTTTAAATAGAAAGCAGCCTTATAAACGTTTGTGGAACTCGCTGACATTGGGTTCTTTCTAGTACTGTCTGCTGTCCGCTGGAACCTGCTTCATTCACACCATCTCTTAAGCCCTGAGGTATGCTGTCATCAGAGTTATCGCAAAATAATTTGAAGTCTTGTGGACTCTTTCTTCATGGCCATTAGAACCTTACAACTTCTCAAAGACATTTTGAGTAGAACTAAGCCCCTCCAAGCAACTTCAGTGGTGTGCCTCTTGAAGGACTGACCACTCTATAACCACAACCCCTGTGCTTTCACTTGGGTTGCAGCACCTGGTTCTGAGGTCAGATAGCTCTCATTACTCCATTTCTGGTAAGTGTGATCATATTCTCTATATATATGATTATCACTACCTCTAATGTTTCTCTGCATTTATTTGTTTCCACTCACAGTTTTCTCTTGTAGCTACCTGTCGCTGTTCATCATGTTTTCCATATCTGATTGTTGCTGCTTTTAGCTTTTCCTTCCACTCAACTATCACTGCATGTAGCACTTCTCCTGTACTTGGTGAATGCTGCCCTTAGCGTCATTGTTCTGTATATCTTATAGCTCTGTGTGGTGTTATGGCAAGGAACCTCTTTCATGGCCTCACCAACAGGTTTGTTGCCATTGATACACACATTTTCCTGTAGAGCCTTGTCTTCTTTGAAAACTTTTCACTGTTTGGAATGAGGCTTTGACTCCACATATGCCAAACATTGATCTTCACTTCAGCTGAGGCATGTGTGGCATGCACAAGCAGTTTGCTGGACTATGGAAAACTCTCTGGGAGAGCACTGTTGGTTGTATGGGTTACATATCCCTTATCTTGTCAACTGTGGTATTGTTCTCCCCAGTCTGGGTACTCGTAAATGAAAACACCACACACCAAGCTTGGTCTTACATTTCTTGATTCCTGTGTGAACAAGTGTGAAATCAACATTCTAAACATGAAATCTATTTGCCACACCTTCCCACTTATGTTACAGTTCTACAGAGTCCATCAGAAGCCAAAAGGGTCCTGTCATTGCTAACTCACAAGACACTACATTGCTGTGGACCCCAATGATTAATATGAAATGTCCTAGAATATGCTGGAAATGCATTTTGGGATACTCATAAATGTAGTTATGGAAAGTCATACTTTCTTTGACATCAGCAAAGGAAGACAGAAAAGGTATTGAACTTTATAGCTGAATTGAAACGTTTCGTAAGGTCTTGTGAATTTAGTGAGCTTTGCTCATCAGGGATCAATTGGTGGGACACACCAATCCAAGGGTGCAACTGAAACATTAGGCCAGTAACCTAAGTTTGAAAGAGGCAATTTCCATATCTAAATGCTCTGTACTTGTGTCTGGATGGCTAAAAGAGATGAAAAATGATGATTCAGTTGGAACTGCTATAGCAACAATGAAATAGGATGCTCAGGATGACAGTACCAAGATGAAGAAACAAGGGAGCAATATGGCCAAACAGACAATTTTTAAGTTCAAGCTTTATCATTGTGGCAGTGTGAACTATGTTTCTAAAAGTCCAAACTGTTTTGTTAAGATGCTAGAATGTTGCAGGTATAGTAAATATGCCACTTTACCTGGATGTGTAAAAGTCAAGAAGACAAAGGTGTTTTCAATATTTTCAATATACAAGTTCTGGAACTTAAAAAGGGTTCAGCAAAGTGTTTTTTCATGCGATGAATACTTCCTTAAATGTGAAATATTGTGATGTTAACAGTAGCTGAGTGTAGCTGAATGTAAAGTTATCATTTGTGAGAAGGATCTGACTGTTTAGCAGATTCTGGTTTACCCTATACTTTCTTAGGGGACCAAATTAGGAGACCCTATTGAAGGTAAACGATCATAAGGTGCATATGCCTGCTAGTAATCCTGTTGGTTATCTGTGGATTTTGTAAGATATGTTCCTATGATAAAAGGTAGGGAGACACTTGGGAAAGTCTATTTGGCAAAAGGAGGGGACAACCTGCTAGGTTGCAGTCATCAACATTTTGAAATCACACTAAACCCCAATTCACCGGACCAGGTAATGATGTCTCATATCAGTGAAGATAACAATGTAAGTGATCAATTTTCTGAAGAGTATATTGATGAACTGTGATTATTTGTCAACTCTGAACACAAAATTCTGTTAATAAGTAGTGAAGTAGGTAGTTTACCAGGCATGCAAAGTACATCACCTAATATTGGAACCTTAAAAGCTGCAATTGGATAAACCCAAGATGTTAGGTGTTATAGAGGAGTTTAAAGCCACTGAATGGATTGCCCCATTTGTTTTGGAACCTGTGTGTGGAGATAAAAACATTTGTATGTTTAGATCTTTGTGATTTGAATAAGCACATCTAACAACCCCTAATGATAACTGTCCATGTTGAGTACAGAACAAGTGTTCAGCATAATAGATCTGCTTACTATCAAGTGCTACTAAGTGAGGAACCCAGACATGTAACTTCCTTTGTCACTCCCTTGCTTGCTTTTCATTTTATTGACATCCCCATTAGATCATCATTGGCAGCAGCGTGCTTCTAGAAAGTAATGAGGAAAGTATGGGAATGTGTTAAGCAAATCTTGTGTTTCAGAATGATATCATTATGACAGCAATAGTGCTGAGCATAACACACGATGTCTCAATTAAAAAATAATGGGTTGGCAAGAAAAGTATAAAATGTCAATTCATGATTGGCACTGCAACTTACTTTGGACATACTATTTCCCTTGAAGGGATCAGTCGCAAGATCTGATGAAGCCTGTGGTTGAAACACCTCTCCCAAAAGACAAAGAGCGGTTGAGGTTCTTTTCAGGACTACTGAATATTATTCCAGGTTTGTAAATAAGTTTGGTACCTTGACCCCACACCATGAGGCAACTTCTTAAAAAACAGGAATGATTTGTCTCTGGAGTGCTCCAGAGATTTTGGCTCTGCAAAGGGGCAGCTAAGTAAAATGCCAACAGTGGGGCATTTTGAATTCCATAAAAAAACTATTCAACAACAGTGGTTCTAGTGGTCTTGGTGCAGTGTTAGCTCAGTCAGATAATGGTGTGAAAAAAGATAGAACACTTGCTTCTAGGACTCTTAAAGGAGCTGTGTTTGATTTATTGAGCATAAGTCTTTGCAATACGTACAGTATTACCTGAGAGTAATGCCTTTTGTGTGCAAAGTGGTCACAATCTTTTAGTACATTTACTCTCAAGTAAAGGTAATGAGAGAGCTACTCCTAGTATAAGTAAGTAGTTGGAGCATGTTGGCAAATTTAACTTGTGAAGGCTACCACGAATAAGTGGAAGAATGCCTTAATAGATTGCTAGTAGATGGTAATAGTGAAGAAATCCTGGAAGAACTGAAGGTGTTCTGGTCCAGTCATAATGCTTTGGAGATAGAAGAATGGAATGAAGCTGAGGTCAAGAATCTGTTGTTTGATAAGGTGAGGAATTATGTGATCAATGGCTCCTTCGAGCCCACCAACTAAAGTCTCAATCCAAGATATGCCATGCGATGACAGAAGCAGAATGAAAGGTCTAAAGAGGTTGGGAAGGTTAAACGGAGGGTGCATTTGAAAGGTGAATGCCATAATCCTGTGCAGAAGAATCATCCTGTTTCACTTTAGAGGGCCACTGGGTTATAGGCTCTGTGGGCACACCGTCCTCCTGTGATTGACCCAGTATGCACACAGAAGAGCAGCAGTCGATGTTGGTGCAGGGTGGTGAAGGTGCTGATGGATCTGTGTCCTTTTCTCTGAGTGGTATCACTGACAACATTTTCAGCAACAAAAATATTGTCAAAATAGTACAAGGACCCAAATACTGACTTTACATACCTTTTTGTTAAAAAAAGACAGAAATATTGACACCAGAAATATAGAATACAACAATATCAAAATCAAATATGTACACATATTGAATTGTATTTATTGTACATTATATTAACTCTAAAACATATACACTTAAAAAAAATTGTATATGAAAAATATACTTATAATATCACATACATTTATTTACAAAATGTATAACACCAAACTATAAACAATATTATACATAAAATAATCAAAAAACATTATATTTAAAAAAATAAACATATTAGTTAAACATGAACAAAAGAAAAATGCTCATGAAAATCAATTATAATTACAAACATTAGACATTTAAAAAATATATATAATAACCATTTTACAGTAAACAATAAAATACAAATAATATTACTCCAAGAGTATATAAGGTAAATCATATGCATATAATATAAATTATACATTACGTTAGACTAACTTTTAAAATTAAATAAAAACTATATTAACTTTTTTTTTTAAGTCAGATAAAGAAAATGAACGTGGCACATCAGATTTGCTATTTCCACTCCAACGTAGGAAACAGTAGGGAAAATGTTGGACTTGGAGAGGTCAAGTTTATTATCCCACTCCAACCTGAGAAACAGTAGGGAACGTGTTCAACTTGGTAAAATCTGATTTTACAATGTCCACTCTAATGTGAGCAACAGCAGGTAAAGTGTTGAACCTTTAAGGGTTTGATTTACTATTCAGATTATATCCTGAGCAACTGTAAAGAAATTGTTTGACTTTGGAGGAATCAGATTTATTATTCCTACTCCAACGTAAGCAATAAAAGTGCTGGACTTTGGAGGGTTAGATTTACTATCCTATTCCTCTATTACCAAGATTGTGGACAGAGTTGAAATTTGTAAGGGCCAGATTTTCTATTTCCACTACAGTGAAAACAACAGTAGGAAAACTGCTGAGCAGCTCATGTTAACTTTTTCCACTTTGACACAACAGGCAATCGGTGTTAGAAATGGGGCCTTTGGTTGGCAGTCAGGTTACCCTCTGTCCAAGCAAAGGCCCTCACTCTAGTCAGGGTAAGTCACACACAATCCAAACTATCCTGCCCACCTTCTGGTAGCTTGGCATTGAGCAGTCCGGCTTCACTTAGACAGCAATGTGTAAAGTATTTGTGCAATAAATCATGCAAGAACACAGTAGAACACCACAAAAATACACCAAACAGTGTTTAGAAAAATATATAATATTTTTCTGGTTAAATGCAGGTCAAAAAGAATAAGATGCAATAAGTATATGTCGAGATATCACTGTAAAAATGATATAAAATGTCCCTTGCAAGCACAAAGTACCTAGTTTCTGTTCAAAATCTCCACAAAGAACTGCAGAGGAGGGGATTTGTGGAAAACAGGGAGGTGTGTGTCAATTTCTCGGGCCACACACGGCGATGCGATGTTTATTTTTCACGCAGGGAAGGCTTTGCGTCGATTTCAGGTGATCAGTCTTGGATCCCCTTCGGGTTTTCGGACGCCCCGGGGACGATGCATTAAAATCTGGCACTGACAGGATGAAGTCACAGGGTCTGCGTCGATCAGGTGGGCATTGCGGGGAAATTTCTACCGCACGGCAGGCGCTGCGTCCATTCCTCTCTGGAAGTCAGGCTGCTTCGTTCCGGCTCGGCTGTGCGTCGATCCAGTTGCTGTGCATCGAATTTCCTGTCGCTATGCTGGCACTGCATTGATCTTCTTGTTGCGAAGTCTGGCTGCATCCCGTTTGGCATGCAGTGAATTTTTCACCGGAAGGTAAGCTGTGCGTCGTTTCTGCCAGGTTGTGCATCGATGTCGCTGCACAAGGAGTTCTTCTTGCAGAGATGAAGTCTTTTTGGTCCTGAGACTTCAGGGAACAGGAGGAAAGCTCTATCCAAGCCCTTGGAGAGCACTTCTCGGCACAGCCAGAGAGTATCAAGGCAGCAGGGCAACAGCAAGGCAGCAGCCATTCACAAAAAGCAGTCATGTGAGTCCTTTGGGCAGCCAGTCAGTTCTTCTTGGCAGATTGCAGGTTCTGGTTCAGGTTCTCTTCTCCAGGAAGTGTCTGTGACAAGAGTGTCTTGTCAAGAAGTGTCTGAGTTGGTTGGGGCAGAGGCTCTTTTTAAATACCCAAATGTGCCTTTGAAGTGGGGGAGACTTCAAAGAGCGGCTTAGAAGTGGTAAAATATGCAGAGTCCTAAAGCAAGCAAAAACGAGGTCAGAAAAAGAGAAGAAGGAAGGCAAAAAGCTTGGGGGTGACCTGGCAGAAAGGCCATTTCCAACATTTGGAAAAGTATTGGATTTTGGAGGGCCACAACTAATTTTCCCTATACAGTGTAAGCAACAGTAAGGAAAATTTGTACCTTTGGAAAGCTCAGATTTACTTTTCCAAATCATAAATTAATGGAAAAAGTAGACTTACTTTTCCCAATCCTAGATTAATAAATATATATGCCTCTGCCCCCACCCAACCTTCTATTGTCAGATCTGTGCTCTTAAAATCTGTCTCCCCGTATCATTGTAATGAACATCTGGATCTCTAACATTGTGTATTTATTACAAAAGTGTGGCACACCTGAAATCATCTTGATGGAATCAAATCTGTGAACCTCAAAGCATTTAATTCAGAAATGATAAAAATGAGGGAGTGTTTTCTCTTAGAAATTATGGTTAGTTATCTTAAAAATCTAACATAAGGACACATTTGCTGAGTTCTCAAATAATGGCAGACCACTTTTAGATTATTAGCTGTCTTCATTGTTTTTTTCGAGTTGATCACTTGATTATTTGTTGCACTTGGTGGGGATGATGTGGTGTTATGGCCAGTGCTGCAGACTTTGTAATTAGGAAACCAGATTTGAGTTTCTCCATCAAGTTTGAACATTAGCTCAACATCCTATGATTCTGAGCAAATAACTTAGGGCCTGATTTAGAACTCGGCAGACAGGTTCCTCTATTGCAACAGTGACAGATCTCCTGTCCACCGAAATCTAAATTGCTTTCTATACTATGGGGGTCATTATGACCCTGGCGGTCAATGGTAATGTGGCAGTAGTGCAGCCAACAGGCTGGCGGTACATACCGCCACATTATGGAATTGGCAGGTTGGCTGGAGCCAACCCGTCAATGTATCACTCTGACCGCCATGGCGGTAGCAGCTGCCGGACTGGCCACTATTGTACCTCCTCAGGCATTTTGACCCTGGCTGCCAACATGATTTTGTGGCGTTCGTAACACCACGAAAACCACGGCGGTAGGCCCTATCAGTGACAGAGAATTCTATCCCTGTCACTGATAGGAAGCCCCCTCACACCCCAAACACTTCCCAGATGCTTCCCACCCCCTCCTCCATCCACACTCTCCCCCCTTCCAATCCTCCACCCCACACACATACACGCAGACACGCACCACACATACACATATCCACTTGCACAGACACACACGCATTCATTCATGCATGCATCCATTCATTCTCACACACATCCGTACACACATTCACACTGAGACGTAGACATGCATTCACATATCCATACTCACACACATTCCCACACATGCATACACACATGCAAACAACACTACCTATACATTCTCATTCACTCTCACACTCACACTCACTCATGTACACACACCGATACACACACACAACAAGCTCCTCCCCTGTCGGAAACCTGAGTTACCTGAATCCAGGGGGTCTTCCAGCAGGGAAAGGGATGGGGCGCTGATTCCGTCAGCAGCACCCGCCAGCAGAACACCGCCAGGCCATATTATTTCTCATAATACAGCTGGAGGCAGTCTACTGGCATGGCGCTTCTGGTGGTAGCAGTGCCACCTTAACACCAGCCACCAGCAGGGCCACAGCTTGATTTCAGTCCTTCTTGTGACCAAAATCTGGCTGTGGTCATATTATGGCAGATGGATGTTAGCTGCGGCGACTGTCTTTTGGCAGCCGTCGCAGCGGTAGGCGGTTTTTACCACCAATGACATAATGAGGGCTAGTGGGATTTAGATATTGGCGAATGGGATATCCATCACCATTGGTAACCTGCCCACCGAATTCTAAATCAGGCCCTTCATCTCCACGTGCCTAAAAGTAAAATGAATGTGTTCTCAGGTAAAGCGCTCTAAAACCATAAGGTCATGTCCGCGCTACATAAAACTGCAAAAATAAAAATAAAAAATGAAGCATTTTGAACACATGCCATTCAGCTATACTTGAGTTATGTTCAGTTGGTGTTTGGGCTACATTAGGGCTCTTTGTTCTCATATGGCCATCTTGGGAAACTGTTTTTGTTGTGAAGCTTCCTAATTTCCCCATTTACAGTACTATCAACATTAGAAAATGCTTTCGGAATTCCACTGCAATTCCATAGAGATAGCTTTCAGATGTGGCACACTTTTGTCATAAATTCAGAATGTCAGCACTCTTGTTGCTTATTTGAACACTGTGGTACAGCTGCATTTGATCACCCGGGAGTTAACTAACAGTCTGCTGCTGGTGTTAAAATTGCATGTTTCAGTCTGCATGTTGGAGTGTTTTAACTAAATAGATGAGGAAGATATTTGAGGACTCATTTAAAATGTGTCCTAATTTAGCTTTGTACAGCACTAACCATAATTTTTTATGACAAAAAAAAACTATTTTGTTCCTTTCTAAATTAAATGTTTTAAATGTCACCAGTTTGACTCCATCAAGATGACTTCAGGACTGCCACAAGTTTGTCATAAGTAAGACTGGTGGTGCACTAGTTGTTCTTTAGAACACTTGGAGGGGCTACAGTAGAACACAGGGGAAATAAATGGCAGGCTGCTCCTGATTGAAGCACTTTTTTTGAGAACGTCCCACTTTACTTCAAGAGGGTCAGCACTTTTTACAGGGCAAAATCATATTAGAACACACCACAGTTCCTAAAATTAGTATGGTATTGTGAACAAATGATTTAAATTGCACCTAAAATCTGTTATCAACCTTCATACGTGCTTCTTTTTGTGACCCGCTATACCAGACATTCACATCAATCCATTTCAATGTGGATCATGTCCCAGAGTCCCGTAAGTGTTGCCACAGCATGTTGTCCATGTTTTGGCCAGGGAATAAAGGGGGGGATCCCTTTGGGTCCCCCCACAGCCCTTTGGAGTCTGAGTGTGCTCACCCTGCACCCTTACATATTTTTAAATTCATTTTTGGGACACAGGTACAAAGTTCCTGAGCCTTGTTATGACTGCAAAAACATATTGTTCAGGTTGTCACAAACCGATCAGGATTGACTAGTCCCTTCCTTTAAACTGTCCAATTAGAGCATACCTGAACACCAACTGTCCATATACACAGTTGTTTTCAAGCCTTAACTTCTCAGAAACTTCTGTACAAATGTATACCAAATCACAAACAGCACAATCTGTGGACCAAGGTCTAGCTTCCTGTGGAATTTGCTGTAATTCCGTGCAGACGGTTTTACTGTAGCCTGTCTTAAAAAGCCCAAAACGGCTTTGCTTTTGGGATCCCTCTTTTTTCTTGGCCTCTGCTTGATGGATCACTCTGAAACGTTCCATACAAAAACTAATAAAAAAGTAGCACCTTTTTTTAAAGTTTTGTGAAGATTCATCAAATGGTGGCAAAATGATTAGCAACACAAAAAAAATACTTTTCTATGGTACAGCTGACCGTGGAGGGCAGGGGAAAAGCTGAAATGGAGGAGAGGCTACAAACCAAAATTTTTCAGGACAGGCAAGAGAAGCAGTGGCAATATAATGGACCATTGAGGGCAGAATAGAGAAGCAATGACAATACACCCACACATGCCAACAGACCTAATTTAGACAGGAGACGCCCAGTTATTTTAAGCCCAAAAGGGTTTTGTTTTAGCTATCTCCCACGTGAAATCTCCTCTTTTCTAATGCAAGTCAATGGGGAAAATAAATTCCCATGATTTTCTTTTCAAAATCTTTCTCTCACCAAGTTTGAAATGTTGGCATGTATGGACAAAAGACCATGGAGGGAAGGATGAATGAGGTAGGGGCATAGGCTGGGACAATAGGAGGCAGCAGTGAGGTCGCAGGGACACCAAACTGACCTTATAGGGCTCCCTGGGGTAGCACAATACACCACACACGGTAAGTAGGAGGGCTTTGCAGCATGGACCATGTTAATCAATAGGGAGGGGACAGGGCCATGCACATGTACAATAGAGGGCAGGGTGAAGGAGGCAAGGGCAGCAAGCTAACCATACAGGACTTGTAGGAGGGACAGTTAAAACACAGCAGACCATGAAGGGCAGGAGGAAGGGAACAGGAGCATGCCAAGGGACCAAGGAAAGCAGAAGGGAGGGAATAGGTGCCTGCACATAGACAATGGAGTATAGGGGATAAGAGGATGTGTTGGGACAAGCAAGCTGATCATGTAGGACAGGCAGCTTGAGCACTGGAAGTACAACACACCATGGAGGACAACAGGGAGCCTATTAGGTGAATACATATGGACAACCGAGGGAAGGTGGGAGACAGTCATGGGCAGCAAGTTGACCACACAAGGCAGGTGGGAGGGGCCATGGCAGCACAGAAGACCATCCATGGTAGGCAGGAGGTGTAGTGGCAGCACAACAGTCATGGTGGGCAAAAGGGAGGGCCAGGGGCATGCACAAAGGACCATGGAGGGCAGAAGGGAGGGGTCAGGGCTGGCACAGTCAACAGAGAGCAGGGAAAGGTGATAGGGGCTTCATAACAGGCCATGCAGGGCACACAGGGGCAGCAGTTGTAACACCACGGAGCATGGTGGGCTAAATGGAGCAAAATGCACCATGGAGGGCAGGCAAGTAGACAGAAGGGTTAGTTGCAGGTCCATGGAACATGGTAGACAAAAGGGAAGGAGCATGCATACAGACATTGGAAAGTAGGGGCAGCAAGCTAAGCACAGAGGCTAAACAGGAGAACAGGGACTGGGGTTTTGATTCAGACATAAGAAGGTAGGAGGAATGGACAGGGACAGCACACTAACTGGAGGACAGTGGCAGCACATCAGGCCATGCACAACAGGAGGGTGGGGGCAGGTGCATGGCCTCAGACAACAAAGGACAGGGAGGAGGTATGTACAGGCAGTAAGCTAACGGTGCAGGGTGGCTGTGGAGGGCGGTGGCAGAATAACAGCTATACAGGCTGAAATGAGAAAGCAAGGGAATGGCCTTTGCCAATGGAGGGCAAGGAGGAGGGGACAGGAAAAGCAAGCTTTGGCAGGAATAGCACAATGGGCAATGCCGGGCCAGGCCCTGCATTCAACCCCCTCCAGTGCAATGTGATGGACATCTTACTTTATGTTAAAAAAACCTCTCAAAATTCTCTGAAAAAAACAACGGTTAAAGTGTTGTTATAGTTAGGAATTGTAACAATATCTAACTTTACATTAAAATAAAACCTTTGAAATTCTCTGAAATAAAGAAAGGTCAGAGGGTTGTTATAGTTCGGTAAAATGCTACATAAAACATTCCATTTGAAACTAACAAAACCACTCAAATTCACCAGTTATAGATATCTCAAGTAACTATAAACTGTGCCCTAGAGTAACTATAACTTGTGCCCATGCCATGCAGAGTATTGTGAACAATGATGGCGTTTTAGATGAGATTAGGGATATTTTAGATTTAGTCAATGCGTATGTCATGAGTGATTTACTATGTAAGGGTAGGAACAGGGGTATGTGGTCCACAGGGTCAATTAAGGATTGTGGAGGAGGCTGTACACCACCTTCTCTTAATATATATAGTGGATGGGGTTCCCAGGCCCGAAGGCCAACCCTACGCTGCACACACCAAAGGCTGTGTACAGTGTGGGGTTGGCAGCCTGCTAGGGATTTGGCCACAGTGCCTGGTGGCAGGTTGAGCCCTATGGCCAACTTCCTCCACTCCACACATCCAAAAGATTTGCGTGGCATGGGGTTGGCTGCCTTCAGGGAGTTGGAAGCAGAGAATGGCTGCAAGAGGGGATTTTGGAGCTAATGCTACACCACGCCCAACCAAAAGCTGTGCGTGGCATGGGTTTGAATGCCTCCAGGTGGCTGCAGGCAGTAAACCCTATGCCATGCGCAATGAGAGGCCTTGTGCAGTGTGGGGTTGGCTCCCTGCAGGGGCTTTGGTTACCTTCGAGTGGGTTACCTATTGTTGCCAACTCCCTGATGTGCATAGCCAAAGGCTGTGTGCAGCATGAGGTTGGGTGCCTGTGGGGGGTCTGCCACAGGGCCTGGTCATTTGCCAAACCCTGCAGGCAGCCCCCCACCATGCACAGCCAATGATCATGGGTGGTGGGGGGTTGACTTTACCTGTGGTAATAAAATATTACTTTTGTTGATAAAAACTCTAAATATTCACTGAAAAAAAACAGAGGTTAAAGTAATGTTATAGTTAGGTGAATATGTCTGTAACAACATTAACTTTTTGAACTAAAAAAACAGAAATTAATCATCCATAGTTAGCAGAGCTAACTATAACTTGTGTCCCTCATCATGCACTGCTTATGACTTCACATATTACATCACTTATGTCATTGTCATGAGGACCTTTTGGGCTGAGTTGGCTGCCCCTGCTTTTAGCTACATTTTTTAGTTCAAATTTTATATGTTTTAGCTGCACTGCTATCACCATGACATTTTACACCCATTTATCACATGACATTATTCCAGGAATACGTAGTACGAGTTTAATTAGCATTTGCATGACATGTAATCAGTACTTCCTGTTCAATGTAAGGAACACTGAACACAATATCCTCATTCTTGTGTTGCCCATTCAGGAGGCAGCTTTCAACATCTAGACACAGCATTGCATCAGAGCTGTGCTTCTAACACAGTATAGCTCTATTACCTCAACAGTGCACTGACACAGAAGGGGATGGCATTCCAGCCACGACCATCCTGGGATGAATTCTCTGTTTGACATGTAACTCTGTTGGCTCTACCCTATCAGATCCAGAGAAGGTTGCCATCTACACTGGAGGCCAACTCCTGACACTATCACCAGGTACAAGACTAAGGCTCATCCTTTATATCAGGCCAGGCAGAAGGGTACACCCGGTATTCTCTCAGCGTAGTCTTAGGGTTAGGTAGGAACCCCTAGAATCTCTAGAACTCCATTCACCATAGTTGGCTTATTCATTGCCTTTATCATGTTCATAATTCTGGTAACTTTGCTTTGTTTGGTCTGCCTAATTATCACAGCTCATTCTCTCCAAGCAAGAATGTGATTTTTTCAATAAATGTATTGAGAATGTATCTCGTATCTCTTGTGTATTTTGCTTGGGCATGCATGAATAATCCAATAAAAGGGTGAGATCTGTATCCACAAATTCCCTGGGGAGCCAGAGTGTTATGTTTAGATTTCTGTAATCACCTTCCACCCAGGTAGGCTCAGAGGTCTGGGTGAGGCACTGTGAGCTAGCCAGTAATGAGTCCAACAGCTCCTGATGGTGTGGATGGAGTTAGTCCCCCATATTCAGAAGTTTCATTGTCCTAATACACAGTCCTATTACCTTAGTAGGGACCATATAACATGGCACTCAACGTACATCGGTCAGTTACTTATTTAACAGGTTTCCTGTGTAGTTTCTAGTGTGCTCAATGTGCCCAGAGACATCCATGGTGGTAAGAATAATATCCTCTTCAGCAGTATAAGAAGTACCTTAATTTGTCTGTAGGTTTTTCAAGCTTGATCATCGAAAAGGATACCCCACTTAGTATTTTCTTCTCTGAATTCCATTCACTAGCACAGTGAATCCAGTTAATATTCCAGCCAATTATAGACATGCTGTCACAAAATATTTACTCCAAATGGACTACCTAATAGGGGTGAAGATGTTACATTATTGGTGGAGGCACAAGATGTATACAAAACTGACATTCCATACACACACAGTGGCAAACTAACAAACTAACCAGTAGTTGCAATTAATCATTCTCATGAGGATGGATGAAGACATTTTGTTTGCTGTAAATGCTTCAGCTGATGGCACCTATTTATCAAAAGCATATACAGCAAAATATTCCTGGCACTTAAGTGCCTAAAATATTCCTGTTGTAGCCATTCCAGGGGTGGGTGATTGGGTGATCCCCAACCAATGCCACAGATTAGAACTGATTAAAGCTGCACATTAGGGGGTTTTGTCTGCCCATGCCAGTGTAGCAGATACAGTTTCTCTTTTACAAAAACACTATTTGAGGCATGGTCTGTACAAGAAGACAAAGCTATATGTCCTTAGTTGTGACAAATTAAAGGTTCCGCCATCGAACTCCCACCCCAGACACCCCTCCTAGTTTGAAACAAATCTCTGCAGTATGTATATCTGGACCACTGTGGCCCTCTGCATTTGCATGGTGCATTTAAATAAATCCTACGTGCTATAGATTCTTGTTTCAGATTTCTCTGGGTGTGGCCACAGCGATCGGCTGACACTCACACTGTTATTAAAGATATGCAAGTCTTTATCAGGACAGATAAAGTAGCTGCATTCCTCTCGGACCAGGGCTCTGACTTTGCCTCCAAAGCATACAGGGTCATCATGAGAATTCTGGGTGTAGCTGTGCATTATTACTCACCCTACAATCCAGAGGGAAATTTGATAGTGGAAAGGAAGAACCGAGACTAAAAGCATTCCTTAACTGCTTGAGTGTTAGGTTCAGGTTGCAGCTGGATCCACCACAGTTATGGAGTCAGGAAAGCATCAAATAATCTTCCTACAGATCTTTGGGTGGCTGAACCACATATGAAGTCCTGTTTGGCATCCAGATGAATGTCCCAAATCTTGACGGACTTGGCGCTCTGGAAGAAGAAACACCTTTTGACATAAATGAATGTGTCATTGACTTACAGGAACTACAAAACGTCCGACATGAGCATTCCACTATATATGCCGCCACTGTAGGAGTGGGGGATCGACCAGCACCTACTGTCTAGATTTCAAAAGTTGCCAATCTGGTTAGAGAAAGGACTGTGGTGAATAAAGACTTTGGCCCTTCATACCGTGCACTGGGGCCAGACCTTGGAATTCAAGGCAGCAGAACTGTGATTTTGCCACTGCTTGCTGGTTGTAAAGACAAACACTTTGGGGGTCATCACGAGTGTGGTGGTCCGTCCACCACATTACAACTCAGGGGGTCCTACCACCAGGGAACCACCAGCTCTGCCAGGATCATGGTTACCTGTGGCCTGGCGGTGGCGGAGATTGTAATCCGCCAGGGCATCGCTGCATGCTACGCTGCCCTGCAGACTACAACCTTGTTCCCTGCCAGCCTTTTTATGGCGGTAACACCATCATAAAAAGGCTGGTGGAGAACAGGTGCAGGGTGCCACAGCAGGGCCCCTGCATTGCCCATGCACTTGACATGGGCAGTGCAGCGGTCCCCCTGCCCAGCACCATCTCAATGTTCGATTACAAGCCAGAGACAATGCTGTAGCCTGTTTCCCACTAGGCCAGAGGGCGAAAACTCAGAATTCCATCCGCCGATCTAGCAGGAAACTCTTAATAACTCCGCCATGGAGGTTGCCGCATTGGTGGCAGCCACCCTATTGGGAGTTCGGAGGATGGGCTTTACCGTCCATCAAACTCTTAATGAGGCAGTTTTTCTCCTTTGATAAAGTAAATTGCATCATGTGGCCGATCCTACTCAGTAGGCCTTGAGTTTTTTCCTATCCCCGCTCACTACCATGCAGGAAATACTTCTTCATGCATTGAAAAGCACCAACGTTGTTTTCCAAAGGCTGGGGAGGGCAGAGAATGAGCTTCTGTTGATTCTAGCTACCCCCACAAACACAAGAAATGCACCAGAAGGTAGTCTACAGTTCTCTACTATTTCCAAAAGCAATGGAGTTGTTTCTTATGAACCCCCTTTAGAGACATCTACCAGTTCTCTTTCACCTGCTGAGGCTCCTGTTTTCACACTGACTGCGCTGCTTCTGAGTACTTTGGCATTCATTATGATATTGGCAGTAAATCCCACTTACCGCCATGCTGTCTGTGGCCAACATACCGCCGCGGAAATCCGTTCACCCTATTATGACACACACACACCAATCCGTCACTATACAGACACAACTCCGCCACACCAAAGGTCAGTGATAAACTGCCGGTGTCACAATCCACACTGTTACGCCAACAGAACTATACCTACCACATTATGACCCATGATTCACCACAGCGGACATTCAACCAATTCAGACTACACACACCTGACACCCATACACATACCACACCCACCCACCCACACCACTATAAAACACACACCCACACTACCCACAACCCTTTATGACAACAATTAATTGCCAACAGAGAGACAACAAGAGCACACACACAGCCAGAGCCACATACCACCATCACCTATCCACCGCCCACACACCTCACAACACACACCCCAACACATCATCCTACACAGCCTCACACACACCACTCACACTCCAGTTTCTATGAGGAGGAGCTAAGGGTCATGGTGGAGGAAATCATCCAGGTAGAGCCACAGCTGTTAAGAGCACAGTTGCTGCAGATATCTATTGCAAGGAAGATGTAGCTATGGCAGAGGATTGTGGACAGGGTCAACTCTGTGTGACAGTACCCCAGAACAAGGGTTGACATCAGGAAGAGGTGGAACAACCTCCGGGGGAAGGTACATTCCATGGCAGCAAGACACCAACTAACTGTACAGAGGACTGGCGGTGGACCCCCACCTCCTCCCCTACTACTAACAACATGGGAGGAGCAAGTCTTGGCAATCATGCATCCTGAGGGCCTTGTAGGAGTAGGCGGAAGACTGGTACGCCAACTCTATACTACTACTACCCCCCATACCTGCTTACCATCACATACCCCCACCCCACCCTCACTCCCATCACTCCACCACCTCCCACACACCCCACCATCACAACCCTCTCATCCCAATGCCAAGCCCAAAATGCACCACCAATGCATGGACACCACTCACAGACCTGCATGGACACCTATCACTAAAGCATGCACACTGGGGAATCACCTAGCCCACTACATAACAACTCACACAAGGAAAGGCTGCCAGGGCAATAACAACCGTAGAGGGCAAGCCACCTATGCACAATATGTCACACATAGAAATAATAGCACTGCATATACATCCCCACAGGTATCCCAGCCAATGTCATCGGAGAACAGGTGCCAGCAACATCCAGTCCCCCCACAGAAGAGGCCCACAGTGATGACAGCGACTCTGCTCGCCTGGATTTGGATGACCAACCTGGCTCATCAGGGACCTCCGGACAGTCGGTTACCCAGGCACAGTCACTCACCACCACCACAGAACCTCCCCCCTTAGGAAACACCACCACAGCACCCACCCAGCGTGCAGATACCTCTGTACCCAGGACACGTCAATCAGCAGTGTTTCCACCACCAGCGGCAGTAGGCACACCGTTCAGGGGACAGAGGCACAGGACAACAGGGAAAGCTTGGAGGACTGCTGTGCACCAGGCAAGGACAGGCCCAGGGAACTGACTCTCCAGGAGGCACTCACCGCAATCCTGGGAGCATACAAACATTCCCAGGATACCCTGGCCAGATCTTTAAAAAGTTGCAGGAGAACATGCAGCTGCAGGAGGGACAGTACCAGGGGATCAGGGGGGACTTGAAGGCCATTAACACCACCCTGGTTTCCTTTGCAGGGGTGCTGGCAGACATGGCCACCATTATAGGGAAGCAGTGTCACACCAGCGGGCCCCTGCCACTAGCAAAACATCTGAAAAGCCCTCCACCTCTGCTGCCACTAGTGGAGAGGAGGCCCTGCCACAGGACCAACAGGCCACCAGCACCCCTCCCCTGCAGAAGAAGAACCCTCCCGCAAACGTTCCCTGAGATCCAGGCAGAAGCCAGAGACTATTGCCAAGACCCCCACCAGGACATAAGACTCTCCTGAATGTCACCCTTGTGCCCCACTCTGTCATCCTGTCCACCTTGAACTGCCATTGCTCCACTTCCTATGCTCCCTTGGACAATGCACCTGTGCTACCAATAGACTGGACTCTACCCTGGACTTTCCTCCATCATCACTCCAGCCCATTGCACTACCCCCTTTTCTTCATAGCACTTAAATTAACACCCTTTGAAAAAATACAAGTATCAATCAATCAATCAATCACATAATTTATAGAGCGCGCTACTCACCCGTCAGGGTCTCAAGGCGCTGGGGGGGGGAGTATACTGGTCGAATAGCCATGTCTTGAGGTGTTTCCTGAAAGTCAGGAGGTCCTGGGTCTGGCATAGGTGGAGCGGTAGGGAGTTCCAGGTCTTGGCGGAGAGGTGAGAGAAGGATCTTCCTCCGGCGGTGGTGTGGCGAATGCGGGGGACAGAGGCGAGGGCGAGGCTGGCGGAGCGGAGCTGGTGGACGGGGGTGTGGAGGTGAGTCTGTCATTGAGGTAGGCCGGACCTGTGCTGTGGAGGCCTTTGTGTGCGTGAGTGAGTAGTTTGAAGGTAATCCTCTTTGATACGGGTAGCCAGTGTAGGTCTCTGAGATGGCAGAGATGTGGTCGCGGCGTGGGACGTCGAGGATGAGTCGGGCGGAGGTGTTTTGGATACGTTGCATTTTCGTTTGTAGTTTGGCCATGGTTCCTGCATAGAGTGCGTTGCCGAAGTCCAGTCGGCTGCTGACTAGGGCGACGGGAATCCACTTGAAAATCTTGCTGGACATGCGGAGGGTGTTGTAACAGGAAGAGGAGACTGCGATGACCTGCTGAGTCATGCTGAGTGCTGAGTCCAGGATGATTCCCAGGTTCCGTACTTGGGTGGTGGGAGTGGGCGCGGCTCCTAGGAAAGTAGGCCACTGGGAGTCGTTCCAGGTGGAGGGGTTGCTGCTGAGGATGATGCGGCTTGATTCCATCCAGTTAGCAATGGCGTGAAGTCCATTGTGGAGGTTGTTTCTTGCAGTTGTGGGGTCTTTCGTGAGGGAGATGATTAGCTGGGTGTTGTCTGCGTAGGATACTATGTTGATGTGGTGGGATCATGCGATGTTGGCGAGAGGAGCCATGCAAACGTTCAAAAGTGCTGGGCTGAGGGAGGATCCCTGGGGGACGGCACAGATGGTTTTGGAGGATTCGGACAGTTAGGGCAGAAGGCGGACTCTCTGGGTTCTGCCGGAGAGGAATGAAGAGATCCAGATGAGGGCCTTGCCGCAATCCCGGTGTTGTGAAGGTGTGTTCGAAGGGTGTGGTGACAAACGGTGTCGAAGGCTGCGGAGAGGTCCAGGAGGATGAGCGCTGCGGTTTCGCCTTCGTTGAGCATGGTCCTGATGTCATCAGTGGCAGCAATGAGTACGGTCTCCGTGCTGTGGTTCTTGCGAAATCCGGATTGGGAGGTGTCGAGCGCTTTGCTGTCTTCCAGGAAGCGGGATATTTGGCTGATCATGATTTTCTCAATGACCTTCGCTGGGAGGGGAGGAGGGAGATGGGCGGTAGTTTTTGGGGTCATCTGGGTCCGCTGTGGGTTTCTTCAACAGTTGACGTTGGCGTGTTTCCAGCTCTCCGGGAAGGTGGCTGTCTCGAAGAAGCTGTTGATGATGGCGCAGAGGTGGGGGGCGATGATGTCGCTGGCTTTGTTGAAGATCTGGTGCGGGCATGGGCCGGAGGGGGAGCCGGAGTGGATGGAGGCCATGGTGTTGATGGTGTCTTCATTGTTGACGTGGGTCCAGGAGTATAGAGGGTTGGTGTTGCTTGGTGCGTTGGGTTCGTGGTTGTCTGTGGTTAGCTGGTGGGTCTGGGGTATGAAGCT
Source organism: Pleurodeles waltl (assembly GCF_031143425.1). Taxonomy (NCBI): domain Eukaryota; kingdom Metazoa; phylum Chordata; class Amphibia; order Caudata; family Salamandridae; genus Pleurodeles; species Pleurodeles waltl. The sequence goes on along the minus strand of NC_090444.1, from coordinate 1,786,772,540 downwards.
GTTGTGGATGTCTTCGATCTTTCGATGGAAGTAAGTGGCAAGGGAGTTGCAGAGCTCCTGTGATGGCAGGGGTTCGTAGGAGCAGGGCCTGGGGTTGGAGAGTTCTTTGATGATGCCGAAGAGCTCTTTGTTCTTGTGAGCGTTGGTGTCTATGTGGCTTTTGTAGTAGGTTCTTTTGATGGTGCGGATCAGCTGGTGATGTTTGCGGATGGCAGTCTTAAGGGCGATGTGGTTGGATTCGGTGGGTGTAAGGCGCCAGGACTTCTCAATTCTTCGGCATTCCCGTTTGAAGGCCTGCAGGTCGGGGTGAACCAGCTGGCCTTGGGTCTGTGGTGGATGTCTGAGGGTTGTTTGAGTGGTGCGAGGGTGTTGGCACAGTCTTCTATCCATTGATTCAGGTTTGTGGCGGCTGTGATGGTATCCCGGGTCCTGGGAGGAGGTGCCTGGGCGAGGGTGGAGATCAGCTGTTCTGTTGAGATTCTGTTCCAATAGCGACGGGGGGTTGAGTGGTGAGGTGGTGAGTGACTGGCTTCTGGAAGGAGAAATGGATGCAGCCATGGTCGGTCCAGTGGAGTTCGGTGGTGTGGCTGAAGGAGACGTGGTTGCTGGCTGAGAAGATGGGGTCGAGTGTGTGTCCTGCGGTGTGGGTGGGCGACGTGACGAGTTGCTTGAGGCTGAGGTTGGCAAGGTTGGCGATTAGGTTGGTGGTGTTGATATCATTGTTGTTTTCTAGGTGGAAGTTCAGGTCACCGAGGAGGAAGTAGTCCGTTCAGGCGAGGGCTTGGGCGCTGATGGTGTTGGCAATGTCGTCGCAGAAGTGAGGTCGGGGGCCCTGGGGGTCTGTAGACCAGTGTTCCTCTGAGGTTGGTGTTAGCGTTGACGTGGATTTTTAAATGGAGGTGCTCAGTGGAGTTGATGGTGTCGTGGGAGCTGGTGGAGACTCTGATGGTGCTTTTGTGGACTATGGCGATTCCTCCTCCTGGTTTGTTGCTGCGGTCTCTTCTAGTGATCTTGTAGCCTTCAGGTATGGCTATGTCTGGTTCCGAGGTCAAATTCATCCAGGTTTCGGTGAGAAATGCGACGTCAAGCGATGATGAGGTCAGTAGGTCCCAGCGTTCGATTGCGTGCTTGTGGACGGAGCGGGTGTTGAGCAGAATGCAGCTGAGGTGGTTGTCTGTAGCTTTGTGTTGGAGCTTGGTGGTTAGGTTGCAGGTGAAGTTGCAGGCTTTGCAGGAGAAGGGTCCTTTGGTGTGCTTCGGAGTGGACTGGAAGCAGATGGAGGAGTGTCCTGGATTGAGGGTGTGGAGGTCATTAGCTGTGTAGCTGTGATTGGTGGTGCGGGGGGCGCGTGGGCCAGGGGGACTAGCGCTGGGCGCGGTCTTGGCGCAGACGTGCGCAGATGGGTGCAGCCGGGCTTGCCTTTGGCACGCCAGCCGCGCATCTGTGCCGCGGCTGCCATAAGAGGGGAGGTGGGAGGGAGTGGCAGCTGGGAGGAGGGAGGGGAACAGCAAATGGGAGAGCAGGGGGGGCGGGCCGCAGGGGCTCAGCGGTGGGAAAAAGTGGACAGAAGTGGAGGGAGGGGGGCAGGGCCGCGGAGACACAGCGGCTGGGGCGAGCAAAAAAACTAAATAGAAAGGAGAAGAGGAAAGAAAAAAAAGGCACCTGGAGTCGAGGCAGCAGAGGCGGCGGTGTAGGGAGCGACCTGCCTGCCTGAAGCAGGGTCAAGGGTCGCTCTCTTCACCGCGCCACGGCTGCCATAAGAGGGGAGGTGGGAGGGAGTGGCAGCTGGGAGGAGGAAGGGGAACTGCAAATGGGAGAGCAGGGGGGTGGGCCCGTAGGGGCTCAGCGGCGGGAAAAAGTGAACAGAAGTGGAGGGAGGGGGGCGGGGACACGGGGACGCAGCAGCTGGGGCGAGCAAAAAAAACAAAATAGAAAGGAGAAGAGGAAAGAAAAAAAGGGCACCTGGAGTGAAGGCGGCAGAGGCCGCGGTGTAGGGAGCGACCTGCCTGCCTGAAGCAGGGTCAAAGGTCGCTCTCCACAAGTATGGAGTATGTCAAATGATTTAAGTATGTATTTGTTTAACAAGGTTTAAACGTTGCAATGCAACTGTACAGTAATGTATATATAGGAAAGACCTTTATTTGGCTGCAGTGAACACACAAGGAGCGCTAGTGGGGCACCAACATCTGCAAAAAGAGTTGCCAGAGGGTACAGTGAGTAGGCATAGAAGTGGGACTTCAAAGCTTGCCAGTGACAATGTCAAACACAAAACTGTCAATGAAATGTGAAGTTACAATGTCTTACCTGTGTGTCATTGGAAGTATTGACGTATCATTGCAGTTCTGTTTTCCTCATCCTCTGCCTCTTCATCGTCACTGTCCACAGGGTCCACTGCTGCCACACGGCCATCTCCAGCCTCCTCCTCTCCACAGAAAAGGCACACGGCGTCTCAATGCAAGGTTGTGCAACAGGCGGCTATGCTCACCGTGGTCGTCTTCGCGGTCGTTGGTGTTCGTGGTGGAGCAGGACGTAGAAGAGCATTGGGAAGATAAGCAGTTCAGGTTCCATGGCGGCGTGGTTCTTCCCTGAGTCTCCAAAAGTGAGTTGTTTCCCTTCTGTGCAGTGTTTTCGCCAGGCTTTTGATGTCGTTAGTATCGCCCCGGAAAAGGTGGCGGTTTCCTTTCTCATAATACGGTGGGCGGAACATTGACTTCTGCCTGGCTGTAGGTGGCTACCGCCGTGGTGCCTGTTGATTCCACCCTGGAGGTCTGTGTGTTTAAGTGGCTGTCTGTATTTACCGCCAGCCTGTTGGCGGTATTACCACCACTTTATCACCGACCGCCAGGGTTGTGATGGGGGCCTTTGTCTACATTAATGATTTTTCTTCAGACTCTACTGATACTTCTCTTCATGGCATACGTATGCTTTTTTGCTGGCTTAAACACACTTATCTGATCCACCCATGGTCCTATATGTGGATTATATTTGCCTAGTTTGCTCTCTTCTTGTGGATTGGATTTTTGTCTGTTTTCTTCTTGCATATTAATGGGCATTATCTTCTGAACCGGTAGATGAGATATTGAAGCCTCATTTGTCTTCCCACAAAGAGCGAAGAGACCTGTCCATGGTGAACACTTCTACTGTGGCAGTTCCTGATGGAATTGTTTGGGATAATGTTCCATATGATATTTTGGACTTACAGAAACAATTTAAATTCAATATTTTTTTAAGGTTGCAATATACAATGTGATCACCCCAGGTGATGTTTCCAATGATTGGGATGAAAAAATATTTCTGTCAACGCTTTCTGAGCTTGACTATTATACTGTACCTGAACTCAGGTAGTTACGGAGAAATGTTTTGTTACCATCACTATTAACACCATTACCAACATAGAGCTAGTACTCCATGCAAAGTTTCAATTACATATGATGAGAACATTGCTCAAATCCACCTGTAGGGAGTTCAAAACATGGTCAAATAAAACATTTTCTGGGCCTGCTACTTCAGATCCTGAATTCTACTACTTTAAACATGCTGACCAATTCTAAATGAATTTATTCAAATTAATCTTTTTCCCACCTAGCCATTTAAGGCTTTGAATATTGGAAAGAAGCAATTGGTGTAAAATCAGGTTGGTGCAGGTGCAGAGTATGGATTCCTGATTTAAAGCATGTCTAATTCCCCTTCACATGATTTTTCTAAATGACAAAGTTCAGTGTACTGCTTGGCTAGGTCGGGTATGCGGCGTGGGCAGTCCCTGGTGTTACAGCCAGTCCCTGCAGCAAATTCCCCTAACCGTCCAACCCTGAAAGAGAGAGAGAGAGAGAAAAAGTGAGAGATTGAGAGAGAGAGAGAGCGATTTAGGCTTTGATGAATGATATACATAGAATTAGATATTTTATGACAAATTAAAAAGAAAAAAGCATTTGTCACCAGAACCAGTGGAGAAGCCATACACTCACCCCAGCCTGCCCAGGATCAGAAGCATAGGGCACGATGCCTCCTCCAGAACCAGTGGAGAAGTCATCTACTCACCCCAGCCTCCCCAGGATGAAGAGCACTGGGCACGATGCCCTCTCCAGAACAAGTGGAGAAGCTATCCACTCACCCCAGACTCCTCAGGATGAAGAGCACAGGGCTCTCTTATTACTTGAGAAAAGTGCATTTGTCATTTAAAAGCGAGTGAGATCACCTTTCAGTAGGAACCTTTAACTTTTGAAGTTTAAAATAAATTAAAGAAGAGAAAATACCACCAACACACTTGAACTAAAACCCTTAACTTTCAGTGTAGGGGTCTGTGACATTAACCATGACACCACAGGTGACTCCTTACCCTGCTGTTTCCTGACATACCTATGACATTCAACCCACACATGTGACAGGAAAGAAACATGAATGTTCTATCACTAGGAAGGTTTAACAGTCAAAGAAACTAGTGCCAAGCGATACTAGAACTTGAACCTTCAGCCTACTGAGTGACAGGACAAGACCTTAGCCATTAGGCCTGAAGTGACTCTGTTCTGCTGTGTATCCAAGGTAACTATAACATTCGTACATCATGCTATTCTGACTCTGTGAAGTCATTGCATGGAGAGACCACTGCAATGACTATCTCTCTCTCTCTTTTATCCCATTATGAGATGGAAGAGAGAGAGAGAGAGTGACAGGACCGATGGGGGAGCCTCAAGGCCCTTGTGGTCTTAGCCGGCTCCCAACATCGTAAGGAAGCTGGCATTGCTCACACAAGCAGGGAGCTGCTTTAAATAGCACCTCCATGCTTGTGGGAGCAATGCTTTTATATGTCTCCCTGCACGCATATTTGTGTGTGGGGAAACAGATGAAAATGTCACTTTCTGCAAGTGAAAGCTGTTTGACAGTTCAAACTTGCAGAAAGTGAAGTTTTTTTTCTGACGTGACTGGAGCTGTCAAAGATCCCGACAAGTCAGAGCAAACAGTTATGTCCTAGGGGTGGCCAGCCCGAGGATATAGCAGGAGACGACCCTGGGGGGTAGCCGTGCCCAGGGCCATTACTGGCTCCATGAGGGGGGCAGTATGACCTCCCTTCAGTGTAATCTAACCCTGGGGAGGTGGTGGGCCCTGGAGCTCGGGGTCTGCAACAGGCCCCCTCGATTCTTTTATTGTGACCCTATGGTGGTGGCAGGCCCTGTGGCTGTGGGGAGGAGGGGGGTGCTGGGCTCCCCCTGGATTTACTTTGATAATAGTCCCGGGGAGGTGGATGTCCCCAGGGCTGTGTGGGGACCGGCAAACCCCCCCCCCCCACATTTACTTTGACAATAGTCCCGGGAAGGTGGCAGCCTCCAGGGATGGGGGTGGAGGCATGCAGCCCCCCACTGTATTTTATTTTGAGCCCCAGGGTGGTGGTGGTTCCTGGGGCTACTAGTGGGCCAGAGCCAACAGCTATGTCCCAAAGTTGGGCAACCCGGGACATAGCAGGAGCTGGTCATGGGAGATTGGCGGTCCCCAGGGCCATTATTGGCCATCCTCCAATGTAATCTAGCCCCAGGAAGGTGGTGGTTCCTGGGGCTTGGAGGTCCGCAACGGGCTGTCTTCATTCTTTTATTGCAGCCTTGGGGAAGTGGGGGCCCCTTGGGCTATGGAGAGCAGGGCACCCCCCACATTTACTTTGATAATAGCCCCGGGAAGGTGATAGTCTCTGGGGCTGCAGGGGTGGGGGTCACGTGGCCCCCCTCCACTGTTTTTTATGAAAGCCCTGGGGAGGTGATGGCCCCCAGGGCTGTGGGGGGGCTATGTGCCCCCCCCCCCACATTTAGTTTTATTATAGCCCTGAGAAAGTGACAGCCATTGCGAGGTAGTGGCCCCCAGGGCTGAGGGGTGGGGGGTCGCGCAGCCAACCACATAAAATTGTAAATAAGCCCCAGGGAGGTGGTGGTCCCCGGGGCATCAAACTGCCCTAGGAGTGGGGCCCTGTGCAGCCCCCTCCTTTACCTCACCTAAAGCTGAGTCCCAAGATGGCTTCCAATACTTCCTTGTTGAAGTGTTGGCAAGCAATCAGAGCTCTGCATTTCCCTGCACTAGCTTGTCAGTATTCACAAAGATGTTGCGGCTAGACATATACAAATTTGGATTTCTTTTCATTTGTCTAAAACTACTGAAGAGATTTACACGAAATAAGCAAAAACGTAATCTGTGTACTGAAGACTAGCTTTGTGCCAAATTTAATGTAATCCTGTCCAGTGGTTTGGGCTGTAGACATGTTCAAAGATCCTAATGGAATTAATATGGGATTTTTTTACGCCCCCCCATTTTTCTCAGCCCCTGCTTGACGGATCACACTAAAGCTTTCCATGCACAACAAGAGTCACCAGGATACTCTTTTTTGGAAAATTATGTGACAATTTGTCAAACGGCGCAAAAGATATAGGAAAGTCAAAAAATGCTTTTTCTAAGGAAACATGGTCCTAACTATAACTACACACATATATATATGTATATATATATTCACAGAAAATCACTACATAGCAGCAGGAACCCAAATCCTCAGGTTCTCACCGCAAGAACGACGCCGGCACCGTCCAAAGTGCAGAGAGTGCTGATCAAGACAAAAATGGCAACGCGTTTTGGCCTGAGCCTTCGACTGGCCATAAAATTGTGTGTGACAGCAGGGCATTTAAATCATGTGATCACCTACCTATAACCAATTAAAAACCACTACTCATCGCTTATGATGTCATTGTTCATGTGATACTCATCACTGATCTATTAATGTGTACTGCTGAGTTTAAAGAGGAACTACTCCTTCATACAATACTATTACTCATTTATATATAACCATAATTTTTCTGTGTTCCTAAACAAAAACAAATTCTTATATAGTCAATACTCAAATTTAACATTTGCATGGTAAAGTACCTCCTTATAAAATGTAAAATCTTAAGCAAAAGTAACTGAGGTATAATTTCCAACAGTGTCCCATTACAATTTTGACTATTTTATCAGCAGTTTTTACATTTCTATTGAAAAAATGATCATTGTTGGGTTCCGAACTCGGTAAAGTAACTTTTATAGGGAACAAAATATCTTTGGGGTTAAGGCTATTCAAGAATAGTACCCCTTCGATTCTTCATTTGAAACAGATCCAATGGTTACCTCATACAAATTTTAAGGGTTTAAGTGTTCCTCACTGGTCTAACATCCAATAGATCATTTCTAAGATATATATGATGTTTCTATTTCCAGATTTTTTTTCCTCTTTTTACTTTTAGACCCATTTTTGGGGGTTTATTTTTTAGAATCATGCACAATGATGTTTTTCTTTTTGTGTATAGCCTATTCATATTGCCTTATCAGAGAATTGTATTCAATTTAGCTCTTATGCCTTTCAGGGCCCATTGTTATTCAATGGTAGTGTTACCTTGATATTAGTTTTTTCACCTTTATAAATGTCTATGCAATTCTGCATCCATTTTTTAGCCCCACGGCATTTCACTTCCAATCAAAATAATCCATCTCGATTCCATTCTCCGTCGACTCTGTTCACGATCTCCTCCTCTATCGTGTTGTTTAATGTGTTGGATACCATAATATTTTAGGCCCTTTTGATCACCTTGATGACACTTCCATATATGTTTTGCCATTGAGTATGTTAGGTCCTGATTATTGATCACACTAATATGTTGCAGTATGCGTAGTTTTAACTTATTTACTGTATTGTCCACATATTTTTTACCGCAGGCACATTCCAATAAATAGATCACATATGGAGTTTCCCTGTTTATTCTTTCCATAATTTTCATTGTTCTTCCATCAAATATTGTAAATTGTGTCATGTTTTTTTCCATAGGTGCATGCTTTACATTTTGCACATTTCCAAAACCCTTGCTGGTTATTGGTCAACCAATTTGAAATACTTTTCTTCTGTGGGGTCATATAGCTGCTTGTTAAGTGATCACCCAGTGTTGGCGCTCTTCTGTACGTGACCTGCAGATGCTTAGGTAGAGATTTAGACAGTGTTTCATCCAATAGTAGCAATTTCCAATTGTCTTTTAGCAGTTTCTTTGTCATTTCACTGCCTGTATCAAACCGCATAATATAGCTTGTGTCATTTGAATTACAGGCTTTCATTCTAGGTATCAGTAACTCATCTCTTTTGCGTCGCATTGCTCTTTTTAAAGCATCATTCAAGACTGAGCTCAGATATCCTCTCTTATAAAATCTCTTGTACATATCATCCATTTGGGTTTTCAGTTCTTTTTTCTCGTACAATTTTGTATTTCTCTCAAAAACTCTCCATATGGTACACTCCACTTTAAAGCCTTCGGGTGTCCACTATTTGCATGTAACAGGTTACTTGCACTAGTTGGTTTTCTATGCATTTTCGTACAGACTTTACCATTATTGATATACACCCCAATGTCTAAGTAATTAATCTCCAGATCACTCATTTCATATGTAAACTACAACTGTTGGGGATTATTATTTAATAATGTTATAAATTGTCTCAAGGGCTCTTTTTCCCCTTCCCATATAAGGAAGAGATCGTCGATATACCGGACCCACAGAATGACATGATTTAACATTTCTTGATTACTCTCTTGCCACACCACCTGTGATTCCCACATACCTATCAACAGATTTGCATATACACATATATATATTCATAGTAAATATGAGCTTTTCAAATGTACACATCTTTCTTACTGTTGCTTACTCTGGATTGGGAATAGTAGTTGTGACCCCTACGAAAAATATATGTATAGAAAAAACATTAAATATATTTCTAAAAACATTATAAAAAATAATGTTAACATTATGTAATTTATAAATACTTAAAAACTAAAAGCACTAAAGTAACCTAAAAGATATACAAGCAATAATATTACACAATTTTATCAACTACATTTAAAAAAAATATATGATTTAACCCATTTTCTACTCTATAACCCTAAAATTTAAGCAAACACAAAAATACTTTTGACCATTTGGGCAATTTTCACTCTTTGGCTGACACATGTCAGCCTGTGATTTGGATGCAGGAAAGCATTATATCTCCTAATACATATTGCACTGTTTTAAACTTGTCAAAGGGTACTATGATTAAATAACACTGAGATTTGGATGCAGGAAGGCATTATGGCCCTCATTCTGACCCGCCGTCAGGTTACCGTTCCGCGGTCGAAAGACCGCGGCGGTAATTCTGACTTTCCCGCTGGGCTGGCGGGCGGTCGCCTTCAGACCGCCCGCCAGCCCAGCGGGAAAGAGGCTTCCACGATGAAGCCGGCTCGGAATCGAGCCGGCGGAGTGGAAGCTGTGCGACGGGTGCAGTTGCACCCGTCGCGTATTTCACTGTCTGCGCAGCAGACAGTGAAATACATGTAGGGGCCCTCTTACGGGGGCCCCTGCAATGCCCATGCCAGTGGCATGGGCACTGCAGGGGCCCCCAGGGGCCCCGCGACCCCCCCTACCGCCATCCGGATCCCGGCGGTCCGACCGCCGGGATCTGGATGGCGGTAGGGGGGGTCGGAATCCCCGCGGCGGTGCAGCAAGCTGCGCCGCCGTGGAGGATTCAATGGGGCGGCGGTACACTGGCGGGAGCCCGCCAGTGGTGCCGGTCCGACCGCGGCTTTACCGCCACGGTCGGAATCCCCATTGGAGCACCGCCGGCCTGTCGGCGGTGCTCCCGCGGTCCTCCGCCCTGGTGGTCTTTGACCGCCAGGGTCAGAATGAGGGCCTATATGTCCTAATACATATTGCACTGTTTTAAACTTGTCAAAGGGTACTATGATTAACTAACACTGAGAAGTGAGTCCCCACAGGCATCTTCTAATACATATTGCACTGTTTTAAACTTGTCAAAGGGTACTATGATAAAATAACACAAAAAAGTGAGTCCCCACAGACAATTTTAATTCATTTTGTTTCTTTTTGCACTGATCACTTCCTGTGTGCACTGAATACTAAGAACCACCCACTCCACTGTAATCAGGCATCATACCACACCCTGGAGGTGCTAGGCATCCGGGGTGGGACCACTATGATGAAGCATGCCACCAACTAGGTTGGTTGGTGAGAGGTCTTTTTAGGAACCTGAAGTAGGTCTCAAGTACATAGGGACAGGTCAAAAAGAGATACTGAGTGGCAATATATTCGCTCTTGTTGTATTGGTAATTATCTACACCTGGGAAGGAGAGCAGGTATTCCTTTCTCCTCATTCTCTGTATTTTCTTTGAGATGGAGGACACCAGGCCACTGCTTTTACAGTTTCTTCAAACTGAAGTTCTAACCAGTCAACTTCACAGTCTCCAGAAAAGAGACATGCATCTTTTAAACAGTGTTCTCCAACTTAATGGGAACCACTCAGACTAAAACAACTATAGCTACGGATCATTTGTTAGGAGTTGTTGCCAGCAGCGCCCAAGGCTGATAAGCTCCACTTTCATCACAATGTGCAAAGAGACTCACATGTAGCACTGAGCTTCCTGGACAACAAAAACCACAGATCAAAAGGAGAAGGGACTAGGTCAGGGTATGAGTCCCACACTGTTCTAGTTACCTGGCTACTTAATAAACCAACCAGATGCCTTCAGATATAGGAAGTACTTTAAGGGATAAGAAGTAGTTTAAGTGTTTGATTACTTCTCACACATGTTTGATTTCCTTCTGCCTCTCTATCTGTCCCCTATTAATTTGGCATGTTTTAACTTTGGTTCCATTGGAGATTTTTCTTTCATGTATCTATTAGTAAGGTGTGTTCGTAAAGGGCGGGGGGCTGAGAGGGCTTTCAGTTGGACATTTCACAAAATATCCAACTAGCTTAATACACCTTATTGATTTTCTGATCATCGGTATTCTGGGTGATACTACCCTGAGCCTGCTGGACTGGCAAAGGCGTGGACGATATATACGGTAGAAACGTACACTTCCATCACAAACACAAAACAGGTACAGCGAGGATAAAACAATTTACCTTTAACCCACACGTACTGGTCGGGCACCACACAGTCACCAGCAGTGCAAACTACGTTCATGAACATGCCCACCTTAAAGAATTCGGTGCGGAGAGAAGCAAACTTACAGAGCAAATCAGTAGTCTTAGTTACTGCAGTAGTAACTGACTCGAGTGGAGGTGGAAGTGTGCAGGGGTGCTGCTAGAGAGCAAACATTATTAATTTAAAAAATGAGTGACTAAAAAATAACACATAACTTGTATTAAAAGGCCTAAATTCAGAAAACGTGTTTGAGAAAAATAAAACATGCATGTTTAAAATGTGGCTACCATGGTGTCCGTCACTATGATCTCTTTCTGAAATAGTAAATAACTATGAAAATGTATTTTGATGAATTATAATTACATGTACTGACAAAAGATTATTATATTAATGTACTACAAAACTAACAGTTTGATATTATTATGAAATTGTTTTATTTCTTCATGTATTAGCATTAGTGGAAAGACCTACATATTTAGTATTTTTTCAAAAGCACAGTGTTGAAATGTTATGCTGATTGAAACGCTTTGCAAACATTGTTTTATTAGACATCCTGTTAAATGTTCACAGTGGAAATCTACTGACATATTCTGCTTTCTCACTGCGTACTTCCTTTTGATAAATATTGCAAAGTTTTAACAATGGGCCTTAGATTTTGGTAGGAATTAATGCTAGTTCAATGGCATGTTCTATTTTGCTTTCTAAACTGTAATTATTGGCGGAAACTGGTGATCAGAGAGGAGTGTCAACATGTGCCTATCCTGAGAAAGGAACGAAGAAAGATACATCTGAAGCTCAGATGAAGGCCAATTGGTTAGTTATTATCACACCTCATAGTAGTGTCCAATAGAAGCCCAGTCAGTAACTTTGGGGACTTTAATTTAGCAAAGCTTTCAGGTGAAATAAGTCAGTTTAGTTCAGATTTGATTCTGTTTAGTTTCTGTTCAGTTCAGTTTTGCTATTTAGCTCTTGTCTAGCTACTTATTATTCTAACAGTCCAGATACCTTAAGCCCAACATTTCTGAGCCGTTGGCCCCTTTTCAAGATTGTGATGCTGACTGAAGACCTGATGGTCCTGTGCTCTGCTGATAAAGTTGCTGCTGGCTGATGTCTCATTTAGGAGAGGTATAACCAATGAGCATTTGTTTTTCCTTTGCAGGTTTTCCCTTATAAATCCATCCGCATATTTTGGTTAGTGCCATAGTTAGGTATTTTTCCAAATTAATTTGGTCTTATTTTTAATTTTTGCATATGACAAAGTCCAACACTACACATGCTTTTTAATTAGATTGGTAGCTAGTGTGTCTGACCCAACAATTAATACAAATGTTGATTAATTCATTGTGATTGGTTCAACTGCACAACCAATGAATTCTGTTTCTGTTTTTCAAATAATTCCCTTGCTATTCTGTATAATTCTTTTGGAGTGTTCAGTGGTGAATACTCTTATAAGATTGAGATTCTTCAGACGTTTTGGACAGCCTGTGTTGTTTCTTCATTGCTAACATTTGGTTTTGCGCATTATTTACGTGACCTTAGCATTGTAAATATAAGGACAATAAATTATTAAACTTTAATAAATTGGTGTGGTGACTCATGGCCACATAGGTCATAGGTTTGCATACTCCAAAAGGTGAGAGTAGGGAAGTCGTCGTACTTAAAGTGAGTGTGGCGCTTTGTGCTCAAAAACTGCCCACATTGTTGTTGTTGTTATTGTAACGGTCTCTGCGTGGTCTGAGAATCTGGAGTATTGTATAAGTGTATGAGACACTTGTTTGGTTATTGTTTACTTGTCTGCAGTTGATATAGTTGTATTCCTAGTGTGTGGTGTTGAAGCAGATATACTAATTAGAAAATTATTCATGATGTTTATGTGTTGTGAATAATGAAAAATGTGCAGAGAAATTAATCGTAGAAAAAATAATATGCACGTTTGAAAATGTGCCCTCGGGGTATGGCAGCCATAAGTACGAGATTGTACCAATATAACTGAAACTATATGAAATAATGTAAAATATATGAGAAAAATGTAATATTCTGTCATATTGAAATGTATAACCTATGTTTTACATTAACTCACAGCGCTAACTTAGCTGAAATAAAGGCCTAGCCTTCCTAGGCCTCGCATACGAAGAGCTGAAATACTGAACGCCTTGCAAGGGACTGGATGCATGAACTGTCCCTGAACCGCCCAATGTTAAAGTTGGTTAGCTAGAATTTTCCGCAATGTATAGGTAGACAGAAGATGATGAAGACAATTTGATACAATTATGTGTAGAGTAGGCTAAATGTACTTTCCCAGGACTTGAACAAGGAAGGCACTGACTGAAGAGGAACATGCAACAATTTCGATACCTGAAGAGCCGGATGATGAGGACATCGCATGGCGAACCAATCCACATCTTGTGAACGAACTGATGTTAAAATTGGTAGATTTAGTAAACAAATACTATAGGTTAAAGTCATATCTTCTGACTGACTGACCAATTAGGAATTAGGGGAACGGACTGGGAGACCCTAATAAAAAGTCATGATAAGGAGCTGAAATTTTAGATGCGAGGGGAGAATTGATGACGTCAGGAGACGCTGTCCGAGGTTTTGTGGGTGGGCTCATATTCTGTAAGCCTAATCCGTGGCTGACTAATTGATGACCTGAAGACGAAGACTGACTGTCACGATTCACTCTGGGCTTACCGTCTGTATCGGAGAGGGATGGTGTGCGGACCCGGTTCCTGCAAGTCCTGCTCTGACCAAGGTAGGGGCGACCCCTTCCGGTAGCCACGGTGCTGTTGACAATAGTAGGCCACCACAGTCCGTGCCCTCCTGAAGGAGTCCCAGAGGAAAAACCCCAAGGGGAAAAAACCTCCAACAGGAACTCCCTGGAACAGAAGGAGGACACAAGGAATTAGCACTCAGGAGCCTGGAAATACTGGAAGGCTGAAGAAAAAACAGGAACAACTGGCGTCCAAGCGAAGACCAGCCGGAGTGAGACCACCACAGCAGAAGTGTTGCAACGCAATGAGAAGAAATGATTCCCCTTATATACCTCTAGACAGGAAGCGATGGACAGGAAGAAGTAACACCACCATTTTGGATTGGGAAGGGGCTATAGCAATAGATGGAAAAGACACCATAGTAAAAAAGGGAACAATGCATGCAGGGAAAAGGGAGGTGCAAGGTATGCTGGGAAGGAGAAGGCATGGCTCAAGAACCATGCAGGAGGAAATGAAGGCCCTGAAAATGGGTACCCGGTAAGTGTGTTGCTAGGGGGGGGCACAGACACCCCACGACAACACTCGCGCCACGCGCTGTGCGCGGCGAGGACCGATGCCCAATTCTGGGCCTCCAGCCTCGCGCATCAAGAAAACAGTGTGCGGCCAGAGAAAAGGGCCGCCGCGGGCCCTGCGACCTTTGACACGGGCCGCGGCTTCCCCCGCGGACCGGCTGGGAGATGCCGCGGGCGGCCGCGGCGCAACACTGACTTGTTGCTCATCCATCCTGGATAGGTAGCTATGAAAATGTGACTGACAAATTTGTGCCTTTTCTTCTAGGTATCAGCTGCGCTGATTATAGAAATTCTCACTTGGATAGATGTTTCCGAATTGATGCTTTTCTCTAAAATGTTTTTTGCATGAAGATTCACATGCTGAAGCTAATCTTGAATAGGTAGGCTGTTAAGGGTGACGCTGACAGCGACAATTGACTGACGAACCTATTTGCTGAACTCTGCTATTAATGCTGGTATTCTTGGATTATGGAATTGCGTGTTCTCATATGTTGTTCTTGAAGTGATGATGTTTTCTAATAATGAATTAATAAATTAAGTGGATTGAAGAATGATTGAACTAACAGAGGATTTAGAGTTGTAATCAATAGGGAAATAAAAATTGTTAACTCATTACTGAGTTGTGGTTGTTCATGAGTAGTTGATTCTTCAAAAAAAAATTCTTGGTTATTGATGTTAATTATAGATTTAATAATCACTGCATGACTAGGATACTCCATGCGATTCAAAAGGTCCATCGACCTATACGCGTTCCCTTGTAAGTTTACTTACTCAGGACTAGGTGCGCTTGCAGTGGTTAAGTGAGTGCTAGTTTGACAGGTACTAAGTGATACCTGAGTGTACAAGGAGGATCTGGAAGTAGTTAAAGGTAAAATTTTCCATGTCATGGTGTGTAGAAATTATTCAGTCCTCATTGCATATTTTGATTGTTTATGACTACAGTATACTGATTCTCAATGTTTGATTTGATGATCTTATTACTCCTGTCTGAGTCAAAAGATTTGAGTCGACCTCTGAGGGAAGTAGAGGTCACTTACCTTATTATGTGTTAACTTAGCCTAATATTAGGTCACACGCCCGCAGAGCTGTAAGAGCAGAAACTGGACAGCGGTGTTGCTTGATCAGTATGATTGGGTGAAGTGTTAGCTTCCGAATTCAAGACAATTATGCTGGCACGGGATGTTAAGGTACATTATACCACAAGCAAGGCACATGATATGGGCTTAAGAGGCAGTGGAAAGAGAGAGGAATGAGGATTGGTGGGTGTACTAAGTGAGAGAAAGTGCATTATTATGTGAAATAACCACCATTTTTTAAGTCTTTCCAAATAGAAAGAGGAAAAGAGTGGTCATGTGTTTTTGTCTGTGTGTGTAAAAAGTCCTGGTGAATTCCGCCCCTGGAAATGGACCTCAAGGGTAGAAGCCCTGGCAGTGGCCCTGTGCATACCAGGTGCATTGCAGATGCTGCATAAGGAAGGTACTGGGCCCTGACAGGGGAACTACAGTACTTTAGGCACAAAGCAGGGTGGGGTGGAATGTTAGTAGATAGGGGCTGAGAGGTCATTGAGGTGAAGAGTTGGTGAGGCATTTACAGGATAGATGCCTCTCAGACCCCATAACAAAAGTTGTTAAAGGACCGAGTCACACTAAGCATATGCCCCTTGGGGAAGAAGCTGTTTAACAACACACATTCTTTTTGCATGCCTCGCAGGGTCATTCTTTGGCTTTAGCCCACCTGTCAGCTCACTGAGGTCACTTAGGGAATAACCTCCATTATTTTGAATGCTCCAGAGGGGTAAGATGGAAAGTGTGTAGAATGTGTATATCCTCCTCGACTGGAATTTTAATCACAAGACTAATCTTTCCCCAAGTTGAGCTACTTGTTCCTCAGTGGCACGCAAACAATTTCTGTAACAAAACCATCACTTGTTTTAATTGGTCTTATTGGTGCCTCAGTGGGAATTAACTGATCTTGTCAAGGACGTCAAGAATGTCAAAGCCCATAGGTTAAACGTGTGGAATGGGTCGTTGGCCATTTTATCAACAGTTTGTATTTTGGTATTTTGTTCAGGAAATGAGCAAGAACATTTCAGTGTTTTTCAAAATATATGGGATCTAATGTCGGTGGGAGAAATCACAGGGCGTGGATGGAGGGCCCCTATTCAAATTTCATCAGAGGGTTTCCACGGGTCTCGTTGTGCCTCTGAATCAGAGAGCGGCGTGGGACTGAAGAGGCAACCAAACAAGTGCGTGTTTTTTGGCAGAACGACAATTACCACCAATTTCTAAAGGGGTCATCTTAAAACATGTGTATTGGATCTGACCATAGATTCTGCAGAGCCACAAAGATTGGCCGAGGTCACACTTAATTTTTCTGAAACAATAATAATTTGACAACCGCTGTCATTAGCTACTGTAGTATGTGTAGGAATAAAAAATTACTGGACTTTTAAAAATATGCACGAAAATGTGTGTGCAACACACATGAATGTAAAAATGCAGACGGATGAAAACAAATTAGATAGACCTCCATCCCTTTTTGGGTGATTTTAAAATGGTAAGTAGAAAGTTCAAATATGACCTGTATGTCATTAAGAAAGTAACTGCATAATTGGACATTTGTGTCTCTGTAACCCTATCATTAACCACATTTTCTTCTTTACAGGCCAAATTATGTTTATTAAAATTCTGACGCGGATGACAAGGTGTACAACATTTTAAAAGTAAAAATGATCATTCTGGAAACAGCTCTAAAAGAAAATAGAAACAAAACTTGCAACAGACCCAAGTCTGCAGCAACTGTGCAGCGGCATCTTGAAACCCCGAGGGCAATAATTCCTGTTAATAAAATTCTTCGGGACAGCTGGGCAAACATCTCGCTCGATAAGGAGACTAACCAACCAATTACTTTCAGAAATGCTGCACTGAGGAGGCTGAGCTGCTTTCATAAGGAGGTGGGCGATGGATCACCTCCAGGGCTCTGACCTCACCAATCTACGTGAACATTTTGATAGTGTCAAAATAACGAAATTCTGCTAGTGGGCCGTAGCTGCTAATTCCCATACTCTGAGACGGCCACACTGCTAAAATCAATACAAAAAGTAGCACGGCAATTAAGAATAGCTTACTTTCAAAATTAGTTTCATTTGAATACTCAGAATGATTTTACCATAAAAATAATTTTCTCTGTAGGTACACCGCAATTTGAGACAACTAAAAAGTGCTGTTTTTATCTGTCAAAAGCGCTATTAATTTATTAACCGTTGACTGAAGAAAAGGCAAACCTAGGCCTCTGATTTTGGCTGTCCAAGAGATGCTTTTAGACAAGATGCAGTAAATCTAGGTCTTGTGATCAGCACAATATTAGAAACATCTTATGTGTGTTTTCGCATGCACTTGGCATGGCACAACAGGGGCCCCCTACGGCCAGCCCCATTAAGATGTGACAGTGAACATCACGATGGGTGCTGGTGCACCCTATGCACTACAGCATTGCTGCCGGCTCTGTTTCCGCCCGCTGACCCAGCGGGAAACCCGTAATGGGGCCCGCGGGAAGGCGGCCACACTGTCGAACTCATAATCAACCCCTTAGTCTTTTTTATGAAAGTCAAAAATCTTATGCGGTTCACAGCTGGAGGCTGTAGCCAACAAGAGTTCCAGGAGGACTATACCCCTTCTCCAAGGGACAGTTGAACAGTTTTTGCTGCTGCTGATACAAATGTAGCAGGAGCTACTGTGAAGTTAGGCCGACCAGCAATAGACATTGGGCTTATAGATGAGCAGGTTGGTCCCCGTCTTCCCTCGGATCTCAAAACAGTTTTTAACCAAACATTTTCTAAGCCTCAAGTTTTGGATTTTGCCTATCTGGCCACCTTTAGCACCATAACGAAGGGTCCAGGATAGAAGGAGCACCAATTGGGGGGATTAAGACTCACTCAGTCTGGGTCCAAGTGCAGGACACTTGTGTGGATTAGGACTCACACAGGCTGGGCCCAGGTGCGGGTTCTGGATGGTGGGAGTCTTTTTTACCCCTAAGACTCTGAACAGGAAGCCAGCAAACTAGCCCTTGGAGTCACTGTGGTAGTCCAAGGTTCAGGTGTTTAAGCAGGGCCCAAGAAGTAGGGCAGGTTGTGAGGGTTCAAGGCAGGCTCCAGGCAGCAAAGAAGTCCTTCGAGGTGCAGCAAAGCAGTCTTGTAGAGTACACAGCAGCTCACATTAGCAGGCAATCCTCTGAGAGTGATTCCATAGGTTCAGAAGGTGAACAGAGGAGTGGTTCTAAGGGTCCTATTTTTATACCTGGTGCCTTCTTTGAGGTAGGAGAAGCTTCTAGTTCCAAGCTCACTGCAGAGACAATGCATGGTGACAAGTCCTTTGTGTGAAGGCTGAGCACAGCCAATTCAGTTGCAAGTGGGTCTGTGCAAAGCTCCACTCCTTTCCTGCCAGTTGATCCCACATTCAGGTACATCTAATCCTTCTACTTTTTGGCTATCTGGGATAAATAAAAAAAGTCTAAGAGCAAACTATACACAGTTATTTGACCCAAGGGAGTCTACAAACACCATATAGTTTAGGGCAAGAAATTGCAACTTTCTAAAAGTAGCATTTTCAAAATTGTAACTTAAAATCCGACTTTACCATTAAAAAAGATGTTTGATTTTATTTTCATAGACACCAAACATGAACTGGTCACCTATTCCCAAACACAAGTTAGCACTGATTAAATGTAATAAGGGAACCCAATGTTATTCTAAGGTAGAGGTAGGCCTCACAGTAGTGAAAAATGAATTTAGGAGTTTTTCACTACCAGGACATGTGAAGCTTAAACGTCCAGGTCCAACCTTTTAATTACCATACACCCTGACCTGTGGGCTACTTAGGGCCTACCTTAGGGGTGACCTATATGCAATGAAAGGGGAATTTGGGGCTTGGCAAGGAAGGTATATTGCCAAGTAGACTTGGCAGTTTAAAACTGCATTCAGGATCCAATGGCATGCCTGGGACATATTGTAAGGGACTACAGGGGTGGCACAAAAGGTGCTGCAGGCCCACTAGTAGTATTTCATTTACAGGCTCTGGATATATTGTATATCACCCTGTAAGGGACGTATAAGTAAATTAAATGTCATTCAGGTGCAAGCGGACACAGCACAAGCACTTTAGCGCCTTTTAGCAGGGGTAGAGTGCACAGAGTCCCAAGGCCAACAAAAACACATTCAGCAAAAATAGGAGGGGTGAAGGTCAAAAAAAATTGGGAGTGACTCCGTAGAGAGGACCAAGTCCAACACTCTTTTTGTAGCAAGACAACTGAGCACCATTTAAATTTTCTAAGTCCAGCTGCATTTGCAGGTGCCTCCAACAGACGGTAGTAGGATATTAGTAGAGGGGCAGACTTCCAGGTCATCCACCCACAGCACTACTATGTTTCCATCAAAACATACTCACATACTGTAATTAGACAGGCATAAAACTTAAAGCCAGAGAATAATCGATTGATTAATTCAGGTCCTCCTGTTTCCTTTGAATTTCTACCATCAGAAACTTATATCTCAATCTAATCTTCAGAGACCTAGCAAATGTGCGGTTTACCTTCCACTTAGTGATAGTGATGCTTTCATGGTTGAACTCTCAACACTCTTTTGTCCATCATACTACCCCGTACTTGAATGATGGTTCTTTGGATCAATCGGGTTATTCGGATTTGAGTATTTGTCTCAAATCCATACCTATTGGCAAGGGTATACACATAACTGGGTGGCAGATCATCAAGATCAGATTGATTAAGTCTCCACATAGGCAATAGATTATTCAAACATAACATTTGATAAAATAAAAATAAGTGTAATGATAGGAGTGTCAAAATCCCAACCATGATCAAATACTACACATCTGTTTTGACAGCAAAATACTTCGCTCTGGACACATCCCTACTTCCAATTTGAAACTGTCCAATGCTAAACCCCATCAGGTTCTCGTGAATCTGTTAAGTGATCAGAAAAGACACTGCTGTGCTGTATTACCAAAAAAGTTAAGAAAATCCACAAAGCCAGCTCCTAGTCTTAGTGATCTCTGTCTAAATGATGATGGCCCAACATGATCCCCTGGAACAATTCCCAGGTAATGCCACTGGTCAAAAAGCTATATCTGAAACCACAGGATCCAAAAAGTACAGGCATCCCTTTCTCACTAAAATCATTGAGAAATCTTTAACAATTGAACTGCTTTAATACTAGAAAGACAGTTACAACTGAGACGTACAGTAGAAAGAGGTTTTGTTTTCTATTCTTACTGCTCCAAATCTTTTCTCCATCTTGCTGTCCTTGCTTGGTCTTCACAAAAGACTCTTAAAGCAAAGTCGTTGAGGAAACTGGAGTCTGAGTAAACAATGTATCTGTTCTTATGTTTTCAAGCATCCAGAAAGTTGTCATGAAGGACATCATAAGGATCTGGCAGAAAGCCTTCTTTGTTAGGTAATTAATGTGGCATTGTGTCATTTATTATGAAGAAGAAGTTTGATGGCATGCTGGTATATACATTTCAATCTCTTGGGAAAATCATCAAATGTATTTCCTTTTGGCCATACGGACTTTTGTTAGTTAACTTAAAATGCTGTAAGGGAGACGATATCAGGAATACAGTCCATTTTTGTAAAGCCAATATGACTCCACAATAAAGACAGAAATCAATTATTTTGGTTAAATTAGTTTATTTTGGGATATTAATCCAGGCAGTATATAAACAGTGTAAAAATAAATTCACAATTAGAGCAACATAATAAAAGATTGAAATGTGCCAGGAAGTTAAGTCATAGTAATATGTGATGTAGAATGGTAATGGCCACAGCACAAATAAAGAAAATTGTCACAATAATCTTTTTCATAAAGAAAGTTGTATTTTCTGTTCTAAACATAGGTTGAGCACAGGATTAGCTAAATGGAGTATCTATCTAAGAAGCCTAGAAGGTGTCAGAATAGAACAGAATGTCTGTAGACGTTCCAGAAAACCGATGAAGTGTTCAGTAGGATGCTTTACAATCAGGAAAAGTCCAGAGAGATCTGTTTCCCCTCAAAGTCAAGAAATAGTTTGCATATCTAGCTATGGAAACACCAATTAAATATAACAGTAGCTTAAAAAAAATCATAGCTCTTTTTCACCACCAAGTTGCTGAATGTAAAGTGAGTCAACATACTCCCTTATTTCCCATCTTCCTCAAAACTGGGCGCATATTTACAAGGAACTTGCACCACTGCTGCGTCATTTGTTTTTAGATGCAGAGGCGCCGAAGTCAGTGCTCTATATTGACAAGTTGATGTATTAGGCATAATGCATCACTTTCCTCTGTCCTGCGTTGTTTTTACCTGTGCTACAACCAAGTGCGTCAGCTAACGATAATCAAATGCAAGGTAAGCCCTCCCCCTTAAGATCCCACACAGAATTGATGAACCCATGTCTACAAGTTTTTGGCAAAGTGCTGCATTGTTGTAAAATGACGCACAGAGTTCAAAGTGCATCAACATTTCTGCACATTGCAACCCAGGCTTAAAAATGATGCATTGGCACTGGTACATAAGCAGAACATACCCAAAACACTCTGAGAAGCTGAACTATGCAATAAAGCTACTTATACTGCAGCTCAGAGTATCGAGAAGACAACAACCAAACCCCCACCACCACAGAGGCAGAACAGTAGAAAGGGAGCAGACATACCAGCATAGGACCCCCCTCACTGATCTCAGGAAGGAGGAGGTCATAACCTACCACAGGCTCAGGAGGGAGTCCATTGTCCGGCTGCTGCACTAGATTGCACCACGCCTGCAGAGGAAATCATAGAGGCGCACCACCATCCCCCTGTGGTCAAGCTTATGGTAGTACAACACATTCTGGCAGCTGGATCATTCCAAACCACCACAGGCAGAGTAGCAGGAATTTCACAGCCATCATATTCTGCATTCCTCCCCTCTATCCTTGATGCCATCATAAACCTCACACCACAATACCTCGTGTTCACCAACACACAGCAGAAACAACTGTAAAACAAACAGGGCTTCTATGCCATAGTTGGATTTCCACATGTGTTGGGGGCAATCGACTGCACTTATATGCAACTGGTGCCTCCTTCTGCGACATCGCACCTGCATCACAATCAAGGCACACATATTCCATCAATGTAAAGCTCATAGTAGACCATCTGGGGATGTTAATCAATGTGCTGGCAAAGTACCCTGGAAGTGCTCATGATGCATACATCTTCCAACATTCTATCATAAATGAGCACTTCCAGAATGAGAGATATGGGAATGGCGTACTGGTTGGTAAGTACATCTCCAGTACATGACTGACCTCATGACAGTATATCATGTGGGATAAAATAGCCATATTTGTGTTGGGTGAATAAAACAGTGCAGATTTAGCAGGTGTGTGCCTCATACTTGCATCAAACCACATGTCCAATATAACCCTCCATCAAACATGTTAAGACCTGTTAAGCCACAGTGGGCCTCCTGTAAAAGAGGCCTGCACTGCTGGGGCATCTATTTCCCTGATGTTCTAGTCTCTCAATCATATCTGTGAGGCAATGCAAAGTGTGCCCTTGCATGACATCAAAGATATGGAGAAGGGCAAGGCAGTGCAAAGTGCTGTGTTACCTTACTCTACATCAAGGATGTGTTCTATTGACCTTAGAGTGGGTTTACCCCTGCAACACCAATGGCATTTGAAACATTCGTAGAATTACAAGGAACTTGGAATACGGAAATGTGTCATTCTGCAGCACACATACAAAGCCCCCATTGTTTGCAAATGTGCAGGAAAGGTACATGTCAATGTGCAATGAAGATGGCTGGACATCTCGCAATTCCACAAATATGTGCATGCTAATAACCTGTGTGAAATGCAAGTCAGTTGGGAAGACAGACACCAAACAAAGAGTGCAATGTGGCCAAGTTTGGACAGCTCATGATAAAGGCCCTCATTACAACCCTGGCAGTCGGTGATAAAGCAGCGTTAAAACCGCCAACAGGCCGGCAGTAAGAAAAATGGAATTATGACGACGGCGGAAACCGCCAACACAGACAGTCACTTTAACACTCCGACCGACATGGCGGTAGCAACAAACACCTCAGTGGTAACTGCCAACATCCAGGTGGAAGACAATGTACCGCCCACTCTATTATGACACACTAATCCACCAGCTTTTCCGGGGCGCTACCTACGCCATCAAAAGCCCGGCAGAAACAGTACACAGAAGGGAAATTACTCACCTCTTGACACACAAGGAAGAACCACAACGCCATGTAGCCTGAACTGCACATATTTCCAATGCTGGTCTACCTCCTCATACACCAGGAACAAGAACGGCAGTGAAGACGACCACGGTGAGTACGCACCTAGCACACAAGGGAGGGGGGAGGAAAAAGAGAGTGACAAACACACGCAACACCCCCACCCCAAACAACGTACACACAACCAGATGCAATAACATCACATATTCACCCCCCACCCCTCAGGAATAACGCAAAGACAAAAGGAATTGATTAAAGTGAGTGTAATATAAAATATTTTGATAAATAAGTCCTTAAAGTAATAAACAGTATGTACAATATATACAGATGGAGGGACAATGCCCACTCCAAAATGTCCGTGGCCCACAGGGCCATAACACATAGGCCAAGGCCACACTTGACTCCTGCCTCAATTCGGAGAGAACACTGCAGGGGCATTAGGTCAAAAACACACAGGCACCTCAGGTGGACGGGGAATGGGGGAGCACCTCAGCCAGGAGATGGTACAATGCCACTGCTCCTGGAAGGGGCTACATGCCCTCTGCGATGTCCTGGGGAGTGCAAGGCCACAGTCTCTCAAGTGGGTGCTTTGCCCACTGCTTGGTTCTGGAGAGTGCAAAGCCACAGTCTCTCAAGTGGGTGGTTTGCCCACTGCCAGGTCCTGGGGAGTGCAAAGCTACAATCTCTCAAGTGGGTGGTTTGCCCACTGCCTGGTCCTGGGGAGTGCAAAGCCACAGTCTCTCAAGTGGGTGGTTTGCCCACTGCTTGGTCCTGGGGAGTGCAAAGCCACAGTCTCTCAAGTGGGTGGTTTGCACACTGCTTGGTCCTGGGGAGTGAAAGGCCACAGTCTCTCTAGTGGATGGCTTCTCCACTGGTGGTAGAGGGGGCCGTGTGACCAGTGTGCTTCATCCCTCTAAGGAGGGGGTGAGTGGATGCCTTCTTCCACTGGTTCTGGGGGGGGGGGGCTGTGTGCCCAGTGTGCTTCATTCTGCCCAGGAGGGGGTGAGTGGGTGCCTTCTTCCACTGGCTCTGGAGGGGGCTCTGTGCCCAGTGTGGTTCATCCTGCCAAGGAGGGGGTGAGTGGATGCCTTCTTCCACTGGTTCTGGAGGGGGCATTGTGCCCAGTGATGCAGATCCTGGATGGTGCAAGGTCACAGTCTCTCACCTAGGTGTCACACCTACAGGTGTTGCAGGGGCAGGACGAACTACAGCCCATGTAGGCACGACTACACACTGCTCGCCGGCGGTGACGGCTGCTCAGTGGATGGCAGTTGCGCTGCAGGTGGCGGTGCTGTCAGTGGTGGGGGGAGGCTCCAGCCCTTTCCCTGCAGCCTTGGGCGGCTTCCCTCTGGGGCTGCTGCTGCTGGCAGTGGTTCTGCTGGCAGTGCAGTGGCGGTGCTGTCTGGCGGTGCAGGTAGCGGTGCTGCCAGCGGTGCAGATGGTGGTGCTGTCAGTGGTGGGGGGAGGCTCCAGCCCTTCTCCTGCAGCCTCAGATGGCTGCCCACTGGGGCTGCTGCTGCTGACAGTGGTGCTACTGACGATGCTGCCGGCGGTGCTGGTGGCGGTGCTGCCGGGGGTGCAGCTGGCGGTGCTGTCAGTGGTGGGGGGAGGCTCCATCCCTCCCCATTCAGGCTTGGACGGCTGAAGTGCCATGGCTGGTGCTGTCTGCCCAGATGCTGCTCCAGCCCCAGGCACCAGATCCATCCTGCCTGCGGTGTCAGTTCCCTTTTCATTGGCCTTGGCAGCTGTTGTCCCCTTCCTGCCCTTGGCAGAAGGTGGTGCCTCCTTGCTTCTGCCATCTGGTGTTGCCATCCTTCCCTGGCTGGCTGGTGTTCCCTCCTTCCCCTTGCTGGCTGGTGTTCCCTCCTTCCCCTTGCTGGCTGGTGGTGCCTGCTTCGTCTTGCTGGATGGTGTCTCCTTCTTCCCCTTGCTAGCTGGCAGCCGCTTCTTGCCCTTGGCAGGTGGTGAAGGCACACTGGCTGTGCTGACGGGTGCCTCCTTGGAGCCTCTCACACCTGCAGGAGCTGCAGGAACTACAGTACCCGTGGACTGGGTGGCTGAAGTGCTGGCCTGGGTTCTGCCCAACCTGACCACAGGTGAAGGATGGAGGGAGGGGCAGGGAATAGGTCAAGTTTGGAGAGGAAAAGCCTTTTACGGTCACTGGGGCAGGAAGAGGGTGAAGGTTTAGGAGTGGAGGAAGAGGGAGTGGTGGTAGGAGGTGTCAGTCTGGTGTGCTTGGGTGCAGGTGCATGGGTTGGATGCTGTTGTGAGGTGGATGGCTGTTGGGTGTCTGAGTGCTTGCGTTTGTGTACTTTGGGAGGAGGGGTCACAGACACAGTGGGAGAGGACACAAGGGACGTGTGCATGGATGTGGGTGTGGTGACTGCCAGTGAGGGGCGTGTTGTGATAGGTGTTCTGGTGATGGAGGTAGTGGATGAGGATGTAGTGCATGCAGGTGTGAGTGCAGATGCAACTGGGAGGGAGATGGATGACTAGGAGGAGGGGGACACAGTGGAGGCAGTGGATGTTCATGTGTCTGCATCTGGATGGTGCTTGTGTGAGTGCCTGTGGGATGAAGTGTGGTCCTTGTGTTTGCCTGAGCCACTTCTGTGTCTTGATTTGGGTGTATGCTGGTCTGAAGGTGTGCTTGGGATAGGCTAGGGTTGAGGGGAATGGGACTGGGTAGAGGAAGTTGGAGGGGGGAGGCTAGAAACAGGGACAATGGCTGCCATCAGAGAGTTGGCAAGAGCCTGGAATGCTCTCTGTTGGGCCGCCATGCCAGAGTGAATGCCCTCCAGGTATGCATTTGTTTGTTGCAAATGCCCTGCAAGACCCTGGATGGCATTCAGTATGGTTGACTGCCCAACATAGAGGGATCTCAGGAGGTCAATAGCCTCCTCACTGAGGGCAGCAGGGCTGACTGGGGCAGGGCCTGAGGGAACATAGCCCCCTCCAGAACCAGTGGAAGAAGGCATCCACTCACCCCCTCCTTGGCAGGATGAAGCACACTGGGCACAATGCCCCCTCCTCAGTGAGCGGGCACGGGAAAATCGCTGAGGGGCTGCTGGGTGGGCGGTGCTGGTACGGGTGGTGGCGGCTGTACCTGTAGTTGGGGTGGCCACAGAGGTTTCCGCCACCCCCAGGGAGCTCCCATCGGAGGTGTTCCCTCCTGTCTCCGTCGTGGTGCTTCCCTCGCCCTCCATCCCACTGGTGCCCTCACCGTCGGTAGGTTCGGCCTCCAGGCCCATGAGGGAAGCAGCTCCCTCCATCGCCGGTGCCTCTGCTCCTCCACCCGATGAGGCTAATGCACTCAAGGACTGGGTGACAAAATAAAAAGGGGGGGGGAGTGACAGAGGTTACACTTGGTCAATGCCAGCAACAACCCTACGGTTGGTGTACACAACCCACAGGGAACAGCCCTATGTACTAGGCCATACACTACCAGTTACAATGCTAGTCACCAGGCCACGGGGTACAATGCCTAACGCCATTAATTGCACACCTGAAACCCACAGGGCCCTGCCTAGTGGTAGATGCCCACTAGCATTATTGGGGTTGGAGTGCCTCTGAGCTTGCCCATAAAGGAACCTACCCTGCCATGTTCGCCCTGGCCTAGGGGCACACACAGACCCACATCTCCCACCCAAGTAACACATTAAAGCGCGCAAAGTCATTATTCTGAATCTGTACTCACCCCTTGTGGCTGCTGTGATGCCTTCAAGCGCCCATCAAACTCCAAATAGGCCACCGCCAGGATGCGGAACATCAGCGAGGTCAGGGTACGATGGGCACTCCTTCCTCATTGGGTAGGCCAGCCCCAGCTGGGCCTCCGCCATCTTCCTTGCCCAGCGGCGCAGGTCCTCTCACCATTTGCAACAGTGGGTGCTCTGCCTGTCAAAGACCCCCAGGGTCCGCACCTCTTTGACGATGGCATGCCAAATACCCTTTTTCTGATGGGCGCTGACCTGCAGAAAAAGATATGATTCATACCGTCCGGACTATTAAACTCATGGCCCACCATATCCCTCCCACCCCCTTACGCACAGACATTGCCCACCGAACATGCAGCACTCTGCCCAGGACCCCTCACCACCCCCACACGAGGCTTACACACACAGCACTCCATAAATTAATGCCCCAAGCATTGCACTCACAGTGTACTCACCTGCTTGCCTGGAGGACCATAAAGTAAAGGGTACTGGGGTGGGACCCCATCCACTAGTCTCTCCAACTCCTCTGAAGTGAAAGCAGGGACTCTTTCCCCAGACACTCGAGCCATGGTCACTTCCAGACACAGGTCACAGCAGCACTTGCAGTGTAGGTCCTCTCCTGTAGAAGGTTAGGTAGCAACTAAGTGAACAGATAGAAAATGGCGGTCACGTCCGTGGTGGTGCGTACCATCCCCACCGGCGTACAACACCATTGGCTCCTGGAACCCATATGCCCCAGTGATAACCAATTATGTGTTGCACGGCGGTCATCGACCGCCTATCGCAACGGCGCACAACGACTGCGGAATTACCACTAATTATCATTTCCACTTGTCCCCCCTCACAGATCAGGTGGCCGCCATTTCAGGGAGACACAGGCCATGGCACATAACTCAGTCACAGCAGACATAGGCACATCAACGGACCTACACGTTCACATACTGTTTCTGTAAAAAAAGAAAGGCATATTGATCTGAGTATATATTTGATTATGACCATCTGCTCACCGTTTTTCACCCTAGAGTTCAACCGGTGAGGATGAATAGGAGATGGTGACATGCCCCCATGTACAGACCCCTGGTGGACCTGGCAACAATGGAGGACAGGCACATTATCCTAACCTACAGACTTGATAAGGCCACAATCCAAGAGCTGTGTGCCCAATTGGAGCCAGACCTGATTTCAGCTATCCGCCACCCCACAGGTATCCCCCCTCTAGTGCAGGTCCTGTCAGTGCTCCATTTCTTGGCAAGTGGTTTCTTCCAAGCCACAGTGGACATGGCATCAGGGATCTCACAGCCTATGTTCTCAAACGTGCTGACCAGAATGTTGTCTGCCCTGATGACAAACATGCTGTAAAGAAATGGCTCCCTGTTGCAGTTACCCCCCACTTTTTGCCTGATACTGATGCTGACTTGACTGAGAAGTGTGCTGGGACCCTGCTAACCAGGCCCCAACACCAGTGTTCTTTCACCTAAAATGTACCATTGTTTCCACAATTGGCACCCCCTGGCATCTAGGTAAGTCCCTTGTAACTGGTACCCCTGGTACCAAGGGCCCTGATGCCAGGGAAGGTCTCTAAGGGCTGCAGCATATCTTATGCCACCCTGGGGACCCCTCACTCAGCACAGACACCCTGCTTGCCAGCTTGTGTGTGCTAGTGGGGATAAAATTACTAAGTCGACATGGCACTCCCCTCAGGGTGCCATGCCAACCTCACACTGTCTGTGGCATAGGTAAGTCACCCCTCTAGCAGGCCTTACAGCCCTAAGGCAGGGTGCACTATACCACAGGTGAGGGCATAGGTGCATGAGCCCTATGCCCCTACAGTGTCTAAGCAAAACCTTAGACATTGTAAGTGCAGGGTAGCCATAAGAGTATATGGTCTGGGAGTCTGTCAAAAACGAACTCCACAGCTCCATAATGGCTACACTGAATACTGGGAAGTTTAGTATCAAACTTCTCAGAATAATAAACCCACACTGATGCCAGTGTTGGATTTATTAAAAAATGCACACAGAGGGCATCTTAGAGATGTCCCCTGTATTTTAGCCAATTGTTTAGTGCAGGACTGACTGGTCTGTGCCAGCCTGCTGCTGAGAGACGAGTTTCTGACCCCATGTGGTGAGAGCCTTTGTGCTCTCTGAGGACAGAAACAAAGCCTGCTCTGGGTGAAGGTGCTTCACACCTCCCCCCTGCAGGAACTGTAACACCTAGCAGTGAGCTTCAAAGGCTCAAGCTTCGTGTTACAATGCCCCAGGGCACTCCAGCTAGTGGAGATGCCCGCCCCCTGGACACAGCCCCCACTTTTGGCGGCAAGTCCAGGAGAGATAATGAGAAAAACATGGAGGAGTCACTGGCCAGTCAGGACAGCCCCTAAGGTGTCCTGAGCTGAGGTGACTCTGACTTTTAGAAATACTCCATCTTGCAGATGGAGGAGTTCCCCAATAGGGATAGGAATGTGACCCCCTCCCCTTGGGAGGAGGCACAAAGAGGGTGTACCCACCCTCAGGGCTAGTAGCCATTGGCTACTAACCCCCCAGACCTAAACACGCCCCCCCTGAACCTAAGAATTTAGATTCCTGCAACTACAAGAAGAAGAGGACTGCTGAGCTGAAAGACCCCTGCAGAAGAAGAAAAGAAGACACCAACTGCTTTGGCCCCAGTCCTACCGGCCTGTCTCCTGCCTTCTAAAGAACCCTGCTCCAGCGACGCTTTCCCCAGGACCAGCGACCTCTGAATCCTCAGAGGACTGCCCTGCTTCAAGAGGAACAAGAAACTCCCGAGGACAGCGGCCCTGTTCCAAAAAGACTGCAACTTTGTTTCAGAGGAGCAGATTTAAAGACCCCTGCAATCCCCGCAAGAAGCGTGAGACTTGCAGCACTGCACCCGGCGACCCCGACTCGACTGGTGGAGAACCAACACCTCAGGGAGGACCCTCCGGCGACTCCAAGACCGTGAGTAACCAAAGTTGTCCCCCTTGAGCCCCCACAGCGACGCCTGCAGAGGGAATCCCGAGGCTCCCCCTGACCGCGACTGCCTGACTCTAAAATCCCGGTGGCTGGAAAAGACCCTGCACCCGCAGCCCCCAGCACCTGAAGGATCGGAACTTCAGTGCAGGAGTGACCCCCAGGAGGCCCTCTCCCTTGCCCAGGTGGTGGCTTCCCCGAGGAGCCCCCCCCCTTGCCTGCCTGCATCGCTGAAGAGACCCCTTGGTCTCCCATTGATTTACAATGGAAACCCGACGCGTGTTTGCACACTGCACCCGGCCGCCCCAGTGCCTCTGAGGGTGTACTTTTTGTGTGAGCTTGTGTCCCCCCCGGTGCCCTACAAAACCCCCCTGGTCTGCCCCCCGAAGACGCGGGTACTTACCTGCTGGCAGACTGGAACCGGGGCAGCCCCTTCTTTCCATTGAAGCCTATGCGTTTTGGGCACCACTTTGAACTCTGCACCTGACTGGCCCTGAGCTGCTGGTGTGGTGACTTTGGGGTTGCTCTGAACCCCCAACGGTGGGCTACCTTGGACCCCAATTTGAACCCCGTAGGTGGTTTATTTACCTGCAAGAACTACCATTACTTTACCTCCCCCAGGAACTGTGAAAATTGCACTGTGTCCACTTTTAAAACAGCTAAATGTGTTTTATGTAAAAAGTATATATGCTATTGTGATTATTCAAAGTTCCTAAAGTACTTACCTGCAATACCTTTCAAATGAGATATTACATGTAGAATTTGAACCTGTGGTTCTTAAAATAAACTAAGAAAATATATTTTTCTATAACAAAACCTATTGGCCTGGAATTGTCTCTGAGTGTGTGTTCCTCATTTATTGCCTGTGTGTATGTACAACAAATGCTTAACACTACTCCTTTGATAAGCCTACTGCTCGACCACACTACCACAAAATAGAGCATTAGTATTATCTCTTTTTGCCACTATCTTACCTCTAAGGGGAACCCTTGGACTCTGTGCATACTATTCCTTACTTTGAAATAGTGCATACAGAGCCAACTTCCTACATTGGTGGATCAGCGGTGGGGTACAAGACTTTGCATTTGCTGGACTACTCAGCCAATACCTGATCACACAACAAATTCCAAAAATTGTCATTAGAAATTGATTTTTGCAATTTGAGCTATTTTTCTAAATTCTTAAAAGTCCTGCTAGGGCCTTGTGTTAGTCCCTGTTTAGCATTTCTTTTAGAGTTTAAAAGTTTTGTGAAAGTTTGAATTAGATTCTAGAACTAGTTTTAGATTCTTAAAAAGTATTCCAACTTTTAGAAACATAATGCCTGGTGCAGATGTGAATGTGGAGGAACTCGACCTCACACCTTACCTCCATATTAAGATGAGGGAGCTAAGGTCACTCTGCAAAATAAAGAAAATCACAATTGGCTTAAGACCCTCCAAACAACAGCTCCAGGAGCTTTTGTCAGAGTTTGAAAAAGCCAACCCCTCTGAGGATGACAACCCAGAGGAGGATGTTAGTGACTTGGAGGAGAATTCCCCCCTTCCAGTCCTAACTAGGGAACCCAGGGACCCTCAATCCCTGATTCCAACTGTGATAGTCAGAGATGCTGCTACCCTCACAGGAGGGGCCAGTACCTCTGAAATCACTGAGGATAGCCTCAGTGAAGAGGACATCCAGTTAGCCAGGATGGCCAAAAGATTGGCTTTGGAAAGACAGATCCTAGCCATAGAAAGGGAAAGACAAGAGATGGGTCTAGGTCCCATCAATGGTGGCAGCAACATAACTAGGGTCAGAGATTCTCCTGACATGTTAAAAATCCCTAAAGGGATTGTGACTAAATATGAAGATGGTGATGACATCACCAAATGGTTCACAGCTTTTGAGAGGGCTTGTGTAACCAGAAAAGTGAACAAATCTCACTGGGGTGCTCTCCTTTGGGAAATGTTCACTGGAAAGTGTAGGGATAGACTCCTCACACTCTCTGGAAAAGATGCAGAATCCTATGACCTCATGAAGGCTACCCTGATTGAGGGCTTTGGATTCTCCACTGAGGAGTACAGGATTAGGTTCCGGGGGGCTCAAAAATCCTCGAGCCAGACCTGGGTTGATTTTGTTGACTACTCAGTGAAAACACTGGATGGTTGGGTAACTGGAAATGAAGTGCATGACTATGTTGGGCTTTATAATTTGTTTATGAAAGAACACATTTTAAGTAACTGCTTCAATTAAAATTTGCATCAGTATCTGGTAGACCTAGGTCCAATTTCTCCCCAAGAATTGGGAAAGAAGGCAGACCACTGGGTCAAGACTAGGGCAACCAAAACTTCCACTGGGGGTGACCAAAAGAAAGGTGTTATAAAGCTTCCCCAGGAGAAAGTGGGTGACACTAGAAATAAAGAAAAAGAGTCCTCTGTAGGCCCCCAAAAACCAGACCAGGTGGGTGGGCCCTGAGACACAACCCAAAACAAAGGTGGGTACCAGGGTAAGAACTGGGATGCCACTAAGGCATGGTGCCATAACTGTAGACAGACAGGGCACCACACCAAGGACACTTCTTGTCCCAAAAACAAACCCCCTAGCAAAATCCCAGGGGTGACCAGTGTAGCCATTGGGGATGACTCCTCAGATGAGGAGGTCTTCATAGCCTTCAACTGGAAAAAGGGCCCAACAGGTGAGTTGGAGATTCCAGAGGGAAGTAGACACTTCCACCACCTACTGGTGAATGGAATTCCAGCCACTGCCCTGAGAGACACTTGTGCCAGTCACACTATTATGCATGACAGGCTTGTGTTCTCAAACCAGAACATCCCAGGTGAGATGGCCAGAGTAAGAGTTAGCCCAGACAGGGTCACTGATAGGTCTGTGGCTTTTGTGCCCATAGAAGTGGGTGGGACTTTTAGCTGGAGAAGGGTGGTAGTCAGTACAGACCTCCCCCTTGATTGTCTCCTTGGAAATGACTACCCAGAGGTTAGTCAGAGCCCAAGAGAGGAACTGGTCCAGCGCCAGTCCTCTCCCAAGGATTCTGGAGTTCCTGCCTCTGCAGTAAATGCAAGTAGGCCCCAGAAGAAAAAGAAAAGAAAACAGTGTAGGAAGGGCGGACAACCTTTAGCCAAGGTTCCAGCAAGCCAAGGCGATTCTGCTCTAGTAGGGGAGAACTCCAAAAGTGGCACTGGTAAAGTCCAACCTGACCCACAAGAAGTCCTGGCTAGTCAGGAAACTGTTAAGCCTGAGAGGGTGGCTCCTCAGCTAACAGAAGAAAGAGTGGAAGAAGGGTGTTTACTACAAGGTATGGTAACCCCCCACTCTAATACAGCAGACAGGCACCTGAACCCAAAGAAGCCTGTAACTTAGCCCCTTCCCTTGTAGGTGAAGAGCTAAAGGTGTGGTTCAGGGCACTGACAGCTGTCAGTGGCCTCTGCTGGGTGTTAGCCTTTATGGCTGCACTATCCTTGGCATGGTGGTCTGACCCCATACCAAATAGCAAGTTAGGCCCCCTGACCCTGTTGGTCATGGTGGGGTTACTCCAGCTCTGGGTAACCTCTTTGGGTAAGCTAGGGGTGACCCTGGCTAAGATAAGATTAGCAGAGGTGGATACCTCTAACCCCAAAATAGAAAGAATGGGTGGAGACATTAAAGATACAGACAAGAGGCAGTTCAGATTAAGTCCTATCACTGTGGAAGTGGGTCAGTTCCCCAGAGGGAATGACCTGAACAGGAGGATGTAAGGCAGAGTAGGCCCTGCAACAAACCAGCCTATTTCCTCTACTCTTCCTCGCCTGACAGACTAGGAAGACTCTCCCAGCTTTGGCTGAGTCTCCTGGCCTGTGGGCTGGGGGGGGTTTGTGTAAAGAAATGGCTCCCTGTTGCAGTTACCCCCCACTTTTTGCCTGATACTGATGCTGACTTGACTGAGAAGTGTGCTGGGACCCTGCTAACCAGGCCCCAACACCAGTGTTCTTTCACCTAAAATGTACCATTGTTTCCACAATTGGCACCCCCTGGCATCTAGGTAAGTCCCTTGTAACTGGTACCCCTGGTACCAAGGGCCCTGATGCCAGGGAAGGTCTCTAAGGACTGCAGCATATCTTATGCCACCCTGGGGACCCCTCACTCAGCACAGACACCCTGCTTGCCAGCTTGTGTGTGCTAGTGGAGATAAAATGACTAAGTCGACATGGCACTCCCCTCAGGGTGCCATGCCAACCTCATACTGTCTGTGGCATAGGTAAGTCACCCCTCTAGCAGGCCTTACAGCCCTAAGGCAGGGTGCACTATACCACAGGTGAGGCATAGGTGCATGAGCCCTATGCCCCTACAGTGTCTAAGCAAAACCTTAGACATTGTAAGTGCAGGGTAGCCATAAGAGTATATGGTCTGGGAGTCTGTCAAAAACGAACTCCACAGCTCCATAATGGCTACACTGAATACTGGGAAGTTTAGTATCAAACTTCTCAGAATAATAAACCCACACTGATGCCAGTGTTGGATTTATTAAAAAATGCACACAGAGGGCATCTTAGAGATGTCCCCTGTATTTTACCCAATTGTTCAGTGCAGGACTGACTGGTCTGTGCCAGCCTGCTGCTGAGAGACGAGTTTCTGACCCCATGCGGTGAGAGCCTTTGTGCTCTCTGAGGACAGAAACAAAGCCTGCTCTGGGTGGAGGTGCTTCACACCTCCCCCCTGCAGGAACTGTAACACCTAGCAGTGAGCTTCAAAGGCTCAAGCTTCGTGTTACAATGCCCCAGGGCACTCCAGCTAGTGGAGATGCCCGCCCCCTGGACACAGCTCCCACTTTTGGCGGCAAGTCCAGGAGAGATAATGAGAAAAACAAGGAGGAGTCACTGGCCAGTCAGGACAGCCCCTAAGGTGTCCTGAGCTGAGGTGACTCTGACTTTTAGAAATCCTCCATCTTGCAGATGGAGGATTCCCCCAATAGGGATAGGAATGTGACCCCCTCCCCTTGGGAGGAGGCACAAAGAGGGTGTACCCACCCTCAGGGCTAGTAGCCATTGGCTACTAACCCCCCAGACCTAAACACGCCCTTAAATTTAGTATTTAAGGGCTCCCCTGAACCTAAGAATTTAGATTCCTGCAACTACAAGAAGAAGAGGACTGCTGAGCTGAAAGACCCCTGCAGAAGAAGAAAAGAAGACACCAACTGCTTTGGCCCCAGTCCTACCGGCCTGTCTCCTGCCTTCTAAAGAACCCTGCTCCAGCTATGCTTTCCCCAGGACCAGCGACCTCTGAATCCTCAGAGGACTGCCATGCTTCAAGAGGAGCAAGAAACTCCCGAGGACAGCGGCCCTGTTCCAAAAAGACTGCAACTTTGTTTCAGAGGAGCAGATTTAAAGACCCCTGCAATCCCCGCAAGAAGCGTGAGACTTGCAGCACTGCACCCAGCGACCCCGACTCGACTGGTGGAGAACCAACACCTCAGGGAGGACCCTCCGGCGACTCCAAGACCATGAGTAACCAAAGTTGTCCCCCCTGAGCCCCCACAGCGACGCCTGCAGAGGGAATCCCGAGGCTCCCCCTGACCGCGACTGCCTGACTCTAAAATCCCGACGGCTGGAAAAGACCCTGCACCCGCAGCCCCCAGCACCTGAAGGATCGGAACTTCAGTGCAGGAGTGACCCCCAGGAGTCCCTCTCCTTTGCCCAGGTGGTGGCTACCCCGAGGAGCCCCCCCCTTGCCTGCCTGCATCGCTGAAGAGACCCCTTGGTCTCCCATTGATTTACATTGGAAACCCGACGCGTGTTTGCACACTGCACCCGGCCGCCCCAGTGCCCCTGAGGGTGTACTTTTTGTGTGAGCTTGTGTCCCCCCCGGTGCCCTACAAAACCCCCCTGGTCTGCCCCCCGAAGACGCGGGTACTTACCTGCTGGCAGACTGGAACCGGGGCACCCCCTTCTTTCCATTGAAGCCTATGCGTTTTGGGCACCACTTTGAACTCTGCACCTGACCGGCCCTGAGCTGCTGGTGTGGTGACTTTGGGGTTGCTCTGAACCCCCAAAGGTGGGCTACCTTGGACCCCAATTTGAACCCCGTAGGTGGTTTACTTACCTGCAAGAACTACCATTACTTTACCTCCCCCAGGAACTGTGAAAATTGCACTGTGTCCACTTTTAAAACAGCTAAATGTGTTTTATGTAAAAAGTATATATGCTATTGTGATTATTCAAAGTTCCTAAAGTACTTACCTGCAATACCTTTCAAATGAGATATTACATGTAGAATTTGAACCTGTGGTTCTTAAAATAAACTAAGAAAATATATTTTTCTATAACAAAACCTATTGGCCTGGAATTGTCTCTGAGTGTGTGTTCCTCATTTATTGCCTGTGTGTATGTACAACAAATGCTTAACACTACTCCTTTGATAAGCCTACTGCTCGACCACACTACCACAAAATAGAGCATTAGTATTATCTCTTTTTGCCACTATCTTACCTCTAAGGGGAACCCTTGGACTCTGTGCATACTATTCCTTACTTTGAAATAGTGCATACAGAGCCAACTTCCTACACATGCGCAGCTACATTGTATTCCCCCAGGTGGATGAATTGGCCACAGTAAAGGCTGTCTTCTATGCAATGGGACATATCCCCAACATCATTGGTACTATTGATGGTACACATATTGCCTTTGTCCCACCCCGGAGAAATGAACAGGTGTTCAGAAATCGATAGAGCTCTCACTCTCTGAATGTGCAGATGGTGTGTTTGGCGGACCAGTACATCTCCCATGTCAATGCAAAATATCCTGGCTCTGTGCATGATGCCTTTGTATTGAAGAATAGCAGCATCCCATATGTGATGTCCCAACTCTAGAGGCACAGGGTGTGGCTAATAGGTGAGCCCATGGTCCCCACCCAGTTGATGTAGGTATATGGGTGTGGGGTTGGCCCTAAGGGTGAGTGTGCGGCTAACAGGTAGCCCTCGATATTTACAGGTGACTCTGGTTACCCCAACCTCTCATGGCTACTGACCCCAGTGAGGAATCCCAGGACAAGGGCAGAGGAACAGTACAATGAGGCACATGGGCGAACAAGGAGGATCAATGAGCGCACCTTTGGCCTCCTGAAGGCCAGATTCCGGTGCCTCCATCTGACAGGTGGATCCCTCTACTACCCACCCAAGAAGGTCTGCCAGATCATCGTTGAATGTTGCACAACCTGGCCTTCAGACGCCAGGTGCCTTTTCTGCAGGAGGATGAGCCTGTAGATGGTCGTGTGGCAGCAGTGGAGCCTGTGGACAGTGACGAAGAGGAGGCAGAGGAAGAGGATGTGGACAACAGAACTACTATAATTCAACAGTACTTCCAGTGACACGCAGGTAAGACACTGTAACTTCACCTTCCATTGCAGATTTGTGTTGGGTCAGGTATAAAACAATGGAATCTACGTTTGTGGCCGACAAGTTGTGGTCCCCTCCCAACCCCCACCACTGTTAGTAAGAATTTGGGTATTATCTTTGACGATCAACTATCTTTTAAATGTAAGGTGAACCATACTGTAAAGATATGTTTATGGCTGATCAAAATGTTAAAGAAAGTTTTTCCTTATCTTTAACATGAATGGAAGGTCTCAGCCACTCTAGCTCTGGTTATGTCCAAAGTAGATTACTGTAATGCCCTTTTTCTTAATCAAGACAAAGCCTCGCTGAATAAGCTACAATTTGTCTAGAACTCGGCGGCCAGAGCTGTTCTTAATCTTTCTCGCTGGATTTCAGTCAAAAGTAGCCTTAGACAGTTACATTGGCTTCCGGTGGCTCAGCGGATTACTTTTAAATCTCTCTGCTTGACCTACAAAGCAGTTCATGGCATTGGTCCTCAATATCTGACCACTAAGCTCTGTTGGTACGAACGCAAGAGACATCTCAGGTCATCCAAAGCCTACAGAATTCAGGTTCCGCAGATCAACAGAGCTAAGTGGGGTGATAAAGCGTTCACCGTAGCGGCAGCTAAATGTTGGAACTTACTTCCTTTGAATATTAGGTCAGAATCTAGTTACTTATGCTTTAGGAAACTGATTAAAACATGGCTTTTTCATTGTTAGCCTCTTTATAGGCTCTCCTTGCTGGTCTCAATTTTTTCTGGTGTCCCTCCTGATGGTTTTTGGCGTTCACTTCACCTTATGCTAGCGCTTCGATGCTCTTTGTGAGCCGGAATGCACTCTATAAATTCAATATACATACATACATACGATTTTCCTATTTCGATGGCCACTTACTATACCCTTTGGCATCTCTATTTTCAGATATCTGTATCCCACTGTGGCTCCTGGTGTGTTTACTGCTGCCCACTACAGGTCATACCTATGTAAATATAACTGTACATTTGAATTGCAATGTTTACAGCTTGTTAAACTAATCCATATTTCAATTAATTGACAGAATCAATACTTGTATTAGTTCCAAGGTTGTCTATTTCTATGATAATAGGTGTAGGGGGTATTGCAATGGGTTGGGTTGATGGTGGAGGAATGTCCAGGATGGAGTCAAGTCTATTGGTATCACAGATGCATTGTCTAAGGGTACATAGGGAGTGGGGCAATGGCAGTTCAAGGTGGACAGGGTGATAGAGTGGACACAAGGGTAACATTCAGGGGAGTCTTATTTCCTGGTAGGGGTCTTGGCAATGTTCTCTGGCTTCTGCCTGGATCACAGGGACCTTTTGCGTGGTGGTTCTCCTTCTGCAAGGGGAGGGGTGCTGGTGGCATGTTGTTCTTGTAGCAGGGCCTCCTGTCCACTAGTGTTGGTGGAGGTGGAGGGCTGTTCTTTGGTGTGGCTAGAGTCAGGGGCCCATTGGTGTACCACTGCCTCCCTCATGGTGTTGGCCATGTCTGCCACCAGCCCTGCAATGGTGACCAGGGTGGTGTGGATGTCTCTCAGGTCCTCCCTGATCCCCAGGTACTGTCCCTCCTGCCGCCGATGGGTCTCCTGCAGCTTGGCCAGTATCTGGCCCATCGTCTCCTGGGAATGGTGGTATGCTCCCAGGGTGTTGGTGAGTGCCTCGTGGAGAGTCGGTTCCCTGGGCCAGTCCTCCCCCTGTCGCACAGCAGTCCTCCCAGCTTCCCTGTTGTCCTGTGCCTCTGTCCCCTGAACTGTGTGCTCACTGCCACTGACCCCAGCTCCCTGATCATTCTGTGTTTGTGGGCTGGCCTGGGGTCCCTGTAGTGGTGGACACACTTGTGATTGACGTGTCCTGGGGACAGAGGGATGGGCCCACTGGGTGGGTGCTGTGCTGGTGTTTCCTGAGTGGGGAGGCTATGTGGTGGTTTGGGACTGTGGCTGGGTCACCGACTGTCTGGAGGTCCCTGATGGGCCTGGCTGGTCATCCTTATCCAGGCGTGTAGAGCTGCTGTCATCACTGTGGGCCGCTTCTGGGGAGGAAAGGATGTTGCTGGCACCTCCTCTCCGCTGACGTTGTGTGGGGGTCCTGTGGGGATGTAAATGCAGTGTAATTGTTTCTGCATGTGACATCTTGTGCATGGGTATGTTTACCTCTATGGTTGTTATCACCAAGGCAGCTTTGGCTTGTGTGAGTTGTGATTTGGTTGGCTAAGTGATTGTCACTAGTGTGCATGCTGTGGTGATGGGTGTCCATGCAGGTCTGTGATGGCAGTCCATGCATTGGTATTGCATGCAGGGCTTTGTATTGGGATGGGTGGGTTGCGATGTTGGGGTATATGTGAGGTGGTGGAGTGATGGGGGTGAGGGTAGAGGTGGAAGTTTGTGATGGCAGGCAGGTAGGGAGTGCAGTAGTAAAGATTTGTCTTACCAGAGTCCAGTCCTCCTGCTACTCCTGCCAGGCCCTCAGGATGCATGATCGCCAAGACTTGCTCCTCCCATGTTTTTAGTTGTCGGGTAGGAGGTTGGGGTCCACCACCAGTCCTCTGTACAGCTATCTGGTGTCTTGCAACCAAGGAACACACCTTCCTCTGTAGGTCGTTCCACCTCTTCCTGATGTCATCCCTTGTTCTGTGGTGCTGTCTCATGGCGTTGACCCTGTCCACGACTCTCCACCATAGCTCCATCTTCCTAGCAATGGACATCTGCTGCACCTGTGATCTGAATAGCTGTGGCTCTACCCGGATGATTTCCTCCACCATGACCCTTAGCTCCTCCTCAGAAAATCTGGGGTGTCTTTGTGGTGCCATGGGTGTAGTGTGTGTGGTGTGTGTGAGGGTGTGTGGGGTGATGTGTTGGGGTGTGTGCTGTGAGGTGCGTGGATGGTGTAGGGGTGATGGTGTTCTGTGGATCTGATTTAGTGGGTGCTCATGGCGTGTCTCTCTCTCAGTTGTCAATTTTTTTTTTCATAAAGGGTTGTTGGTAGTGTGTATGTGTGTTTTATATTGTTGTGGGTGTGGGTGTGGGTGTGGGTGTGTGGTGTGTGTATGTGTGTCAGGTGTGTGTAGTTCAAAGTGTCCAATGTGGTGTTGTTTTATAAGTGTATGTGTATTTTGAGCGCTGCGGTCTGTACCGCCAATGGTTTACTGCTGTTGAATGTCCGCCGTGGTGATTCGTGGGTCATAATGCTGTGGGCATATTTCTGTTGGCGTAACAGTGTGGGTTTTGGTACCGCCATTTTATCACTGAACCTTGGTGTGGAAGACTTGTGTGTGTGTCTGTATAGTGGCGTATTTCTATGTGTGGGTCATAATACCCATAGCGGTATACCGCCGCGGTTGCGGTATGTTGTCGGCAGTCAGCATGGTGGTAAGCGGCACTTACCGCCAATGTCATAATGAGGGCTAAAGTGTTCTGTTGCAATTTAATAACCACCAGACAATCAAATGATGTGCTAAAGTAAATATTGTTCATTAACTGTGTGTTTGAGTGTGTTGTACAGCCATCCATTTGTATGGTGTCATACTTGTGGAGGATAGTAGAGTTAACTCATAGTCTGATGCCTGTGAGCTGAGGCACGTAGTATGTGCATGAGAACACAGTCAAATCCACACAGTCTATACATGCTCCATCAATGTCTACAGTCATATATCAATTCCATTGTGACATCTCACAACACACATATAAATTTCCACAATAGGCAACTGTGCCAGTGCAAGATTGTCTACCTAGTGCCAATGATGCCACGCTTGCTCCACTAGGCTAATATGCAAATGGACCAAACAGGGATGTATTCTACCATGTTTGTGTGTTGCAGTCAGATACAAACAATGGGTTCAATCCTATGACTATATTTGATGTGTGATTATTAAAACAAAACATCGGAATATGAAACATTTGCATAGAAGCAATGACTAAGTGCAAGGCAAATTCAGCCAATTTACCTTCCACTTATGCATTACAGGCCAGAGTGGCACAATGTGACTATAGATGTCCAGGTGACCATCTTGTGTGAATGCATACCTACATCCTAAGTACAAGTAACCCTATATAGCAACATATTGTGATACATGACAATAGCAAACCAGACGCATGTTGGCTAGCAAAGCTAGCCTTGTTTTCACCAAAATATAGGGAAAGATATAAGGCAATCACTATTATGTCTTGGCACTGTGCACTTGCAACACATATTCTTTCAGAGCCTATTACATACAGCAGTTGTGTGTGTACCACAAGATGATGTAGTTGTTTTTGGATATGACTCTCTGGTAACTTAAGGGATGCCCATATCAACATGTGTCATGTCTGACCAGAAACATCCATTGCAAATGCAGACAGTCGATCTGTCCCCTGGATGCCACATATACTGTAGACTGGCTGAGATTGCCTATGTATGTCACTCCCTGAGTGGGTAATGCATTTGCAAGACATTCTAGGATAACAAAGAGTACAGATATGGTTGAATGTACCACAGGCAAGTGTGGCTGATGTCTCACTACTCTTGGACCTCAGATGGCACTAGCCTCCCATCCATTTCCATGAGGGCATGACAAGTCACCCTGTGTGGCTCATCCTGGCCACATACCTTTGAAATAAATCAAGGCACCTCAATAGGCTGCCTTGATTTACTCTGTGCCATGAGTGAGTTGCCTGGGACTTGTGGGAGAGGGTGCCAGCCAACACCCATGAATATCCAAGATGACTCCTAAGAATTTATGGAATTAAACATGGTGTTGTAGAAAAAGGTTCATGCCCTCATCCAGTTAAGTTCCATCATAGTTGTCTCTGCACCTTTCTGCATATAAACCATATATGGACTTGTTTGGCATGTTCTATGTGTGCTGCAAGATGCAGCACACATGGAAATGTTAAAGCCAAGGATGATTTTAAACGTTCCTCCTTGTTACTGGAGGATGTGGACATTTCTGTCCCTACATCAGGTTTACATGACTCTAATAACCTGGATCAGTACCAAACTCCATGGGTATTGCAAGTGAACATCCACTGGAAGGCACATGCAACACCTCCTTGATCCAGAGTCATACAATACAGTGCTTCATGGTGCCTTGCCTTGTGCAATGAGAAAGAAGTTGTGTATAGGCATGCATGGTGGCTTTACATTGCACCATTAGTATGAGTGAAAGTCCTGTGCCCTCCAACGTTGACAGAAACGAGGCTCCTGTGGGACAGGACCCTTGTATATGAGCACCCCTAAGGTCAACCACTCAAGAACACACATGGCTAGATTTCAGACCATTTCATGTTATCATTGCACTATTGGTGATTTACATCCATGACACAAAATGCCAGTTGAGAATTAAAAAGCCAGTTGAGGGGCAATCTGCCATGCCTTGTGTGGGCTTGAAATAAAGTTACTGCATGTCAGTGCTTTGTGGTGCAATGCATGACACTTCATTCTGGAAGGCATTCCATAGGGGGAGCATGGGCATTTCCCTGCATCCACCCACTGACTTCATGCAATTCAAGATTTCACAACGTTTGTACCCCATGGAGGGCATTATTTCTTCACGTATCACAGAGAATTGTGTAACCATGACAGCAATATCTCTGTGACCTTCTCATTTTCTCTACCTATGTGTGCTACATAGGATGAGGGAAATGCCTGGAGAGCTTGTTCAAGTGCAGGAATGAATGCCTTCCTGCACAGAAACTTTTCTCAATGTAATGGCAGCACCCAGGCACCATGGTGCAAAGGTGCCTGTGTTAGTGCTAGGCTGCCTGCAGTACATCAGTGCAAGGAGACATAAGAAATGCAGAATATATTCATATATATGGTACAGGTCTGCCCTCTCACTTTCACGCAATGCAGCACATCAAGTTGCCTTGTTGCCTTGCATTGAGTCAATGTTTACTCAATAGATCCCTTCACATGCCAGCAAATTAGAAAATGCAGACTCTCGTTTACTACAAGTAAAGTTAGACTTTTGGTCTAGATTTACACTTTTGTTTCAAAGTTAGACTTTTGGTCTAAATTTACCTTTGTGAATCAGGCCCCATGTGTATACAACTGCATTGTTCCTAAGGATTCTCTGTACTGACATGGTTATACCTAGGTGTGTCCAAACAACGCAATTGCACTAGCCTACATTTGCTACACCTTTGTACTTTGGCCAAATTAAATTTGGAGGTGAAAAGTTTTTGAGAGATGGATGGTCAGTTTATCCTTATCTAGGAATGTTGGCCTTTAGCAAGGCACTTTGTGATATTTTATACTAAATTAACCATTATGATGATTGACCCAGTAACCCTTTGTGTGATGTATTTTCATTCCACCCCAACAGACAACATGACCCCAGAGCAAAAAAAGGCACACCTCATCCGTGCCGGCAAGTTATGTCCACATCTGCCTCTTGGCAAAGGCTTACAGGAGAATGGCCAGATCGTACTCGTAAGAAAGGGCAGTTGAAATCTGGTGCATCACACCCCAAGGCCCAGCCACACCTGCCCAGGCAGGCAAGAGTCAGAATGTGCAAGCAGACCAGGGTGGTGCATCGGAACCTATGCCTAGCAGGACCAGCAGTGCACTAGGCCCAAAACATAGTTTGACCTTTGAACAAATCATCATGAAGGACATATCTGATCTCAAACTATGGGTGACAGACCTTGAGCAAAAGGTGGACACTGTAATAAGGCTGTTACAAACTGTGCAGTAGGCTATGGACCAGCTATGTGCTCATTTGCAGGCCACAGAGACCATTTCTGCCCTTCCCTATGTTTCAATTATATTTTTCTGTTTTTATAGGATATTTTAGGAATAGTTAGTGTAGGTATAGACTATTAGAGTAGATTTAAGATTTTAGATGTGTAGAGTAAGCTAAGTTCAGATAAAGATAATTTTAGATGTTTTTGTATAATATAGTGTAGTTTAAGTAGGATAGTTAGGTTAGTGCAGGTTAGGTAGTTTTAGATATGATAAGTTGTAAAATTATATTGAATATCATTCTTTTCTACATACAAGTCTACATTATGATGTGCTATGTAGGTGAACGCATATCTTCAGAGGTTATGGTAAGTACATGCAGTTTGTTTGCTAGCAGTGTTTGTGGACAAGTGTGACTAGGTGAAAGACGTATGGACAGGAATCTGTCAGGTTGGGCATGGAATCACTTAAGGGATCTGCAAACATAGTTGGGCACTGTAAATGGCACTCTCAATGTGAATGGATGGATAGGACAAAGCAGGTATTCACATTCTGTTGCTCTGTGTGGATACGTCTGGCAACAGGCATTGAAGCAATAGTGATGTCAAATCATTGTCACTAATCAAGGAGTTTTGGGGTCACACAATGATGCCAAACCCTTGCACACTAACCCTTGCATTATTTGCTTACTACAGCAGTGTTGTTTGCTGCCTAATATCTATGGATGTTCT
Source organism: Pleurodeles waltl (assembly GCF_031143425.1). Lineage (NCBI taxonomy): Eukaryota > Metazoa > Chordata > Amphibia > Caudata > Salamandridae > Pleurodeles > Pleurodeles waltl. Next base: position 1,786,727,585 of record NC_090444.1, on the reverse strand, counting down.
CTCTCCAGTGCTTTAACTTCATTACTATTAACATTGGCTGCATGCTACTTGTTGCACTTCATGGTTGTGACCTTAATGAAGATTGAGTTACTTAATGCATTCAATAACTATTGGATGTGTTAAAGACCTTCAGAATCATAATTCCAAACCCATGCAAAAACAGGAGGTTACATGTTTACATAAAGTGTTCCTCAGCTGAAATGGAAGGCATTCCATTTCGGAGTAAGAGTGTAGACAGGACCCGCTCTCAGAATGCATCTTCCGAGTTATTTTAAATAGAAGGGCTGAGGCTGACCTGTAAGTTCATGTCGGAGTGTAATTACTCAGTTTTGTCTTCAGAAAAAGAGGTCTTAAAGGTTCAAAATATATGATATTCTCATCAACACGCTAGCCCACAGAAATCCAAAGGAGAATTTAATGGGCTGATGTCAAACAGCTGATGTGCTTCAGGAACATCAGTAGTCACTCTTTACTTTTCTGTGGGACTGGTTTCTCTTTATATGAATCTGTTGCAAGGTCAAAGTGTCCTTGATGAGTCCCGATGAGATATCAGGGCTACTGCCCCATAGTTCATCTGAGTGTTATTGGGTATGGAATAGGATGAAAGAGAGACCAAAGTTAGAAATGACCAGTGTTACACACAACCAAAAACTGGGGCTTGAAAGTGAGGTTTCATTAAAAAGTATGCCCAAGCTATGCATGTTTGAGAATGCAGTGGGACAATTATTAATTAATGAAATAAAGCAAGATAAATAAGCAGTAAAAAAGCTAGGTGTGGGCAGATCCTGGTGGGACGCTAGAACAGAAATGAGGCTGGTATTACACATAACTTACAGTCTGTAAGAAACATACATGCATCGTCTTATTACTTCAGTCCTTCTGCATTCTATAAGGATGAGCTTTTTAATTCCTGAATAGAAAAGATAACATTATTTCTTATGTCTTTTTGCTCTTCTTTTTTCCTTTTGAAGAAGGTAAATGTGTTATACCTTATTCCTTAGTTTGTAGATGTGTGCTCATCTGTGAAATCACATTAGATCAGTCATAGAAGAATTGTGTTTCCTAAAAGTTGTATCATAGTTAGAGATTGTGAGTTAAGGATCCTTCGAGCTAAGTCTCCTCCGCGTTAAGCCTCCTGTTCTACCATCATGAATTGCAATCAAGGGAACATATTAATTTAATCACTTCTCAAAATGGCAATAGATTGGCCAGTGCTCTCTTGTGGTTTTCCACTATAGGTAGAACTACTTGACTTGTGATACTTTTGTTCATTCCCTCAACTGCTTGTTTATCCCTGGCTCTTGACACAACCATAATCCCTTTCACTACCCACTACAGTACCACAACGGACAGGTTCTAAAATGACAGCATTCCTCTTGATGCCTTTCACTTCTACTAGTTAGCCATACACTATTGTTCTCTTCTATTACCTAGCAATCAGTCCGTGCATTATCTCTGTCCATAACATCTCCTCTTTTGGTGTGATTTGATTTGCTATCCTGCATTTCTTTATCATGCTTTCTGATTCTTACACTATTATGCAACTCATTTTGCATTCCTTTCTTATCACCGAACCATACTAAGGCCCTCATTACAACCCTGGTGGTCGGTGATAAAGTGGAGGTAATACTGCCAACAGGCAGGCGGTAATTACCGCCAGATTATAACCATGGTGGAAAGAGCTCAGATAGACGGCCACTTTACCACGCCGACCACCAACACGGAAACAACAGGCACCACGGCGGTAGCCGCCTACATCCAGGCGGAAGTCAATGTTTCACCCACCGTATTAAGACCCTGTAATCCTCCACCTTTTCCGGGGCGATACCAATGACATCAAAAGCCTAGAGGAAACATTGCACAGAAGGGAAACGACTCACCTTTGGAGACACAGGGAACAACAACGCCGCCATGGAGCCTGAGCTGCAGATCTTTCCAATGATTTTCTACATCCTGTTCCACCACGAGCACCAACGACGGCGAAGACGACCACGGTGAGTACAGTCGCCTAGCACACAGGGGAGGGAGGGAGGAAAAAGAGAGTGACACACACACGCAAAAACACCCCCACCCACAACACCATACACACAATCAGATGCACAAGAAACATATTTACCCCTTACCTCTCAGGAATAATGCAAGGACAACATGAATAGACGAAAGTGAGTGTAATGATATAATTTCATAAAAAATACGTACATCAAATCTAAATGTATATTCATATTTACAAATCAAGGGGCACAGCCCAATCCTCAACGTGCGTGGGCCACAGGGCCACATCACAAAGTCCAAGGCCCCACTTGGCTCCTGCAACAACACAGAGAGAACACTGCAGGGGCATCCGTTCGAAAATAGGCAGGCACCTTATGGGGATGGGGAGCGGAGGGCACCTCAGCCGGCAGATGGAACAAAATCACTGGTCCTGGAGGGGGCAACATGCCCATTGCTCTTTGTCCTGGGGAGTGCAAGGCCACAGTCCCTCAAGCGGGTGACTTGCCCACATGCTCTGGAGAGGGCAACATGCCCATTGCTCTTGATCCTGGAAGTGCAAGGCCACAGTCTCTCAAGTGGGTGACTTGCCCACATGCTCTGGAGGGGGCAACATGCCGTGTGCTTGGTCCTGGAAAGTGCAAGGCCACAGTCTCTTGAGTGGATGACTTGCCCTCATGCTCTGGAGGTGGCAACATGCCCTGTGCTTGGTCCTGGGAAGGGCAAGGCCACAGTCTTTCAAGTGGGTGCCATACCCACTGGTTCTGGAGGGGGCATTGTGTCCTGTGATCTTCATCCTGGGGATGGGGTGAGTGGGTGCATACCCACTGGTTCTGGACGGGGCATCATGCCCTGTGATCTTCATCCTGTGGAGGATGGGGTGAGTGGGAGCCAAACCCACTGGTCCTGGAGGGGGCATCTTGCCCTGTGCTTCTGATCCTGGGGAGAGCAAGGTCACAGTCACCCAGCTTGGTGTCATACCCACAGGATTTGCAGGGAGCAGGCTGCACAACAGCCCATGGAGGCAGGTCTACAGAATGTCCGCAGGTGGTGACGGCTGCTCAGTGGTGGCAGTGGTGTTGCTGGTGATGCTGGTGGTGGTGGTTGTAGGGGGATGCTCCAGCCAATCCCCTGCAGCCTTGGACAGCTGCTCAGTGGTGGCAGTGGTGTTGCTGGTGATGCTGGTGGTGGCAATTGTGGGGGGAAGCTCCAGCCCATCCCCTGCAGCCTCGGACGGCTGGCCACTGCTGGTGGCGGTGCTGCTGCTGCTGGTGGTTGTAGTTGTGGGGGGAAGCTCCAGCCCATCCCCTGCAGCCTTGAACGACTGCACAACCGTCGTTGGTGGTGGGGGATCCGGCTGAGGCCCTGCACCAGGCTCCTTCTCCTTCCTGCCTGCTGGTGCAAGCCCCTGGCCCTTTCTGGCAGCAGTTGGGGATGGCTCCTTGCTCTTCAGGGCAGCAGCTTTTGCAGACCTTCTGCCCTTCCTGCCAGCAGCTGGAGCTGGCTCATGGCCCTTCCTGGCAGCAGCATGGGATGGCTCCTTGCCCTTCCTAGCAGCAGCTGGGGATGGCTCCTTGCCCTTCCTGGCAGCACTTGGGGCAGGCCCCCTTTCCGTGAGGCTGGCTGGTGGCCTGGATCCTTTACCACCGCTAGTTGCTGTGGACACTACTGGGCATGTCGATTGGGTTGCTGAGGTGCTTGCCTGGGTTTTACACACCCTGGCCAGATGTGAAGGAAGGGGGGGAAGGGTAGGGAAGAGGTCAATGGTGGAGAGGTAAAACTTCTTAGGGACATTGGGGTGGGAAGAGGGAGAAGGTTTGGGAGTGGAGGAAGGGGGATTGGTTCTGGGAGGTGTCTGTCTGCTGTGTTTGGGTGCAGGTGCATGGGCTGGATGCTGTTGTAAGGTGGATGGCTGTTGGGTGTCTGAGTGCTTGCGTTTGTGTACCTTGGGAGGGGGGGCACAGACACAGTGGGAGAGGACACAGGTGATGTGCAAGGCCGATGGGGTGGTGTCTGCCAGTGAAGTGTGTGTTCTGCTAGGTGTGCTGTTGATGGCGGTAATGGCTGAGGATGTAGTGCATGCAGGTGTGGGTGTAAACGGAACTGGGAGGGAGGTGAGGAGGAGGAGGAGGGGGACACAGTGGAGGCAGTGGATGTTGGTATGTCTGCATCTGGATAGTGTTTGTGTGATGAAGTGTGGTGCTTGTGTTTTCCTGAACCACTCTTGTGTGTTGTCTTGTGTGCATGCTGGTCTACCTGTGTGCTTGGGATAGGTTGGGGTTGAGGGGAATGGGATTGGGTAGAGGGAGTTGGAGGGGGGATGGCTGCCATCAGAGAGGAGGCTAGAGCTTGCATTGATCTCTGTTGGGCCCGCCAAGCCAGTGTGAATGCCCTCCAGAAATGCATTGGCTTGTTGCATTTGGGCTGCCAGTCCCTGGATGGCATTCACAATGGTTGACTGCCCAACAGAGATGGATCTCAGGAGGTCAATAGCCTCCTCACTCAGGGCAGCAGGGCTAACTGGGGCAGAGCCTGGGGTGCCTGGGGTGAAGGAGATGCCCACTCTCCTGGGTGAGCGGGCATGGGCAACTCGAGGGGCTGCTGGGAGGGTGGTGCTGGTCCGGGGGTGGTGGCTGTACCTGTAGCTGGGGTGGTCACAGAGGTGTCCACCACCACCAGGGAGCTTCCATCAGAGGAGGTATCTGTGTCTGGGACCTACTCTGCGATGTCGGGCCTGGCCTAGGGGCACCCACAGACACACATCCCCCACCCGGATACCACCCTACCATGCGTAAGTTGTAATGATGGGCACTGTACTCACCACTTTGTGGCTGCTGTGATGCCCTCAAGCGCCCATCCAGCTCCGGATAGGCCACCGCCAGAGTGTGGGACATAAGGGGGGTCAGGGTTTGACGGGCACCCCTTCCTCATTGGAAGGCCATCCCCATCTTGGCCTCTGCCGTCTTCCATGCCCAGCGTCTCGGGTCCTCCCACGTTTGCGCCAGTGGGTGCTCCGCCTGCCGTGGACTCCCAGGGTCCGCACGTCCTTGGTGAAGGCACGCCATATACCCTTCTTTTGATGGGCGCTGAACTGCAGAGAAAATACAGACAGGGAAAGTTATTACATAGACCATCCTGCCTTTTACACTCATGGCCCACCATACCCCTTCCCATCCCTATTTGCACTGACATGGCCTAGCACACAAGCTGCACGTCGACAGGGGACATACATCAACCCCCCACAAACGAGGCCTTCACAAACACCACTCCATGGATTCATGCCCCATGCATTGTGCTCACAGTGTACTCGTCTGTTGATCTGGAGGCCTATACAGCAGTCGGTACTGGGGTGTGACGCCATCCACCAGTCACTCCAACTCTGCCGAGGTGAAGGCAGGGGCCCTTTCCCCAGTCACATGAGCCATGGAAGGTTCCAGACACAGGTCACATCAACACATGCAGTGTAGGTCCTCTCCTGTTGAAGCTCAGGTAGCAAGTGAATGAGCAGATAGAAAATGGCGGTGACGTCCATGGCGGTGCATACTGTTACCGCCGGCGTACATCACCAATGGCCACTGTACCCCCATAGGGGCCAATATTATCCAATGAGGTGTTGCACGGCGGTTCCCGACCGCCTCCCACAACGGCGTACAAGGTCAGCAGAATTACCTCACTTCCACCTGTCCATCCACACAGGACAGGCGGACGCCATTTCAAAGGGGAAGCAGGCCTTGGATTACAACTGCGTCAAAGTTCACAATTGTACAATCTGTACAAATGCAACATACAAGTCATGCATTGTACTGTTGTGGCTCCAATGTACAGTTTATGACCACCTCCTCACTATTTTGCCCCCTAGATTGCAACCGCTGTGGATGAATGGGAGATAGAGACATACACCCATGTACAGACCCCTGGTAGACTTGGCAACAATGGAGGACAGGCACCTTATCCTCACCTACAGACTTGACAGGGCCACAATCACGGAGCTGTGTGCCCAACTGGAGCCTGGCCTGATATCTGCTATCCGTCACCCCACCGGGATCCCCCCTCTTGTGTAAGTCCTCTCAGTTCTCCATTTACTGGTAACTGGTTCTTTCCAAGTGACAGTGGGCTTGGCAGCAGGACTGTCACAGCCAATGTTCTCAATAGTGCTGACCAGAGTGTTGTCTGCCCTGATTAAACACATGTGCAGCTACATTGTTTTCCCCCAAGTGGATGTTTTGGCCACAGTGAAGGCTGACTACTATGCAATGGGACATATCCCCAACATAATTGGGGTGATTGATGGAACACATATTGCATTTGTCCCTCCCCCGGCAAAATGAACAGGTCTACAGAAATCGAAAAAGTTTTCATTCAATGAATGTGCAGATGGTGTGCCTGGCAGACCAGTACATCTCCCACGTCAATGCGAAGTATCCTGGGTCTGTGCATGATGCCTTTATCCTGAGGAATAGCAGCATCCTAAATGTGATGGGCCAACTACAGAGGCACCATGTGTGGCTAATAGGTGAGCCCTGGTTCCCACCCAGTGGGTGTTGGTGTATGGGTATTATGTGGGTCATAAAGGATAGTGTCGGGCAAAATGTTGTCCCTCGATATTTGCAGGTGACTCTGGTTACCCCAACCAATCATGGCTCCTGACCGCTGTGAGGAAGCCCAGGACAAGTGCAGAGGAATGTTACAATGAGGCACATGGGTGAACCAGAAGGATCATTGAAAGGACCTTTGGCCTCCTGAAGGCCAGGTTTCGGTGCCTCCATCTAACAGGTGGATCCTGTGCTACTCACCCAAGAAGGTCTATCAGATAATCGTCACATGCTGCATGTTGCATAACGTTGCCTTGAGATGCCTTTTCTGCAGGAGGAGGATGCTGGAGATGCCTGTGTGGCAGCAGTGGACTCTGTGGACAGTGAAGATGAGGAGGCAGAGGATGAGGACAACAGAACTGCAGTGATTCGCCAATATTTGCAATGACACACAGGTAAAACAGTGGTACTTCACATTTCATTGTCATTTTATTGTTTGCAATTGTCACTGGCAGGCTGTGATTTCCCACTTCTATGCCCACTCACTGTACCATTTGGTAATTCTCTTTGCAGATGTTGATGCCCAACTATCGCTCCTGGTGTGTTCACTGCAGCAAACTACAGGTCTATCCTATGTGCACATTACTGTACAGTTGATTTGCAATGTTTGAACATTGTTAAACAAATACATACTTAAATCATTTGACATACTCCATACTAGTATTTTTTCAAAGTGTGTTTATTTAAGTGCTAAGAAGTAGAGGGGCAAGTGCAATGGGCTGGGGTGATGATGGAGGAAAGTCCAGGGTATAGTTCCAGTCTATTTGGAGCACAGGTGCATTGTCCAAGGAGGCATAGGAAGGGGAGCAATGGCAGTTCAAGGTGGACAGGGTGACAGAGTGGGACACTAGGGTGACAATCAGGAGAGTCTTATTTCCTGGTGGGGCTCGTGGTAATAGTCTCTGTCTTCTGCCTGGATTGCAGGGAATGATTGTGGGGTGGTTCTACTTCTGCATGGGGTGGGGTGCTGGTGGCCTGTTGGTGGCCCCCTGTCCACTAGCGGCAGCAGAGGTGGAAGGTTGTTCAATTGTGTGGCTAGTGCCCGCTGTTGAGAGGCTGCCTCCCTCATAATGTTGGCCATGTCTGCCAGCACCCCTGCAATTGAGACCAGGTGGTGTTAAGGGCCTGCAAGTCCTCCCTGATCCCCTGTAACTGTCCCTCCTTCAGCCACCTGACCCAGCATATCCTGAGAATGTTGGTATGCTCCCAGGATCTCAGTGAGTGCCTCCTGGAGAGTGTTCCCTGGGCCTGTCCTCCCCTGGCACACAGCAGTCCTCCCAGCTTCCCTGTTGTCCTGTGCCTCTGTCCCCTGAACCGTGTGCCCACTGCCAATAACCCCAGGTCCCCGATTGACTTGGGTATGGGGGCTGCCCTGGGATCCCTGTGGTGGTGGACACACTGCTGATTGACGTGTCGTGGGGACAGAGGTGTGGGTATGCTGGGTGGGTGCTGTCGTGGTATTTCCAGACGGGGAGGCTCTGTGGTGGTGTGTGACTGTGTCTAGGAAACTGATTGTCCAGAGGTCACTGATGGGCCAGGTTGGTCATCCAGATCCAGGCGAGCCGAATCGCTGTCATCACTGTGGTCCTCTTCTGTGGGGGGGCGTGGCTAGTGCTGGCACCTCTTCTCCAGTGACATTGGCTGGGATACCTGTGGGGATGTAAATGCAGTGTTATTGTTTCTGTGTGTGACATTTTGTGTATGGGTGTGTTGCTCTCTTAGGTTATATTTGCCCTGGAAACTTTAACTTGTCTGAGTTGGTATGTGGTGGGCTAGCTGATTCTCTCCAGTGTGCATGCTTTGGTGATTGGTGTCCATGCAGGGCTGTGAGTGGTTTCCATGCTTTGGTGGTGCATGCAGGGCTTGGCATTGGGATGATTGTGTTGTGATGATGGAGGTGTGTGGAATTGAGTGGAGTGATGGGAGTGAGGGTGGGGTATCCGATGGCATGCAGGTAGGGGGGTGATAGTAGTAAAAAGTTGACTTACCAGAGTACAGTCCTCCTGCTACTCCTGCCAGGCCCTCAGGATGCATGATTGCCAAGACTTGCTCCTCCCCTGTTGTTAGTTGTGAGGAAGGAGGAGGGGGTCCACCGCCAGTCTGTACAGGTAGTTGGTGTCTTGGTGGAATGGAACGCACCTTCACCCGTAGGTCATTCCACCTCTTCCAGATATCGTCCCTTGTTCTAGGGTGCTGTCCCACAACGTTGACCCTGCCCACGATCCTCCGCCATAGCTTCATCTTCCTTGCAATGGATATCTGCTGCACCTGTGCTCCAAATAGCTGTGGCTCTACCCGGATGATTTCCTCCACCATGACCCTCAACTCCTCCTCAGAGAATTTGGGGGGTTGTTGTGGTGCCATGGGTGTTTTGTGAGTAATGTGGGTGAGGGTGTGCAAGGTAATGTGTTGTGGTGTGTGTTTGCAAGATGCGTGGGTGGTGTAGAGTGGTCTTGCTGTCTCTCTCCGGTTGCAATTATTTATATTCGTAAAGTGTTTTGGGTAGTGTGGGTGTGTGTCTTATAGTGGTGTGTGTGTGTGTGTGGTGGGTGTATGGGTGTCAGGTGTGTGTAGTTTGAATTGTCCAATGTGGTGCTGTTTTGGTGTGTGTGTGTATTTTGAGCGTGGCAGTATCTACCGCCAATGGTTTCCCACCACTGAATGTCCGCTGTGGTGATTCGTGGGTCATAATGCGATGGGCTTAGTTCTGTTGGCATAACGGTGTGGGTTTGGATACCGCCAGTTTATCACTGACCTTTGGTGTGGCGCACTTGTGTCTGTGGCTAAATAGTGATGGATTGGTGTGTGTGTGTCCTAATATGTTGAACGGATATCCGCTGCGGTGGCGGTATGTTGGCGGCAGTCAGCATGGCAGTATGTGGGATTTACCCCCAATGTCATAATGAGGGCCTAAGTTTGGAAAACACATTGGATATAACAATTCCTCCGCTCTGCATTCCCATTCATAGTATGGTGTGTGTGCTGGTAACTCCACAAAGAATGAATGTACCAATATATGCCTTGTGTACTATGTTTATAGTCTGTAAAATGTACGCACATGACTTGAAACTAACTTTTTACCAATGCCCAGGGCTAATTTAATTGATAAACCTTTCAAGAAAAAACACATCATAAATTGTAAACAGTGACAGTTTCAAGGCGAATGACAAACTTAACTTTGGTCCATCTGGTACACAACTCCATCAATGCCCTTTCATACTTAGCATCCTGAGGTCACCATCTTGAAACAACCTAGAAAAGCGATCCCAAATTTCACACTCTGGAAGCTCCTTCAGTACCAACAAAGCCTTCCTGTACTTAAGACCGGTGTCACCCTCTTTACTCACCCCATAGTTTTACACCAAAATCTCAACATCCAACTCTTTGCCTGGCTACCAGTCCCCCAGTATGTATTTGCTGGATGTCATTTCCATCAAGAATCAATTTCAAAAGCCTTTTAATCACCTTTATCAGTGCCATAAACATCTCATCTCATTTCATCAACTTTACTCCACCAATCAACAACTTTGGATAACTTGTGGCAAAAGAGTACAACCCTCCGTTTAAATAGCTCTCCTTCTCCCATCCCTTCCTTGCATGTCCTATTAAAAGTTGCAAGGATTCATACATATCTACTCCATCATTCCACTCTCTCTGGGGCAGAAATCAGTTGCTCTAGTTCTACAATAGTCACCAAACATTTATAACCTTCATTCTCATCCATTCAAGTCCTTTGCTTCTTCTAAACCAACTAAAACCTACTCAAATGCATTGCCTTCAATTTAATCCCACCTGCTATGTGTTTCCAATCAAGGTTTGCTCAAGTTAATCAGCTAACCTATCTATGGAACCTCATTCATGAAAATTTGAGAATAAGATTTGGGATATGTCAGTAACATTACAGGTGCATTCCAAATTAAGATTTTAAACTTCATTAAAGTCCACGTGCAAGGAATTACCTCTTTCTCTATGCGAGAATATTGTCCTTCCTAAAGTCTTAAGGTACGAGACACAAAAGCCAAAGTGACTTCTCTAGGTCATAATCTGTGGTACCAACCATGCTTCAAAATGACCTTCCCGAAACATAGCCTTTAAATTGGGTGCTAGCATGAAGGCTTGCTTGATGAGCACAGAGGATTTCTGTTGTTCACTTTGAAAAACTCCCCCTACTTTGTTTTTCAGGAGTTTAGCTACTGAGGCAAAATCACATTCCGATTCAGAGTAAAATTTGCATAAGCCAAGGACAGAGAATACTTGTTCTCTGCTGTCTGGGACATGCCCAACCCTGATTCCTGCTGCTGCAAACACACATGCACCTTCGTCCTCCTCCAGGAGAAGGGGCAGAGCGGCAAGCAGCAAAGCGGTCCACGGGAGCGGTGCAGAAGCGGAGGAGCGGTGGAGAGGAGAGGTAGGAGGCAGAGACCCCATACCTTAGCCCCCAAAGCATCCTCCTATGGGACTTCAAAGGGTTAGAGTCCGGGTCACGAAGCCTTTGTACTCCACCTTTCAAGTTAATGGAGGGAAGGGGGGCATGGGAGCGAGTCAGCAGCATTAGCCGCTGACTGGAGGTCGAACTGGTGGCAGTGCGAAAGTGGCCATCCTAGGAGGCTGTGCGGCTTGCGTCTCTAGTTGCTTCCCTGTTCCGTTCCTTGTTGCCGATTCAGTGCACTCCTGAGGGTGGCCTCAAGTGACCCTGAGGACAACAGCCGCACTCACTGAGGCTGTTCTCCCACCGTTGTTCCTATTATTCCTGCCAGTTGACCCTGCCTTAGTGTCTCCGCACTTGTCTACGTTTAGCAGCTACCATCTCACATCTGCTGCCAGTTGTTGGTTACAATTTGTTGCTGTAAGTCTTCTGGATCATTGGATTACCCAAAACACTTAACTACTGGCACCCCAGACCCTGTCCCGCTCAATATGTTTTAAGTATACAAGCAGTTTTAGAAAATGAAGTGGGGGGGGGTAAAAAAGTGTGAATAATGTGTTCAACACACTAAAAAGGGTGAAATTGAACAAATAAACTGACTGAGGTGGAACAGGGGACATTAAGGCCCCAGGATTTCTATTTGCAAAAAATATACAATCTATATTCTGCAATTTTCCCCTCAAATAAATTAAGCAAGGAGTTTGACTAAAGCCCACCAAGGAATTACAATAAAAAATAAAAACAAAAACTTGAGGCAGGCTGCTGGCCAATTCGTGAGGACTTTTCAAAGGCTTGCGGAAGCACTGCTTAGGGGTCGGGCATGAAGGACTGTGGCCCACACTATAGTACACCTTAGCTCAGTCAGTCTTTCTCAAAATGTCAAAATGTGCGCTTGTAGCTCCATGCTCCTAAATATACACAAGGAGAGGGCTAAAAAAAACAAAGACAGCACGAGGAGGAAAAAGCTCATGACCCTGTTTTCATTACTCGTATCTGAGGCCCAGTCAGTGGATCCTGCCATCTCTACTGAAACTCAGCTGTCAACCAAAGACTCGGCAATTTCAAAGACACTGGCTGGTCAAGATCCTGGCATTAGGAAATACGTCAAGTGTAAACATAATGAAGATAGTGGCCCGGGGTGGGTTCAATCCCCCACCGCCCTCGCCGATTTTGATTTCAATAAGGACTCAGTACAGAGCCTTCTCTTGCTGGTCCCAGTGCCTCCGAAGCTAGTTAAATCCACAAGCTCTGAAGACAAAGCGCAGTCATAGAATAAAAATTCACTATTCAGGGGGGTGGGAGATAACGAAATGTCCTCATCCAAGGATGACTCCTCATTTATGATCTTGTTTGACACAGGTGATGGAAAGTTTGCCTCTGTTGGATATAATGACTGAAAATCCCAGAAGTTTTACAGAGGCAGCAGGTTTAGAAATGGTTAGCAGGGCACTGGGGCTGGTCACGTATTCTGGAGAGGAGACTGCCTGGCGGCTACTAATGGAAGAAAAATCTCCTCAATTGGAAGAGTGGGAGACTTGCACACAGATAAATTGGGCATGCAAATTATGATTTTGCAAAATCTGGCTGATTACACCTAAGCCAAAGGTCAAAAGTTGGACGACCTCAACTCATTATTAACTTGAGTACAGCGAGTAACACCGGGTAATGAAGTCACCTACACTGAACCACTGTCTGACTTTAGATTTCCAGCGGTACAAAGCGCTGCTCACACAGCTAAGTATAAGAACAGGCCTTATAACTTTGCAGGAAAGGTTATGGCACATATTGGTAAGCAGTGGCATGTGTACTCCCTGACACTGGTGTTGTTGACGTGCTCTTTATGGTTCTACTTGTTTGAACAATGAATTCGGAAGCATTTTCAAATCAACTCTTTGGGTACTGTGATATATGAATTGATTTGACTGTTTTTATTGCTGATTGAATGTGTGTATTTTAAATATCTTTTCATCTTTTGCCATGTTTTCTCTCAACCTATCTCTACTCTGTTAACATCTTTGTTGCCTAATGAATGTATGATTTACAATAAATTGAATTAATCGAGCAAAATAGAATTGAAAAAAAACGTAAAACCCTCGTGCAGTCTCCAGCAAGAGTTCAACAATATGTGCATTACTTTATAAAATCTTTGACATATAATTTTGGAATCCAAGACACCTTCTCAATCACAAATGATGTATTTTCTCTGCCAAATACCACCTGATGGTATGCAGATATAAAACCCAGATTCAAACACCCAAGTATGGATCTACATTGCCATCAGCTCTTCAATCTTGGGATGCACATCCACACAGATATTAAAGTAACATGCCTTCCTTAGGCACATTGGGCAGCACTCCCCTTAACTTTTGTTAATTAATTCAGCTTTCACTGTATACTGTGATCTTATGCTCATATTTGATATTCCATGCTGCCCTAAAACACATGGTCTTACTTATCACACTCTTGATTGAGATTTTATGGATTGATTATTCACATTTCACCACAGGCACCTGCACCGTCTGTCTAGATCATGGCACGTTTTCTAGTAAAGTCTGCTGCTACTACCCTAAAATGTTTAGCCCTTTCTATGCAGCACATATCTTCCCAGAGATACAGTTATCTTTGAAGCCTTGGGGTATCAAATTACCACAAAAGATCTATTCTTTTTACCCAATAGTCTCTTTGCCCTGGGTTGATATGAGCAAAAGCATTTTCATGCTCCTCACTCTTTGACAAGAACCTGTGGGTCAGTGGCAAAGACATCCAAAATTATTTACACAACAGGCTCTCTGCACTCTACCATTTTACTTTCTCTCATTCTCACAGTCAGTACCACTTGATCCATGCTCCTTTGCAATTTTATTTTAGTTAGAAATTTATTTTTAGTTTTTTCTTACAAAACATGCCAACGTGCACAAGTACTGCACTCTTTCCTACGATATGCTAGATAGGCGCTCATCTAAAACAGCTTTCACTCATGTACCTATCTATTTCCCATTATTCTTCAGAATCCCAGGCCTATGCCATTCCTTGGAAGTGCACATCACGCACACAGCCTCATCATATTTCCTGATGAGGAAGTTTGCTTCTTCTGCAAGAGTTGTATTCTGTTTGCAGCGACCATAGCCTCGTGAAATGTGGGGATCTTGCACATGAGAATCGTCCTCTCTTGTTGTAAGACTTCACTATTTCCCGGTATGGAGTGGCCTGCTCTGTACTACATATGTAGTGATTCTCAATGCTGTGGATCTGATGTAGAGGGTGTATGCCCTATCTACACTATACTGCTGATAGTTGTAGATTCTGGCCTGGGCTGCATCTTGTTATCACTTTGGAAAAGAAGACTTAAAGGCAATGTACTTACGTCCCTTCATTTCAACCCAATCCTATTGAAGAATGGTTGAAGCAATTGTTAGTGTTATTGGGTACCACACTGTTACACAATCTAGAACAACTGAGGCAGTAAGAAAACACGTCTCCTACAAATTACCTTATAGCAGTGGTCTTCAAACTTTTTAATGCCGCGCCCCCCCTGTTCAAAAATAAAAATCTTTGGGCCCCCCCTCAGAATTTTTCACAATTATTTCAGAAAGATGGCAATGTTTAAATATGTCTAAACCTATTTAAACATTGCAGTGAAGTACTGTTACCTTTTTAAACCTGCAATAACATGCTTCTGCTTAAAACAAAGGCATGTTATCTGTATAATATTTCTTTTGGCCAGCGTTTGGCGCCCCCCCTGGGATCACTTGAGGGCCCCCCAGTTTGAAGACCACTGCCTTACAGGATTCCACAGATAACACTAGACTACTGGCTACACTGAGAGGCCTAAGATGCAGCAGAATGCCATGATCATAATGCAATGCCTGAGAAATCTAGGCTGTCCCATCTACTGATTAGTATGGTGATTTTAGTACGGTCGTATGAACCACACCAGAAACTTAATCCAGAACACTCAGGCCTTATTTACAAAGAGTTGGCATAGGGCAGCGGAACAAGTCATTTTGCTGCACTTCTCTAAGCCAATTCGAAAGGGCAGGAATGACCTGTATTTACAAGATACAGTGCATTCCTGTCCTTTCAGCTGGTGCAGAAATTGTAGTTCAGCGCCAACGCAGGGCCCCTACACCATGGTGCAAGGGCATCTGTGTGGTTGGCATGATTGTTTTTGAGCAGGGAAGGGCACCTTCCTGTGCAAAAACAATCACGAGAGGCAATTTCCTCATTCTATGTGTGCTGCAGAATGCAGCACATGTGGAAAGATGAAAAAAACTATGAGAAATGTAAACATTTCTCTTTGTTACACCTGCTCTTGGGAGGCATACGTTTTTGGCGCTGCCCCAGATTTACACTATGTTATAAACCTGGGAAAGTGTCAAAAACCATGGATGTTGAGTGGGAACACCCACAGCAACACTCATGGTACCCCTCCCTGAGGCAGTGTGAGGCTATGCAGCGACTTGCACTGTACTGCCTTACTCCTTATCTACAAGGCCATGTAAAGCCATGACGGGTGGCTTTGCGCTGCCTTGTAGATAGGGGTCTGCACTGTGCACCACCGGAGAGTCAAAAGAAGTTATGCTCCTGTGGCACACGGGGGCTTGTAAATAACCCCTTAAGAATCAGTGTGGTTGCTTTGGGACTTATCTCAAGCCTTTCAAGATGGTTATTAGTATATGTCCAAATTTCCCATTTAGGGCTGAAACTCGCTAGCTGTTTATTACCCATTTTTACGGAGGACTGTAGTTACAGCATGACAGCCTCTTTCTAGCAGCTTAGCAGTGGTCTCTATATAGGAGATTTGCTAAAGGCTTCCACTGTCTTCATTGCTCTACCTTAGTTTGCGTTTGGGTTCTTGTGCCTGATTGGTAGGGGAAGTTAACTGGGCCCTCATGCCAGATAGTGGGGAACCAGTTTTTGCTTTAGAGTGTCATGATCATGAGAGCAAGTTTGGATTTGGTAGCAGACACTCTAAAGGGTTTGTGGAGCACAATGTTTCTTGAGCTATGTTTATGCTTTCTTCGTTGCCCTTGTACAGGAGCGTGGTGGCTCAGTTCGTGCAGAGAGATATTTTAGATTGTTGTTCTGGGGCTAGGTAGCAAGTAAGTTTTTATTCTAGATTTTAGCAGGTACACAGTGTCACACTTGTTGTACCCTGTGCACAGTGTTTTACAGAGCTGTATGTTTCGCCCTGGGGAACTCAGCATCCTGTAACACAGAAAAAAGTTCTCCAGAATATTCTACAGAATGTATCACTTGCTCCCTATCACAGCACAAATCTTTGCTGACTCGTGCACATATTAAGGCTGTAGGCCTGGTATGGCAGAGGGTGACCACTATCTCTTCAGCAGTATATGGAGCGAGTGACATTAGGGGCCAGCTGACTTATTTGCAAGGTCACAAACCAGTTACCTATTTCCCTTGGAAAATGTCGAGCCACTTTTGTGATCAAATGGGGTCTTCCTTTCCTGCCTTGTGCAGGTGTGGGGTTATGATTAGATAAGGTATACATGTAGACTGCTTCTGAGGTACAATCAACGTTAAGCCCAGAGAGTAGTGTTGCAGCAGCGCCTGCAAAAAACACGGTTTGTCTATTTGGCAGCTCAGTTCTCGGATCTGTTCTCCGATCTCTCACTGCACTTGAAACACACTTGGGATGTCTGCCTTGTAACTTCCTAATACAAATCGCTCAAGCATTTGTTTGACTCTTTTCATTGTAGGATGGCCTGGGCATGTGAGTGTGAAAATGCTCCCTCATGTGGTTCGCTCGGGCCATGAAATTTGAAGGTGCCATGTCTTTGCATTTCATTAGAATTGGAGGATGCTAACGTCAGGAATTCTGAGTTTGGACAAACTGATGTTCTCATTCAGATACGTTATGAGTATAGGAGATAAACTTGTACATATGAGAACAAGAATGATAAGTTCAGAAACTGCTGAAAGAACACCCTGGAGTCTTCATCTCTTAACAACTGCTAAAAAATGAACCATTCAGACTTGGTAGCATGTTTTTACTTTAATTTCAAGCAGTGGCGTAGCGTGGGTTGTCAGCACCCGGGGCAAGGCAAGTAATTTGCGCCCCCTAACCCGTGGATTTTAGCACTCGCGAGTGCGAGCGCGCCCCCCCCAGATGTTGCGCCCGGTGCGGCCGCCCCCCCCTGCACCCCCCACGCTACGCCACTGATTTCAAGCAATGCGGCGCAACAAGGCAATTTGCGCCACTGCGTTGCTTGAAAAGGAAAGAACAGAAATGCTCCATATTTGCAGATATGGAGCATTGCTGCTCTCTCCTTGCTCTGGTGCACAATTTTCCACCTAATGTCAATTCAGGCACCCTGGCGCCACAGTGCAAGGGTGCCACGTTATGGACAGGATTGTTTTGTGCAGGAAGCAACACCTTAGAGGCATAGTTGTCATTCTATGTGTGCTACAGAACGCAGCACACATGGGAAGAGGAGGTAACGAGGGGACATTTCTCCTCGTTATACTTCTGGCGGGTGTGAGCACCATTTTAGAGCAAACCCAGGTTTACAAGTCTTTGGAAATTTGGGTTTGTTGCAAAATGCATGGAAAGGCCCACGCTGCAACCATGTAACACCTACCGGATGCAAAGTAAGGCAAGGCGGTGCTGTGTACTGTCTTGCGTTACTTTGTATTTAGTAAACTATGTAACACCACATAAAGTGGCTTTGTGGCTTAGTAAATAAGTAAAATGATTTTGTGTCAGGTCTGCCACAAAAGTGACACAACCCGCATCCGAAAATCATATTAAATCTGGGCCTTCCGTTTCGATTGAACTCCTCACAGATCAGGGGTCACGAGTAAAGAACTTCCTCTCTCGTCTTCCACAAACTGTTCACTATCTTCATCTCTTGAGATCTGAAGTAATGCAAATAAAAGTCATAAATACATAAAATAAGAATTAAATAATCATGTGGTTAGCTGTGTTGTTCAATAATTGACGCAAATAACATGATCTTGTGCCTTCCAAGTTGTACGTCGGAGTCTTTCCAAAACGCTTTATAACAGCATGGCATACTGATTAGCTTATGAGACTAGTTACTCCTAAATTTCATTTACACATTTCCAAATCAGTTCCCATAGTTTGATTGCAACCATTGCGGTTTCAACCTGATTTTTCTAAAGAGGCAACTGTTGCAGCACATCCTTCTAATAGCTGTCACCGCTCACAAGGTGGGGCTTCAGTACAGTAGATGTAAGATGTTAGGATACAGTTATAGAAAGAAAGTGAGTGGGAGACACTAAATATAGGAACAATTGTCTTAAATACATGGCATTAAGTTTTAAAATGCATGCAGATGTCCTAAATACACCTTTTGAAGCAAACTGATTCTTCACATCCCTCAGTTAGATATCCTCCTTGAAATGGAAAAACAATTACTTAAACTATCCTCCATCTTTTTTCACTTTTTGTCATGCTATTATATTTATACACATCACTTTCCAGTTTAAGTTTCCAATTACTTCTTTCATCCCTTCGCTGCCAGGCCTCTTCCCCCTCCTGTGCCAGGCCTTTTTTTGGCTATTGGGGGCAGTTTGCGCTTGGGCCCTCATAACTTTTTGTTCACATAAGCTACCCACTCCAAAGTTGCATCCTTTTTTCCAACATCCTAGAGATTCTAGCAATATCTAGAGTTTGTGGATTACCCTGGAGGAGACCAAGAAATTATCCAAAATACAGCGAAAATTTAGTTTAAAAATAAATGGGACATAGGGTTGAAGAAGAAAGCTTGTGTTTTTTTCCATGAAAATGGCATCAACAAAGGGTTTGTTGTGCTAAAATCACCATTTTCCCAGCTTTCAGCAACAGTCAGACCTGTATCAGAAAACCACATTTTTCAACACATTTTGGTATTTTACTGGGACATACCACATATTTACTATTTTTGTGCTTTCAGCATCCTTCCAGTTAGTGACAGAAATGGGTGCTAAACCAATGCTGGATCCCGGACAGCTAAACATTTCTGAAAGTAGACAAAATTCTGAACTCAGCAAGGAGTCATTTGTGTAGATCGTTCAAGGTTTTCTTACAGAAAGTAACAGCTAAAATAAAAAAAATATCGAAATTGAGGTGAATAAAAGAGCCATTTCTGTCTTAGTTTTCTTCTATAACTTTTTCCTTCTATGGCAGATTTTTTAAAGCAAAAACCCTTACATCTGCTGGACTCTCATGGGTGCCGGAATATATAGGGCTTGTAGGTTCATCAAGAACCCTAGATGCCCAGAGCCATTAAAGCAGCTGCACCTTGCAATGGGTTGTCATTGTATACCGGGTATCCAGCAATTAATTTGGTGAAATATAAAGAGTGAAAAATAGGTATCAGGTAAACCTTTGTATTTCCAAAATGAGCAATTGGTTGAGAAGGTGGGTGAAGAGAATTGTGGGATTAAAAGTCACTTCCTGATTTGATTTTGAATAACACAAAGGTCGAAAAGATGACATTTTTCAAGCAAGATAAGGTGTTCAGAAGCAGTGGTTATTTGCACATACTAACATGTGAATTACAGGGCATTTCTCAAATAGACGTCTTTTTCACACACTGTCTTACATTTGGAAGGGAAAAATGTAGAGAAAGACAAGGGGCAAAAACACTTATTCTTCTATTCTGTGTTTCCCCAAGCCTCCCGATAAAAATGGTACCTCACTTGTGTCGCAAGGCTTAATGGCCATGACAGGAAACGCAACATGGACACATCACATTTTCCCAAAGAAAACCGACCTGTTTTTTGCAAAGTGCCTAGCTGTGGATTTTGGACTCTAGCTCAGCCGGCACCTAGAAAAACCTACCAAACCTGTGCATTTTTTTTAACTAGACACATAGGGGAACCCAGGATGGGGTCACTTCTGGGACTCTTACCAGGTTCTGTTACCCAGAATCCTTTGCAAACTTCAAAATTTGGCAAAAACAACACTTTTTCCTCACATTTTGGTGATAGAAAATTCTGGAATCTGAGAGGAGTCAGAAATTTCCTTCCACCTAGCATTTCCTGATAAAAATTGAACCTCACTTGTGTTGGTAGGCCTACTGCCCGCGACAGGAAACACCCCAAAACGCAACATGGACACATTACCTTTTTACATTGATGTTGGAAATGGCCTTTCTGCAGGGTCACCCCCCAAACATTTTGCCTTCCTCCTTCTCTTTTTCTGACCTCATTTTTGCAGGCTTTAGGACTCTGCACACTTTACCACTGCTAATCAGTGTGAAAGTGCATATGCCCTCTCCTTACAACTTGGTGAGATTGGCTCATACCTAATTGGCTTATTCAATTTACTTGTAAGTCCCTTGTCATGTGCACTACATGTGCCCAGGGCCTGTAAATTAAATGCTACTAGTGGGCTGCAGCACTGGTTGTGCCACCCACATAAGTAGCCCCCTAACCATGTCTCAGGCCTGCCTCTGCAGTGACTGTGTGTGCAGTTTCACTGCCCCTTTGACCTGGTATTTAAAAGTAATTGCCTAGCCTTAAACTCCCCTTTTTCTACTTATATGTCACCCCTAAGGTAGACCCTAGGTAGTCCATAAGACAGGGTGCTATGTAGGTAAAAGGCAGGACACGAACTCCTATATTCATTTTTACACTGCTTTGAGGCCTGCTCCTTTCATAGAATAGCATTAGGACTACCCTCATATACTGTTTGAGTGGTATATCCTGATATGAAAAGAGTAGCCAGGTTATATTTAGTATGGCCAGAATGGTGATACAAAATCCTGCTTAATGGTGAAGTTGGATTTCATATTACTATTTTAGAAATGCTACTTTTAGAAAGTGAGCATTTCTCTACACTTAAATCATTCTGTGCCTTCCAATCCATGTCTGGCTAGGTTTAGTTGACAGCTCCCTTGCACATTCACCCAGACAAACCCCAAACACAGGATGCTCAGTCACACTTGCATACATCTGCATATTGAATGGGTCTTCCTAGGCTGGGAGGGTGGAGGGCCTGAAACTTGCATGTCAAAGGACAGTAGCCTGCCCTCACACAAAGGACTGCCACACACCCTACTGTGACCCTGGCGGACAGGATGGAACTGAAAGGGGACCTTGTGCACTTCGAAGACACTCTTTGAAGTCTCCCCCACTTCAAAGGCACATTTGGGTATAAAACAGGGCCTCTGCCCTACCACCACAGACACTTGCTGGAGAAGAAACCTGAACCAGAACCTACATCCTGCCAAGAAGAACTGCCTGGCTGCTCAAAGGACTCACCTGTCTGCTTTCTACAAAGGACTGCTGCCTTGCTGTTGGCCTGCTGCCTTGCTGAACTCTTGTCTGGCTGTAAAAGTGCTCTCCAAGGGCTTGGATAGAGCTTGCCTCCTGTTTCCTGAAGTCTCAGGACTAAAAAGACTTCTTTCTTTCAACTGGACGCCGTGTGCACCGAAAAATTTGACGCACAGCTTGTACCGCGGTGAGAAATTCAACCAAGACACTTCTTAACAAGACCCTCTTGTCACAGACACTTCCTGGAGAAGAAACCCCGAACCAGAACCTGCAACCTACCAAGAAGAGCTGCCTGGCTGTCCAAAGGACTCACCTAGTCTGCTTTCTGAGAAAGACTGCTGCCTTGCTGTTGCCCTGCTGCCTTGCTGCCTTGCTGCTGAAACCTCAGGACCAAAAAGACTTAATTCCTGCAAGACAAACTCCCTGTGCTGTCGAAATCGACGCACAGCCTGCCAGAAACGACACACAGCCTGCATCGCGGTGAGAAAATCAACACACGCCAAACAGGAATGATGTAGCCCAACTTTGCAAGGAGAATATCGAGCCAGCGTAGCAGCCCGAAATTTGACGCACGGCCCACTGGATTAACGCACAGCTGAGCTGGAACAACGCTGCCTGACCTCCTTAGAGGAATCGACACAGCACCAGCCGCGCAGTAGAAATTTCCACGCAACATCCACTGGATCAAAGCAGCCCCTGTGATTTCGTCCTGTCAGCGCCAGATTTTGGAAAACTAGACACCTAGGGAAATTCAAAATGGCATGACTTGCGGAGCTCTCACCAGGTTCTGTTACCCAGAATCCTTAACAAACCTAAAAAATTGTAAAATAAATCACTTTTTCTTCACATTTCGGTGATAGAAAGTTCTGGAATATGAGAGGAGCCACACATTTCCTTCTACCCAGCATTCCTCCACATCTCCCGATAAAAATGGTACCTCACTTTTGTTGGTAGGCCTAGTGCCCGTGACAGGAAATGCCCCAAACACTACGTGGACACATCAAAATGATCAAATACAAAACTACCTCTTTTAGCAGGGGATACCTGCGTTTTTGGTCCTGGGCTCAGCATCCATCTAGGCAAACCTACCAAACTCAGGCATTTTTGAAAACTAGACACCCAAGGGAGACCAGGGAGGTGTGACTTGTGTGGATCCCCCAGTGTTTTCTTACCCAAAATCCTCAGCAAACATCATATTTAGCAAAAAATTCACATTTTCCCACATTTCTATTTGGGATCACTGCACCAGCACAAATTTCCTACCATCTAACATTCCCCTCAGTCTCCCGATGAAAATGATACCTCACTTGTGTAGGTGGACCAAGTGCCTGTAACAGGGAAGAGCCAAAAACATGTCAAAATTGAGGGGGAACCAAAGTGGGTCCAAAAGGGCAGTTTGGAAAAAAAAAGTTTTTAGGCTCAAAAGTGGGCAGACTTTTTATCTGTATACATGCAACAATGCTGGGAGGTCGGACTTTTGTGGATTCCTGCAGATTCCAGAAGGTTCCATCAGAAAAATGTGGGGAAAATGTTTGATTTCAAGCAAAGTTGGATGTTTGCAGGGCATTGTGGGTAAGAAAATGATGTGGGGTGCATGTGAAGCACACCACCCTGGACTCACCCTGATGTTTAGTTTTCAGATGTGTCTAGTTCTTGTAGATTTTTCTACATGGCAGTGTCCCAAAGTCCAAAAAGTACAACCCTCACCATTCCAAGTGGGGCAATTTCATGGCCCAAATGTAAAACCAAAACCCAAAATAATCAAATGTCCTTTTGCTTGCTGTTGGGATAAGATCTTTTGGTGGGTGGGCGCGAGAGCTGAAAGATTGTTACCCCCTTCAGTTGGGGTGGGGGGGGCATAACCATGCCCACACTGGTTGGTAGCCACCACCCCACTATTTTTTATTTTTTATTCCATAGCTTCTAGTAGGCTTTCTGCCCCCCCTCCCCCAGAGAGTGGATCGGAGGTAACTGCCCCATCTGCCCCCAGGTGGGCAAATAACTGTGTCCCCATTTATTTGGCTTGGGGGTATGGCAATACACCCCACCCTCTATTTTTTTTTTTTAATCTTCCCTGGTGTCTGTTGGGCTTGCCCAAGGGGCTTTCCCCACCAAACAAAACACACACACACACACACACACACCAATCCCTGGTGCCTAAGGGATTTCTGCCCCACTTAGGGGCAGATCAGCCTAATAAAAATAGGCAAATATCTCCCCAGTGGGGCAGAAATAGCTTTAAAACAATCCCCCTCCAAGCGGACCCTTGCCTAACGGGTCGCTCCCCACGTGTAAAAAATAAAAACCAAAATGATCCCTAGTGTCTAGTGGCTTCTGCCCCCTCCCCCCTGGGGGCAGATTGGCCTAATTAAAATAGGCTGATCTGCTCCCAGGGGAGACAGAAAAGGACTAATAAGAAATTGCCTCCTGGGGAACGACCCTTCCCTAAGGGGTTGTTCCCCTTATAATAGTAAACAAACAAAACAAAATCTTTGGTGTCTTATGGGAATTCCTGCAGCCCGATCACTATGCGATGCGAACATGCTGCAGGAATGCTCAGAGAGACATGAAAAGGAAAGGAAAAGCCTTTCCTTTCCTCTTCAACCCTACCTGAGATTCCCCTGCCCATGTACTGAGAAGAAACTACCCTGTTTCTCCTCGGATCACCAGCGAAATGAGGGGACCTCTGATGAGGTCAGCGCATGATTGCAAGGGTTTGGGGATGAAAGGTGAAGTGATTCCCCTTTCATCCCTGGGCTGGGGGGCTGGGTGGGAGGTTGGGTGGGAGGCCCATGCAGGACTTAACGGTTACGTCCTCAGCACCCGAGCGGGCTGCCGAGAACGTAACTGTTACATCCCAGGCACCCAAGGGGTTAAAAAGGAGGCATGCAATACAATATGTGAATAAAATTCCCCACGTTGACAACCAACAAAAACAAATATTGACACAGCCCATCAGCCTCTGAAATGTGTGTTTAGTTGAGACTGTTGACAGATTTGATTCTCAAGAATCAGGATCATCTTTCATGTCATTGTAAAATACCAGAGTGTAAGAAATTCGTCTGTTAGTTATTTCGCACGAACAAGTAATAGGTCCACAATTTCCGCTTACTAGGAACCAAACACCCCATTATAGCACGTGACTCTCTTCAGGTAGTGAAGCAGAGCAGTCCAAGGCCTACTCAGGGGAGGTGGTTTGTGTGCTAGAAATCACCATTTGTTGGCACTCAACTATAACACTCAGTAAATGATTGTCCAGTCAGTGCACAAACATGTATATAAGGCAGATGGAAATTTACCTTTTGATGACATTCTGAAATCACATTTGACCCCTACAGAGTCATGAACCCAAATATCTGAGTACGCCACCTGTCCCATACCACACAGAACATCACAATATGAGGGGTGTCTTGTTAAATATAACAGGCCTATTGGGTTTGTCAGGCAGTCACTATACCAAAATATAAGAGAAGCCTATTGGCTTTTTCAAGAGGTCATTATATCATAAGACTATGAACCACTTGTTAAAAATCACTATCATATTACTGTAATTGATAACCGTTTAAATGCAAATATTGAAATATCTAGAACAACTGTTAACAAATTCTTTAAATAAAGCATAAAAAATCTACACAACAATATCTGAGATTTTCTTTTACATATTTAAGGCACATAAAATGCAGTCATAAACCCAACCATTAACAATCCCTACACTCTAGGCTGCATAGAAAAGTGAAAAGGAAGTGCTTGAAAATAATGCAGACAGTCTCCTCCGGCGATGTTTTCTCTGACCAGGGAGACATAGAGTTAAATTTTAAAGAACACCTTCTAGGGGTCAGATGCACTTCTAACATCCCCTGCATAGTCCTAACACACGATTGTTGGTGCCCCTCTCCTTCCTGGGGAACCACAAACCACAATTCCCACTCACAATAGCCTGTATGGGGCATTATGGGGTGCTCCTAGGCTGGGAGCCATGAATATGTAATTCTTGATTTTGCCTGCTTGGTAACTTTGGCTGCAAAGTTTCCTTTTATGATTTATTTGATGTCAGTTTTAACATTGGGAGTGGTGGTGGGAGCCTCAAGGCACCTGGGGCCCCAGCTAGATCCCTAAGTGCAGCTCCTGTGGTTCACGTAACCCAATAGTCGCTTCTGCTCTCTCCCTTCCTTCCTGCGTTGTTATCCTGTGAGCCGGGAGAGAGCAAGTGTGCCTCTCCTAGGCCCACTGTCCTCACATCCTTGGCAATGTGCGAGGTAGCCTCCTGGTTCAATCAAAGTAAGTTTCTTCTGCTG
This sequence comes from Pleurodeles waltl, assembly GCF_031143425.1. NCBI lineage: Eukaryota > Metazoa > Chordata > Amphibia > Caudata > Salamandridae > Pleurodeles > Pleurodeles waltl. The sequence goes on along the minus strand of NC_090444.1, from coordinate 1,786,702,038 downwards.
TTGCAGGATTCTATAATAGCATCAGACTCCAGGGATGGGTTCGTCGGGGAGGTATGATACTTTGGGGAGGAAGGGCTCCATGCACGCTAATCTCCCTATTAATAACATATTAAAAAATGTGTAGACCCCCTGCCCCGGGCAATGCCCCACTCCGGGGTAAGTTTAAGAGAAAGGACAGAACCCCATACACTACTTCGCTCAGAAATGTTAAAAGGGGCACATGCTTGAATGTGCATAACTTGGATCCCATTGGGACAAATTTCCTAATATCAGGCTCATTTCGCTACTTAGCCTCAAAAAGGGCACACTCAGTGGGGAGCTGGTTGCTCTGGCCCCCTGTGTCAGATTTTCTGCTTTGCCTCACTCCTGGTGCTTCTCTACTTCTGTTGGGCACAAAAGTCCAGGTCTTAACCCAACTGGTCTTTGGGAGAGTAAGGAGGCCAGCATCACCGGTCTGCAGGGACCCATCTACTCAGCTGTAGATAGAGTCTTTAATCCATCAAGGTATCAAGGACTTGTCCTTCCCACTGGCCAGGTGTAGCTACTGCCCAGGGCCAGGGTCTTGTTGTCCCCTATTTTCTGGGATGCTCCATTCATGCCCATTGCCATCCTTTGAGTGTTTCTGGTCAGAGTGTTCTCTTGGGTTTGGCTCCTATCTTGCTAGTGAAACAAAAGGAGGGCAGCCCTGCTGTTAGGTCCTATTGTATGTGCTGTAGGCATGTTCTTTTGAGGTGAATCTGGGCATGGCACATGTCCTCCCCATCAACCCTGTTAAGAAGACCAACTACATCAAGGTCCCTTTGTTCACTGAATGTCTCCAATATGCATTGCACAGTGGGGAATCCTTCACCAGTTCAGGCACCTGGCCCCTTGCAGTAAGGCCCTACAAACTTTTAGCAGGGAAATGGCAACTTTCTAAAAGTGGCATTTCGAAAATCATAATTTAACATTTGATTTTATAATTAAAGAAGATTCTAAATACCGACCGAAATGAGTGGAACATGTATTTCTCTAGCTGTTACCTATTGAATTTATCTTTTAATAATTGTGACAATGTAGCCCAATATTGTCTATGGGAGTCACCAACCTTGCTACAGTTATAGATTTTACTGTAAGGGCATGTTCAACATTCAGCGTTAATTTCTACATGTTGTACTTTTAAATACAATGCACCCTACATTTATAGGCAATAAGTCCTACAACATTGGTGACCTATTAATATTTACAATGAAGGTTTAGGTTTAACAAATTAGAAATATGACAGGTTGAATTTGCAGTTTAAATCTCCTACAGATTTGTTACCTGCGTGGACCTACCATCCTGCACGTGACTGTAGCCTTGCATGTGCAAACTGGATTTGTGAGCAGCTGTGGGCTCATGAAAAGATTGGCCTTCTCATAAAAAGCCAACACTGGCAGCAAACAGTTCAATTAACATGCAATTTCAATTAGTAAAACTCATATTGAGACTCACCCCCAATACATTTCCAAAAAATGGGTGATCAAAATGCCAACATTGCTGTCATACTAAGTGGGTAGAATCCATTTGCAACACAGAGCATCTTTTTCATTGTAGTGTTGAAACATGAAAGCAACATATGAGAGAGATATTTTTTTGACGTACAATCTGTCACTGTTTTCGGTAGATGTGGTTTAGACAGAGGAATGGACAGTTGTATGGAGAGTGAAACTGAAGTTTGGTATTGAATAGAGTGTCTGAACAGAGGGACTGGAAAAGGCTCTGGAAGAAAGGACTGAACAGAGGAACTGAAGGGTGGGATTGAATGGAGCATTGGTTCTTAAGCTTTTTGACTGCAGGAGACCCCCTCTGAATCACTACTGGAAGCTGGGGACCCCACCTAGGCAATGTCTGTGCATTTGAACCTTAAAAGAATTACAGAAACAAATATACACATTGTAGAATATTTTATTTAATGAACAAAAAAATATGAAAATCAACATTTTAATTTTAATGTGAAGGTTTGAGCTTTTTCAAATCAAATGTTATCTCTAAAAATAAAGTGATATGCTACACTCTAGCATGTCACATTGTCTTGTTTGCCTCTAATGCATCTTGTTTTTGTCTGTACATACCAGTCCTATTTCAATTTAGGCCACCAATTATCCATTTTAATTTCCATGTGAGGTACTTGAACTGCTCAGATAAATCAAGATAAGGATACCAATCTAATGTTTAGCTTCCAATTACAAATTCCTCAATGTTTATAGAGAGGTTTAAAACTTTCAATTTTGTAACTTACACATATGTCCTTTAAGAATCTGCAAATAACATTGAATTTTCTGAATGGTTGCAGACCATGAGTAGGCATTGCATCTAGTCAGGGGTTTGCTGACCACATGCTAGGACCCACTCAAATGGAGGGTCTGGGCACAGTGTCTGGACAGAGTAAGATGACCTCCATTTCTTTGAAGGAGGGTATGTGTGTTTTGGCTCAGTCACCACAGCATCTGTTATGGACAGCTGCATAAACATCTAATCATTCATTCATTCTAAGCCACTTTGGGGTAAAACTTTAGATGTAATAAATGGCTGGAATATCAGCAAGACGCCAGAAGTTACAGGAAGACCTGGTCTATTTTGCCAAGCAAATTTTTTATCCTCCAAACCGTACATAAGACGAAGACGTTTTACTGTTTGGGCAGTTATAAGGAAAGTATGACAAGTAAAGAAGGTCCCTGCTAGAACTAAACAGACATGAGAACCACAGCACATGGAAAAACATATCTAGGACATTCGAGCAAACTCGCCAAGCAATCAGGTGGGAAGATCGTGACCAAACATAGAAATGGCAATATATCTCTAGTGTCAAACATCCGGCGAGTGACACTGTTAGATCTGTCATCATTAGCTTTTGTCTTTCTCCTCATTTTTGCTGATCTAATTCTTAATGTCCTTGGGACCTTGCACACTTTACCACTGTTGACCAATGCTAAAGAGCATGTACTCCCTCCTTAAAACATAACATTGGCTTATACCCAATTGGCATATTTAATTTATTTATAGGTTCCTAATAAAATAGTACCCTATGCACCCAGGGCCTGTAAATTATTAAATTCTACTAGTGAGCCTTCAGCCCTGATTGTGCCACCCCCTCAAGTAGCACCTTAAAGATGTTTCAGGCCTGCCATTGCAGCATATGTGCAGTGTAATTGTCATGTGGACATGGCAAAATAAACCCTTTGTTAGCCCCAAACCTGCCCTTTCCATACACATGGATAACCCAGAGGGCAAGGGAGAGTATTTTTAAAGGGTCAGACATGTAATCACAAGTTTTACATGTCCTGGCAGTGAAACACTATTTAATTTGTTTTTTCACTACTAAAAGGGCTACCTCTCCTATAGGCTAACATTGGAATCACCTTATTACATTTATGTTATTTCAAAATTGGACCAGGTAACCTGTTCATGTTTGGTGTCCATGGAATTTTAAAGTGAAATCCTAACCTATGGTGAAGTTGGCATTAAGCTGCCTTAAACATCTAGTGCCTGTACCTGGGTTACTTGACTGTGTGTAGCTGACAGTTGAGCTTTGTTTATTCCTCCTAGAGATTCACACACAATAAGGAGCTTAATGGGCAATCACTGGAAGGATAGGAGGGAGGAGTTGGGCACAGCCCCACTTATACTTGAATAAGGTGTGTACTGTCTCCACACTAAGGGCTGCATACCCCTTGCATTTAGTATAGAGCCAGGATAGGAAAGGCAGGATGTCTGGCAACTTCAAAGGGAAACCTCTAGAAGCTTCTCTCCCACTTCAAAGGCCAAACTGGGTGTTAATACTGGAGCTCAGACACCAACTCTTCAGTACACTTCTGGACCTGTGGATACTTTGTTAGTGAAAAGGACTGCTGTGCTGCGGATGTACTGCTACTATGCCGGTCTGAACTCTGGTAGACTACTGCCTTGCTTTGGTGCTGCCTTTCTATGCTGACCTGCTGCCCACTGGCACTCCTGCCTGGATGAGAAGGACTGGGCCTGCATCTCTTGAACCCAGAACCCCAGACTAACTCCAAGGGCTAGTTGGCTGGCCTCCTGACCTGAGCCTTAGAAACAGAAGACTCCAATAACCTTGCACTTGCAGCTGGACTTTGTCATTTGTGAGTCTACCCTGGCAAGGGGTGTCACCCCAGTCATCAAACCTTGGAAGTGGGCCCAAGGTGTTCGACCAGCCTCTGTGGCACAAGCAGAATCGATGCGCTACCTCTGCTGTGCGACGCAACCCTGAGTGTCACATGGCTTGCATGTAGTTACCATTTTAGGTTCAATTTCTTAAGTTGACATCTCCTATTGGTGGTAACCTTTTCCACACTTTAGTGTGTGAATGTGTTGTATGTGCATTGACACCCTGTAGTCTGTACAGCTAGTTCTAGGGTCACACATTTTAGAACATGATGTATTTTGTTTTGCTTCTTAGTGTGCTCGTTGGGAGACACTTCATTTTAGCTAGACGAAATTAATGATCTGGTCTGCATCTCTCTCACAATGTGCTTAGAACGCTACTTTATGTTCTAAACAGCTTTCATGCTATGATTAAATTAAAGGAGGATTTCTATTTTGGGACTATCATGGAACCTCTGCAAGCTGTGACGGAGATGCAACCCTCTTGAGGCCGACCTCCATCTTGCAAAGAAGGATGACCTGTACTGGCTTCCAGACACCTAATACCAAGGTATGGGGTTTAGACTATACCAACTGATCTGGCAGAGGGTACTCCCCTAAGCTCTATTTAGTATAGGATTCCATACAGATAGGAGTACATAAACATTAGCAGCAAATGTCATGGTTGAATCGTTTATATTGTTCACCATTTTAACAATGCAGATTACCGCACTATGTCTCATCTTTCTAATAATCACAGCACATGCTTTTTATACAAGAATACAATCATTTCAATAAATGTTTTGAAAATGCTTTTCATATCTTTCTTGGGTTTACCTTGGGCATGTAAGAGTAACTAATGAAAGGGCTAGGCTTGTTTCCATGGATTCCTTGGGAATCAGTGGGCCATGTTCAAGGTTGCCAACATTATATTTCCCTGGTCTGTTTGTAGATTGGATGTGGTACTGTGAACTAGCAGAGATGCAACAACACTTATTAATGGTATACGTGGGCTAAGTCTCTATATTGTGAAGTTTGTGTTTGTCTAATACACAGTCCTGCTATATTTGAAGGAACTGTATAACAGGGCTAATGTTTTAGGTCAGGTACTTATTTGTCAGGTCACCTGAGTAGTTTTCTCACTTATGCCCAAGCCTCCTTTTCACCCCTAAACGTCTGCGGTGATAGGGACATATCCTCCTCAGCTTAATATGGAACACCTACATGTGTCTGTAGGTTGCTCAAGTTTTAACCTTTAAAAGGATAATCCCACTATAGTTTGCCTTTCTTTGAAATCCATTCCTTAAACATGGCGCAAGTAATTGTTATTCCTGTTAACTGTAGACAGGCAGCACCTGCAGATTTAGCTCCACATGTGCTCATCCGTGGAGGAGATGTTATCTTCATGACTGAGGCACACAAGGATTATAAATGCAAAACTTTTTTGTCCTGGATTCACTTTCCTGCAGTCGATGATAATACACAAACATTTCATACGTACACTGAAGTTGCACTACCAGGTCAATGTAGAGCTTTTGAACTTTTACGCATACTGTTAACATTTCAGGAACATCAGAATTAGGTGCAAGACACCCTTCCACATGCATTACTAAATGTAAGACTGGCCCCCCTCAGCAATGGATTGGACAACTTGGCCAGTTTTAGCATGCTAAACACAATTTCCAAATTTAGGGCCATTAAATATTGTGGAACTTTGTTTGCTTTATACAAGTTTAGTTAAACTGTATAAATATCTGACGCTGTTCATTATGGGTACAATAATGACTGCCCCAGCAAGGGCTGCTCAAGCTGTGCAGCCATAGTTAGCTGTGTGTGCAATTAGTCCAGTTACTATTAATGCCATTATGGGTACAATACCCACCAAACTTGGTGAAATTCCGTTCTGGACTGCACACAAAATATACCAATGCATCACTGCTGCTACATAGATCAGAACTGCCACATGGACCCACATGGCATTGCAGCACATCATTGCATCGAAGCCACTATTCTGTGATGCATCCTTGGCGCAGACCCTCGCATTCCTCATCAATGGCAGCATCAACAGTGATGCCAGACTACACATTGCAGCCTCGCAACTCCTAGGAACCAATGCATCCCCTTGACTCGACTACAGACTTCGCCTCACAAACCCTCATCGATGGCGATGGGATCTTCAATGATGATGCAGCAGGACTTTACACTGCAGCCTCGCTGTATCTAGGAACCAACGCATCGCTTCAGCTGCATGGCACATCTTCAACGTGGGTCAATGCTATGCAAACCAGTATTAAAGGTACTTTGTTCAGTGGGCCTACCTTGGTCCCTGTAGCTGGGCACACTCCATCACAGTCTGATTGAACTTGTGACCTTGTTCTGGTGCAGTGCAGACAGATGTCCACAGTTAGTGTTTTCCGGCTTTTGCCATTATTTTTACTAAAATATTAAAAAATGTATATCTCAGGTTCTACTGATTGAATTTTTGTCATTGTGCTCTTCTTTTATTTCTTAAAAATTGTTCTATTGTTCTAGCTCTGTTGTGGGCTCCTTTTGAAGTGTTGCACAAATACTTTGCAGCTAGCTTCTGCATTAAGCCTGACTACTGTGTGCCAAGCTACCTGAGGGTTGATCACAGGTTAATTTATGGTTCACTTGTGGCTTCATCCTGGGATGAATTGTGGTTGCTGTTTGAGAAGCGGTTCACCCTCCACCAGTAATCCAATTTCTTACAGGTTCTGTGCATTTAACAGGGGGTATGCAAATGAACCTGAGAACAAGACTAATTTCAATTTGTTCTCTACTGTTAGTGATACATGGGAAAAAGTCAAGGTTGAAGGTTGCAGGAAGAGGCATCAGAGGTAGAACAGCAGGGTTAAATCATAGCAGGTGATGCGAAAAATGAAAATGAGATTTGGGATTCCTCTGATGGGAGACCTGTGTTGCAAGACAGTTTGTTCTCCTCGATGGTTAAATATTTCCATAGTCCTGCATATATAGGGTGAGATGCTAAGGTGAGTTTGTTCTGGCAGAACTAGTTTAACCCTCATTTTTGAGTGATGGCCAAGAATCTTGTTCACTATTGCACCGCTTGTCAGCAACTGAGTGTAGGGAGGTGGACCCAGGGAACCATAAGACACATAGGGAGATCAGAAGGCCCCTTTAACAGGATGCAGTTGGAATGTGTTGAGATGCCCATATGCAATGGGCTGTGATATGTCCTAGTTGTAGTGTAGATATGTCTAGCTCTGTTGTGGGCTCCTTTTGAAGTGTTGCACAAATACTTTGCAGCTAGCTTCTGCATTAAGCCTGACTACTGTGTGCCAAGCTACCTGAGGGTTGATCACAGGTTAATTTATGGTTCACTTGTGGCTTCATCCTGGGATGAATTGTGGTTGCTGTTTGAGAAGCGGTTCACCCACCACCAGAAATCCAATTTCTTACAGGTTCTGTGCATTTAACAGGGGGTATGCAAATGAACCTGAGAACAAGACTAATTTCAATTTGTTCTCTACTGTTAGTGATACATGGGAAAAAGTCAAGGTTGAAGGTTGCAGGAAGAGGCATCAGAGGTAGAACAGCAGGGTTAAATCATAGCAGGTGATGCGAAAAATGAAAATGAGATTTGGGATTCCTCTGATGGGAGACCTGTGTTGCAAGACAGTTTGTTCTCCTCGATGGTTAAATATTTCCATAGTCCTGCATATATAGGGTGAGATGCTAAGGTGAGTTTGTTCTGGCAGAACTAGTTTAACCCTCATTTTTGAGTGATGGCCAAGAATCTTGTTCACTATTGCACCGCTTGTCAGCAACTGAGTGTAGGGAGGTGGACCCAGGGAACCATAAGACACATAGGGAGATCAGAAGGCCCCTTTAACAGGATGCAGTTGGAATGTGTTGAGATGCCCATATGCAATGGGCTGTGATATGTCCTAGTTGTAGTGTAGATATGTCCTGTTGGATGGAAGCTTACCACACTAGGAGGAATGACAGACTCACTGTAGCCATGTTATTGCTGTGTGAGCAGATACCCCACTTCTGATTCCCAAATTCTCTGGAGCAAGACCATGGTACACTTTTAAAAAATAATGCTCTGAGAATGCTGTGTGTAGTTTTGCAGGTTGAACAGGGGCTACACTGTAGTTACTAACCTAAAGCACCTGGGATTGTCAAGCAAGTGAAAAGAACTTTGAAATCCCATCTGGCCAAAGTGTGTGCATCTACTTTTTTAAAGTGGCTGGATGCTTTGCCTTTGGTGGTGACGAGTCTCTCTGTAGCACTTGAAATCGGCAAACCTGATTTTCACCCTCTTGAGATCCTCATGGGAAGGCCATGAGGCTGTCTATTGTGCCTGTAAAAGTGCTTGTGAATATTTCAGATTATATTTAATTCCAGCAAATGACTACCTGATGTGGAGCATTGTATCTTTCACCAGATTGAAGATGCAACTACACTTTCCCTTCATTAGCAGTGCCACAACCTTATTGCTGGTGACAGGGTTCTGGAGAACATGTCAGGAAGTGAAGCGTGGAGTCCTATTGGGATGGCCCCTTCCAGGCGATCCTGGTCACCTGCAAAACTGTCAAATATGGTGGACTGCCTGACTGGGTGCATGACTTCCATACACTGGCACTGAAATGTCCTTAGATAGAAGTTGTGATTTGAACCACTGAGTCACAAAGCCAAGCTCCTGACCATCCTGAAGGAGCAGGGTAGGGTTTAAGATAGCACCCAGGCACCTCAGAGTTAAAAAGTGTTTCACATTCTGGAAGTGTCACTGGTTGGAATTGAGGCAAGCCATGATCCTGTGGTGAATGAATAAAGAGTAACCACAGTTAACCAGCCAAATGCACAAGTAAATAATGGTTCTGATCCCTAGTGATATGATGAGAAGTGACCAAAGAAGGGAAGTGCGGCTGAAATGTCATAAGAGACTGAGGCTGAGTTAATCTGTGGAACTCATCCCACAAACTGTCACCGAGGTGACAGAGTTAAGCAGATTAGGTGACAGAGAATATGAACAGCCAATAGTCAGTAGATGAACAAGAAACAGGGTGCCCAATTGAAGTTATTCAGATCCAGAGTGGATGTATTTTGTTGAGTGTGTTGCCCATTATGATCTTGGCGGTTAAAACTGCTGAGATCTGCGCTAGCGGTCAGTAGATGACCGCCAGCGCGACTACCCCCCTACCGGCTGTATATTGTTTTCTCCGCTGGGCCGGCGGGTGGAAACAGTGTTTCCACCCACCGGTCCAGTGGGGAAAAGGGCTGTAACATAGACAGCGGCTCCAAATGGAGCCACCGCCAATGTTGGTGTGCAGCAGGTGCAGCTTCACCCATCGTGCAGGTCACTGCCCGTAAATCAGGCAGTGACCAGTGTGATGGGGCCCCCAGGGGGCCCCTAAATTGCCCTAAGATACGCATTCCGCCAGCCTTTCCCTGGCGGTTTGAACCACTGGGAAAAGGCAGACGGAATGGGTATCATTATCCGGAAAGCAGCGCTGCCTGCAGCGGTGCCCTGTCGGATTAGAATACACCGCCCCCGCCAGCATTACCGCTGGCAGTGGTGGTGTATTCTGCCGTGGGGTTTTGGGCGGGTCATTATATGGTGGTCTGGCCCGCCATGCCGGATGGCGGTATTTACCGCTACCACCGGCATGGCGGGCCAGACCGCCAGGGTCATAATGAGGCCCCTAGTGATCAATGGACAATGTCTGCAGAACCTCTGTGAATAGAGGCTTTCACAGTGAAAAGTTTGAATTTCTTTAGGCTGCTGATTTTAACCATTGTAACTGAACTGCAATTACGAACTGCAAATGTATTGATCTCTGAACTCTGTTGGTGTCTGAAGATTCCCTAGGGCCAGGGTTCCTGAAGAAGAGTAGGCATGAGTGGAAAACTCCCCTGCACTGCCAAGTGCATGGGCAGTGCAGGGGCCCGTTAGGGTTACTGGCACCCCCTTTCTGGTAGCCTTTGCACCACAATGCAAAGGCTGGTAGAAAGGGGACTCTTAATCACCAGGTCAGAGCTGCCCTGGTGGATTGAGACCGCTGGCATGCCAGGCTGTCGGCAACCTGGCAGTGTCGGTGGTCCAAGTGTGCTGGCTCCACCATGGTCATAATGTGGAGGCTGGACCGCTGCTTTGGCAGGGGTTCGACCTCCACCACGGCCCTGGCAGTCTCATGACTGCCAGGGTCATAATGACCACCTTAATTTTTGAGCTATGACTAACAAATATAAAAAACTAATGTGTAAGGGTGTGGCTGGTTTGATAGGGCATACACCTGTATTTTTTTGTACTTTTATTTGTTTTTAAATTTCACTTTGTCGGGGAGCCTGTAGTTTAAGTAGGGGCCTAGTTATTTTTTGCATTTAATTTTTCATCTTTTGTAAAGGAAAAATGTTGCTCAGTTCAGTACCCTTTCTCCATGTTTGTTACATTTGCAATACTCATTTATTTTTACTATGTGGCCTAGACTTTCAACAGGCCACCTAGCCAGTAGGTCCAGTATTAGTAGTCATCAGTGCATGATAGAAATGTTTCCATTGTGTATGTTTTTAAAATTTCAGGTTGGTGCCTGATGGGTGATCATTTTTCTTGAAGGTGAATGGCCTTTACAAGCTTACTTAGGGAACATTTGCTTGTATGGTCCACTCCTTTTTTCTGGTTCCTCAGAGATCAGACCAGTCACTTTAGTTAACTAACACAATCTATACAAAATACTGCAATTCTTTTTCTCTACTTGTTCTTCAACAGCAGTGCACTACAGGTCTATCTTGCTTGGGTCAGCACTAGGAGAGAGGTGCTTATAAGCAGGAGTGTTGTAAGTCAGTAGCGATTAGATTAAGCATTAGCAGAAGACATCTTGTATTTAGCAACTATTGTGAATATTTCGCGGAATCCATTTTGTATTCATGACAGCCATTTTCTCTGCCATGTGCTCGCCATGTGCTCTGTCCTACCTTTCTGTTAACTACTCTTGAAAATCTGTCTAGTGACAAGTCAGATTTAGCATCTCCCACTTTCGCACATGCCCAGTAAGATCTGCAGCTGTTAGTAATCAGTAACAGACAGTAATGTGTCAACTAGTCCTTGAAAACTGTTAGCCCCTCCTACCTGTCGACTGTGCTTTTCCATATGACCTTATATGTATGTAAGTCTTGCTTCTATAATTGTATCACCTTCTTTTAGCCCCTGCATGGGTATAAAAGGACCATGCTCTCTTAGTTCAGTGTGCTGCTTCAAACATTACCGAAGGGTGCTGTTTGAACTGTAGTACCACCTCATGAGGTTTAATAAACTTTATCTTTTATTTCAGTCTCTGTGCCAACTTCTTCCTATATGGTCTGAGGACTTTGTGCAGAGAAGGGCAAACCCCTTGCACTAGTAGGCCTTGCTGAGGCTTACTTCGACAAATTGGCGACCGAACTGAGACTCATCGGCGACTCGGACGCCCGACGGATTGGTTGCGACGAAGGATTGGGATCTCGCTGCGGACGATCAGTGCCTGAGGAGAGGCGAGTCTTGGCAACCACAGCGTTTTTCCCTTCTTTCTGATTTGATCATCCAGGTGGCACCGGTCCTCGATTGAGATCCTTTTTGTTCATTCGTCATGCAGTGACCATTTGGTCGATTTTAGAACTTGGCAGTTGGAACCTGGACGCCCTGTGATTGGTAAGAGCCGTTTTACGGCACTTGCTGTGGGTTTTGATGCCTTTGTTTGGTATTGAAGTTTAGCACCACTTACTGTGGCTCTCGTGTTTTGGGTGACTAGTCAATTTGTGTCCTTTGAATTGATATATAAATTGTAATTTATATAGGCATGTAATGAGGAGAATTTTCTCCAATTTAATTTTGATTTGAACGGCACCTTAAGTGCTACTTTGATTATAATATTGAATATTCTGCACTATTTTTGGCATGCCTGTTTTTAGTGCACTTCGTAGAATGTGTTGCTTTTGTAATGGTACCAATTTGAGACTGGAAGAATCGCAACCGGCACCCCCAGAGGGGACGCCCAATAGAGATATGTATGTTAAACATGGTCTTTCTTCTATAATGTACAGCACATTATGGAATAAATACACTCATGCGGATCCTGAGTTACGTTGGCCTAGGCATGGGTCATTTGATTTGCGAAAGATTGAGTATGTGGAACAATATATGTGTAAGCGAAGGTCTAGGCAAGATATGTTTGACTGTGTACGAATGTGGGAGAAAGAAGTGTGTGGACGAGTGAAGCATGAGCAAGCCTTGCTTGAGAAAGAGCATCAGAAGAATGTATATGTGAAAGCATTGGAAATGAGAAAGAAAGAAAGAAATGACTTAAAGGAGCTTGAAGAGAAAGAATGTAAATTACGGGTCACTGGCCAATACACTGTTAGGCAACCTCTCTATCCTATCCTTAATAAACCACATGATGATTTTTTGTTACTAGATCGCCCTCCACCTCCGTATATCGTTCCTTCTGCCCCTCATAAGTTAGCTGAGGTCTCCGGTTCGGGCCAACAGAAGATATGAGACAGTCGCTTTATGTTGCCTGCTGACCGTGCGTCTGAGCTTAGATCTATTGCTCGGAAAACAATTTGTAGCGTTGTCTCTGCTTCTGAACTTTTAAACAACATGAAAGGGTGGACGAAAAAGGAGCAGCTATATTTTACTGAGGCATTTGGCACAGAAGTTATTGAACTATTTTGGAAATATTCTGATGAGTTAGAGCCCGATGATGTAGCAGCTGATCATAAGCAAATGCGTGATGGTCTTTTTGTTTTCTCCCAGGTGGCTGATGCAATCAGGTGTTTGGTGAAATTATGTGTTGTGGCAGTCCGTTTGCAAGAGGAGAAAAGGGCCGTGGACGTAGTTGCACGGACATCTCAGACCGGCGGGGTGCAAGCTTCCATCTTCGGAACAGATAAGACTATGATAGTTCACGCGAAACCAATGCGGGAGGCAGCGCCTTTGTATGTTCCTCCTAAAGGTTTGGGTACAAGTGATGATAAAACTTCTGTTGATGCTAAGGGTTATTTTATTTATAATTGGGTGCATACTCCTTGGAATAGGGCAGATGTAATGGCACTTAAAACAGCATTACCTGACCCATGGAAAAATCCAGCCATCTTTTATGAGGAAGTTGAGGGAGCAATTAGTTCTTGTACTATGACTTTGGCTGACATTGATTTATTTTACAGATTGACATTACCGCCAGATATGTGAAGAACTGTTCGTAAAGTTGATGATCGTGTAGTTGTTGGGGCGTCATGGAAAGAATTAGAACAGATGGAGGTGGATTGGGAACCTGCGAAAAAGCCATATCAGTTGATTCTAGATCTTCCCGCAGCCATATTAGTTAAGTTAAAAACGATTATTCCCCCTAAAAAGATAGATTGGACTGTTTTAGCGCCTTGTAAGCAAAAGGCAGATGAATCAGTCTCTGATTTCTTTACACGCTTTGAAGAAGCATTTCATGATTTTAGCGGCCAGTTATTGTCAGATAATACGGGCAGACATTTATTTGTCGATAAATATGTCGCAAATCTGTTACCAGGAATAGCTAGTCATCTAAAAGCTAGTGAAAGTTCATAGACTACCTCTACTCCGGTTTCTCTTTTGACTATGGCTCAGTATTATAAACGTCAGGAATTAGAAGCAAAAGGTAGCGACAATAAAAAGATTAAAGAATTAAAGATGAAGGTTATGTTGGCTCAAGCTTATGGTCTGCCTTTTAGAGGTAGTGATAGAGGTGGACCTGGATCTTATGGTTCTTCTTACACTCATTCGAATTTGTCTGTTGATAAGTGTGCGTATTGTAAGAAATTTGGACATTGGGCTGCCGATTGTCCAGCACTACGTGTTCAGCAGTGTTCACGTGGTCGGGGACAAATAGGAAATCTCTCAGGATATTCAGTGCCTAGAAAAAGCACGAATGATCATGCTAGGGTTGATGTTAATGTACGAGGGCAGGGTGGGTTTAACACTTTTGATAGACGGAACCAATACCAGATGTCTAACTATGTGCAGCCTGATTTACAAGATTCTGCATATGCATAAGATTGCCTAGGATGGGGAAGGAATCAGTTGAAGTTCCAGTAGATGAGAGGGGTCCCTATGTTACAGCACATATTTTGGGTTCTACTGATCAGTTTCTGGTTGATACAGGAGCTACTCATAGCGCCTTGTCTAACAATTGATTCCAAGGGATCCCTTGTCTGGCTTAACCATTACATCGATAGGTTTCGATGGAACACCTTCCCCTAGCCCATTGTCACAACCACTTGCATTCCATGTTGATAAATATACTGTTCCACGTCCATTTTTGCTTTCTCCAAATACACCAGACAATATTGCGGGTCTTGATATGCTCAAGTATTTCAGGGCTACAATATGATGCTCTCCTGAAGGGGTGTGTGTTATTTTGAATGATAATCATCCTGTGATGGAAAGAGTTTGTCTTGTTAAAGAGGCTATTGCATTAGCTTCACTCCCTAATACTTTGTGGCCTACTTCAGACACTGATGTGGGACAAATGATTATTCCACAGGTACATATTAGTGTCAAGGAGGGAGCTGTATTGCCACGTTTGCCTCAATACAACATTTCACAGGAGGGCGAAGAAGCACTCACACTAATTGTGCATGATCTTATTGCAGTTGGAGTTGTTGAGGAGGTTCTGTATAATGTTTGTAACAGTCCGATTCTTCCTATTCTGAAAAAGGATACTGATACTAAGATTTACCGATTCATTATTGATTTATGAGAAGTCAATAAGATTGTGATACCACAATATCCTATGGTATCTGACATCACAACATTTCTTACTTTGGTTCCCCCGACAGCAACTACGTTCTCTGTGATAGACTTGAAGAATGCTTTCTTTTCGATCCCTAGTCATCCTGACAGCCGATATTTGTTTGGTTTTACTTTTAATAAACGACCATATAGATTTTGCTGAGTTCCTCAAGGCTATACTGAAAGTCCTAGTATTTATAGTCAAGCGTTAAAATGACAACTTGATTCTTTTGTTTTGCCTGAAGGTGTGGCTCTCATACAATATGTTGATGATATTTTGTTGGCAGCTGATACCCCTGAGCAATGTGAAAAGTGCACATTGTCCTTACTTTCTTTTCTTGCTTCACACCATCATAAAGTGTCACAAAAGAAATTGCAATATTGTAGACCACAGGTAACCTATTTACTTCACCTTTTGTCTAAGGAGGGCCGTGCACTTACATCAGATCGTATTCAAGCAATTTTAGACACACCAGTACCCTCTACACAGAAAGATGTTCGTGCATTCCTTGGTCTTACTTCTTTTTGTAGGCAATGGATATTAGGGTTTTCACACATTGTCAAACCTTTGCTAGCACTTTTGACTAAAGATGCTCCAATGCCCCTCCCATGGACAGATGAATGTGAGACTGCTTTCCGGCAGCTACAACAAGCCCTTTGTTCAGCACCAGTGTTAGGTACTCCAGATTACACAAAGCCTTTTGCACTTTACGCACATGAGATAGATGGATGTGCATTGTCAGTTTTAGTACAGACACATGGCGATAAGCAGCGTCCCTGTGCATATTTTTTAGCAGTACTTGATCCTGTCGCTCGAGCGTTGCCTGGGTGTTTTCGTTCAGTTCCCGCAACAGCTGTGTCAATACATCAAAGTGAAGGGATAGTTTTGTCACATAAGCTGTTGGTGTTAGTACCCCATGCGGTTGATGCTCTATTAAATCAAACAAAGACACAACATTTAACTAGCGCTCACCTGACAGAATATGAATTGACATTGCTGGCTCCTCACATTACACTGAAGAGCTGTGCAACACTAAATCCAGCCACTTTGTTGCCATATCCGGTGACTCAGCCTCAGTCACAAGAAACACATGATTGTATATTCCTTACCAAAGAACAGACAAAGGGTCGTATTGATTTACAAGATACGCCCCTTCCAGATGTAGACAGGGAATTGTGGGTTGATGGGTCTTCTTTGAAGTTGCCAGAAGGTACGACCTCAGCTGCATATGCAATCACTGCAATACACACGGTAGTGGAGACAGCTCGTATTCCACAGAAGTCAGCTCAAGCAGCTGAACTAATAGCTTTGACACGAGCATGTGAGCTTAGTACTGACTTATGTGTGAACATTTATACAGACAGCCGCTATGCTTATGGAGTGGCTCATGATTTTGGTTTGCTTTGGAAGGAGAGAGGCTTTCTCACATCCCACGGGATGCAGATAATGCACAGTGAATTAGTGCATAATCTCTTGACTGCATTGACATATCCAAAGAAACTAGCTATTGTGAAATGTAGTGCATACAAGAAATTGACCGATAAGATAGGGCCAGGTAATGCCCTTGCGGACCGCGTAGCACGTGAGACTGCGATGCAGCAAAGAACTACTTCTATGTATGTAGTGAAGTCACAAGCTGAACGTTGGCATAATGCTAGACGAGACGTATTAGATATGCAGAAATCTGCTTCTGTGAAAGAACGTGAGCAATGGTCTGAAGAAGGAGAATTGGATCATGAGGGCTGTTGGCAGAATAAGCAGATGGATAAATGGAAATTACCTGTAGCTTTTGTACAATCTATGGTTCAGATGGCACATGGGCTGGCACATGTTGGAGCGTCAACAATAACGAAGTTGCTTATGCAAGTTTGGGACCATCCAGAAATTTCAAGTACAGCTAAGAGAGTAGTACAGTCTTGTTTGATCTATTTACAATACAATCCTGGAAAAGGGACACGAACTCCTGCGGGAGGGTTTTCTACACCAACTGCACCTTTCGAAGTTCTACAAATGGATTATATTCAGCTTGAACGCTGCAACAATTTAAAGTATGTCTTGGTGGTGGTATGTGCCTTCAGTAAATGGATAGAGGTATACCCCACAAAGGATAATACTGCCATTACCACAGCAAAGGTGCTTTTGAAAGAATTTTTCCCTAGGTTTGGTGTTTGCAGACTTTTATGGAATGATAACGAACCTCATTTTGTTGGGGAAGTTATTAAGTATGTCCTGAAAGGATTAGGGATCAAACAGAAGTTCCATGCGGTTTTCCACCCACAATCAGCAGGGTTGGTGGAAAGGTATAATGCTACTTTGGAGCTGAAGTTAGCGAAGATACAGGCTTCCACATCCTTAACTTGGCTGGATGCCTTACCGCTGGCATTATTGTCTATTAGGTCAGTGCCACACTCTCGAACAGGCCTTACCCCCTATGAAATAGTATTTGGAAGGCCAATGAACATTTGGGGAGTTCCTAAGCCAAATTCTGTATATGATGTACCTTGTGTCCTGATGAATGATTATTTGGCACAGTTAACCGACAATTTGGTTTCTAATCATCAACAGGTTCGAGAAGCACTTCCTGACAAATCTACAGGTGAAGGCCATGAACTCCGACCTTGTGACCAGGTGATGATTAAGTCCTTTGAAAGATCAAGCAGCTTGGAACCAAGGTGGCGAGGCCCAGAGCAGGTGCTCCTTGCGAAAAGGACAGTAGTTCGAGTGACGAACCGAAAGGATTGGGTCCATAGTACTCACTGCAAGAGAGTGCTACCTACCTTGGTGGAACCTGCTGTGCTGACGGATCATCAAGAGATTTTGACTATGGAGAAAGGCCGTGCTATATCACCTGACGAATCTGCGGAGTTCTTCCCGGACCAAACGATTTCTGGAGTGTCGGGATATAATTTGAGACCGAGGTAAGACCCCGTAGTGCTGGAGAAAACTGGTTGAGCTACCGCCCTGGGTTAGTGAAACGGAGAGCCAATGTGGCAAGGGGTGGGGTCAGCTATGCATTAGAGTAGTGACACCCGTCTTGGCCCGTGATGAAGAAATCAGTGGCTGCCCAGGGATAAGAGCTCCAGCGATTGTTTTTAATTAATTTCTGAAAAGGTCGATTATCACTGTTGCTAAAATGAATAACAAACTGATTATTAGTAATATGGGGTTTGTTGTTGTTTTGGTGGTTATAGCAATAATCACCTGGTTTGTTGAAAAGAAGGCTCCTGCTCGTGAGTTTTTTGTTGCTACTACTCCAGTACCAGAGGATCACTATTACTTTACGCTTCCCTATCAGGAGCAGAAGCACCGTCAATCGTACTTCAATAATACTTTCATTCAGATGTTGCATCATACTCATAATGCTACAAATACTACTAACTGTTGGGTATGTGGAATGATACTTGCGCATCAAAAGAAAGGAGGAGCACCTTTCATTCCTCTTCCTTTTTCACACAATGGTTCTTGTCAAGCTTGGTATATGCTTTTGTTTGCATCTGGAAAATGTACAGAGGGCAGACTTCTTTTTCGCCTTAATAAAGTATGCTACCAAGACAAAGATGGGTATCCCCAAGCCAAAGGAACTAAATGGGAATGGGAAGAGTATCAACCGGACAATGTTTCAATACCATATGTCTTCACAAATATAAGAGACTCTGACAAGAAAGAACAATTTGTGATTTCTGTTTCAAAAACTAAAGCAGATTTATGGATACGTAGCATTGGGCGAATTCCAGTCGGGATAAGCGATTGTACCTTGATTTTAACTATTGAGGGTGTAAATAATAGTAGTTTTACAGCTTCCCATAATACATATTTTGTTTGTGGTAACTATGGATATTACCAACTACCTGTTGGGTGGTCAGTGTGTGTTATATATCTTTTCTATTACCCCCTGTGTTTTGGCCCCTGCATCATATCACCGATATTTTAAACTTTTCAATGACATCATTAAAAATAGATATAAATGGACAATAAGTACAAATGAGGTAGACGGAACGGACACTAGCCTGTAGCAATATGTTGATTTTAATTTAGGGTTGTTCTCCTTTGTGGGTGCTGTGTTAAACAGTAGGAAAGTGAGACGATTGACTAGGGATGTGGAAGCTGTTACCAATCAGGCAGCTCTGGCACTTGGGAATATTACAGAGGAGCTCAAATTGCGAGGATTGTAGCGCTCCAAAATCGTATGGTACTAGATGTGATATTAGCTGATCGAGGTGGTGCATGTCACATCATCGGTAGAAGTTGCTGCGTTTTCATTCCAGATCACTCACCTTCAGTATATGATGCAATATCACACAGAGACTGGTACTTGGACTTTTTCTGGATGGTTTTGGGTGCTTGTTTCCGCTTGGGCCTGGAAACTACTGACTATCCTGTGTGTAATGATTGCAATATTTTTCAAATGCTGTATCTGTATTCAGTGTAGTCCAATGTTCTGCTCCATGTGTATTACTGCTTGTATGCCTACCAAAAGAAATATTACAGAAATGAAAGCACAACACATGTTAGATAAGGAAATAGCTGAAATGATGAGTATAAATATACAAGATGAATATTTAGATTATCCCAGAAAGATGAATGTCTTCAGCTAATGCTGAAAGGGTCGTCTGTTGTAAGTCAGTAGTGATTAGATTGAGCATTAGCAGAAGACAGCTTGTATTTAGCAACTATTGTGAACATTTCGCGGAATCCATTTTGCATTCATGGCAGCCATTTTCTCTGCCATATGTTTGCCATGTGCTTTGTCCTACCTTTCTGTTAACAACTCTTGAAAATCTCCCACTTTCGCACATGCCCAGTAAGATCTGCAGCTGTTAGTAATCAGTAACAGACAGTAATGTGTGAACTAGTCCTTGAAAACTGTTAGCCCCTCCTACCTGTCGACTGTGCATTTCCATATGACCTTATATGTATGTAAGTCTTGCTTCTATAATTGTACCACCTTCTTTTAGCCCCTGCGTGGGTATAAAAGGACCATGCTCTCTTAGTTCAGTGTGCTGTTTCAAACATTACTGAAGGGTGCTGTTTGAACTGTAGTACCACCTCATGAGGTTTAATAAACATTGTATTTTATTTCAGTTTCTGTGCCAACTTCTTCCTATATGGTCTGAGGACTTTGTGCAGAGAAGGGCGAACCCCTTGCACTAGTAGGCCTTGCTGAGGCTTACTTCGACAGGAGGAGGATTAAAGGACTAAGAACAGGACTACCTCATCAACAACAGCTAGAAGAAGGAAGTCATCAACTTCAAAGGAAACCATGACTCTGAGTCCTAGTGCTCAGCTATATGGAATGGAGAGAGGTGCCTTGATTTGGGAAATATTGCTGAGTTTTTGTGTTGCACTGGTGGCAAAAGTGAAACTCTGAGTCCTCTTGTTTTTTGCTCTTCGCCTAAGGCTTTGTGGTACAATCTTTATGAAACTTACCTTCATTCTGTCCTTCTCCTTGACTCTACAATATAGTCTTTGTTTTACAATCTGCAGGCCTTTTTCTCGCCTGTATGAATGAAAGGAGAAAGCTGAGCGCAACACTTCTTCTTACCTATTGAACCTTTTCAGACAGGCACCCAAGAGTGACGGACATTCCTGAGGAGAATGCTGATGCACTGCCCAATTTGGCAACACAGTATATTTTTTCTTTTAACAATCGCATTTTTTGAACTAGGTGAGTTCAATTCACTCCTCCGTAATTTGTTTTTTTCATACCTAGAAGAGAGAACATTTCGATATCTAATACTTAAGGTCTCTACGGCAGAAGGACTGTTTGCAACTCCATTTAACTTTACACATTACTTTGTTTCCTTCCACAACAGATTGACGATGATGATGTGCTGCTCATCACCCTGATAAATATTGTTCTTGTGGTGTGTTTGCCTTTGTCACACCTTTCCCCAAATCCACTTTCCCATCAATTCATCAAGCTTCTAACCCTCTTCCCCCATGCTGTGTGATTCTTTTAGAAGTGCCTTTTACTTTACACCAAAATGATCACACACTTGGTGGAGCGGATATGGGTAAATGTAACATCAACTCAGTGCAGAATCTTCATTACCTGAGGAACAGCCCACACCAGCCCACGTATCCAATTACGCATAACTAGGAATGTCATTCTTCAAAATCATCATTCAGGCCTTTTTTATGCAGTTGTCTACTATAGAGTATAGAGTTTGAGTCCAATTTTAATGACTTATTTGGTTTGGTTTCTTTGGTTTTCAAATTCCATGTTCACTATTCCTCAGAATAATTTACTATTGCTAGTTTTTGTTAAAATATGTGGTATTCTTTGATGTGACATGGTTGTAGTAGTCTGTCCACAGTCTTTCTAAAGCTATAATATAAATGTATATGTATAACCTACTAACTCTTGATTTTTTCTTTCAATTTAGTTGCCTGTGACCCTGTTGATTAATCGTACAGTTGAGATCACCTCAGTGGGAGTGGGACCTAGTGGTGATGCCTTCCCTGGTAGCGCACTACCACTATCATAAAGAAGGCACCTTGGGAAACCCTCCAGTAAGGTGTTGGAAAATTGACTGAGGGAGCATTCGCCAGCCATCACTTCATCTAATCAGATAAGAGAACTATAGGATAAAGTGAACTACTTTACTTAATATGTAACTACCTTTTACTGCAGTTGAGAATGAGGTAAGTACTTGTTTATCTATGTTTCTCTATAAAATATAGGGAACGAGAGCATACCCTCCTATCTGGCATACACTTTGAGAAATAGTTTGAAAAGACGGATTGTGCAAAAAGACATCAGTGCAAAGTTAGAAGATGACTCATAGGTGGAGCTGCTCCCTGAAATATTTATTGTTTTGTATGATGGCCATTCTAGTCATCAGAGGGATGATTGAGCTGCTTTAATATCATTGCTCTTTACAAATATTAGTTAATATAATCATTGTGTGATAATAATAACCTGTGGACACTGTATTAATCAAAATACTAGTCATTGGCTGTATCGTCTACAGTGAAAGCCACATTTATATAATCAAACTATAACCAATGCATTTGCTAATGTTAAATGTATTCATTTGACTGCTATTTTTTTCCTTAACATTGGCCTGACTGTGACTATGGCTGGGTTCGAACTGGGGTGGTATGGTGAGCAAAATAATGGATGGATTAAACCCAGATTTGTGACTGGGGGTGAATGTTTGATTGGTTCCGCATTCCGTCCATCCAGTTACGCTATCCCACAGCGTTTGTGTTTTGCTGTGCAGACTGTGACTAGGCCTGAACAATTTGAGCTGTTTTTTTGTAATTAACTGCTCTGTGAGTTTAAGGTTTTTCTTTCCTCTGCAGGTGCCTTATTGAAACACCCTTGTTAGTTATAATAAGGACTTTTAACTGTTGAAAACTGTTAGCTTAGACATCTTGATTAGAACTTGGCCTTGTTTGTGTAGCGTGTGAGGATGGGAGGGTGCCTCCTGTATCAAGCAGACCGAACTGTCGCTAACTTTAAGGGTGTACAGCTGTATGCGTCTTTGTTTGGTGATGGGAAGCTGGGGTGTATACCTGGTCCCAGAGGACATTGTCTCCTGATTGAACCATCCAGAGGCAGTCAGAGACAAAGCTTCCAGAACCATCTACTGCATATCAATTGTATGTTTCTTAGTTATGTAGATCCTGTCCTGGGTTTGCTGGGGGAAATCTGTATCAAACTCTTCTGATTCTCCTTGCCCAGTGTGTTTAGCTGTATGTTTGAGCTCTTGTGCCTAATGTCCAAACCTTAATTTGGTATTCTGATGCTGACACCTTTCTCATAGACATTCCCCTTGCCACTTTTGATGTCTTATTTAGACTAGGCAAATTCCTTTATGGAGTCGATTTATTTATTGTTCTGTTCATTCTACAATGTCATATTTTTCATCTTTTTCTTTCTAATCTGCAAATTCAGATTACATAATTCTATAGAAATATATTTTGATAAATTGATTTACTAAATGATCAATTTATAAACTTTCCTAATTTTTATTAATGAACGTTCGTGGTTTGACTATCATCCTCTTTGCCATTTTTGTGGAGACACATTGGTTTCACGGTAATTGAAATGTGTTGGTTGCAATAGCTACATGCAGAAGAACATTTAAGCCCATATTCATACTTTTTTTGCACCGCATTTGTGCCGCTTTTTGATGGAAAAATGGCGCAAACTTACAAAATACAATAAAAAAATGACGCAAATGCGATGCAAAAAAAGTATAAATATGTGCCTTACTGTGCAATAGAATTCTGTGAGAGGACGGCTCTGTATAGCTGGTCCGCCCTGACTTTTTTAGCTTTTGGATAACCAGGTTTTTGACCATTTACTGTGAGGGAGCCTCACAGTCTGGGACTCACCCACAGTAAATTCATGGTAAAATGGACTGCACATGTTTACCGCTGATGCTGCCTTGTTAAGAAAAGGCTGCTGTGATGTAGCAAGGGTAGGAGGCCCAGTGCTGGTTACAGATGATCACGTGTGCACCTGGTGTGCACCGTTTGTGATTGTTTTGCCGGGAGGATTCCTGATATGCGCAGCCCTAGAACCGCACCTAGGTAGCTTTGCACAGAAGTGATCTGGAGTAGGCCTTATGAGATGGGTGTACACATGTGAGGGATAGTCAGTGTGCTTACTGTCTTCATTGTAATGACACTCCAATAAATGTCAATGGGAAAGGCTGGCATAGGGCACAACTCCACATCGCTAGGTTCCACAGACTACAGAGCTGCACCAACGTACACTGTAACGTGTATGAAAAAGCGTAATGCAGTAGGTTGCAAAAGCATATCTGTACAGCTTATGCGTCATCTTGGAATGTCATCTTTCTCTGACTCAGCTCAGGATTACGGGCAATTACTGCCCAGCCTAGCTGCAGGACCTGGACCTTGCATCACTCGGCCAGCTGTCATTCCATGCCAGGAACCAGACCTGCACCAGGCTCCTCAAAAAGGAGGGACTTAATGGAGGAATTGCTGGGAGACGCCTTGGCAGGAAATGTCAGGGAGGAGGGGTCAAGTCTCTCAGAGCATATGTGACAGCTGATCCCTGGACGATACCATTTTGAGCTATCCCAGAAGACTGTGCAGTAAGGTTGGGACAGGGGACGAGAAGTGACAAGGCACATCAGGTTAGGCAAGTGGTGCAGCCCTGCTGGACCTTCCACCCCTACTTAAAAGGTCTTGCACAGGAGAAAGAGCTCTCTCTCTCCTGTGCTTCTCTGCAGAACACTGGGACCGAAGATGGGTATCATGGACAACTGGCAAGAAGAACCCCCTGACTGCCCAATGGGGCAAGTACTCTGCCCCTCAATGACCCCAGACTAGTGGGGCATACCCCAGGACCAGGTAGGCTGGTCCCCTTACTCACTCTGAGGACCAGTTGGGAGAAAAACTGGGCTCTGGCACAAAGGAAGCGCACTGCAGAGAATTAAAGAAGGCACCCAAATGAAAGGCTGGTGAAGGAAGTCGGTGGGACTGGCTCCCCATCAAGTTGGGAACCTTCTAGGCCTGGGGGCCTGACTAACGTGCTCTAGGTATCAAGGGCTCGCCACCAGGAGCAAAATGAGCCAAACATCATCAACATTTTCCCCAATGGGCCTTAGATATCTTCATTAAAAGTCTGGTGACCTTTCACCTTTTTCTGGCAGGTGATGAAGCATGTGGGGCTCCACCACAGACCATCAACTTGCCTCCGGGGGGGAGCAGGGCCTTGAGATTGCCCCTAAAGAATGGGGAAAGCGCCTTCATGATTCCCCTGCAAGGGAGAGATGTGCGGGTGAGTGCCGGCACACTCTCCACATGAGGTGGGAGGGGAGGCAAGATCCCATACCGGCACTATGAGAAAAACTGGAAGAAGTGGGGTGCCAGTGCACACCTCCACCTTAAGGTGGCCCGATTCCTACCTGGGACCCCGTGCGGCTGTGGTGAAAGGGGGAGTGCCATCATGCCTCCCCCCCCACAGCAACAGGAGGAGGGCCCAGGACCCCTTCCTGGACCCCACAGAGTGCAGGAGACTGAGGGGGTGCTGCTGCACCCCCTTGTGTGCACCACCTTCCCCCTGCTCCCAATGCCCATGTCTGGTGGGGGGGAGGGCAGGGCACTGTGCACGTCAGCCGGCAGGAGTGGGCAGACTAGAATGTTGCTGCTGGCTCCCATTGCAGCAAGTGAACAGCTGCTTGAGCGGGAAGCTGGCAAGAGCAGGTGGGGATGGACTCCCTGAGCTGCCCTTCAATGAGAAAGTTCAAACAATTGGCGTGTCCGGGTGTGATCGGACACCCCAGGAGGCCTGAAGTCCCAGTGCAAGGCCGCAGGATAAAACCAGCAAGAGCCAAGAAAAAGCAAAAAGGCTCTCCCGGGCACAGCTGGAGAGCTCATAATTAAGTATGCACCCCATAATGTCCTGCTGGGCCTGGGCCACGTTGTACACCAAAAACTGCTCATTTTAGGCTTGTGGTGGACCCAGGAGGATGGGGTCAACACCAACGTAAAGCAAATGGATGGGGGAGCTTTAGGAGTAGTGCAGCCTCCCCCCAAGTAGTTACCAAATGTCCCCACCCTCAGTTTCAGGGGACCTGGAAAGAATAACCCCTCAAGGGTTCCAATGTGTTTTCAAACTCTGTCCCAGCTAGAACTTTTGTTTCTGTTTGGTGGAACTGACCCCTCTAGGGGTGAAGATGATGGCTGCAGTTCTTTGGCCTGAAGGGTGAAAACAATGGATTGTTATAATGGTGAACACCCTCTAGAGATGAAGGGCTGTAATTACAGGTGTTTTGTGGAAATTGAGTCCTTTAGGGACTATGGTTAAAGAGCAGCACGTTGTGCTGAATGTGCTTAATGATGTATGGTTGCATTGTTGTGGCTAATCCTATGGGATTTCAATGGATGGGACATCTCTCAGCACTGTGAAAGAGTAACCCGTCCACCAAGTTCTAAATCAGGCACTAAGAATTCTGCTTAGGAAAGGGAAACAAAATTTGAATGGGGGCCTGCCCAAGAAAAAAAGTTTCTGTCAATAAAATGTGATATTCCCAATGCAGGGGTGCGGGTTCTAATTCAGATGGGGTTGAAAACTAATCTCTAGGTAGTTTGGATGTGAAAGCTGTGTTGTTCCAGATACATGGCATGGTAGAGAAAACCGTGGCATTCGCCTCTTGCTCTGTGTCCGGAGAAAAAAGAAACTACTCTGTGACAGAGTGCAAGTTGTTGGCTTCAGCATGGGCCATCAATTATTTTGAAACCTTCTTATTGGGTAACAAGGTAATCTTACAGACTGATCACAAGCCATTGGTTTGAGTGTTAGATCCTGGGGATAACAAAAACTATTCAGGTTGGCAGTCAAGTTCCAAGAGTATGAGTGTGCAGTAGAATATGTGTCCGTATAAAGGAACAGTGTAGCTGACTGTTTATCTTGCTTAACTAAAGTGAAAGTGAGAATTGTGCTCTTGAAACTGAACAAGTTGTCACTAGTGTCTGTGATGTCATGGAAGGGTTAGAAGATTGTGTACCTAAAGAAGACTGGATGTTTGCAATGAATGAGGATAGTACCTTGAAGGTTCCTGTCAAGCTTGCTAAAGGGACATTGTGTAGACAAAGTGTGGTTTTTCCTGGTGCTCGTCCATACTCCTAGTTGATTAATAAGTTCTTCCTTTGTGATGATCATGTTTCTTCTGGTGCTTGTCCATACTCTAAGTTGATTAAAGAGTTCTTCCTTTGTGATGATCATGTGATAATGGGGGTGACAGATGTGTGCCTCTGTTTGGGGTGAAACGTATAGCCCTAGACCATGAAGGACATTTATGCTGAACATGACAGGAGTTTGAAAGAAAGATTTTGGTGGCCTGCTATGGATGATCAGGTGAGAGATCGGGTTATTGAGTGTAAAGTGTGCAAAATGGCAGAAAAACAATTAAAGGTCGTTCTAGGAACTTCTCTGCAGGATCAACATGTGTGTGATGCTAAAAAGGTGTGTGACAACATGTGCTTAGATTGTATTGGCACTTTCTTAACTTTACCCAAACAAGAGAGAAATGCTGCAGTAACAAGGGATGCCATATCCAAGTGGGTTGAGGTGGTGTTTATCAGGAACATAACAACACACTCCACTTTTGTAGTACTTGGAGAAAATGTTCACAGGGATGGGAATTCAATCAGTCCTATTTACAGACAATGGTACTAAGCTGACTTCAAGGGTAACGTGTGACTTTTTGCAAGGCATTGCAGTGAAAGACATTTCATGGACTCACCACACTACTCTGAATTCTGCTATATGCACATCCCTATTTGAGATGTTGAGGGGCAGGTCTCCTGGAGCAAAACTTGTTCCTAATGGTTGAAGGCTGTGAAATTGCATACAAATGATCATGTCCAGAAAACACAAACAGCTGCATCGTATAATAAGCAAAGAAGATTGGGTGAAAGTTAAAACAGGAGAACTTGGATGCAGCTTATCAAAATTCAAAGGGACATACAAGGTGCAGGAGGTAGGAAGTAATTGGGTGAGATTGGAGAATTGGAGATGTCAAGTATGAGGAGCGTGGCACTGTATCAGAAGGATGCTGTCTGTAATAAAGAGGATGAATTTGGGAATGGATGTAGTTGATGATTTCCCATGATAGTTTCTGACTTTCAGAAGGAGGAGACAGGAAGCGATGGAAGACCTTAGAATCTTTAAATGGACATAACAACTGCAGATGGAGATGCGTTCCCTGCTGATCAAGGTTCTAATGAAATAATACTAGAGGTCAGAGAGTTGACAATGTTACGCAGACGACCAGGCTGGTTGGAAACTTATGTTCACACATGATTTGGTTTCTAAGTGGCTGCAGTTCTGTTTATCATTGTAAACCGGTTTATTGTTGTAGACCCGATAGTTGTCTAATGTTTTCCTTAGGAGTTCTCCATTGGCCTGGTCAGTTGGAGTTGAGGTGCCTTGTCTCAAGATGTCACAAGGTTATTGCCTAAATAAACTTAGGCCCAGATTTATGGGGGCCTAGCGGCATTCCAACACCACATTAGTGTAATTTTTGTATGCTAATGTTACATTAGAAGGGCAAAAACAATGCACCGTATTTACAAAGTGGCACAATGCTTGATTTGCGTGACTTTCTATCCCCTTGCGCCACAATATGCCTGCGCCAGGCATAATGTATGCAAGGGTTGGCGTTGCGGCGCTTGGGGGGGGGCGTAAAAATGGTGCAAAGGAATCTATGAGATTCCTTTGCGCCATTTTTATCTGCATTTTTTAACACCTGTTAGGTGCAGGCGTTAAACAGAGGCTCCCATTGTGTTCAATGGGCCTTTGGGTGCTTTGCAGGATTAGCGTAAACATTTTTTACACTAGTCCTGCAAAGCACCGGACTAGTGTCAAAAATTATGATGCTAGTCCCCCTGACTACCACCATGGTGCGCCGTATTTTATATGGCGCACACATAGTGAAGTTAGGGGGGCACTAAGGAGCGCAAGAAAAGTGGCACCGCACTAGGTGCAGCACCACCTTTCATAAATCTGGACTTATTGTTTTCACTGAAAGAAATCGTCTTCCTTTTTCTACAAAAGTTCCTGATGCCAGTGTCTTTTATACGGTTTCAGTCGACAAGCAAATAAAGATTCTTACAATCAGTGGAGGATCCTGTATGACAATCATACTATACAGGGTGATCTGCTGGAATGCAGCCAATGGACAGATATGTCCCATCATTATGGAAGAACCATAAATATATAAGCGGTGGAATGCAGGTTTACATTCCCACCTCAACATACTAATGGAAACGTAAATGTAGCCCCTGACATTGACATGTACGTTCTGGACCACGGGAGACAGGGGTATGGTAGTGGTAGCCTGATGACATTTTTCATCCCCGACTCACAGCATACATGTGGCTCCAATATTTTTATAAAACAAAGCATGGGGCATGACAGCTGCATGATTGTGCACACAGGACCAGAGTGAAAACGCAAATGCAACATCCTATTGTGGATAGGCTTCTTCACAAAACTGCATGCAGGTATTTACAGTGTGCAGCTGATGCCCTTGAAATGTGCAAGGGAGAGTTGGAAAACAGTACCACTGCTGACAGATATTGTACACAATGGTCTGGTTTCTACAACAAAAGAGGCTCATTGTGGAAAGCATATATCTGATGTTTTACTTTTGTTGGTTACGTAGCTTCTGCCACAGTTTTGGACTGACTGGTGTTGGAGTGTGACTTTTATATTCAATATTAACATGAAAAGCTTGCAATAAAATGTCTAATGAAACGGTATAAAATGTGTTAATGTAATACTAATGCATGCGTTTGAAATGTGCCCATGGGGAGTGGCCATCAATGTATACGATGATTAATGAAACTGACTAATAATGAATTAATAATGTACTCATGTATGGTTTTGTATTAACGTATCCTAATTAGAGTTATGTATTAAGGTTCTGCTAAATTACTCACTAGGCTTTAGTTAGCAAGGGTCTGGGCCTAGCTGCCTGGTCTCATATGAACTGTGTTTTTCTAACGTGCAATATGCTGCTTTCCTGAAGGACACAAAGCTGTACTTTTCCAGAAGCTAGAGATATGTGTGTAGCTATAGTAAATTCTTTCTCATGGGACCTCACTTGCTCAAGGAGACATTCTTGCCGAATGCAACAGTGTAATTCGCAACAGGTGCAAGGTCACCTAGACTAGGAGAAGACAATGGAACTACTGACTGGAGCGACAAGTGTAACTTTTCTTACCTGACAATCTACCCGTTGAAGACGCCAATCACAGG
Source organism: Pleurodeles waltl (assembly GCF_031143425.1). Lineage (NCBI taxonomy): Eukaryota > Metazoa > Chordata > Amphibia > Caudata > Salamandridae > Pleurodeles > Pleurodeles waltl. The sequence goes on along the minus strand of NC_090444.1, from coordinate 1,786,672,386 downwards.
AGCCAATCAACTACATGAGAAGTCTTAGGTGAAAATTCTAGTAAGGTGTGTGATGGATTATTGGACAGAGATTAGATGCACCAAATATTGCCCAATGGGAAATTAGAGACTTGTTCGACAACTTTGATATAACGGCGGGACCCAAGGAGAAATCAGCCATTACAGAGCCAGTACTGAGCTATCATTCTGCCATACTTTGCCTTTCTGAGAGAATTTGTCTTATACTTTAAAACCATCCGCATTCTGTCCCTTGCCTGATATGCACTTCTCCTCCTTAAGAAGGAAGAGTTTTCTTGCTATTCCCTACTGAGACTTACCTGCCTGGCCCTGGCTGATGGTGAATCGACCGATGTTCTGAGGACGAAGACTGATGCTGTATGCTGACTCATTCGGAGGGATAACTATCTGATGATGGACTGTAATTGTCTGTTTGCCTTCCTTTCTAGGTACCAATTGCTCTTTTGATAGAGGCCATAGTTAGATGTTTTTTCCAAATTCATGTTGCTAAATTGTTTTGCATGAAGCCCAACATGCTGATGCTAATTAGAGATTAGTTAAGGAATTCACTAATATCGGATGCAAATAGACAAATGACTGAGGTGGTCATTCCAACCCTGGCGGTCGGTGTTAAAGCGGCCGGCAAACCGCAAACAGGCTGGCGGGAAAAAAAATGGAATTCCGACCCTGGCAGAAACCGCCAACAGCGACCGCCACATCAACACACCGCCCGCCACGGCGGTACAAACAAACAGCGCGGCGGTCACCGCCAACAGATAGGCGGGAGACAATGTACCGCCCACTGTATCACAACCTACCAATCCGCCACCTTTTCCGGGGCGGTAGCCCCGCCGATAAAAACACGGCGGAAACAGCCATTTCGAAGGGAAAACGCTCACCTCCATACAGCCCACAAGGAATCAGGACAGCATGGAACCCGAACTCCACATACTCCCAGCGATAGTCTTCCTGCTCCTCTACCAGGAGCACGAACGCCGGCGCAGAAGACAACGGTGATGTAGGAGGCTGGACTGGCTTGTAGTGAGTACCAAGGGGTACTTGCACCTTGCACCAGGCCCAGTTATCCCTTATTAGTGTAATGGGTGTCTAGCAGCTTAGGCTGATAGATAATGATAGCTTAGCAGAGCAGCTTAGGCTGAACTAGGAGACGTGTGAAGCTGCTACAGTACCACTTAGTGTCATATGCACAATATCATAAGAAAACACAATACACAGTTATACTAAAAATAAAGGTACTTTATTTTTATGACAATATGCCAAAGTATCTTAGAGTGTACCCTCAGTGAGAGGATAGGAAATATACACAAGATATATGTACACAATACCAAAAATATGCAGTATAGTCTGAGAAAACAGTGCAAACAATGTATAGTTACAATAGGATGCAATGGGGACACATAGGGATAGGGGCAACACAAACCATATACTCCAAAAGTGGAATGCGAACCACGAATGGACCCCAAACCTATGTGACCTTGTAGAGGGTCGCTGGGACTATTAGAAAATAGTGAGGGTTAGAAAAATAGCCCACCCCAAGACCCTGAAAAGTGAGTGCAAAGTGCACTAAAGTTCCCCAAAGGACAAAGAAGTCGTGATAGGGGAATAATGCAGGAAAGACACAAACCAACAATGCAACAACGATGGATTTCCAATCTAGGGTACCTGTGGAACTAGGGGACCAAGTCCAAAAGTCACAAGCAAGTGGGAGATGGGCATGTGCCCAGGAAATGCCAGCTGTGGGTGCAAAGAAGCTTCTACTGGACAAAAGAAGCTGAGGTTTCTGCAGGAACGAAAAGGGCTAGAGACTTTCCCTTTGGTGGACGGATCCTTCTCGCCGTGGAGAGTTGTGCAGAAGTGCTTTCCTGCCGAAAGAATGCCAACAAGCCTTGCTAGCTGCAAATCGTGCAGTTAGTGTTTTTGGATGCTGCTGTGGCCCAGGAGAGACCAGGAGATCGCAAATTGGACCAGGGGTTAGAGGGGACGTCGAGCAAGACAAGGAGCCCTCTTAGCAGCAGGTAGCATCCAGAGAAGTGCCAGAAACAGGCACTACGAGGATGCATGAAACGGTGCTCACCCGAAGTTGCACAAAGAAGTCCCACGTCGCCGGAGAACAACTTAGGAGGTCGTGCAATGCAGGTTAGAGTGCTGTGGACCCAGGCTAGATTGTGCACAAAGGATTTCCACCGGAAGGGCACGGAGGCCGGAGTAGCTGCAAAAGTCGCGGTTCCCAGCAATGCAGTCTGGCGTGGGGAGGCAAGGACTTACCTCCACCAAACTTGGACTGAAGAGTCACTGGACTGTGGGAGTCACTTGGACAGAGTTGCTGGATTCGAGGGACCTCGCTCGTTGTGCTGAGAGGAGACCCAAGGGACCGGTAATGCAGCTTTTTGGTGCCTGCGGTTGCAGGGGGAAGATTCCTTCGACCCACGGGAGATTTCTTCGGAGCTTCTAGTGCAGAGAGGAGGCAGACTACCCCCACAGCATGCACCACCAGGAAAAAAGTCGAGAAGGCGGCAGGATCAGCGTTACAGAGTTGCAGTAGTCGTCTTTGCTACTATGTTGCAGTTTTGCAGGCTTCCAGCGCGGTCAGCAGTCGATTCCTTGGCAGAAGGTGAAGAGAGAGATGCAGAGGAACTCGGATGAGCTCTTGCACTCGTTATCTAAAGTTTCCCCAGAGACAGAGACCCTAAATAGCCAGAAAAGAGGGTTTGGCTACCTAGGAGAGAGGATAGGCTAGCAACACCTGAAGGAGCCTATCAGAAGGAGTCTCTGACGTCACCTGGTGGCACTGGCCACTCAGAGCAGTCCAGTGTGCCAGCAGCACCTCTGTTTCCAAGATGGCAGAGGTCTGGAGCACACTGGAGGAGCTCTGGACACCTCCCAGGGGAGGTGCAGGTCAGGGGAGTGGTCACTCCCCTTTCCTTTGTCCAGTTTCACGCCAGAGCAGGGCTAAGGGGTCCCTGAACCGGTGTAGACTGGCTTATGCAGAAATGGGCACCAAAAGTGCCCATGAAAGCATTTCCAGAGGCTGGGGGAGGCTACTCCACCCCTGCCTTCACACCATTTTCCAAAGGGAGAGGGTGTAACACCCTCTCTCAGAGGAAGTCCTTTGTTCTGCCATCCTGGGACAAGCCTGGCTTGACCCCAGGGGGGCAGAAACCTGTCTGAGGGGTTGTCAGCAGCAGCAGCTGCAGTGAAACCCCAGGAAAGGCAGTTTGGCAGTACCGGGGTCTGTGCTACAGACCACTGGGATCATGGGATTGTGCCAACTATGCCAGGATGGCATAGAGGGGGCAATTCCATGATCATAGACATGTTACATGGCCATATTCGGAGTTACCATTGTGAAGCTACATATAGGTAGTGACCTATATGTAGTGCACGCGTGTAATGGTGCCCCCGCACTCACAAAGTCCGGGGAATTGGCCCTGAACAATGTGGGGGCACCTTGGCTAGTGCCAGGGTGCCCTCACACTAAGTAACTTTGCACCTAACCTTTACCAGGTAAAGGTTAGACATATAGCTGACTTATAAGTTACTTAAGTGCAGTGTAAAATGGCTGTGAAATAACGTGGACGTTATTTCACTCAGGCTGCAGTGGCAGGCCTGTGTAAGATTTGTCAGAGCTCCCTATGGGTGGCAAAAGAAATGCTGCAGCCCATAGGGATCTCCTGGAACCCCAATACCCTGGGTACCTCAGTACCATATACTAGGGAATTATAAGGGTGTTCCAGTATGCCAATGTGAATTGGTAAAATTGGTCACTAGCCTGTTAGTGACAATTTGTACAGAGAGAGCATAACCACTGAGGTTCTGGTTAGCAGAGCCTCAGTGAGACAGTTAGGCACCACACAGGGAACACATACATATAGGCCACAAACTTATGAGCACTGGGGTCCTGACTAGCAGGGTCCCAGTGACACATAACAAACATACTGAAAACATATGGTTTTCACTATGAGCACTGGGCCCTGGCTAGCAGGATCCCAGTGAGACAGTGAAAACACCCTGACATACACTCACAAACAGGCCAAAAGTGGGGGTAACAAGGCTAGAAAGAGGCTACTTTCTCACAGGTGAGTACTGCACCTACGACACAGGGGAGGGGGGAGGGGAAATTATTACGGGTACACACATACGCAACACACCCACCCTCACCCTCACCCACTACAACACACACATCAATGCATAGCAACACATCAGAGTGACACCCCACAACCCCCCCGGAAGAATGCAAATAGAAAAGGAAATGATTCTAAACATTGGAATATATTGTATTACTGCCAACAAAATATATATACACATCAAAAACTCTTATATACATAAATGTACAAGTCCAAGCATTGTAGGAGGCATTGTTCGTGGACCACTCGGCCCAAATCAGATGGGCAAAGCCCACACAGGATACCTGACTCCAACGGAGAGAACACTGCAGGGGCATCAGATAGCAAAACTATAGGCACCTCAGGGGGAAGGGAAGGGGGGGCACCTCAGCCAGATGAGTGCACGATGCCAGATCCACGAGGGGCCTCCATGCCCACTGTTCAATCCCGGGGAGTGCAAAGCCACAGTCTCACAAGTCCAGGCAGTGGGTGGGCTGCCCACTGTTACATCCTGGGGAGTGCAAAGCCACAGTCTCACAAGTCCAGACAGTGGGTGGGCTGCCCACTGTTACATCCTGGGGAGTGCAAAGCCACAGTCTCACAAGTGGATAACAGCCTCCACTGGTTCTGGAGGGGGCCTGGTGCCCAGAGTGCTTCGTGCAGCCCTGCCCGACACAGATGCGGGCCAGCCCCTGCCGCTCATGGGCCAGCGGTACTTGAGATGAAGGGCCCAGTGCAGCGGTACTTGAGACGGCGGTGCCCAGTTCAGCGGTGCTTGAGATGAAGGGCCCAGTGCAGCGGTACTTGAGACGGCGGTGCCCGAGGAGCAGCGGTGCTTGAGACGGCGGTGCCCAGTTCAGCGGTGCTTGAGATGAAGGGCCCAGTGCAGCAGTACTTGAGACGGCGGTGCCCAGTTCAGTGGTGCTTGAGATGAAGGACCCAGTTCAGCGGTACTTGAGACGGCGGTGCCCAGTTCAGCGGTGCTTGAGATGAAGGGCCCAGTTCAGCGGTACTTGAGACGGCGGTGCCCAGTTCAGCGGTGCTTGAGATGAAGGGCCCAGTGCAGCGGTACTTGAGACGGCGGTGCCCAGTTCAGCGGTGCTTAAGATGAAGGGCCCAGTGCAGCGGTACTTGAGACGGCGGTGCCCAGTGCAGCGGTGCTTGAGACGGCAGTGCCCAGTTCAGCGGTGCTTGAGATGAAGGGCCCAGTGCAGCGGTACTTGAGACGGCGGTGCCCAGTTCAGCGGTGCTTGAGATGAAGGGCCCAGTGCAGCGGTACTTGAGACGGCGGTGCCCAGTGCAGCGGTGCTTGAGACGGCGGTGCCCAGTTCAGCGGTGCTTGAGATGAAGGGTCCAGTTCAGCGGTACTTGAGACGGCGGTGCCCAGTTCAGCGGTGCTTGAGATGAAGGGCCCAGTGCAGTGGTACTTGAGACGGCGGTGCCCAGTTCAGCGGTGCTTGAGAAGAAGGGCCCAGTGCAGTGGTGCTTGAGACGGCGATGCCCAGTGCAGCGGTGCTTGAGACGGCGGTGCCCAGTTCAGCGGTGCTTGAGATGAAGGGCCCAGTGCAGCGGTATGTGAGATGAAGGGCCCAGTGCAGCGGTACTTGAGACAGCGGTGCCCAGTTCATCGGTGCTTGAGATGAAGGGCCCAGTGCAGCGGATCCGGCCATGGCGGGGAGGTCATTTGCCACCTGTCCGTGGCTGGCGGGGCCCTCCTGCCCATCTGTCCTACGGCTGGCGGGCCCCCCTGGGCAGCTGTGCCGGGCCTGTTGGTGGCCTCCTGCCCACCTGGGATGGGGCTGGCGGGCCCTCCCGGCCAGCTGGGCTGATGGCGGTGTTGTCGGGCGTGCTGCCCTTCCCAGCCTTCCCTGATCGCCTGTGGCCCTTCCCCACCTTGGGCGGTGTGCCAGCTGTCTCCACACTTCCTGCCGGAGCCATGGTAGGGGTTTTAGTCCCTGGTGTTTTCACCCTCTCGCGCCGGCCACTGCCTATCTTGGGATGTTTCGCCGGGGTGGGCTGCCCGTGCCTTGGCTTCGTACCGAACTGGCTGCCCTGGAGGGTGGGGCACTCCACAGTCCATGGCAGACTGTGATGACAGGGGCCGGTTTTGTCGTGGCTGAGGTGCTGACTGTAGTCCTATGACATGGACGGGGTGGGGGAGTTGGGGGAAAGAGGTTGAGTTTGGACAGGAAAAGCTTTTTAGGAGCAGTGGGACGGGTAGGTGTAGTGGGTATGGGAGTGGAGGAAGAGGTTGTGGTTGTAGGAGTTGTAAGTTTGGTGTCTTTGTGCGCAGGTGCTTGGGCTGGAGGCTGTTGTGAGGTGGATGGCTGTTGGGTGGGTGGCTGCCTGCGTTTGTGTATCTTGGAAGAGGGGGTCACAGACACACTGGGAGAGGACACAGGGGACGTGTAAATGGCAGTGGGGGTGGTGACTGCACGTGTGCGGGGGTTTTGGTGTGTGTGCTGCTGAGGGACGTAGTGGCTGAAGATGTTGTGCATGCAGGTGTGAGTGGAGACGTGACAGGGAGGGAGGAGGGAGACGAGGAGGAGGGGGACACAGTGGAGGCAGTGGGTGTTGTTATGTCTGTATGTGGATGTTGCTTGGGTGAATGCCTGTATGATGTGTGGTGCTTATGTTTGCCTGAGCTTCCCTTGGGTGTTGAGGTGTGTGCAGGCTGGTCTGATGGTGTACCTGGGATAGGCAGAGGTACAGGTGATAGGGTATGGGTGGAGGAAGTTGGAGGGGGGAGGCTAGAGACAGGGACAATGGCTGCCATCAGTGCTGAGGCCAGAGTCTGGAACGATCGCTGAAGGGCAGCCTGACCAGAATGAATGCCCTCCAGGTATGCATTACTCTGGTGCACCTCCCTTTCTACACCCTGGATGGCATTCAAAATGGTAGACTGCCCAACAGTGAGCATCCTCTGGAGGTCAATAACCTCCTCACTGAGGGCAGCAGGGGTGACTGGGGCAGGGCCTGAGGTGCCTGGGGCGAAGGAGATGCCCACCTTCCTGGGTGAGCGGGCACGGGGCAAACACTGAGGGGCTGCTGGGAGGGCGGTGCTAGTGCGGTGGGTGGCGGCTGTACCTGTTGTTGCGGGGGCACAGATGTTGCCACCACCACAAGGGAGCTCCCTTCAGAGGACGAGTCGGAGTCACTGATGTCTGCCCGAGTCCCCGTTGTGGAGCTCCCCTCGCCCTCTGTCCCACTGGTGAATTCGGAGTCCGTTGCATGGCCCTCCATGGCCATGTGGGATGCAGCTCCCTCGTGCTCCGATGCCACTTCTCCTCCGCCTGATGATGCTAATGCACACATGAACAGGAAGACCACAAAAAAGGGGGGGGGAGAAAATAAAGACATGTTGAGTGCATGCATTGGCGACACCGTTGGCGGACAGGACAGACACAGAAGCCCCCTGCACTACGCCGTGCACTTGGTGTCGACTATTCAATCCATGGGACATGGCCTACAAGCCTATGGACGACATCTGCACACATAGATGACACAGGGCCATGAATAGCTGTATTAGGCACCCTACAGAGGTGGGGGGCGGGGGCACAGGGCCATGCCTTACGGAGGGGCCTAGCCTACTGAAATCGCCCTGGCCTAGGGATACCCACAGCCCTCCTCCCCCACCCAGACACCTCCACTGCACGCAAAGTCAACAGAATGAGAGTGTACTCACCCCCTTGTGTCTGCTGTGATGTCCTCACGCGCTCATCCAAATCGGGGTAGGCCACCGCCAGGATCCGGGACATCAGGGGGGTCAAAGTCCGACTGGCACCCCTCCCACGTTGGGAGGCCATCCCCAGCTGAGCCTCCGCCATCTTCCTGCTCCAGCGGCGGATGTCCTCCCATCTCTTCCGGCAGTGGGTGCCCCGTCTGTGGTGGACCCCCAGGGTCCGGACGTCCTTGGCGATGGCACGCCAAATATCGATCTTCTGGTGGGCGCTGACCTATGTGAAATGTACAGGGGGAGAAAAATAGTCATCACCTTCTGCATATTCAATGTGAGTGGCCCCCCATCCCTACCCTTGCCATGTGGCACATGCTCTCACCGTCGTTTGATGCATGCCTCAATCGCTCCCCTCCCCACCATCTTTCATCCACCCCACTCAACACAGGCATTGCCCATAAAGCATGCTCCCTCAGTACTAACCTGTTGGTCTGGAGGACCGTAGAGTAGCGCGTACTGGGGGAGGACCCCATCCACAAGTTTCTCCAACTCCTGAGCTGTGAAGGCAGGGGCCCTTTCCCCAGTCGCATGAGCCATTGTCTCTTCCAGACCGAGGTCACAGCAGCACTTGCAGTGTAGGTCCTCTCCTGTCGAAGATCAGGTATCAAGTGATTAAGCAGATAGAAAATGGCGGTCATGCCCGCAGCGGTGCGTACCGCGGCGGTTCGTACTGCGACCGCCGGCGCACATCGTCATTGGCTCATGAGACCCATAGGGTTCAATGTTAACCAATGCTGCTTTGCGCCGCGGTCTTCGACCGCCTACCGCCACGGTGTGCCACGCCAGCGCATTTACCTCACATCCCATTGTCGCACTTCACAGGTCAGGCAGCCGCCATTTCAGGGGCCCACATGGCTTACTTTTTACTGTGTCACACATACCTAGGCCTTGCATCAACACTCATACAAAGCATTCAATGGAGTGAGAATCGTGTTATGTGCAAGCTGTGGTTACGTACCTGTGGGTTGATTGACTCTGTGCTCGCTGTTGTCCTTCATAGGCACCGTCCGCTGGGACATGCGAGGAGATGGCGGAATCTTACGGTGTACAGACCGCTGGTGGACCTGTCGACAATGGAGGAAAGACATGTCATACTGACACACAGGCTTGACCGAGCTACTATTCATGAACTGTGTGCCCAGCTTGAGCCAGACCTGATGTCACCAATCGGCCAACCCACAGGGATCCCCCCTCTAGTGCAGGTGCTGTCAGTGCTCCATTTCCTTGCAAGTGGGTCATTTCAAACAACAGTGGCCATAGCATCAGGGATGTCCCAGCCTATGTTTTCCAAGGTGTTGTCCAGAGTGTTGTCTGCCCTGCTGAAACACATGCGCAGCTACATCGTTTCCCTGAGGTGGGGGATTTGCCTACAGTGAAGGGTGATTTCTATGCCCTTGGACATATCCCCAACATCATAGGTGCCATTGATGGGACCCATGTGGCTTTGGTTCCCCCCCACAGGAGTGAACAGGTGTACAGAAACAGGAAGAGTTATTATTCGATGAATGTGCAGATAGTATGTTTGGCAGACCAGTACATCTCCCATGTTAATGCTAAGTTCCCTGGCACAGTGCATGACACGTACATCATGCGGAATAGCAGCATCCCTTACGTGATGGGTCAACTCCAGAGGCAACATGTGTGACTAATTGGTGACTCTGGTTACCCCAACCTGTCATGGCTACTGACCCCAGTGAGGAATCCAAGGACAACGGCAGAGGAACGCTACAATGAGGCCCATGGGAGAACTAGGAGGGTGATCGAGCGGACCTTCGGGCTCCTGAAGGCCAGGTTCAGGTGCCTCCATATGACAGGTGGCTCCCTATTCTACTCACCAAAGAAGGTGTGTCAGATCATCGTGACCTGCTGTATGCTTCACAACCTGGCTTTGCGACGACAGGTGCCTTTTCTGCAGGAGGATGGTCCAGATGGTGGTGTTGTAGCAGCTGTGGAGCCTGTGGAGAGTGAAGACGAGGAAGCCGAAGAAGACGACATAGACAACAGGAACACAGTAATACAGCAGTATTTCCAATGACACACAGGTAAGAATACACACCGGCATATTACATATACTTAAACACTACTACCTCTCTACTGTCTGTCCTTTTGCCCCAGTGTATGGTAACTGAGTTGTGACTTTCCCTTCCGATTTCAGAGATGTGGGCCCCACTGCGTGACATCTGCTTTGTTTCCCCATGAACTACAGCTGTGTGACATTAGTATGTTGGCATCACAATGTAAATAAGCATTTTGGCATGTTAATGTCTAATACATTTGTTCAAAATCACAGCCAGACTCCTGATTGTTTTGTGCAATAACTGTGTTTATTACAGTGCTCTATATTGGTGGGTGGTTGCAAATCGGTGAGGGGTGATGGTGGAGGATTGTCCATGGCAGAGGTGCATTGTCCAAATGCCTGTGGAAAGTGGAGCAGGGGCAGTTTAAGGATGGACAGGGTGACAATGTGGGACAGTGGGATGACAATCAGGGAGGTATCCTTTCCTGACGGGGGTCTTGGCATCTTACTCTGTCTTCTTCCTGGATCTCAGGGCCCGCTTGCGGGGTGGTTCTCCTTCTGCAGGGGGTGGGGTGCTGGTGGCCTGTTGGTCCTGTGGCGGGGCCTCCTGTCCACTAGCGCCGGCAGAGGTGGTAGGCAGTTCTTGGTCCATGCTAGTGTCAGGGGCCCTTTGTGGTGCCACAGTGTCCCGCAATGTGGTGACTACCAGATTCAGAGTCCCTACAATGGTGCCCAGGGCGGAACTGATGGTTCGTAGTTCCTCCCTGAACCCCAAATACTGTTCCTCCTGCAGGAGCTGGATCTCCTGAAACCTGGCCAGTACCGTCGCCATCGTCTCCTGGGAATGATGGTAGGCTCCCATGATGGAGGAGAGGGCCTCGTGGAGAGTGGGTTCCCTGGGCCTGTCCCCGCCCTGTCGCACTGCAGCCCTCCCAGTTCCCCTGTTTCCTTGGGCCTCTGTCCCCTGGACCGTGTGCCCACTACCACTGCCCCCAGGTCCCTGTTGTTCTTGGGGTGGTGGGTTAACCTGGGTGCCCTGTAGTGGTGGACACACCGCTGATTGACGTGTCCTGGGGACAGAGGTATGGGCCCGCTGGGTGGGTGCTGTGCTGGTGTTCCCAGAGGGGGGAAGGTCTGCTGTGGCCTGTGGCTGTCTGAGGGGAACCGACTGTCCCGAGGTCCCCAATGGGCCGAGCTGGTCATCTAGATCCAGGTCGACAGAGGTGCTGTCATCACTGTGGGCCTCTTCTGGAGGTGGAGTGGACATTTGTGGACCCTCCTGCGCGGTGACGTGGCGTTCGGGTCCTGCAGGGGTATAAAGGGATGGTTATTGCATCTGTGTGTGCCATAGCGTGCAATGGGTGGGTGCCCGTGTACCCCAGTGCTTACATTCCTATGTGGGGGCTTTTGTGACAGTGGTTTGGGGGGGGATGGGGATGTGCAGTGGGCATGCTTTGGTGATGGGTGTCCGTGCTTTGTGGTCGCATGCAGGGCTTGGGGTTGGGATGGGTGGGTTGTGATGGTGAGACATTTGCAAGGAGTAGGTGTGATGGGGGTGAGGGTGTGGGTGGGGGTATGAGTTGGCATGCTGGTGGGGTTGGGGGGATGAAGTAGTGAAGATGAGACTTACCAGAGTCCATTCCTCCAGATACTCCTGCGAGGCCCTCAGGATGCAGGATCGCCAAGACCTGCTCCTCCATGTTGTAAATTCTGGGGGAGGAGGTGGTGGACCACCGCCAGTCCGCTGAACCGCGATGTTGTGCCTGGATACCATTGAACGCACCTTCCCCTGTAGGTCGTTCCACCGCTTCCTGATGTCGTCCCTATTTCTTGGGTGCTGTTCCACAGCGTTGACCCTGTCGACTATTCTGCTCCATAGCTCCATCTTCCTGGCAATGGAGGTGTGCTGCACCTGTGTTCCGAAGAGCTGTGGCTCTACCCGTACGATTTCCTCCACCATGACCCTGAGTTCATCCTCAGAAAACCTGGGGTGTCTTTGCGGTGCCATGGGGTGGTGTGGGTGATGTGTGGGGTGGATTGTGTGGTGCTAAGTGTGGTGATGTGTATTGGTGTGTTGTGTGAAGTGCGTGGTAATATTGCTGGGTGAATGTAATATGCGCGTCTGGGTGCTCGGATATCTATTTCTCTGTGCGTGGTACCGATTCTCTAGGAGTGGAGGTTTGTGGGTGATGTGTGTGTGTGTTTTATATTTAATTGGGTGTGCGGGTGTGGTGTGTGTATGTGTCTCAGGTGTGTGTATTTTGAATTGTCCAATGTGGCTGTGTTTAATAAGAGTGTGTGTATTTTGAGCACAGCGGTGTGTACCACCAATGGAATACCGCGGTTGAAAGACCGCCGCGTGGATTCGTGTGTCGTGATAGTGTAGGCGTATTTCTGTTGGCGTGGCGGTGGAGGTTTGGTTATCGCCAGTTTCTCGCTGACCTTTGGTGTGGCGGACTTTTGTGGATGTCTGTATTTTGGCGGTTTGCCTGTTGTGGGTCAGAATGACCGTGGCGGTTTACCGCGGCCGCGGCGGGATGTTGGGGGTCTTCTGACAGCGGTAAGCGGCTTTTACCGCCAAGGTTGTAATGACCCCCTGAATCTTTGCTTTGTTGAATAATGTACTAATGATACTCTGCTAAAGTTGACTCATGTTAACGTCGTGCTTTGTTCTAATGTTTATGACCTATGCTTTGATAAAGTCTTATTCGAGTTGCCAAGTTATAGTGGTTTGATGTGCTTATTGATATTGCAACTAATAAACATGATACTAGAGTGTAACTAATAGGTAGTAAATATCCTTAATCTTACTAGATTTTGTGTGGTTTTTCATGGCTGAAAGGTCATGGTATGTTTTCATTTATTGAATGTTATTGATTAGTTTGATTGATCAGTTATTGAAATTATTGATTAGGTTGTCGATCTATTGATTGACATGCTAAACAGATATCTCGTTCTGGGAAGTCCCCAAACGTGGTCAAAAGATTAATTGGCCTAAAACGAGTCCCCTTGTAAGTAAATTATCAAGGTTTGGACGCGTTATCACTGGTGACCTACACAGGGGAAATGGGGTAGTGCTATTTACCACTGACAGTGGTAAACGGTTGGTTTTGCAGGAATTTTAAACTTATCTGCTGCTTTTGGCCGGAAATTTAGCTTCATTTGCCGATAGAACTAATGCTATCCACAGAACAGAACCAATAATAAACACAATGATCATGAAAACACAAATGATATCAGACCACAACACAAAACAGTCAAAACAGAACACACCTACCACAATAAAACACAACACATTGCACGAATGCAGCATGGAAACACAATAGTACAAAATACAGATCGCTTCACCACAACAACAAAAAGCCATACAACACATGCACACACACACACCTCCAAAAACCCGGATAGTAAAGGTGTATGGAGCAAGCACTGTCTTAACTTACCACCAAGGACATGCAATCGTGCAAGTTAAACATGTTTTATGACCCGGCCTTCAGTGGCTTTTTCTGGGCACACGATCTCGCTTTTATATGCTACATTTTTAGATATTTGTGTGCAAACTTGGCATGCGGAATCGGTAAAGCTATGAATGTAAAAAAAATTGAATATTAAAGCCTCTTCATTTCATCTCAAAAGTGCGTGGCATTCTATTTGTGTATTCTAATAAACCCAGCTGCCGAACAAAAAGGTTTAATTACATGCTGTTGAGCCACAATCCCCGATGCAATACTCATAAACGAGGGGCTGGCATTGCACTAATTTAAAACATTATGAAATGTGTGATTGAGATGCTGTTTTCACAGTTCTCCGAAACACATCAGCGCCATTATTTCCTGCCCATTTTAGAAGGCGTAAGTAAAACGTCAGCCTAACAGTGGGTTTCAGCAATGTGGTGACCCGACCTCCTGGCGGCCTCCCGTCTCTCTCACTGCTGCTGTCCCTTGGAGTTACCGTGCACTCGTCGAGCACTGACACCACCGGTACCGTGACTCATCGGATGAACAATGGAAACACCCTTCGGAATTCTCTTCCTTTCAATAGGTGATAAGAGTGCTAATTGCACATGGTCCATCCTGAAGTGCACATCCGCGCAGTAGGGCACTATTTACCAGCATGATTTGCAGCAAATTTACCCGGCACAATAGTCCGGACATAAACCTGGGCTGTGCGCAAAGTGTGCACCGGCAGAAATGCAGATCTGGAACAAGCAGGAGTTTCTGCCAATATCTTCCGAGATGCACGGTGTTAGAAATGGGGTCTTGGATTGACAGTCAGGTTACCCCCTGTTCAAGCAAAGACCCTCACTCTAGTCAGGGTAAAAGAGAATCACCCTCAGCTAACCCCTGCTTACCCCCTTGGTAGCTTGGCAGAGCAGTAGGCTTAACCTCAGAGTGCTAGGTGTAAAGTATTTGTACCAACACACACAGTAACTTAATGAAAACACTACAAAATGACACAACGCAGGTTTAGAAAAATAGGAAATATTTATCTAAACAAAACAAGACCAAAACGACAAAAATCCACCATACACAAGTCAAGTTATTAATTAAAAATCAAAAAGAGTCTTTAAGTAGTATTTAAAAACACACTAGCGCTGCTAGAGTGAAAATGTACCTGGTGTGCGTCAAAAATAACCCCGCACGGGCGGGTGTGCGTCGAAAATAACTCTGCACGGCGGTACTCGAGTCAAAAATCCAGCCGCACGATGAGTTGAAGGTCCCGCCCCGCAGGTTGCGATCTCCCAGCCTCCGTCAGCGATGCTGCGCGTCGTTTCTCCTGCTCCATGCGTCGATTCTTCGGTCGCGTTTCCTGCGAGCGTCGTTTCTCAGCTGCGGAGCCGGCGGCGCGTCGTTTTTCAGCCGCAGATAGGATTCGCGTCGATCTTTTCCCCGCACGGCGCTCTGTGCGCGGATTTTCTTGTCCTTAGGCTGCCAGCTTCTCCTTTCAGGGTCCCAGGAACTGGATGGGCACCACAGGGCAGAGTAGGAGTCTCTCCAGAGACTCCAGGTGCTGGCAGAGAGAAGTCTTTGCTGTCCCTGAGACTTCAAACAACAGGAGGCAAGCTCTAGATCAAGCCCTTGGAGATTTCTTCTCAAGATGGAAGGCACACAAAGTCCAGTCTTTGCCCTCTTACTCTGGCAGAAGCAGCACTGCAGGAAAGCTCCACAAAGCACAGTCACAGGCAGGGCAGCACTTCTTCCTCAGCTAACAGCTCTTCTCCAGGCAGAGGTTCCTCTTGGTTCCAGAAGTGTTTCTAAAGTCTGTAGATTTGGGTGCCCTTCTTATACCCATTTTAGTCTTTGAAGTCACCTTTCTTCAAAGGGGACTCACACCTACTTGTGAAATCCTGCCTTGCCCAGGCAAGGCCTCAGTCACACACCAGGGGGTTGGAGCCGGCATTGTTAGAGGCAGACACAGTCCTTTCAGATGAGAGTGACCACTCCTCCCCTCCCTCCTAGCAGAGATGGCTAATCAGGAAATGCAGGTTACACCCCAGCTCCCTTTGTGTCACTGTCTGGTGTGAGGTGAAAAACAACCCAACTGTCAAACTGACCCAGACAGGGAATCCACAAACAAGGCAGAGTCACAGAATGGTTTAAGCAAGAAAATGCTCACTTTCTAAAAGTGGCATTTTCAAACGCACAATGTTAAAATCAACTTTACTAAAAGATGTATTTTTAAATTGTGAGTTCAGGGACCCCAAACTCCACATGTCCATCTACTCTCTAGGGGAATCTACGCTTTAATCATATTTAAAGGTAGCCCCCATATTATCCTATGAGAGAGACAGTCCTTGTAACAGTGAAAAACGAATTTAGCAGTATTTCACTGTCAGGACATATAAACCACATTACTATATGTCCTACCTTATCCATACACTGCACCCTGCCCTTGGGGCTACCTAGGGCCTACCTTAGGGGTGCCTTACATGTAAGAAAAGGGAAGGTTTAGGCCTGGCAAGTGGGTACACTTGCCAAGTCGAATTTACAGTGTAAAAATACACACACAGACACTGCAGTGGCAGGTCTGAGACATGATTACAGAGCTACTTATGTGGGTGGCACAACCAGTGCTGCAGGCCCACTAGTAGCATTTGATTTACAGGCCCTGGGCACCTCTAGTGCACTTTACTAGGGACTTAACAGTAAAACAAATATGCCAATCATGGAGGACCAATTACGTACACATTTTAAACAGGAGCACTTGCACTTTAGCACTGGTTAGCAGTGGTAAAGTGCCCAGAGTAACAATAACAATAAAATCAGAGTCCAGCACACATCAACAACCTGGGGAACAGAGGCAAAACGTTGAGGGAGACCACGCCAAGGATGAAAAGTCTAACACACTGTAATTTATGCTAAGCAGACAGTGAAAATCTGTATGGGGCCCTGTGAGGGGGCCCCTGCACTGCCCATGCCAGTGGCATGGGCAGTGCAGGGGCCCCCAGGGGCCCCACGACACCCGTTCCCGCCATCCTGGTTCTGGCGGTGAAGACCGCCAGAAACAGGCTGGCGGGAAGTGGGTCGGAATCCCCGTGGCGGCGCTGCAAGCAGCGCCGCCATGGAGGATTCCCTGGGCCAGGGGAAAACCGGCGGGAAACCGCCGATCCCCTTTTCTGACCGCGGCTTTACCGCCGCGGTCAGAATAGCCCAGGAAGCACCGCCAGCCTGTTGGCGGTACTTCCGCTGCCCGGTCGGAATGACCCCCTTTGTCTTTAGCTGTCTGATACTTTAATCCATCCTCATCCCACCCCTTGCCTGATATGCACTTCTCCTCCTTATGAGGGAAGAGCCTTTTGCCCTACCTTGCTGAGTCTTACCTGCTTATCCTGGCTGATGGCGAACCGACTGATGTCCTGAGGACGAAGACTGATCCTGCATGCTAACCCATTTGGATGGGTAACTATCTGATGATATATTGTAATTGTCTGTTTGCTTTTTCTTTCGAGGAAACAACTGCTCTTTTGATAGAGGCCATAGTTAGATGTTTTACAAATTTATGTTGCTAAATTGTTTTGCATGAAGCCCAACATGCTAATGCTAATTAGAGGTTAGTTAAGGAGTTCACTAATATCGGGTGCAAATAGACAAATGACTGAATCCTTGCTTTGTTGAATAATGTACTAATGATACTCTGCTAAAGTTGATTCATGTTGACGTTGAGAGAGCGTAGCTTAAATAATCTATATTAACATGAAATGCTTATGAACTAGTGTGTGATAATGCTGCTTAAGTAATTGTATTAGTGTATTTTGTTTAAACGTGCACCTGAAATGTGACCACGGGGAGTGGCTGCCAATGTATACGGGAACTAATAGAAAAGACTAATATTGATAAAATATGATATTAAAGTGTGGTTTTGTACTAATTATTAATGATTGCGTTATTGAATTCGTGCCGAAACCCTTTGTTAGAAATGGGGTTTTTGGTTGGCAGTCAGGTTGCCCTCTGTCCAAGCAAGAACCCTCACTCTAGTCAGGGTAAGTCACACACAATCCAAAATCAGCCTGTGCTTACCCTCCGGTAGCTTGGCACGAGCAGTCAGGCTTAACTTAGAAGGCAATGTGTAAAGCATTTGTGCAATAAATCATACAACACCATAGCATAACACCACAAAAATACACCACACAGTGTTTAGAAAAATATATAATATTTATCTGGGTATCTTCAGGTCAAAACGATCAAAGTTGCAATACGAATTTGTAAAGATATCACTGAAAAGTGATATAAAGGGGGTCATTCTGACCCTGGCGGCCGGTGACCGCCAGGGTCACCGACCACGGGAGCACCGCCAACAGGCTGGCGGTGCTCCCGAGGGCATTCTGACCGCGGCGGTTCAGCCGCGGTCAGAAATGGTAAACCGGCGGTCTTCCGCCGGTTTACCACTGCCCTACTGAATCCTCCATGGCGGCGGAGCGCGCTCCGCCGCCATGGGGATTCAGACACCCCCTACCGCCATCCTGTTCATGGCGGGAATCCCGCCATGAACAGGATGGCGGTAGGGGGTGCCGCGGGGCCCCTGGGGGCCCCTGCAGTGCCCATGCCAATGGCATGGGCACTGCAGGGGCCCCCGAAGAGGGCCCCGCAAAGTATTTCAGTGTCTGCTTTGCAGACACTGAAATACGCGATGGGTGCAACTGCACCCGTCGCACCTTCCCACTCCGCCGGCTCCATTCGGAGCCGGCATCCTAGTGGGAAGGTTGATTTGCCCTGGGCTGGCGGGCGGCCTTTTGGCGGCCGCCCGCCAGCCCAGGGCAAATCTCAGAATCACCGCAGCGGTCTTTCGACCGCGGTGCGGTGTTCTGACGGGGTTACTTTGGCGGGCGGCGGAGGAAGAATCACCCCCATAGTTTCTTAAGTCTTTAGAAAGTAAACAAAGTCTCTTTCAAACACAAAGTACCTGGTTTCTGGTGGAAAATCTCCTCAGAGGGCCACAGGAGAAGAGGTACGTGGAAACCTGGTGTGTGCGTCGATTTCTCCTCAGCACACACGGACTTGCGTCGTTATTTTCCACGCGGGGAGTCGTGCGTCGTTTTCCGGCGCGCGGACAGTCTCTTACTGTGGTTTGCGGGGAGTACCAGATGTCCCGGGTCTGTGCGTGGATTTTCCTGCTTGTTTTCCGGCTGCGCGTCATTCTGCGGGGCTGCGCGTCGAAGTTTCGATCTCACGGCAGGCGTCGCATCGATTTCTCCTGCGGAGTCGGGGTTGGCGTTGTCCTTGCGAGGACTTGCGTCAAAGTTTTGATCTCACGGCAGGCTTCGCGTCGATTTCTCCTGGGAAGTCGGGCGGCGTTGTCCTTGCGAGGCCGTGCGTCAAAGGTTCGATCTCACGGCAGGCGTCGTGTCGATTTCTCCCGGGAAGTCGGGCGGCGTTGTCCTTGCGGGGCCGTGCGTCAAAGTTTCGGTCGTCCCGAAGACGTCACGTCCATCAGCGTCAGTGTGCGGCGTTTTTCTTGCCGCGGAACAAGCTGTGCGTCGTAAAGTTCGGCGCACGGAGCGCCCAAGAGGAAGAGAGAAGTCTTTTTGGTCCTGAGACTTCAGGGAACAGGAGGCAAGCTCTATCCAAGCCCTTGGAGAGCACTTTTACAGCCAGACAAGAGTTCAGCAAGGCAGCAGGCCAACAGCAAGGCAGCAGTCCTTTGTAGAAAAGCCGACAGGTGAGTCCTTTGAGCAGCCAGGCAGTTCAGCAGGGCAGCAGGCCAACAGCAAGGCAGCAGTCCTTTGTAGAAAAGCAGACAGGTGAGTCCTTTGAGCAGCCAGGCAGTTCTTCTTGGCAGGATGTAGTTTCTGGTTCAGGTTTCTTCTCCAGCAAGTGTCTGATGAGGTAGGGCAGAGGCCCTGTTTTATACTAAGTTGTGCCTTTGAAGTGGGGGTGACTTCAAAGAGTGTCTCAGAAATGCACCAAGCCCCCTTTCAGTTCAATCCTGTCTGCCAGAGTCCCAGTAGGGGGTGTGGCAGTCCTTTGTGTGAGGGCAGGCCCTCCACCCTCCCAGCCCAGGAAGACCCATTCAAAATGCAGATGTATGCAAGTGAGGCTGAGTACCCTGTGTTTGGGGTGTGTCTGAGTGAATGCACAAGGAGCTGTCAACTAAACCTAGACAGACGTGGATTGAAGGGCACAACAAGGTTTTAGTGCAAAGAAATGCTCACTTTCTAAAAGTGGCATTTCTAGAATAGTAATATTAAATCCGACTTCACCAGTCAGCAGGATTTTATATTACCATTCTGGCCATACTAAATATGACCTTCCTGCTCCTTTCAGATCAGCAGCTGCCACTTCAACAATGTATGAGAGCAGCCCCAATGTTAGCCTATGAAGGGAGCAGGCCTCACAGTAGTGTAAAAACGAATTTAGGAGCTTTACACTACCAGGACATATAACCTTACAAGTACATGTCCCGCCTTTTACCCACACAGCACCCTGCTCTAGGGGTTACCTAGGGCACACATTAGGGGTGACTTATGTATAGAAAAAGGGGAGTTCTAGGCTTGGCAAGTACCTTTAAATGCCAAGTCGAAGTGGCAGTGAAACTGCACACACAGGCCTTGCAATGGCAGGCCTGAGACAAGGTTAAGGGTGGCACAACCAGTGCTGCAGGCCCACTAGTAGCATTTAATCTACCTTCCCTAGGCACATGTAGTGCACTCTACCAGGGACTTACAAGTAAATTAAGTAGTCAATCATGGATAAACCAATCAGTAGTACAATTTACACAGAGAGCATATGCACTTTAGCACTGGTTAGCAGTGGTAAAGTGCCCAGAGGTCAAAAGCCAACAACAACAGGTCAGAAAAAATAGGAGGAAGGAGGCAAAAAGTTTGGGGATGTCCCTGCCAAAAAGCCAGGTCCAACACCCTTGCAGGCCTTAAGTTAGCATGAGCCGAAGCTTAGCTGCTTGGCTCTCATATTAAACGTATTTTTCCTATCTTGCAGTGTGCTGACTCGCAAAAGGACATGACCCCTTGTTTTCTTCAAAACTAGAGGCTGAATGTAACCATAGTAGATCCGTTCCCATGAAATCCCCATTGCTTGTAGAAATTGCTAATCAAAATGCAACAGTGTAGATTAATGTAATGTACAAGGTCGTTCAAACCGGTGAAGACAATGGAGCTACTGACCAAAGATGTGCAAAGAATTACAGAAGGATAAAATCATACTGGACGTGCTACCTCCGAAGACGCCAATCATGTGGACCAATGAAAAGCTTGTAAAACAATATGGGGTGAAAGATTAATGACATAATACATTTTCCAATTGGATAAAGATAGTGGGGTATAACTAAGATCCAATAGAATTATAGGGGAATGTACAACGAAAAAGGGATAAAAACCCATGACACAGGAGCCATTTAGAATTAGGTAGGGAATGCTATTGATTTTATCCAGAAACTTTGTCACTCTGTTTGGTGTCTTATTGGTTTGCTTAGAACCATCCTCGTCCTTAGATTGCCCGTTTTACACTTTACCTCCTTATGAGGGAAGTGCCCCTTCTACCCTGGAGCTGAATTCTGACTGATGGTGATTAGACTGATGTCCTGAAGACGAAGACTGAACCTGAGTGCTGACCTAAACCTTGGAGGGTAACTATGACAATACAATTGTGATTTGTCTGCTTGCTTTTCCTTTCTAAGTACCAATTGCTTACTTTTGACAGAGACCATAGCTAGATGTTTTCCAAATTGGTGTTCTAAATTGTTTTGCATGAAGACCGACATGCTTATGCTGATCAGTGGTTAGGACAGGGGTTCACTACGCCGACGCAAATAGACAAATGACTGAATCTATGCTTTGTTGAACCAATGCGTTATTGACACTCTGCTAAATTGATCTATGTTTACGCCGTGTTATGTTTTGATGTTTGTGATTCTCGCCTTAATGAAATCTTATCAAAATTTCCATATCGTGACTATGCTATTATGTTTCTTGGTTTTGAGATTAACACATCTACTTTTAGAATTGTAACTAATAGGGAATAAAACTCATAAAATTCTACTAAACTGGTGTGGTTATTCATGACTGTAAGGTCATGGTAGTGTCTTGAATTGACTAATGACTTTGACTAAAGTGAAATGTATTTTTGTGATAAATATTGATGACATTATTAACGTATTGATTGACATATTGATTAGTTATCTCGTCCTAAGGTGTCTCTCAACTGGGTCAAAAGATTCATTGGCCTAAAACGAGTTCTGATGTGTAATAAATTATCATAAAAGGACGCGTTAACAGTTCTGGTAACAGAGCGACGGTTTGGCCCTTTGGGGCCCTAGGACGGAGAATTATTGTTTAGATTGTTTTTCTGAGATAATGCAAATTGGAGATATGATGTGTTTCTAAATACCCCATGACTTTCCCGGGATCTCGGAGCCTGCCTAAGTGAGTTGGGGATGTTCTCGGCATTTTAGCATGTGTGGTGTAGAATTTGCGCTTGCTCAGCTTATGCATTTCGCAGGTGATTTGTGAAGATTATGTGTGTTTAGGCCAGTTAATGTTGTTTTAGTAGGAGTGGGCGTACTCCACAGTATGAGAGTAGGGAAGTCGGCGTACTTCATATGAGTGTGGCGCTTTGTGCTCAAAATTATCCACGTGGTTGGTTGTTAATGTACGGACCCATTGTGGTCTAAGACTCCGGAGTATATTGATAAAGTGTAGGAGGGACCTGGGTTTATGTTGTAATTTGTTCGGTTTAATTAGGTCAATCGGGCATGGTTGACAAGTCGAGTTTGAGTCAAATTGTATGTGTGAAATCTTCAATGGAGATTTGGCAAGTTCTAAAGTGCACTAGGACAAACCATTGACAAGTCGAGAGTAGGATTTGCGGGTCGAATTCTGCTTGCGTATGCGGCAACTGAGAAGGAGAGAGTAGCGGCCAAGGCTTCAAGTGAAATCTCTGTAAAGTTTTGAAGCGATTGTGTACCCTTCCTGTAGTAAACCGGCAAATTTGAGTTGTTGTTGTTGTTGTTAAAGGTGCTCGCAATATGTTGCATTAGTTTGGTGTGAATCCAGTGAGGGGCGGACAAGCCGCAAGATTTGGGGGTCATTCTGACTCCCGCCGGCCGCGGTATCCGCAGGGCCGGCGGGAGCCGCCAGAATACCGCTGCGCGGTCACAAGACCGCCGCGGGTATTCTGGGTTTCCCGCTGGGCTGGCGGGCGACCGCCAGAAGGCCGCCCGCCAGCCCAGTGGGAAACACCCTTCCACAAGGATGCCGGCTACGAATGGAGCCGGCGGAGTGGAAGGGGTGCGACGGGTGCAGTTGCACCCGTCGCGATTTTCAGTGTCTGCATGTCAGACACTGAAAATCATGGTGGGGCCCTGTTACGGGGGCCCCTGCAGTGCCCATGCCACTGGCATGGGCACTGCAGGGGCCCACAGGGGCCCCACGACACCCCATACCGCCATCCTGTTCCTGGCGGCCAAAACCGCCAGGAACAGGATGGCGGTATGGGGGTCGGAATCCCCATGGCGGCGCAGCAAGCTGCGCCGCCATGGAGGATTCCCCAGGGCAGCGGAAAACCGGCGGTACACCACCAGTTTTCCGTTTCTGACCGCGGTTGTACCGCCGCGGTCAGAATGCCCTTGGGAGCACCGCCAGCCTGTTGGCGGTGCTCCCGCGGGCATCGGGCCCTGGCGGTCCATGACCGCCAGGGTCGGAATGACCGCCTTTGTCAGCTGCAGTGTGTGAGTGTGACGTCAATGTTGCTGCGCTGAGATAGGTCAGTTGGCAGGAGGGGTCACGCACGGATTGGCTGCTGTCCGTGAGAGGCAATATCTTGAGAAAGGTGGGTGAAGAGTGTCCTGGGAATTAAAGTCACTTTCTGATTAAATACAAACAAAAGAAAAGACCCAAAGATTTACTTTATTAAGGCTTTTAGGAGCGCTCTGAAAGGAGACGCATACATTATGGCGAGTGAAGGGGAGCCTACACCGCCTGAGGGTACTCCAGCTTATATAGTCATGGAGGAAAAGGGTGTCGCGCCTTGCTTATGGATGAAACAGTGGCGCAAACTCACAGAGAAGGAGGGATGTTTAGCGTTTCCAGAACACGGAACGTTCAATACGAGAATTTTGGAAAATTTGAGGTGGATGTTAAGTGTACAAAAACCACCTCCAAGGCCAGCCCATTACGAGGCATTAGCAGTCTGGGATTTAATGTCTATTAAACAGAGACAGCAGAAATTCGAAAGGAGAATGAGAAGGGCAGAAAAGACTTTAGCTGAGGCTAGATGGGACAATAAGAGCAAAATGTCGAGACGGGGAATAGTTGACGGACTAAAATTGTTTCCAGCCATAGCACAGGGAGACGAGACGCAGGGAAAGAAAGCCACCTGTAAGACAGACAAGGACTCTAATAAGCCTAAAGAGACTAAGAGGTCTTGGATTGAGGAAGATGACTCAGACGATGAAGAGTTTCTTAATCAGTTATTGCATGATCGCCCGCCACCTTATGCAGTAGACGACAATGCCCCGAGCACCAGTGCGGGTCTTGGGAACCAGACGCAGGAGAAGGGAGTTACTGATATAGCACAGACTAGTGATACGGGT
Organism: Pleurodeles waltl; assembly: GCF_031143425.1. NCBI lineage: Eukaryota > Metazoa > Chordata > Amphibia > Caudata > Salamandridae > Pleurodeles > Pleurodeles waltl. The sequence goes on along the minus strand of NC_090444.1, from coordinate 1,786,648,469 downwards.
TTGATACAGAATGGTGTCAGTGTACCCACTGTGCCAGACATGCAGATACAGTTGCAACCTCCACCGCAGATACAGATAATCTATCCAGACGTCCCAGTGCAGATACAGTTGCAACCTCCACCGCAGATACAGATAATCTATCCAGACGTCCCAGTACTAGAAACTACTACAAATCTGATAGAGCCGCCTGACCCGATATATACAAAATCAAGGTTAGTGCAGCTTGAGCCAACTCCACAATTGCTGCCCCAGCCGCAGCAACAGCTGATACCAGGGTATAATCCAGCAGCAGGACCCCCATTAGTACCTGCTCCAGCTTCAGAGAATCAAACTCTGGGAATTGCTGCTCCACTGTGTTTTGGACCGGGCCAGACACCTGCTGCCATATCGTTACCAATTACTGTCGGTCCACCGGTACCATTGTATGCGGAAGGTAAGCCTGGTATGTGTGACCAGGGAGTAATGACCCAAGATGCAATAAGAGGAGGGTCCATAAGAACTCCCCAGTTAATGACCCCGGGAGAGCAATCAGTCGAAAGACCAAGGTCTTTGTTAGACCTTAGCCCGGTTGAAGCCCTGTTGTAGGCAATGAGACAGGCAGGGCTAGGTGTGCTAACCCCACAGGCAATAAGTACGAATGCTTCACAGTCACCAATGATGCATGCAGGGAATATTTCACTGCAAGGTTTTTCGGTTCAACAGTTAAAGGAGTGGTTAGAAAAGACTTATGCTTCACCAAAGACTGCAGTAACTGCGGAAAAGCCAGAAAGGTCAGAGAAAGATGAGTACCTGAACTTTGTGAGACTGGGCATGGAAGCTGCTGAACTAGTGTAAGGAACAATAGGGGTAAACGGATTAGAATCGTACACAGAAGCAGAGTTAAGGTATCTGTGCCCTAAGATTACTAAAGAAGTGGGCAGGATGCATCATAGGTTGGCGACCCTGGCAGACAAATACAATATTGACATTGACAATACTAAGCATTTGAAAAGAAGTTACAGACTAGACTTTGACTCTAAAGATTTTGACCATCTGAGGACAACCGGAATAAAAGCGCATCTTAAGGAAATACTGCAGAGTGCGCAGATCTGGGGAGCCTTAGAAAAGTGGGAAGGCAGATGGGCAAAGAAAAGAGATAAGGAGAAAAGTGACAGTCCGGGATCAAGTCCGACTAAAGCTTCACTGGATACCGGGACAGTAAAGATATTACCAATGAGAGAAACCGCTGGAGGGGTTTTAGTCCATGTACCATGGTCTAGAAGAGACATTCTGTCTTTAACAAATGATTACCCCAGATTGAGGAAGAAACCGATAGAATGGTATCAGCAAACGGATAGGTTTGTAAAGTTTGCGAAGTGTCTCTGGGAAGACTTGAATACCCTGTTTGAGATCATTGTTCCACCCGACCTATGGCTTGAGTGCAAGAGAGGTGTAGACTGGCCGACACAGGAGCCGGCAAGGGATAAGACGACCGGAGCACCATCTGAGGAGGTGATGAAGTACTATCATAAAGTGATTTAATTTTTGAAGCAAAAGGTGTAGCCGAAAGTGACTGATTGGCAGAAAATCGATCGGACCTCACAGGAGGTTAAAGAGTCAATGCATACTTAATATGAGAGGTTATTGAAAGCGTTCAAACATTACAGTAGTACTGAGACTTTTGAGCCAAAAGACATGAACCATCTTGTGTTTAGATTTGTTGAAGGGTTGAGACCAGAGGCTAGCCAGATGATTAAGAATAATTTGATCTGTTGGCAAGCGAAGCCGTTTGATGAGGTGTTGCAGTACGCGAAATACTGTAGTGACGAGATTGAGCTGAAGCAAAGAAAACTGAAGGAGAAGGTGATGGTGATGCAGATAAGGGCAGCGCAGGCAGGTATGCAAGGGAATGGAATCCAGCAGATGGTACAGCAACAACCGCAAGGGAATGGCCTGTTTCAGGCGCAACCGAGAGGCCGAGGTCGAGGTTTTGTGAATCGCGGTCCAGACTTAAATACTGTTGTGGTTCAAAATGACGTACAAGGGATGAAAAAGATGTCACCATGTCACGCGTGCGGGGGCGAGGGGCATTGGAAGCGGGAATGTCCAAATGCGGTACATGATGGTGTTGTTCAACAAAGCACTGATATCGGTACATTTCAAAACGTGAGCGGTCCAAAAATGAGAGGTCAAAATCAGAACTTTCAGAATAACATGGTTCAGATGCAGGGGCTACAGCCCATGCAGCAAATGCAAATGCTGCGTGTTCAACCAGCACAAATGCAGCCGGTACAACAGCAGGTTCCCATGGTACCTAGACAGCAAATGCAATTACCCTTAGCTCCAATGGGACAGCAACAGGTGATGCTTCCTCAGCAGGTCACAGGTCAAGTAGTGAGTCAAAATAATACAGTACAGCAATTCCCATTGCGTGGTGAAGATGGGATGAATGACGAATGGTCGGATGAGAGTTCAGACAGTGAAGAGTGCAGACTTGCAGCGTCCTTAGAAGTAGACCAGAGAGGACCCTATGTAGAGGGGAAAGTGATGGGTCACAAGGTTTCATTCTTGGTTGACACCGGAGCTACACGCTCTACAGTCAGAAGTGCAGAGGTTCCGAAATTGCCACTTTCAGGGCGCACCATAAGAGTGGTAGGAGTACCAAACCAGTACTTGACAAATCCGATTACTGATCCGGTTCAGGTTGAGATTGGCAACTTTCAGGGACTGCATAAGTTTGTAGTCTGCAATTCTAGTCCAGTATCCCTACTGGGAAAAGACTTACTGTGCAAGACGAAATGTTCAATTACCTGTTCCAACGATGGAATTGAGGTGCAGACAAACAGTGATGATTAAGGGGATGATGGTCAGTTCTCAGAGTTAGAGACAGAAAACGCAAATGAGGATTACCCTTTGATAACCTTATTCCCGATGCTTACAGTGACTGACTTACCAGCTGAGTTACAGGGAACGGTGACAGAGAATGTGTGGGACTTGACAGGAAAGGAAGTGGGACTGATTGAAGGAGTGGAACCAGTCAAAGTACAAGTGAAGCCAAATGCAGTGTTTCCCCGGGTGCCGCAGTACCACATGGCGCAAGATGTCCTTATTCAGGTGTCGCAAATAATTGCGGATTTTGTAAAGCAAGGACTTTTGAAAGAAGTATTGAGCAGCCCATGTAATTCACTAATAATGGGTCTGAAAAAGCCTTGTGGGAAGGTTTGAATTGTGCAGGACTTGAGGAAAATAAACAAGATTGTGGTAAAGTGCTGTCCTATAGTGCCAAATCCAGCAGTGATTATGTTCCAGGTCCCGTGTGATGCAGAGTGGTTCACCGTTGTAGACTTGTCACAAGCCTTCTTTTCGGTGCCTCTTCATGAGGACAGCCAATTTTTATTCAGTTTCAAATTCCTGGACAAAGTGTACAGCTGGTGCAGAATTCCCCAAGGGTTTTCTGAGTCACCGTCCATCTTCAATCAGATATTGAAGAAGGACTTGGAGTCATTAGAACTGCCTTTCAGTTCGACTCTAGTACAATACATTGATGACTTACTGATTGCGTCTAGGACAAAAGACGACTGCAGGTATGACACAATTGCCTTACTGAACCATTTGGGAAAGAACGGACATAAAGTGTCTCCAAAGAAGCTGCAGTACTGTCAGAAAGAGGTAAAATACTTAGGTCACTTGATTGAGAGAGGGTCTAGGAGAATATCAAAGGAAAGGGTGACAGCTATACTACAGATGAACCCTCCAACGACAAAGAGGGATGTCAGGATGTTTTGGGGAATGGTGAGCTACTGTCACCAGTGGATACCCAACTTTTCGATTATCTCTAAACCACTGATAAAGCTGACAGGCACGGAAACTAAGGATGAACCGTATACCATAACTTTGTCCAAGGAAGAGCTTGAGTCATTCATGGAATTGAGGGAGTGCATGTGCAGGGAACCAGCTTTAGGAATGCCTGATTATACAAAGCCTTTTCTACTCTTTTGTCATGAACGTGATGCTTGTTCTTTGTCTGTCTTGACACAGGTCCATGGAGGTGCAAACTGCCCTGTAGCATATTTTTCAGCTACCTTGGACCCAGTCGCAGCAGCCTTACCGGGCTGTTTGTGCACAGTTGCAGCAGTTGGTCATATCCTCACGCAGTGTGAAGGCATAGTGATGGGACATCCCTTAACAGTAATGGTTCCACATTCAGTTGAAATTCCGTTGACTCGAACAAAAACCCAGCACATGACAAATGCCCGACTTACCCGATATGAGACAATTATTTTGGGGTCGCCGAATGTCTCCTTAAAGAGATGTACTGTATTGAACCCGGCTACTCTACTTCCTGTTGAAAGTACTGAGATTAATAATGAAGAGGAAATGGAGCATGACTGTCTTGAGGTAATAGAACTATGTACCAAACCCCGACCTGACATTCAAGATACACAGTTAAAAGAGAATGACTGCATTATGTTTGTTGATGGATCCTGTTTGAGAGACTCAGTAAGAATACTGAGAGACGGTTATGCTGTATGTACAATAGCTGGTATCATTGAAGCTTCCTGGCTCGAGAGAGTGTATTCCGCACAAGTGGCAGAATTAATTGCCCTTACTAAGGCATACCACGCAGCTGAGAACCTGAAAGTCACTATCTATACTGACAGCAGATATGGATTTGGCATTGTACACGATTTTGGCCAATTGTGGTCACAGAGAGGTTTCATGACCTCTTCTGGTTCTCCAGTGAAAAATGGCGAACAGATTAAGGATTTGTTACATGCAATTCAGTTACCTCTTGAAATTGCCGTGGTGAAATGCAATGCTCACGTTAAATCACAAGACTTTGTGTCAATGGGAAACGGCTATGCAGATCAAGTCGCAAGATTTTGTGCATTGAACTGTATATCGTTCAAGGATCAGTGGGAATTGTTACCGTAGACTGAAAATGAAACATGTTTGAACTTTGCCTTAGGAGTAGTTGACACCTTAGATGAGTTAAAATCACTGCAGGGTCATGCAAGCAGAGAGGAGAAATGCTCTTGGCAGAGAATGCAATGCGTGCAAAGAGCTGACGACTTGTGGGTCTCAGAGGAGGGGAAACTGGTTTTACCAAACAGTCTTTTGTCACAATTTGCAAGGCTTTATCATTGACAGGCACATCTTGGGAGAGATGCAATGATCAGGTTATTCAAAATTGACTGGTTTAACCCGAAATTCAGAGAAGCCGCAGAGGTTACTTGTCGCAGGTGCATCATCTGTCAGCAGATGAATGCAGGAAAAGGGACTGTGGTAACTTTGAGCCACATAGGGAGAGCTGGTGGTCCATTTAGCAAGATGCAAATGGATTTCATTGAAATGCCTGTTTGTGGAGGATTGAGGTACGTGTTGGTGATTGTGTGTGTTTTCAGCCACTGTATTGAAGCTTACCCCACACGTAGAAATGACAGTCTCACAGTCGCAAAGCTGTTGCTCAGAGAATTAATACCAAGGTTCGGTTTTCTGGTCTCTTTAGAATCAGATAGGGGCAGACACTTCGACAATGAGGTGATTAAGCTCTTGTGTGCTGCATTGGACATTGAACAGAAGCTGCATTGTAGCTACCGCCCTGAAGCATCAGGACTAGTAGAACAGATGAATGGTACCTTGAAGTCAAGAATGGCAAAAATGTGCGCAGCTACCAATATGAAATGGCCAGATGCATTGCCTTTAGTGCTAATGTCAATGAGAAACACCCCCGATAAGAAGACAGGACTATCTCCCCACGAGATATTGATGGGCAGAGCTATGAAGCTACCCGCAGTACCCGCAAATGCTCTTGTGAATATCACAGATGATATGGTGTTGGACTACTGCAAAGGTTTGGCTGATGTGGTTCGCTCTTTCTCCCACCAGGTGGAAGCCAACACATTGTCACCGATCAGTGATCCAGGTCACACCCTGCAAACCGGTGACTGGGTGGTTGTCAAGAAGCACATGAGAAAGTTGTGTTTGGAGCCGTGCTGGAAGGGGCCATATCAAGTAATACTGACAACAACTACTGCTGTGAAATGTGCAGGCGATCCAAACTGGATACATGCCAGTCACACAAAGAAGGTAACATGTCCGACTGATGAGGAACTTGAAGTTTCCAACTCAGCAATTCCAGAGAGGGAAGTCTCAGGGCCAGAAAACAGTCAAGGGGGAACTGAGACTACCGGAGAGCCCACTGAGGACAGCCTAGTCCCTCAAACAGTAAACAAATCCAAGAGAGGTGACAGTGAGCCTATCTCAATAGAGGCAGCAGGAGAACTAAATCAAGGAGAGGTTCTCCCAGAAGTGGACGGGTATGGGCTAGAGCTTGAACCTGTTACAGTCCCAGAAGAAGAAGAAGGAGAAATAATAGAGAGAGGTCAAAGCACACCAGCATCCCCTGAACCAGTTGCAGGTCCGTCAAGAGAAAACACCATAGCACAAGAGGATGGGTGCTGTTCAGCGTCCTGAAAGGCCAAGCAAGAAGAAGACGCACAAAGGTGATAACTGGCCAGAGAAGCAGGCTGCGAAAGAAAAGGCCGTACCAGGTGAAGCAATAACGGAAGAAATCGATACAACCCTAGTAGAGGATCTAAGTGAAGGAGAATTGCAAAGTGAACGCAGGTTGAAAAGAAAAAGAACCGCAAATAGAAGGTACGCAGGACCTGAATGGGCATATGCAATGACATCTGAATGGCAACAACAATTCTTAGCGTTCTGTTTTGATCGAGAAGTACCAGGCCAATACTACGGTACCAGTAAATCAATCAGAAAAAGAGACTGTGTTAAAACTAAAATTGAAATTGAAAGCTGAAAAGCTGAGAAAGAGACTTATAAACTACCGGATGTGACACTTGAAACCTGATTTGACTTTGAAAAACCGATTATGACAAGCTGCTAAACGTAATTTGACAAAAGAGTCCTGGGGTGAGTGAAACGCTGTAAATACACGCAGAGAGGAAGAGAGACTTTGGAAAAAAAAAGAGTTTTAAATTGTCCTCAAGTTGATTGATTTGCTTTGAGTTATTCTATCTGATTCTTTACAGACCATGGCTCATGATAGAGGTAGTAGCAAGAAAGGTAAAGTGTTTGGTTGGTTAAGTATTATATTAGGTATTGTGTGTGCGATAATAATTGTAGGAGTGATTGTGGGAATGCCGTGGTTGGATAAGAAAGCGACTAATAATGCTTCAAAACCTGAGACCACAACACTAACACCGTGGGAAAACTTTGAGCAAGATACAAAACACTTGCATGAGGGAACTAATTCAAAAGGGGAACTCTCCACTAACGTTTTCTATCGCTTGCTGAATGAGTATGTTGAAACCATGGATGCGAGAAGCTGTTATGTGTGCACAAAGATTCCTTCATCTGTACAAGAAGGGGTCACTTATCATAGCTTACCATTAACATACGGAATAAGCTGTAGTTTGCTACTAACAAGATTCTATAATCAGGAGCATGTGTAATATTTTATTCAAATTTGGATGTGGTGTTTTCTTTTGTGCCAGTGATTGAGTTTCTGAACAAATTAGCTAAGGAGCATAGTATAAAAATAGTTAGAGGCTTCTTTGAACCAACACTTACATTTGGGACAGCCTATGCACACCGCAACAATCTGACTTGCTTATTAACACCTGTAGAGAAAAGGTTCTTAGATCACACTGATGATAGACGCAATGCATTGAAAGAGAGATTAGAAAAAGGGCTAGAAAAACGCACATATGCAAATGATTATGCTTACACTGCAATAAAGACGCAAGGAAAATTAGCTATAGATGCATTACATGTAGGAAGGCTTTGTATATATAGGCCAAAATCTGAACATTACACTTTATTTGTGGGCACAAGTGAATGCAGGCATGTGTTTTTGTTACAGAGTAAATGGACATTCATGTTGAATGGACAGGATCCAGCGATCCCTGGGATCTATTATATTTGCGGATTAAATGCTTATTACCGTCTCCCTAAGGAATGGTATGGGACATGTTATTTGGGGATAGTTTTCCCAAAGATTTACCAGATTGATGACTTAAAACAAATACCTAAAGCGTCTGAAATACAACATGCTAGACAAAAACGAGAGACAGCGGCTGCTGTTGTTGGTGACATATTTGGAGCCATAATTCCTTCAGTAGGGGTTATCTTAAACTCCATAAAGATTCGAAAGTTGGCTACTATTGTGGATAATATGCTGACAAATTTTACAGGGGCTATACTCCTGATGGATACTGAACTTGCTGAGGAAAGAGCTATGACTCTTCAAAATCGGCTTGCTTTAGACATTCTTTTAGCAAAGAGCGGCGGAGTCTGCAAGATGCTCAACGAGGGTCATTGTTGCTCATATATACCGGACAATAGTAACAAGATTAAAGGTATGCTTACTAACCTAACTAGAGATAGTACAGATTTGAAGGAACTGAAGGAACCTGGAGTGTGGGAGAAAGTGGGAAAAGGAATTATCCGAGTAGGAAGCTAGTTTAGCAAAATTTGGAATGGGGTTCTTGCTAAAATACTAGTGGGTCTATTAATCGTTCTGGTCTGTTTATTAGGTTTATGGGGAGCATGCAAAATTAGAAAGGTCGAAAGGGAAAGGTTTGTGTGATAACAAACGTCATCAGACAGTTGTAATAAGATTTTCTTTTAGATAGGCTGCAAGAGGGTCTTTCCAATAAATCTATATTTAGTTTAAACATAGAAGGAAATAGATCCTTCAAGACCAAAGATTTAAACATTGTGCTGAACTGAAATAGACTGAACACATATTCCTTGGTACAGACAGGTATTCTAGAGGTCTCCACTCTCATAAGATATGGCAACCATTTTTAGCCAATAACAAAGCTTCCCAGCTGATGCTTGGCAGATAACACACAGATGTGAGGATAATTTGTAAGTAATCCAGGAATTCCCTATTTCAGTAAACACAAAATCATTCAACACAAGCCCTATTATTAATATGACACTTGGCCTGTTGTGAGGACCCTTTTAGTACTCTGGTTGAGCATCCCTGTTTTAGCTTAGTTATTCTGTCTGTGTTTCATTCACATTTTTATATACATTTTATACCTGTTAGCAAGACTGCTTTTTAGCAATGGCTTTTACACATTTTATCAGTCGCTTTATTCTAGGAAAGCAAGGAACACACTATTCATTTAATCAGCCTTTGAACTATAAATAATCAGTAGTCTTTTTCCAAGGTTGTGAAATGTGGCACACAATATGCTAACTTGTGTTGCCAGTCCAGGAGTCAGCTTCTATCTTCAAGACACAGCTTTACATCAGATCTGTGGTCCCAATTTGGCATGGGTTATTACGTAAGCTACACACTGACCCAAGGAGGGTAGACGGCATTCCGATCATGACCATCCATGGACCTGTACTGCATGACAGGCAGTTTTGCTGATACTGAACTTCCAGCTTCCCGATAGGATTGCAATCTGCACAACAGACCAATTTCTGATATTCTATTCAGGTTTGGGGCTGAGGTCAATCCTTTAGAAAGGGCCAGGCAGAGGGTTGTGACCGCTATGCTCTCAGACATAGAAATAGGGTTAGGTGAGAAACTATAGAACCTCTAGATCATCTAGAACCACATACATCATGGTGGTGTTTTTTAACTTTTTTACCCTGATCATAATGTTATTACCTTGCACTGTTTTTTCTGCCTAAGTATTGCAGCATATGCCTAAATTGTGATTGTTTCAATAAATATTTATCTCACATCTTTTTGTTTTGCTTTGGCATTTGTGAGTAACTGAGCAAAAGGTGTACAATCTGTTTCCATGGCTTTCCTGGAGGGTTGGAGTGTCATGTTCAGGTTGCCATAATCACTACTCCCCGCTGTGGGATCAGAGGTTCGGATGAGGCACTGTGAGTTAGCCAGGAGTTAGACTGACAGCTACTAACGGTGTGGGTGGCACTCAGTCTCCCCCATTTGGCAGTGCTGCTGTCGTAAACATGCAGTCCTATTACCAAAGTTGGAACCGCATAAGAGGCCCCATTGCTGAGTTAAAAGTATAATTGCAGTGACCTGATTTATAATTAAAATTTACTAAAAATGGGTTACATTAGGTTAAGGTAGACAAGCACATTTCAACCCTCAAAACACAAACATGACCAATTCCAAAAGGAGAATAAAAATTCAGCATACCTCAAAGGTTTTGTGTAACCTTTGTACCATGCAAGGGAACTCAGGAGAATAAAACACCTTGAATGAGATTGAGCAAGCCACCAAGATCCCTCTTGTATGGCCCTGTGGTGCTTGGCAAATCTGGAGTAACACAAGGCAGCACAAGCCGCTGCCATTGGTAAGTCTGACCCAGGGAGGCATTCCATGGGTAAAGCATGGGTGATACCATGCATCTACCCAGGAATTCTAACATGAGGAGTAGAGCTGTGAATGCATCAATATGTTATGCCTTCACACGGGAGGTGTAACAAAGAAATATGTGTATTGCTCCTCATTCTTTCCTCTTTCTACGTGTGCTGCATTCTGCAGCACAAATAGAAAGAGGACAAAGCCTCAGATGATTGTTTTTGTGCATGAAGGTTTCCCTTCCTGCAAAAAAAACAATAGTACCTGCAAAGTTCACACCCTTCCGCCATGGCCAAGGGTGCTGGTGTAGGTACTAGGCAAAACATAGTGTACCAGCACAGGGGAGGAGAAGGATGCGTGATATAATATTAAATATGGCACATTCCTGCGCTCTCCTGGTCACGCAACGCCACACAGCAAGGTGTCTTGCTGCGCTGTGTTGCTTGACGTTTTGATAAATCTACCCCTTGATGAGGAATGAAGAGGGGCTTCAAGCACAGGAGAAACTAATTGAGACAGAAAACAGACAAATCCACACATTCCCATCACAGTGCTGTGAGCTGAATGATTGTGCTTCACTGAAAAGTTGCACACCTTTTCTTCAGGTGGGGTCTGAGAAGGTAATTTCAACCCTTGCTATTCAAAGGCTGCAGGTCGGCAGTCAAAGTGACTCTTGCTGCAAATCTGAGTGTGAAAATGAGGGGCAAATAACTCTACAGGCTTTGTGGTACAAATGGGCCAATTCTACAGAAAAAAAGTTTGAAGTTTCATTTGTTTATGAGTAGGCATTATGTGGGACCACTGTCTGCTCTTAAGGAATAATTTTTCTCATTCTCAAAGAGGAAGGGGTCCCTTGAGGACTCCTTCACATTTACAAATGGGTTACCACCTCCTTCAAGTAGTCAGTAAAATATGAATGTTTTGTGACCATAATTCAGTCACAAACCTTCATACATCCCATTCAGATTCAGTAGTTGGAAGGGACGCCCTAAACACGCCCCTTTCAAATACCAAATTGCAAACACAAATTGTCTTAGTAACCTGCTACCAAATCACAATGTGTTTTGAGCATATTTAAAAGCATTTTTGTGGTCAGAAGTGGCCTGACTGGGCTTTTTCAGACCACAAAACATCACGTACATATAGCCCCATATGCAGAAGTGTGCAAATTAAGACTGACATTTTCTGGGAGTATCTTCTAGCTTTTTCTACAGATTTTTCAGATTTTGCACAGTAATACATGCCATGAGTCCATTTAGTAGTCAGTGGTTGGACTGTTGGACCTGGCCCTTTTTGCAGGGTCATCCCCAAACTTTTTGCCTCCTTCCTCCTATTTTTCCTGACCTGTTTTTGTTGGCTTCTGAACTCTGAGCACTTTACCACTGCTAACCAGTGCTAAAGTGCATTTGCTCTCTGCAAATTGTACTGTTAATTGGTTTATCCATGATTGGAATGTTTGATTTACTAGTAAGTCCCTAGTAAAGTGCACTAGAGGTGCCCAGGGCCTGTAAATCAAATGCTACTAGTGGGCCTGCAGCACTCGTTGTGCCACCCACATAAGTATCCCTGTAATCATGTCTCAGACCTGCCACTGCAGTGTATGTGTGTGCAGTTTTGAACTGTAAATTTGACTTGCCGACTGTCCACACTTGCCAGGCCTAACCCTTCCCTTTTCCTACATATAAGACACTCCTAAGGTAGGCCCTAGGTAGCCCCATGGGTAGGGTGCAGTGTATGGTTAAGGTAGGACATATACTAATGTGTTTTATATGTCCTGACAGTGAAATACTGCCAAATTTGGTTTTCACTGTTGCAAGGCCTATCTCTCTCATAGGTTAACCTGGGGACTGCCTTTAAACATGATTAAAGCGTAGCTTCCCTTTGGGAGCAAATAGACATGAGGAGTTTGGGACCTCTGAACTCACAATTTAAAAATACATCTTTTGGTAAAGTTGGTTTTGAGAGTGTGTGTTTGAAAATGCCACTTCTAGAAAGTGGGCATTTTCTTGCTGGAAACATTTTTGTGACTCTGCCTGTTTGTGGATTCCCTGTCTGGGTTAGTTTGACAGTTGGGCTGTGTGCACCTCTCCCCAGACAGTGACACAAAGGGGGCTGGGGTGTAGCCTGCATATTCTGATAAGCTATCTGTGCTAGGAGGGAGGGGAGGACTGGTCACTCGCACCTGAAAAGGCTGTGCTTGCCTTCACACAATGTAGTCTCCAACCCCCTGGTGTGTGTCCGAGGCCTTGCCTGCGCAAGGAAGGATTTCAAGAGAGACTTGTCTTTGAAGTAAGCCTACTTCAAAGGCCAAAATGGGTATAAGAAGAGGACCCAAAACCACAGACTTTGGACACTTCTTAGGGTAGACACTTTGGGCCTCATTCCGCCAAAGTCCCACCGTCAGAACCCGGCTGGCGGTAAGGGGGTCGGAATCCCCATGGCGGCGCTGCCTGCAGCGCCGCCATGGAGGATTCCCCAGGGCGGTGGGAAACCGGCGGGACACCGCCGGTTTCCCGTTCTGACCGCGGCTGTACCGCCGCGGTCAGAATGCCCAAGGATGCACCGCCAGCCTGTTGGCGGTGCATCCGCGGTCCCCGGCCCTGGCGTTTTTTACCGCCAGGGTCGGAATGACCCCCTTTATCTCACAGACACTTCCCGGAGAAGAAACTTGTAACCAGAACCTGCATCCTGCCAAGAAGAACTGCCTGGCTGCCCAAAGGACTCACCTGACTGCTTTCTAAAGGACTGCTGCCTTGCTGTTGCCCTGCTACTCTCTGGCTGAGGTGAAGAAGTGCTCTCCAAGGGCTTGGATAGAGCTTGCCTCCTGTTTCCTGAAGTCTCAGGACCAAAAAGACTTCGGGGGTCATTCCGACCCCGGCGGTCAAGGACCGCCGGGGCCGGGGTCGGCGGGAGCACCGCCAACAGGCTGGCGGTGCTCCGCAGGGCATTCTGACCGCTGCGGTATGGCCGCGGTCAGAACAGGAAAACCGGCGGTGTCCCGCCGGTTTTCCGCTGCCCTGAGGAATCCCCCATGGCGGCGCAGCTTGGGGGATTCCGACCCCCTCACCGCCATCCTGTTCCTGGCGGTTCCGACCGCCAGGAACAGGATGGCGGTGAGGGGTGTCGTGGGGCCCCTGGGGGCCCCTGCAGTGCCCATGCCAATGGCATGGGCACTGCAGGGGCCCCCTTAAGAGGGCCCCACTTTGAATTTCAGTGTCTGCCTAGCAGACACTGAAATTCGCGACGGGTGCTACTGCACCCGTCGCACCCTTCCCACTCCGCCGGCTCCATTCGGAGCCGGCTTCCTCGTGGGAAGGGGTTTCCCGCTGGGCTGGCGGGCGGCCTTCTGGCGGTCGCCCGCCAGCCCAGCGGGAAAGCCATATGGCCCTTCATCTCCTCAAGAAGAACTCCTTGTGCTGCGAAATATGATGCACAGCCTGCCAGAAACAACGTACGGCCTGCACTGCGGTGAAAATTTCACTGCACGCCGAACCGGAATGACACAACCCAACTTTGCAACAAGAAGACTGATGCAGCGCCAGCATAGCGATGGAAAATTTGCCGCACGGCCCACTGGATCGATGCTCAGCCGAGCCGGAACGACGCAGCCTGACTTCCAGAGAGGAATTGATGCAGCGCCTGCCGTGCGGTAGAAAACTAAGCGCAACGCCCACCGGATCGACCCAGCTCCTGTGACTTCATCCTGCCAGAGCTTGAAATCCACGCACCGTCCCCGGGGCGTCTGAAAACCCTGCAACCTGAAAAGGATCCACGACCGAGCGCCGGAAATCACCGCACAGCCATCCCTGCGTGAAAACTAAACGACGTATTGCCGTGCGCGGTGCGAGAAATCGATGCACACTCCTTTGTTTCTACGCTTCTCGTCCTCTGCGGTTCTTTGCGGAGATTTTTCACGCGTACCAGGAACTTTGTGCTTGAAAGAGACTTTGCTTGCTTTAAAAAGACTTAAGACACTTTAAAACACTTTTCAGTGATATCTCTACATTTCCTTATTGCATCTTTGAATCGTTTTGACCTGCATTTAACCACATAAATAGTATATATTTCTCTAAACACTGTGTGGTGTATTTTTGTGGTGCTATATAGTGGTATTGTATGATTTATTGCACAAATACTTTACACATTGCCTTCTAAGGTAATCCTGACTTCTCAGTGCCAAGCTAACCGAGGGTGGGCACAGGATAATTTGGATTGTGTGTGATTTTCCCTGACTAGAGTGAGGGTCCTTGCTTGGACAGGGGGTAACCTGACTGCCAACCAAAGCCCCCATTTCTAACAGGTACCCTATCTGACCTCCAGTCATCGGCAATTTCCTTTTTAGTAGTCAGCATCACTATAACCACCTGTAGTCTCATTCACCACCCATTTCTTCTATGAACCTGATTATTACCGCCTTGATATCAGGTCTGAATGGGCATCATGTGACATGGGTAAGTGTGTCATGTAGGCTGACAGGTTTTTATAATGAAACAGTACCCAGGCCTGGTAGCTTTGTATAAAGGAACAAGCCCAAATGCTATCACAGAAGGTGCCCAATGCATTTTTCCATCTAAGGCAATTTGGGTTAGGATTTTCATTAATTTTGTGTAATTGGATCAGGCTGCAGTATATTTGATGGAAGTATCAGTGCTGAATGCAGTAATGTTACATGGAGACAGCTAGCAGTCAGGTGGCCACCTTAGCTTCATTCCAGTCAGCCTCCTCTAGTAGGCCGATA
Organism: Pleurodeles waltl; assembly: GCF_031143425.1. NCBI lineage: Eukaryota > Metazoa > Chordata > Amphibia > Caudata > Salamandridae > Pleurodeles > Pleurodeles waltl. Next base: position 1,786,633,431 of record NC_090444.1, on the reverse strand, counting down.
TCCTGCAGGTCAGAGCTGTATGTAATGAGACTATTGTGATTTATGTAAAGGGAAATCAGCTCCCAGCTGTTCAAAGAAGCCAATATGGTTTCCAACCCTAGTATCTCCTAATGTAGAAATATCAATATGAAACTTTGGACTAAAACCCACCATTGCAACTGTGTGTTTCAGTCATGTGTGCCATGTCAGAACGGAGTCTCTGTAGTTAGAGTGATTTTCAACCTAATCCATCTTGATGCCTGACTCCAGGGCAGGCTAAAATTGACAAATACACTAAATTTTGTCCTCACAGTACAGGGGGGAGTGGAGAATACCCCTAGGTAGAAAGATCTCTGCTGTCCTACATGATGGAAGTGATCCATAATATCAAGACATCACTGGAAACCAAGGTGAATGCAGTGTCCTTTGACCTAAGTCTGATGAGGGTAGATCTCTGTAACGTCACTGACAGTGTGACCCATGTGGAGGTGGAGGGAGAGGACACACATAATGCAATATCCACAAAGCAAAAAACAATTGAAAAACTCACACAGCAAACCAAGTGACTGGGAATAAGGCCTGAAGACATGGAGGGCTGATCACGCTGCAACAACATTTGTCAAGTGGTCTACAGGAGGGGAGGAAGAAAAATGTTTGGAGCTACACCTGGGAGCGTGGATCACTGCCCAATTCAAATATCTGTCTTCTCCTCTATTGAAAGGGCGCCGAGAATACCAGTGATTCCACCACCACCAGGGTCTCTGCCCAGAACAGTCATTTTCTGGCTATTAAACTACAGAGACAGGTACACTATATTAGAGGACGCCCATAGAAGGTTGGATTTTTGGTTGGGAGAGAACCGGTTGTGCAGTTCACAGAATTCACACTCCAGGTGCAACAATAACGATGTTCATTTAAAGCAGTTAAATGCCGGGGCAGAGCGCTTGACCGAAAGTACATGATGTTCTTCCTGACAAGGCTGAAAGTGCTGAAAGGAAACCGTTCTCACTTTTTTACATCTCTGAAACACACTTCAGAATGGCTTGACCAATTTGCTACAAAAGCGACAGGAAACATGTCTTGCAACATGCAAAGGCACAAGGAGATGGTGGACCCAGTGTGTATGAACCACAGCAGCAGCAAAGAAATGACCAACTGGAACTGTGAAGACTTACCTGAAAAGGCCACACTGAAGTAACTTTCATCCATACAAAGTCCTGTGAGCAGAGCTGGTCCGATCAACAATGTCATGTTCCCCTCTGACTGGCACATGGATCCACAATGACTGAGACCATTGGAGCAATCATCTGTCCCAGGCACTAAAATAGCAGAAGCAGGAATTTTTTTAATTCAGTGTTGTATATTGTGATAATCTGGTTGTTGTTCTTGATTAATTGACACAGGTTCTTAGGTAGCATGCAGTGGATGGGCTCTGGTTGTAGGGACTGGCCTCTTCACACATAAATGGCCTTTTTTAAGAGAAACCAGAAAGGTGTAAGACTGTATTTTGAGTTTTTTTTAAGCTCATGGGTCAAGATGCCAAATACATGTGACCAAAAAAACTGTAGGATGAGAAATGCAGAAAGAGCAAAATGTTACTAAAACACTAACCACCCAACAGATGGAGAAACTGTCGTATTAGTCACCTGAAACGCCTGGGGTTTCACTAACTACAACATGATGTGCAGGGGATGAGCCTATTTTAGAACATTTGGAGTGCAAATTGCTTGTATACAAGAAACACATTTACTCTCAACTGAAGCCGACAAACTACAACATAAATGTAGGGGTGAATTTGACCACACCATCTACAGCACCCATTGTGTTTCACACAATGAAGTGATAATAGATGATGATAGGCGATAAATAATTGTCTGCGGCAATCTCAATGTGAGGCGGATCTGGTACAACTGGGCATATACGCCACAAGTACTACTGATAACATTTACTATCATAAGCTTAGTGGGCTGATGGCTCCATATTTGGGCACTGTAATGCTGGGACTGGGTGATTTTCACTATATACTCGACTGCATGATAGACAGAATGCCACAGCACCTCACTTATAAACCTAACATGAGGGACTCCTTGGTGCACACAATGGGAACCTTAGATCTCCTAGATATAATGAGCACAATTTACAAAGGTAAACTTAGACCAAAAGTCTAAGTTTAGAACTAAAGTCTAACTTTACTCGTAGTAAAGTTACACTTTTGGTCTAAGTTTAGACTTTCGGTCTAAGTTTAGACAAAAAGTCTAAACTTAGACCAAACTTCTTTACTCGTAGTAAAGTTAGACTTTTAGTCTAAACTTAGACTTTTGGTCTAAGTTTACCTTTGTGAATCGGGGCCAGAGAGACAACAAAACCCTTGCAGTAAGGAGTACTCACAGCCTGCGCAGACACACAACATTTTGTGCTGTCAGACAAGGCAAATGTACAGTGGGTCTCGAGTATAGCATGTACAGACGGGCTGTTGTCAGACCACTTCCCAAGGACGTTTACATATTCCTGCCAGCAGACTAGATCAGATAAACCTCTCTGGAGGCTGCCAGTGACAGTCCCACATGACACACTATTTTTTCAGTCACAACGTGAGCCTGTGCAACAATATTTTTACCATAGCTCGGGTACAGCTAGCAACAGAGGTGTAGAGTGGTGTACTCCGAAGGTAGTAGTCCGAGGTGGGTTCTGCCCACTGCAGCATCTCACACTGAAGCAGCTTGATGCAGACATAAACACCAAATAGAGTGAACTAGAAGACACAGCAACTCCACAGCGACTGCAACCTATGAGAGGCGCAACAGTTGCAAAAAGACATTTGGGGAAAACTCAGGCAATATAGATCTTTGCCATCACAAAATACAAAGTTTACATAGGGACAGAAACAGGGGAGGGAGCAGGCTGGCCTGATTACTCAATTGCAAGATGACCCCAGTTGGTGTCACGGCTGAGCAACAGTGGAAGGACATATAGTGAATACACAGGTTGATATCAACAAGGTTTTTTTGAGTACTACAAACTTCCATACACCAGTTAATGGAATGGATTTGGTGTGGACAAGTACCCTATACTACTTTAGAAACGTGGCATCAAAAGATTAACACCAGACAAAAGGGACTCTTTAGAAGCTAACATTAATGTAGAAGACAGCTTAAAGGAGTTGAACACTTCTAAGACCCCAGGACCAGAATGTCTTCATGGGGAATGGTCCCAGGCTTACACAGGGTTGCTGGCAGAGAGACCACTACGGGTATCTCATGAAGCATTTGAGCAGGACGGGCTGCCCAAGGCTCAATGGGAAGCTATCATTATTTTACTCTTGAAGACTAGCTAGTGTCCTACACATAGGGACAGCTCTAGGGCAGTGCGACTGGTGGAGTAGCACCTGCCCCTGACTTAGGGGCACTGCGTATAGAAATAATATGTGAGTTTTAAAGCACCCACTGCAGAGTTCCTTGTGCATCAGAGAGTTTTCAGACAACAACAAAAATGTCAAGATAACTCTGGTAATCTTTTGATACAGAGATCCTTTTGTTACTTGCAGTTCATAAGTTACAATATGAACATAGTGGTGACCTATGAACTGTCATCAGAGAGCTGCATGGAAACTGCAAGGCGTTGGGTTGGAACTTTATAATTTTCCCCAGTCTTTCAGTATCCTCATGCTGCTAAAAAGGGTTAGCTTGGGCAGAAATGCATTCTTATTAGTAAAGCCAATCCCAGTCATTGTGGTACGTTTTAAATCAAGAGTTTGTGCTTTTCTAGACCAAATGTCCTAAAATATACTGCTTACCAGTAAGGATGACAAGTAATGTTTACACCTTTTAATCCTCATTGTCTTATGCAACATTGCCTATAGACTGATTATAGACATTTATGACTCACTGTCGTTGAATAACGTGTGTGTGGTGTAAAGTGCTCTGGCACCCTAAACTGGTATGAGTAGCAATATAAAAAAAATCAAATGCATGTGAGAGAGAGGCTAGGTAAAGATGAGGGGATGGCACTGTTAGAAGGCAGTCATGAGGAAATCTCTGGTGAATTACACCATTTGCTAGGGGGGGCTAAAAAGATTGTCACACCGGGTACCACAGAGTTACAACGTTCCCTGACAACACACAGACATTATACGGGCCTCTGTCATTACTCAACAAACATAACAAAACTCTAGGGATCATTTTAGCCATGTGACGGTCCTAAATGATTACAGACCTTGTGCACACTCACCAGATCGCGCTGCGAAAAAAGAGAAAAAGTAGTCCACAAACCGGACGGAAACAGCTAGCTACGTATGTTTTCAGTACTTGGTCGCTGCGCTCGAGGAGGGCTAACCACCGGAAAAGGCATGACGTATGCATGCCTTCCACTAATGACAGCAAGCAGATTTTAAAAGGCAAGCCCATGAACCAATGAAAGACACTGACGTGACATGGACGGGGCTCCGAGCCCTTTTCTAACTACTAGAGTCTCGCAAGCGCATGCTAGCACAGGCTTGACCTTAAAAATAGGCAATATTTATCTAACTCAAACAAGACCAAATTGACAGAAATCCATCATACACAAGTCAAGAAATAAAATTTCAAAGTAAAAAGACTCTTACTCCATAGAAAACAACGGAAAAGTTGATTTTACACAAAGTACCTGGTTTGGGTCAAGAATAAAGTTGCCGGGTGAGCGTGCATCAGAAAAGTCAGCGATGTGTCAATTCCTCAGTTGCAAAAGAAGCCATGCGGCATGTCTTCTCCAGTCGGGTTAGGCGATGCATCGTTTTTCTCCCCCACAAGAGAGCGATGCGTCAATTTCCGGACACAGCACCTCGGATCCGAACAGGTTTACAATGACTTTGACTCCCAGTGACAATGCGTGAAAAATCCGGTTGCACGGTGTTGAAAAACTGTGCTGCGTGGGGTTTGTATAGTTATCAGCAGCCGCAAGCGGGTGTTGCATTGTTACTCCAGCCGCAATGCAGCGATCTCCCAACCGCGATGCAGGGGGGGCATCGATTTCAGCCACGAAGTGGGTGGCATGTCGTTTTTCAGCCGCGTTGCAGGTGGTGCATCGAAAATTTCCCTGCACGGCTTCCTGTGTGTGGATTTCTGTCCTTTTTCTACCAGCTTCACCTTTCAAGGGCTCAGGGACTGAATAGGGCACCACTTGGCAGGGCAGGAGTCCCAGCAAAGAGTCCAGGTGCTGGCAGATGAAGTCTTTGATGGTCCTGAGACTTCAAAACAGGAGGAAAGCTCGGTCCAAGCCCTTGGAGATTCTTCACAAGCAGGAATATACCACAAAGTCCACTCTTTGACTCCTTTCAGAGACAGAAGCAGTAACTGCAGGATAGCCCAACAAAGCATAGTCACAGGCAGGGGCAGCACTTCTCCTCAGCTCTTCAGCTCTTCTCCTTGGCAGAGAGTCCTCTTGGTTCCAGATGCAAATCTTGAAGTAATCTAAAAATCTGGGATGTTGGGTCCACTACTTATACCCCTTTCTGCCTTTGAAGTAGGCAAACTTCAAAAGGAAAGTCTCTGTTGTTCACAAGATCCTGCCGTGCCCAGGCCTGGCCCCAGACACACACCAGGGGGTTGGAGACTGCATTTTGTGAGGGCAGGCACAGCCCATTCAGGTGAAGGTGACAACTCCTCCCTCCACTCTAGCTCAGATGGCTCATCAGGATATGCAGGCTACACCCCAGCTCCCTTTGTATCACTGTCTAGAAGGGATTCACAAAAAGCCCAACTGTCAGTCTGACCTAGACAGGAAATACACAAGCAGACAGAGTCACAGAATGGTTTAAACAAGAAAATGCCCACTTTCCAAAAGTGGCGTTTTTAAACAGACAATTTAAAAAACAACTTTAGCCAAAGATGTATTCTTAAATTGTGAGTTCAGAGACCCCAAACTCCACATCTATATCTGCTCTCAAAGGGAATCTGCACTTTAAGGTTATTTAAAGGCAGCCCCCATGTTAGCCTATGAGATAAATAGGCCTTGCAACAGTGAAAAACAAATTTGGCAGTATTTCAATGTCAGGGCATGTAAAACAAATCAGTACATGATCCACCTTTAACATACACTGCACCCTGCCCATGGGGCTACCTATGACCTACCTTAGGAGTACCTTACATGTATAAAAAGGGAAGTTTTGGGCCTGGCAAGTGGGTACAATTGCCAGGTCGAATTGGCAGTTTAAACCTGCACAAACAGACACTGCTGTGGCAGGTCTGAGCCTTGTTTACAGTGCTACTCATGTGGGTGGCACAATCAATGCTGCAGGCCTACTAGTAGCATTTTATTCACAGGCCCTGGGCACCTCTAGTGCACTTTACTGGAGTCTTCCTTGTAAATCAAAAATGCCAATTATGGATAAACCAATCACCAATACAATTTATACAGAGAACATATACACTTTAGCACTGGTTAGCAGTGGTAAAATGCTCAGAGTCCTAAAACCAACAAAAAGTGGGCAGAAAAAATAGGAGGAAGGAGGCAAAAAGTTTGGGGAGAACCCTGCAAAAAGGGCCAGGTCCATCACACACCATAGAATGGCCCTATATATTCACTGCCATGTGCTAAAGGAACTTTGTCTAAAATACCTTAAGTTGGTGATACTAGACCTCTGGCCAGGGTCAGGACTAATTATATAACTGCTGAATAGGAGCTCAAGTGTACATCATGTCAGGGCTTCCCCCTGTCTCCTTTACTATTTGCACTGGACATTGAGCTGATGCCCAATTGACTACATATTGTTATGAATGACTGCATGACACAGATGTTCCCACTCAGGCGTGTAGTGCCACTATACACAGCTGCAATGATGGTGTATTACTAATTACTAATTACTAATGTAATTAGTAATGTTGGTAAACAATCACAACTAATGTTGGTCTGAAATTACTAATGTTGGTAAACAATCACAACTATGTGTGAACAAGCAGAACTCTGCTCTGTTCCCACTGGGAATGCAGCTGGGCATACCAGTAGGGCAACCCCTAGACCTGGAAATTCCAAGGATTACAAACAACATCTGCTAGCTGGAAATAATTGTCACACATACGCAACAGAGATTGATGTAATTTAATACTGGCAAACTGCGGTTAAATATCCAGAAGAACGTTGATTCCCTGGATACACTTTCCTTATGAATGGCAGGTAGAATAGCATTAACCTAAAAGCTGGTGCCACCCAGATGTTTGTATATCTTCCAATGCAATAGCTACCCAATTCCACACCACGTACTCATACACTGAGATCCATCATAACAACTTTGGTCGGGGTAAGAAGTGATGCAGGGTACAAATAGACATACTACATTGCCCCTATGAACAGGCAGAACTATGTGTACCAGACTTGGAGGTATACCATTAAGCAGTCCAACTATAATTTGTGGCTGAATGTTATGGCTCCCTATTGGGGCATAGAGAGACAGCTACCACAAGGAGATGTGCTACCACCAGCTACCACTACGGTGCTAAGGGTTGGTTTTTCAGGCAACCACATCATAGTGCAGTTGGTTCTCTATGCCTGGAGGATCCATAACAGCAGATGGGGCAAATACCTTCTAGTTAGGCATGAGTTGCCATTATGAGAAATCACAGCATTCTGGAACATTGATTGGACAGTCAATGTGACTCGCTAGAAAGAAGGGGGCATTTGCGGGCTGGCAGTCTGCATGAGAATGTCACTCCTATAATGAGAAGAAGCTAAAGAAGCATTTCAGTTACTTGCAGGTCAATCTTTACTCTATCTCACAATCTAAAGGGACAATTTAAAATTGATGATCGAAGTGAGACAAAGATGAGAAGCAAACTGTGGTAATTGCTTTCTGCATAAAGACTGGGCGGAAGCATTGGGACTTACAGAAACAGCTACGAGCAATGATTGCTGCAGACTCCTTCAGTTCAATTTTATACACAAGGAATGCCACCCATGGACATCAATTCACTGAAATATCAGAGGTAGCGAAAGTGATGTCGGACACCCTTTGACCACTTTCACTCACACACACACATACTTACACATAAACACAAATTTGCACTTACATGCACTCTTTCTCGCATAAACACACTCACCCGCACTCACATTTAACATTTAAAAGCATCTTTTGCTTATCTCAACTGCTGTCAAAGTGTATATTCAAGCTAATTGTACTCCATTTTTATTACACTAATGGTGGATAATATACTATAATTCACAATTAGTGTGATTAAAAATGACAGAAAACAAAAAGTGGAGCCACAATTGGCCTCCATAAGGACGAGCTGCCACCGTGATCCGGGCACTGAATTGGCCACCTGTGAGGCAGGGGTCGCAAAGTCAATGCCAGGGGTAGCAAAGGGCAAGTCAGGGGTCGCAGCTGGAGATCCCTAAATGACGTTCATAGTGCCACCCCCACTATGCTCCACAAAATAGACCCACAGAAGCCTACAAAATGCCCTAAATGTGGCAGCGCTGATGCCTCTTATTTCCATATATCATGGGACTGCACACAATTAGCTTAGTATTGGGGACAAGTGGCACACCAATTCAAAATAGGATTGCGGAGTTTAAGACCTCAGGCCTGCTTCCTGGGGATAGGGACTCTCACACAAAAAAAAAGATGAAAAAAAAAACAATTAATGTTGCCCTGTTGCTGGCAAAAGGGCAGGTTGTAATAGCTTGGTTGAGCCCCAGAGGTTCCAAGCTGACATGCTGCCTCAAGGATGTGGGGAGGGGTGTTTGGCCGATGAAATTAGAATGAAGATGCTGAGAGGACATGCCAATCTGGCTGAGGATGTCGAGGAATGGTCCATGGTGACTAGAATTTCAAGGTACCTGCTAGATGAGCACCGACCTTGAGATTTACGGCCGCAGATAACATGCTACGTTAATATTATCATATATCCATTGTGTGTGCACGATCAAGCAACTGCTCCAGATGCATTTACCTGTGAAACCCTTTGTCATAATGCCATGTTTGCGTTACAGTCGGTTTTCATCTAAGACGTATTTTGTTTTTATGTTAATAAACGTAACAAATACATTATTAATATATATATATATATATATATATATATATATATATATATATTGATGAAACCCCAGCCAAAGGCTTCATTTGTCATTCTAAATTTCTATCAGGGGCCCCAATATTCTTCATGTCAGAATTACATGGTGAACTGAGATCGTTAATAGACTGCTGCAAACGTAATGCCATTACTATAAGAAACAGATATTCTTTGCCTCTCTGATCCTTCTAGATCAACTACATAATTCTCAAGTGTTTGCTAAACTAGACCTCCGTGGGGCAGGGAATCAGATTCACATTCACCAAGTAGATGAGTGTTTACCAAAACATGTGGGCAGTATGAATAGTTGGTGATGGCATTCGGCATTTCTAATGTCACAACTGTTTTCAACACCTCATCAATGATGTTGTAAGAGATTTATTGAATTAATGCATATTAATCTACTTAGATGACATTTTGGTCGTCTTCATCAGCTTGCAAGACCACAGAGAACATGTCAGAGGGGTTTTACTACATTTACAACAACACACACTATATGGTACGGTACCCAAATACAAATTTCATGATACCTCAGCCACCTTTATTGTGTGCGCTACTGTTGCTCAAAGAATCAAACCGGATCAAGCAAAGATGCAGCATTCTACAGTGGCTGATATCCAAAACTGTTCCTGCTTCTCCTTGTTAATCTCCCCCATTATTCGCATCCCACACAAGCAGCTTCAGCCCTAAAAAATGTCTTTGCCACTGCACCCATTCTGAGACCTCCTGATTTTGATCTGGCTTTCATAACTGAAATGATGGATCAGCCACAGCTGTAGAAGCCATCTTGTCCCCTACATATGAAACTACCGAGGCATTACATCCAGCTGTATGTCACTTCACAATGTTATTGAGAACTGAGAGACAGAGAGCTACCAGAGATTAGAGGCACATTTAGTCATGATGTCATACTGAGAAGCAGCATTAGTAGGGACAGATCTTCCAAATCATTATAAAAAATCTGTGGTTCCTATAGCATATGAGTTGTGAAAATCACCATCATGTCTGCTTTAATTTATTTGAAGGTATTCTTTGTCTGTTTCAAAGTTCAAATCAAATAGTATCCTGGTAACCAGTTTGGCAAGACAGATGCACTATCAAGGAACAGTACCACCATTCAAGAGATTAGGGCTCTGATTTAGAGTTTGGCGGAAGAGGTTACTCCATCACAAATATGGCGTATAAGCCATCTGCCGTATTACTTCTAGCCTGTGGAAATCGTAATATGGCGGACAGGATGTCCATCACGTTTGTGATAAAGTAACCTGTCAGCCAAACTCTAAATCAGGCACCAAACCTCCTCTCATTGGTTCATTAATCCAACAAACAGCTCCATCAACCGACATCTTTCTCATGACTTAAAGATAGCGATAAATTTAGATGAGAAGACACAATGGATACACAAAAAGCCTACAAAGACCCTTTGGGCTGTCCAGGGGCTACCCTAGCAGTGCCTTAGATATGCTTATCTTGCCAAGTTGAAATTGCAGTTTAAAGGTGCCAACACTGGCTGCAATGGCATGCCTAAGACATGCTTAAGTGCTACATAAGTGGTAGGCGCAATCAGTTCTGTAGGCTCGCTAGCAGCATTTAATTTACAAGCCCTCAGCAGAGCTAGTGCCACCTTATTAGGGACTAACATTTAGATTTGACATGACAGTTGGGAAAAAGCCAATATTACCATGGTCCACTTCGGTAAAAAATCAACCTTGAATGTTTGTTGACCACCCATGGTAAAGGAATTGCCACTCACATTCTAAACACTGCAGTTCACATTCAGATTTGCAGTTTCACTCTGAAATATTACCGGAATGGTGCGCTCTGGAACAAGCTCTACCGGAAATCCAGCTTGTGTTAAACAATTACACCGAATGATCCACCTCATTTTAAAATATCTCCCCGAAATTATGCAATGTGGCTTAATGTCATATTTTTGGTAATTTCATGTACATTACCTACCACAAGACCAGTGCTGCATTAAAAAAAAAATTGCTTTATTTAAAATCAATCACAGATAAGGTGGTCTGCTGACCCCCCAGGCCATCATTCCTGTGATTGTAGCCAATAGTAGTTGGTCTGAATTTATGACCTACGTCATACATAATAATGAAGTACAGTGAATTGTGACCCACTACGAATCAGTATTTTGAGAACCAACCTATTAATACATAGGTAGGTTCGCAAAACACCAATGGATTCGTTAGACGTGGGTACACAAATTGAGATCACCACTACCTAATCAATTTTTGTACATTCCATTTAAGGAATCACAAATTGCGAATGGTTATTTGTCACAATTTACTTCCTTCAATGAAATCTTTGTACGGGCGCCCTTGTGTCTTCGCACCCGCCATACCACTCTCAAGGAAACCTTCACTCTTCTCAGCAGCGAAAAAACGCAGATGCTGGTGTCCTGCCTCCCTGCAGGACAATCCCAAGTAATATTCCTTAAGGTTTAAAAAACATCTATCATTGTTCCACCCTCCCCACACCATTCGCAACAATCTTCCCCGCCATCTTAATTGTATTTTTAAAAAAAGGATACTTGGGATCTTCATTCTCTCACACTCTTAGAGAAAACAGAGCTGGCATAGGTATGCTGACATCAGTGGCATAACAAAGGACCCCGCAGCCCCCGGGGGTGCGAGAGGGCCCCCGAGCTCCAAGATGCCCCCTCAGTACAGTACCGTGTCCACGAGCGGCAGGCCCCTGGATCCATGGGACAGGGGACCCCATACAGGTACTTTGCAGGGGGAGGGGTGGTTAAGTTTCGTTTGCACCACTGCCTGACATCAGAGCCTCTGAGTGCTATTTTATTTTACAGTTGAGTTCCGCTGTGCAGACACGTGTCCTAGGATAACACCGGCAGCACCGTAACACCCACGTTACCTTGAGTAATGCAAGGCACGAAAGCGTCTGTGCAGTTGTTGACAGATATAGATTTCAATGAACAAGGACCAAGAAAAGAACTTTCAGAAGGTGATAAAAGCTGTAGACTGACAGATGTGACTCGAAGCTCTTAACGCGAGTCTGAACAGAAGCAGCATGATCGCCTCGGCCCTTGAGGTGTGGGCCACGTCCGCAGAGATTCCGCATTAGAGCAGGTCACCGAATGTAACCTCCCTTGGTCCGTCAGACTTGTCTCTGAAAAACGAGCAGCCAAGGCGTTGCTACTGTTTCTCACTTCTGCTTCAGAAAATAAGTTATTTTCGCACTCTGTGTGAAAAAAACAGTTTTTAGGTGTGAGATTGGTGGATAATTTAATTTATTTTCCCTAATAGTGTTGTGAATCATTCCAGGTGAGGCATGTATTTAAGAAATGAGAGCTTACATCCAATCTCAAAGAACAGTATTGTTTGATTTAAAATGTGAGGGAGTCAACCCCATAATATAATGTGCCATATTTGGCCTTTTCTGGTCCCACCTAATTAAGGATATTTATTTTAAGCAATGAGAAAGGAAGGGTCACCTACATAATTTAACACTGAAGTAAAACAAGAGATCGAGCATCACTGATATGGTACTGGAAATTATAAAGTGATAACCTGGACTCTGGTGGGGGGGGGCAACAAATAACAACTTGGGGGCTTTTAACGGATGTGAGAAGGTTCTGAAAAATCAACAACATACCTTAAGCCAACAGCACGGATCCTGATAAACTGATGTCTAGAAGCTCTTGTGTGACACCTTAGCCTGGGGTTCACACTTGCAAATCTAAAAGTAAAACTACAAACTCAAGATGCCCACCAGAACTGAAGTTCCACACATTGCACGAGGCTACTTAAATATGAACCTGCCTGTAATGACATGGTGCAGAAAAGACATTTTTAGGAAGCACCATGACCTGATTAATGGGATTCATTGCTTTTAACTAGCCCCAGGGCATGCTTTGACTTTCAGACACCCCTGGCCTTTTCAGCCAACACCACCTACTAAGACTATACTTATGAAAGGAACGGTGACATTGCAAGCATCTTAATGTGCTTAAGACTCCTTTATAGAAACTGTGCTAATTGTGGTGTGGTAATTCCCCACCTGGAAACCTCTATACTACAGCTATTGGACTTCCCATGAACCAGAATTATTAAGGAATTCTAAATCTATCCTTAGGAACCCTCAATGGATTTGGGAATATCATGCATAAACTGGTGTTACCATAAATGCCATCATGTAACTCAATGCCTTTTGGTTCTGATTTCTCAATAGTAATATCATGTGTGAAAGTATAGCATGGCTGACAATACCAATCGGAAAGATAATCTGGTTTCCACCTGAATCAGTACTAAGCATCTAATTGTAACAGTCATGGAGCAGAATTTTAATTGATTAACTGTTGACAAGCACTAGAAGCAAGGCTATTCTACATATTGTATTGATGCTCTCCCCTCTACTTCAGGCCCACCTTTGGGTGGTCAGCTTATTTGGATTGAAACATCCCTTGATAGTTTGATCAAGGTTATTGATACTGGCTCATCAGACCTCTGGCACTCAAATTTTCCCCCAAGCAGAGTACCCCCTACTTCTTTGTGAATGTGCACAGCAGGTCAGCACCCTTCAGCAAGCATTCGCAAACTTTGAATACTCTCAATACTGTACTAGATGACATTGCGTCAGGCGACCCTTAAGGTTTTTGAAGGTGATTTGAATTGCTGTTTTGAGCCCTACCAGACCCTGCTAGATTTGTTTTGGCTAGAAGATGAATGTTGGGAGCTCCTTTCCTATACCTCAACTAAATAAAGCCCCAAGATGAGTGCAACCGCCCTCCAGATGGTAGATGTGATTGTTACCCGTGGCCTAAGCGCTTATAATGGGCGTTTCCCATCTGACTCCACTGCCAAGCCGACCTTCAAAAGGGGAGATTTCTGCAGTAACATATATTATGTACTACTTGATCTCAGAATCTGCACAAGATGGTAGATATCGAGATCAGTGATTGCCAGGAAAGCGATCACCTCCCTCTCGCTCTCACACTAAAGGGGATTCACCTTAAGGATAAATCCAGTATAGGAAGAGCATCTCATAATACGGTGGCCCTGAGTAATAAAAAGCATAAGGTGAAATGAGTGGATATTTCTAGCAACGAGGCCATGATGAAAGGGCCTTATGGAGCAGTTTATAATGCACTAGTATGCTGTTTATGCTGGGCTAAGCTGGGCTAACTCTCCCCTTCAGATATTGGCCATGCATGCATCATTGTTCGAGGAACTGAAGCCTTTGTTTGAAAGGAAGACTCCATTCCGTAATTCAGGTTATAGAACCCAAAACTGTTTTGACAAAAAATGCAGAGCGGCAAATACAGAACTGATGGAAGCCCTAAAAAGCACTGTGAGGCAGACATTTTAAAAGCTAAACAGGAATATGCCAAAGATATTAAATTCAGTACATCTGGATTGGAAGTTAAGGTTTGGGGGGATCTGCTGGATGCTGCAAGGGTGGTGGTGTGGGGTGCTAAAATGTTCTCGCATCTGGTCACACAATGGCCATAAAGATTGCGCTTATTCTGAATGTCACTTTTCTGAGGCAGACTGGGTGAGGCATTTTTCGGCCCTCTACACAGAGCCTCCCCCAAAAACCTTCCCTCCTTATCCAGATACCCCACTATCTAGCAGAGCCGGAGTAGAAGTGGCAGTGTTTGTTTTCTATCGAAGAATCCTTCAATGCTCTTACGGGGCTGAAAATAACCTGGGATGGATGGGATCCCATTGCATATGTTTTGTGTAGAACCCCAGATCTGGGCTCCTTATAATAATGTTTTGAGTAATGCAATTGCAGCAGGTGCATCCATCCCCAAATCATGAAGAGGGGCTGAAATAATATCCATTTTTAAAAAGGGATCAAGGCAAGCACTAGCAAATCATCACCCCATTTCCCTATTAGATAACATGCACAAAATATACAGCAAGCATCTCTTGGTAAAAATTTGGGACTGGAACAGATCCAACAAGGCCCTATCACACCTCCTAGCCAGCTTCATTTCTAAAACAAGTACCGTGGATAAGATCTTTCGCTTTTTGAGCATAAAATGGAAAACTGACACCTGGATTGGGAGGCACTTTTTGTCACCTCTGTAGATCTTCGTGAGGCCTTGGACCTTGTTCCAGGGGAAAAACTCTGGGAGGTCGTACTTAAAATTAGGGTTCCCTTGGGGCTTTTGTCACTGATCTGGAATTTGTTATCTGATCATTTTGCCAGAGTCAGATGGGGCCCTGGGGGGAAATCACAGTGAATTTCCCAATAAGGTGTGGTGTACAGCAAAAGTGCATCCTTGCTCCAGCTCTATTCTTATAATTCATCAATTAAAGTGTCCCTTATCTGAGGAATTGCATAAACAATGCTCCCAAGATAGCTGGCTCCAAAGTACCATGTCTGCTATTTGCAGACAACACACTTCTTTTATACAAAACTGCTGCGGGTCTGAACGTGCTTTTAGGGAAGTTCAATCAATTTTGCAAGGACTATGGCCTTGAGGGAAAAAAGTCCAAAACGAAATGCATGGTATTAACACACAGTAAGAAAGTAAAAGGGAATGTGGCCCTAGACGGAGCAAAACTGGACATGGTTTTGCAATTTGACTACTTAGGGATGAGATTGTAAGATTCTAACAGCTGGTCTGTGCAGATTGGGAAAATCACTCTGTCTCTCAAGCATACAGCTGGGTCCATTGTCAGATTTGCAAGTAGAGCCTCTTTTTACCCTATATCACCTGGTTTGGAAATATACAGGGCTCAGGTGTGTAGTGCTGCTCTCTGTGGTTACAAACTATGAGGTTATTGCTATCTCGATGTGTTAAACAAAGGTGAGAACTCTAAGAGATGTACTGAAGTTATATAAAAGTACACCACTTCTCCCCCGAGGTTTGATCTAAACCTAAGGCTGATTTCAGATGTAGCACATCTTAAACCTATTTTTTGGGGGTAAGGTTATGGTCTACTGAGCAACTTATCCCTTACAGAGAGTGTCCCTCCGACATTTTAGCACACCAACTGGCATTCAGGATTCCGTGGATAGTCGATGTTAAATCTTGGTTGGTTAAGCTAAGATTGTCTGAATCCTGGGTTTATCCTATTTCAATGACCAGCAGTTCCCGAGGCCATATCAAAGATCCTTATTGGACACCGTCTTGGGCCTTAAAATCTCTGCTGTTTCCTTGGGTAGCCTAACTGATTAGTATTTGCCTTATAAATTTGGTCTTTTCATTTCAGGATTTTATGGAATATCTGAGTACGCCAAAGGTAAGGTCTCTTTGTGGCAATTTTATATTGGGAATCTTACCTTCAACCTCTGCGCTATGGGCTGTCCGACAGTGGAGAATGACGAGCACCTCCTGTTTTTTGCGGTGCTTATTCTAAACAGCTTACTCACTGAATCATCCCTTTGTGCCGCCTCTTGGTGCCTGACGATAGGCATACTGCCATAAGAATATGTAGGGCAGATACTAGGGGCTGTGTCGTTTATTTGGTTGTCCGTTACTTAAACTCTTTTTGGCATCTCAGGAAAGGAAGTAATACGTCTCCCATGCACCATGCACTTTAAATTTAACTGGGATAATGTTTTTTGAATGATCTTAAGTTACTTGGTTGTCCGTTACTTTAACTCTATATGGCACCTTAGGAAAAGAAGCAAAAAGTCCTCATTGCATTTTAACTTTAATTGGGCCAATGTCTTTTCTGAATGATTTTAAGTGACTTTTTGTTTATCTTGTCCAAGTACAATAGTTAGGTAACACACTTTGTTCAAAGTCCTATTAACCTGTTGTCTTTATGGGAATTTAAAATGTACATTTAAATTGCAAATTTAATTTTGTTTAAGGCTTTTATTGTATTGAACTGATTTTATTGTTATGTTTTATATTGATATTTTAATTACGTGTACTTTTATGGGTTTTTTAAAACCAAAATAAAGTTAAATGAGGATGATGATTAACTGCATCTGCTCATGCACCTGTTGACTGATGCCTTTTACTTAACTTAGCTTTCATTCTCCTCATTGTCTTACCTTTACTTCACCCAATTATACTTAACATTTCAATGACATTTACTGACATATCTTCAGCTTGTTCTACCTTTCTGTTTTCCCTAGAATTAGCCTCACATCTAAATATCATGCTATCTGTATCCTTGCTCCGGCATCATTTAATTTAAGGGAAATGCTTTAAAGATGCATTATATTTCAATCATGCTGTCTCTTTCCTTAACGCTAAAACCAATTAAAATAATTTGTTTAGTTAAATAATGTTACTAAGGCTAATCAGAAACTGAATTCATTTAAACATATTTTTACTACAATATTTTAATGCTAACTGAATCCCTATTTTGTAAATTTATTTAATTCAATTTAAAACATAAATACACGTATTGTTACCCTAATGCTCACCTTAATCAAAGGCTATAACTAATGAAAATAATTAATTTAAATCAAAGTAAAGTGATACATGTTATATAAAACTCGTATACTAACACTATAATAAAATTTTAAAAAACTAAGTATGCGCAATGCTTATTATAACCCTAAGTTTAACCCTACTTTTGTATTTTATTAAATACCTATTTTAATTTAATTAATGTATGAAAAAAAGACATCCATCTGTCCACTGCTTAAGAAACCTTCCATTGGCCCCCATGAGACTAAAAGTACCTCCCTAACTCCTGCCTACCCATGTGTGCTAAAATACTTGAAAGGCACCTTAAGTCTGAGCATTCCAGCTTCCTAAAGGACACAAAACTTCTAGATACAGCACATTATGTATTCAGAAACAAATCACAGCACAGAGTCCGCTCTAATAGCTGCCACTGAAAAAATTAGCTCTATAGTCAATAACGGTGGAAAGGCTGCAGTTATCCTTTGGGATTTATTGCAACACTTGAAACCATTAGTCACAAAGTGATAATGGACTGACTAGATGCTATGGTCATGGGAGGACCAGCACTTGAATTGCTTCATTCTTTTCTTCTCAACAGAGAATAGTCCATATCCCTGGGAGAGTTTACATCACAACCCTTCTTCCAACCCAGTGGAGTCCTCCGGGGTCACCTTTCAGGCCCTCCCTTTTTAAAGTCTATGTTGCCACCTTGGTCGGACTGATCGCTTCTTTTGGGTTCACCATGTTTGCATATGCCGATAATACACAAATCGTGGTGTCAGTTTCTACGGACATCCACAACACCACTAAATGTTTGAACAACTGCATATCCGTGGTTGTTAGTTGGATGAGACAAAGGGCCTGATTCTAACTTTGGAGGACGGTGTTAAACCGTCCCAAAAGTGGCGGATATACCACCTACCGTATTACGAGTTCCATAGGATATAATGGACTCGTAATACGGTAGGTGGTATATCCGCCACTTTTGGGACGGTTTAACACAGTCCTCCAAAGTTAGAATCAGGCCCAAAATTGTTTCAAACTCAACTCTGGAAAAAACAGGGGTCCTTTTGCTCAGAAGGGAGACCTCTTTTTGGAACTCATCCTGGTGGCCCCAACATTTTGGATCCCTCCCTGTATCGCCACAGAAAGCCAAGAACCTAGGAGTCACTTTTGATGTCGATTTGATCTTCTCCAACCAGACTGGCAAGTTTTCCTCTTCCTGCCTTATTGTACTAAAATTACTGGGAAAGATTGTTCCGTGTATTCCGTTTGAACTGCAGAAGGTGGTAATCATTGCTCTGGTGTTATTCAGACTTGATTATTGAAACACACTTTACAGGGACGCCCAACATTTTGAATAAACTGCAGATTCTCCAAAATACAGCGCCCTGCCTCTCAATGAGAATCCCAACGTTTAAATCAGCCTTAATTACCCTGTCAGAGCTACATTGGCTTCCAATAAGAAATCAAATTGCCTTTAAGGCATTATGCACTGCCCACGAATTGCTCCATAATACAGGCCCTGAGTGCCTTAAAACTAAATTCAAATGGTACTTCTCCAGTCGAGCCTTCGTTCTGCTACATCAAGAACATTTGTAACCCCTCACATTGATAGAGCTTCTTAAGGTGGTCATAGTTTCACCTTCACCACTTGTAAACTCTTCAGCAAAATGCCGAGGCATCTCAGAGGCAAGACCAACTATCTAAGTTTAATAAAACAGCTCAAAAGCTGGTTCTCTGCATCTTTGCCATTCAATTAGCTTCAAGTTTTTCTAGAAGACAACAACACCAAGATGCCTTCGGACAATCACACACTTTATAATCACTTACAATATCAATATCAATTAATTGTATTGGATTCTTTAATACTAACTAACCTAAAAAGTGCCAAAAAGCTAATTTTCCTCAGAAAGTATTTAAATCCAGACGTTGGCAGTGGACTACTGCAGCTCACCCATGCCATCAAACAACATTTTGTTTCTAAATTAGAAGCCTGGCTCAAGATATCTGAAAAATAACACTTCTATGCTTTCCTGGTTGTACTTTTATAATTGGTTGCCAGGGTGACATAGATATTCATTTGCACAGGGAAGTCTCACCTTCTCTGCTTTCTTTTTATTGTAAGATTGCCTTGCCAGAATTTCATGTCCAAACTACTAACTACCATAATACTTTGGAGGCAAACATACTTAAATAAGTGTACATTTACTATTCTAACTCTACATCTACATACATATATACATACCTACCTTAATAATTGTTTGAGTAGCAACATTTTGATCACAATATTCTAGCAAGATGATATTTAAAGCTCAATGTTGTAGGGGATTATCTTCTTCCTGCCTGATTGACTTTTAATTGTAAGTAGTAAATCTCAGTGATCGACAAGGTCTTTCTTAGCGAAGATTTCTTCCTGTTCTAAATAGTCAAGATCTCATTCAAAGAATCAGCAAGGCCATTTTGAAGGGATCAAGCAGAGAGTAGGACTGGACTTAGGAAAAGAATAACATCATTTTCATAAGACATAGAGCAAAAGCAGAGCTATTGTTTCCAGGTTAAAGTTCTTCCATTTGCTCTCAAATCAAGTTAATGAAGATGTCTGTGTCATTTGGACCAGGAACAGTAATAGTAATTAAAACCCCAAAACTGCCTGTACGTGACAGTGGATTTGGCTTCTCTACTGTGATAACTTCACCTTTATTCCATTATTCCATATGGATTGAAGACGTCCAAATAAATGTATATATATATTATTATATATATATATCTATATATAAATATATTTATATATAGATATATATATACATATATATATATATATATACATTCTAGGGTGCAGTAACCTGGAAATACAGAGCCAACAGAAGGGATGCCAATTTGACACATTTCACCAAACCAGCAGGCAGCTCCACAGTACCGTTGTGGAATTATGAAGAAGCTCTGGGGAAAAGGACTAGCGCTAGTGAGAGAAACAGTGACACTAGATATCATCAAATATCTGGTAGCACAGCTGGCCTACAGGAGTGCTGATATCCTAAAGGTAAAGGAGATCTTTAGCATAACTATTGTTTGAACATTGAGGTTTTAACATTAGATATTGTCTCTGCATTTCCACTCTCCATTTTAATTTGAAATTTGATTTTTTTCTCTAATTGTGAATCACAGGCATGCTTACATCAGTTTGTTTGCTAACAATAGCTACCTACAATGTTTCTGCCTATGATCATTATATATTTACTAGCATTGATGTCAGCATACCATAGAACAATATTTCAGTGTCACTACACTGCCATTAAAACTTTGTCAATGACATTACAACCAACCACCACACTCATACATGTATGATAATTCAGAATTTAAACATACATTACAAATGACTAATACATACCGCACAAGCTATTCTTAAAACTTTGGGGGCGGGAGTTGGTGATTTTAATCAATATTTAAATATTAAACAACTGTTGCTGTGTTCCTCACAAAGTTAGACAAACACAGCCACCATGTCGCAGACTGCTATAAGAGCCGGTGTTGACAATAAAATACCAATAATGAGCACCAGAAACCACCAGCTTAAATTAAGCACTGGCTATATGTCTTATAATTCCAATGGATAACACCTGGTTAAACAAATAATATGCTATAGATTGCAAGTTCCTTTCTCTGAAAGATACTTCTCTGGCTCCAAAATGTCTTTCATCTTCTCCATGAAAAACAAGTTACAGTAGTCCAGCAAGAAATTCCTGCTGCAGCAACTATATATCATGATTGTCTTTCAAGGACACTGTGGACCCCAAAGAAGTTATAGTCTATCTTTACAAGATGGTCACCACCATTAGCAATTCTCGTGAGAGCCCTGTGAACTCATGGGACATGTAGTCCTTCTTGTCTCAGGAGTTTCATGAAACATGTCCTTCTGAAATATAAGGCTTTAATTTAGGCAGTACCACACCCTGAGCACCATTCATTCCTTCCTCTTCTGCTCCAGAAGACATGCACATTTCATGAGACTCAGAGTACCTTATCGCACTGGAAGAATGTGCAAGGGTAAGCCTATCCCACACTGTGAAACCTATCCTGCGTGTCAGAAAGTGGGTTATTAATTTGGAAATGGGGGCTCCTTACTAACATAATAAACAAGTTCTAGTTATGTCTCAACCTAAGTGTTAGTGAAACCGCCGAATGACTGGTAGTTATGGCACAAACAGCTAGTAATTCCACAGAGAAATGCCTTCTAATATCAAGAAGTATTGAGTATTTTAAAGATAAGTAAACAATACAATAACATTCCAAGGACAAATAAGGAATTATAATCATGTATAATGGTACAGGAGATAAAAAAAATCAAAATTGTAAGGCAAAAGCACCTCAATAAAATAAACTGTGACTGAAAAATAAAAGTACATGCATGGGAAATAGGTGCATTTTCAGGCTCACCACAATAGAGTGGAGGTCAAATACATAAAGAGAGTCATCCTGGTCATAATTGTTATACTCAGACTTAGGGGCTGATTTATATGTTGACAGTAAGGCTACTCCATCACAACAGCGATGGAGTATCCTTACCACCAACATAATGGTCTGCCCACCTTATTTAGATGGTAGCAGACCACAGCTTTGCCTATGGTTATAAATACCCAGTCATCACCATAGCCAAATCTCTCCGACAGCCCGATGAAGAATATGGCCATCCAAGCAATCAGGATGGGCAGACACTTAGCCATTTCTTAACTGTCTGTCACTGTTAGGCAAAAACCTGGTGGTGAGGGACAATAAAAAGCTAATAATGCCCCCTTTGCCTTGGGAGATGACTCCAATGGCGAGGGTGGGATTAAATTTTTTTTTTCAAAAAGAAAATCCCATTTCAGGATTTTCTTATTGAGAATAAAAACAGAAAACTGTTTGGTGCAGGGCTGTGTCATGCTGATGCAGCCCTGCATCAAACAGTGAAGTGTATTGACAGGAACAGCCGTGATGGCGTTTCCTGACAATGCATTATAAATGACCGCCTGATTGATGGGTGGTCCCTTCATCATAGGGATGGAATAATTTACTCTGTCCACCTGGCGGAACCATGGACCATCCACAAAATTATAAATGAGGCCCTTAGTGAATGGATCAGTTCCAGTTTTTCTAGTCGCTGCAAACAGTCTGTATGGTTACTCTTGCAACTCCAGAGCCTCAAAGTAGGCTCCATTTCTTGAGTCTTCTTTCTTCTTTCTCATTCTTACAGCAGGATCTTCTTCTTCGGGTGCAGTTCCAGTTATGAGGAGATGGTGGTGAGTTGTCAGTCTTATACTATGCACTAGCAAGTGGTTGAAGATTTTTCCACCCTATCAAAACTAGGGGCAAAATGGAAATATTAGGTGAAGTAAGATGTGATGTACATTGTGGAAAATGATAAGCATTTGAAATAGTGTTTTTAATGCCTGTAGTATTTATAACTTTCTAGCCAGTTTTTAAAGAAATTGTGCTGAGAAATCCAATATCAAAATCCACTACTTTGCCCTCATTTGCTCAAAGATGTCTCAGAAATGGTATGGCTCACCTGCCCTGAAAAGTATTGCAATAGCATCATACATTTTGACACTATTGTCCTAACGTGCACCATGGTGGGCCGAATTGTAAATACAGCGCTGTAGCAGAGCCGATACGACTCCGCTCCAAACTGATCCCCCGGGACATGCTAAACAGTCCCCCGGGGCGCCTTCCTACACCCGGAAGTCCCGTCCTCTGACATAGATCTGGGTGTCGGATTTAACTCGCCAGAAGTGCTGGATCCAGCGCGCCCGCCACAAGGAAGAGAGAGACGGACGGAGACGCCGTAGAAGGAGGAAGACGACAAACCAGGAGAACGAGGGGCGGAGACACCGGGATGAATTGGTAGAGAAGAGCTCCCGGAGGATACCTCTTCATGCCACAGTGCCAGCCACATCCCTGGAGGGACGTGGCTCTCGCAGCTACGTGCCTGCATTATAAACCCCACGGAGTACTGTTGGTGAAAGGTTTTTTTTAGCGCCTTATTTCAGTTTATTCTTCTTTTAGCCACTGAGGGGGATATTGGTTATTTTTATTTGGAAGTGTCTCTTTTGTCATTCTGACACCACTCACAGACAGGAGAGAAATACAAGCACCAATACTGAGTTAGACTACAAGAGCCCTAAAGACATTATTGGCTCTTCACTCTCAGGAGGCTCGTCTTTCTTCCCTTGAAAAGAGTATAAGTAAAAAAAATGTTTTTTTTTTGCATGGGCAAATCATCACTGGTGTTTTGAATTTTTTTTGTAAAAGTCCCACACTCCTGCCCTAAAAAGATAAAAAGGTCTGAAAACAAGACCCTTACCTATTTTCTTTCCTTTTTCCTTCCCTCTCACCGGTGGAATGTCACCAACGCCACACTCCTCAAAACCGGGTCATACCTGAGAAATAAAGAAAGAAAAGAAATTAAGAAGACAAGACAGAAGAATATAGAAAGAGCTGGAAAGAACAGAAATAAAAAGACCAATAAGAAATAAGACTTAATAAAAGATCAAAATCCAACCTTTGTTATCTGAAAGCGTCATCCATACTTACTGTGAAAGAACCCACTACAGGCGCATACATGGTGTCGTTAGGGGGAGTGAGGGTATGCAAGAAAAGTGGAGCAACACAGCTGATGCAACACTTTCTTGTAAATCTGGCCCTAATTGTGCTCGTGCTTTAGGATTTCTTTCCTCAAAATACTCTTAATTACATGACCAGGCATGATCACATTATTATTGGCAATTCCCTGTCAAAGAACAACGTGGAATTACTGAAATTGCTCCAGGTACTCTGGTGTAATTGAAATTCCACCCAGACCTAGTCAAAATGTTGTCTGTAAATGGCTTTCTCCAAGTGTACCCTTAAAATGACAGCCCTGCAAGAGTGCACAGAAATAAACAACTAGAATAATCAAAGACTGACAAAGTTGGGCTGTAGGAAGAAACAAACTGATAAAATAAGTGTTTACAATTGCAGATGAGGTAAAAGTAACATAATTTACCACTCTGCTATCAGCCAAGAACATGAGTGGGTGGGCACACACCAGACAAAATCAGAGTACAACCACAGAAAAGTATTTAAACAAACAACCAGCAGCAAGCAAGTAACTGGTTCTGGAGTTAGTGTTGTTTATTGTGTAGTCAGTATTGTGTAAATTTTGAGATAATGTTATTTAAGTATGAACAAAATTTGCTTGTTACTAATGTGCTTGGTGTTTTGAATAGTATTGTATGTTTAATAGTAATGGGCTGTAACTATGTTTTCTTTGTGTGTGTGTGTGTGTGTGTGCGTGTGTATGTGTGTGTGTGTGTGTGTGTGTGTGTGTGCATGTGTGGGTGGGTGTGTGCATGTGTAAGATATGATCAGAAGTGGCTCAAACTGTGACTAAGTGAACACAAAGTGGTCATGGATTTAGGATTCTCCTGCCCAGTATGATAGACCCACACACATACATAAGGCACCATTTTTCTTCGAGAAGTTTAGAAATGCAGGATGGTAAGTACCTTTTAACTGCCAATAAGTTCTGGTATTGTGGGGTGAAATTTTACTTATGTTCCTAAAATTTGTAATACCTGCCAATTTACTGGTATATGAATTTAATTAAATTAACTACATTTTGTAATATACAACCTTCCATATTTGTTTCCTGTGTGAGACTGGTTCAAGCAACAAATACCTTGCAGGAAGACATTATCTGCTCAAATCAGTATTTTGTTTTGTGAAATTTTGTGAACAAATGTTTATGGAATTTTGCATACCTTTTCAGCCAAATCATAGTTAAATGCCTGCAAGGCATTCTGGATAGTAAAAATTAGTGGGATACACAAATGCCAGAGTTCCCCTAATTCCCCTGAATATGTAGTTTGTCAGAAATAACCAAGAAGGTTAAGGTGCCTCCGGTGTCCCCTGACCCTGTGCCCGAATATTGCAGGCATCCCCAATGTGAAGTATGTGGAAAATGTGGGCCCGATTCACATATGTAAACTTAGATTTTTGGTCTAAATTTAGACCAAAATTCTAAGTTTGCGACTCTGAGAATTTACAAAGGGCATTTCAGAGTAGTCTATTTACATCTGCAGTTGGGGGGGGGAATCTCTGCACTCAGGGTGGAGACTCTGCATTGGGGCAGAGACACCACACTTGGGGTGGAATCTCTGCACCTGGGTGCAGTAATTGCAATTTCACACACCTGCACACTATTAAGACCACCTGCATCCCAACACCACTTACCACATAAAAGCAGCACACATCCAATGATCTGGTCATTCCACATTGACACTGCGCCTGCCTGCACTATGCCTGTAAATACTGTAAAGATGCTACCTTTGAGAAGGAAGAAAAATTATACCAAGGAGGAGACCACATGATACTCAAGTACATAGTGAGGCACTACAAAAGACTGCATGGTCTTTCCCCTTACGGCAGCAGTGCCACACAGAAGGCTGCCCTATGTCAGCATTTGGATTCCACAGTCACAGCATTGGGGAAGGATGTCCATACAGTCACAGAACAAGAGGCAGGTGAAGGAGAAGTACAGTAGGATAGAGGTGGCCAGAGCTCTCCCTGCTGGACCAACTGGAGCCTGCCTCCAGCTCACCCCATTTGAGAGGGATGTTCTCTCCACCATAGACCCCCACCTGCTCCATGGGCTGCCTGTGACTGATGACTACAATGTGGTGCCAGGTGACAAGTGATGAGTCTAACAGTGACACCAAATGTCAAATATCTTCGATACACTACAAGTGTGATTATTTTGTGTCCCAAAAATATGTAAATTGCATGGTGAGTCAGACTCTCATGCGTCTCATTTAGATCATTGCACTAAAAGTCCCAGGATCTTTCATGATGGAAATGATAACTTCAAATTCCTCAGTACAAAACAGTGGCCCACCACTGCTCGTGTATAATATTAGGAAATGGCATATTCACTCACCATTACTGTTGGCATGTAGATGCAAGGGTGCAAATATGTGAAAAGTTGCATATATTCAACTTGTTTTTGTTATATCTGTTGACTTTTCCCATTTATTCCCATATACATCAAGAATACAGTCACCCACTGCAGCAGCGGTCCTTTCACCATCAGGGAGGCAATGTCATGAGGCATATCAACCCATACCACCAGCACAAACTGGTATGTAAATATGGCCAAGAGAGGGTCACAACTCCTACATTGTGATAAGACAAACCACTGATTTATTACATTGTATCCATCAACAGTACCAAACTTTAAAACTGAACTATGTGATGTTGTGCATCACGTGTCCATTAGAATGAAAACTGAAAGCACACATATCATTGTCGGTGCTGTGCCATTATCCATAATACCAAAGCCGGCAGCGATCCCTGCTACATGTATGGATGTGACAACTCATCAGGCACCACACACTGGGCAGATGCGAGACCCTGGTAAGTACACTTAATAATGACTTTACCAAATGTTGAAGCCCCTAAAAAGTGTCCTGAATGACATCTGTACATGGTTTGAGGCTAATATCACTGTTGTCTCTCATCATATGCTCACATATGGCGCATTACAGTATTTCACTTAATAACATGTTGTCTAATAAAAAGACAAATAAAAATGTACCGTAAGTGACTATAGTGCTTACGTATTTGCTCACATAGGGCATGATTTAGAGTCTGGAGGAGGGGGTTACTCCATCACCCACATGACTGATATCCCATCCCATTGAGCAAGGGTTGTTTCTCTGGGGGGCAATTTTTTATTAGCCCATTTCAGCCCCCCCCCGGAGGCAGATCGGCCTATTTTAATTAGGCCGATCCCCTGAGGGGGAGCAGAAGCCACTAGGCACCAGGGAATTTTTTAGTTTTTGGTTGCATTTTTTACAGATTGGGAGCGACCCCTTAGGCAAGAGTCGCTCCCCTGGGTGGCAAATTTATTTTAGGCCATTTATGCCCCATTGGGGGTAGTTCTGCCTATTTCTATCAAGCCGATCTGCCCCCAGGTGGGACAGAAACCACTTAGGTACCAGGGATTGGTGTGTGTGTGTGTTTTGTTTGGGGGTGCAGCCTCTTGGGCAAGGGTTGCTCCCCTTGGGGGCAAATTACAGTTAGCCATTTCTGCCCCCTTTGGGGCCAGATCGGCCTACTTTTGTAAGGCCCATCTGCCCCCAAGGGGATCAGAAAGCCCACCAGACCAGGGAAGATTTATTTTAAAAAAAGGAGGGTGGGGGTATTGCCATACCTCCACCCCAAATAAATGGGGCCAAAGTTGTTCTGCCCACTGGTGGGCAGATGGGGCAATTAACCCCAATCCATTCACCAGGGTCACCGGGTGGCAGAAAGTCTAATAGATGCCAGGGAATAAAAAAACAAATAGTAGTGTGGTGGCTACCAACCAGTCTGGGCATGGTTATGCCCACCTCCCAGCTGAAGGGGATAACAGTCTTTCACCTCCCCCCTGCACTCTAAAACATCTTATCCCATGGCAAGCAAGAGGACATTTGATTATTTTGGTTTTTGGTTTTACATTTGGGGCATGAGAGCTTGTCAAACTCTTAAAATTGTCCCACTTGGAATGGTGAGGACTGAACTTTTTGGTCTTTGGGACGCTACCATGTAGACAAATCTAGGAGACCTAGACACATCTGAAAAGAAACATCTGGGTGAGTCCAGGGTGATGTGCTTCACATGCACCCCGCACCATTTTCTTACCCTGAATGCACTGCAAAACTCCAACATTGCTTGAAATCACACATTTTTCACACATTTTTGTGATCAAACCGTTCAGAAACTGGAGGAATCCACAAAATTCCTACCACCCAGCATTGTCGCATCTATACAGATAAAAATTCAGCCCCACTTGTCAACCTAAAACATTTTTTTCAAACTGCCCTTTTTGACCTGCTTTGGTTCCCCCTCAATTTCTACATGTTTTTGGCACTTCCCTGTCACAGACACTTGGCCCACCTACACAAGTGGGGTATAATATTTATCGTGATACTGAGGGGATTGTTGGGTGGTAGTATATTTGTGCCAGTGCGGTGATCCCACACAGAAAAGTGGGCAAAGATTTGTTTTTGTAGCTAAATTTGAGGTTTGCTGAGCATTCTGGGTTAAAAACCACTGGGGGATCCATGCCAGCCACACCTCTCTGCACTCCCACGAGTGTCTTGTTTTAAAAAATGTCTGGGTTTGGTAGGTTTCCCTAGATGACTGCTGAGCCCAGGACCAAAAATGCAGGTGCCCCAGTGCAAAAACAGGTAGTTTTGTATTTGATAATTTTGATGTGTTCGCCTAGTGTTTTAGTGTTTTGGGGCATTTCCTGTCGCGGGCACTAGGCCTACCCACACAAGTGAGGTACCATTTTTATCGGGAATGCTGGGTAGAAGGAAATTTGTGGCTCCCTTCATATTCCAGAAGTTTCTATCAAGAAAATGTGAGGAAAAAGGGTTTTTTTGCAAATTTTTAGATTTGCTAAGGATTCTGAGTAACAGAACCTGGTGAGAGCACCACAAGTTACCCCGTCTTGGGTTCTCCCTAGGTGCCTAGTTTTCAGAAATGTCCAAGTTTGCTAGGTTTTCCTAGGTGCGAGATGAGCTAGAGGCACTGTGTCTATGTTGTGTGCACAGCTACGTACTTTGCAAAAAGCAGGTCAGTTTTCTTTGGGGAAATGTGATGTGTCCATGTTGTGTTTTGGGGCATTTCCTGTCGGGGGCACTTGGCCTACCCACACACGTGAGGTACAATTTTTATCGAGAGACTTGGGGGGATGCTGGGTGGAAGGAAATTTGTGGCTCCTCTCAGATTCCAGAACTTTATATCACTGAAATATGAGGAAAAGGTGTTTTTTTGCCAAATTTCTAGGTTTGCAAAGGATTCTGGGTAACAGAACCTGGTGGGAGCCCCACAAGTCACCCCATCTTGGATTCCCCTAGGTGTCTAGTTTTCAGAAATGCACAGGTCTGGTAGGTTTCCCTAGGTGCCGGCTGAGCTAGAGGACAAAATCCACAGCAAGGCACTTTGCAAAAAACAGGTTAGTTTTCTTTGAGAAAATGGGATGTGTCCATGTTGTGTTTTGGGGCATTTCCTGTCACAGGCACTAGGCCTACCCACACAAGTGAGGTATCATTTTTTATTGGGGGACTTGGGGAAATGCTGGGAGGAAGGAAATTTGTGGCTCCTCTCAGATTCCAGAACTTCCTGTCACTGAAAAGTGAGGAAAAAGTGTTTTTTGCCACATTTTAAGGTTTGCAAAAAATTCTGAGTAACAGAACCTGGTGAGAGCCCAACAGGTCATCCCATCCTGGATTCCCCTGGTGACTAGTTTTGAAAAATGCACAGCTTTAGTAGGTTTCCTTAGGCACTGGCTGAGCCACAGGCCAAAATCCACAGCTAGGCACTTTCCAAAAAACACGTCAAATTTCAATGTAAAAATGTGATGTATCCATGTTGTGTTTCCTGTCACGGGCATTAGGCCTACCCACTCAAGTGAGGTACCATTTTTATCGGGAGACTTGGGCAAACACAGAATAGCAGAACAAGTGTTATTGCCCCTTGTCTTTCTCAACATTTTTTCCTTCCAAATGTAAGACGGATGAGATGTGCAAATAACCACTGCTTCTCAACACCTTATCTTGTGCCCATTTTGGAAATATAAAGGTTTACTTGATACCTATTTTTCACTCTTTATATTTCACCAAATGAATTGCTGTATAACTGGTATACAATGAAAACCCATTGCAAGGTGCGGCATCTTTATTGGCTCTGGTACCTTGGGTTCTTTATGAACCTACAAGCCCTATATATCCCCGCAACCAGAAGTGTCCAGCAGATGTCACATTATATTGCTTTTGAAACTCTGACACTGCAGGAAAAAGTTACAGAGTAAACCTAGGAGAAAAATGGCTGTTTTTTTACCTCAATTTCAATATTTTTTTATTTCAACTGTCATTTTCTGTAGGAAAACCTTGTAGGGTCTACACAAATTACCCCTTAAATTCAGATTTTTTTTTACTTTTAGAAATGTTTAGCTGTCCGGGATCCAGCATTGGTTTCACACCCATTTCTGTCACTAACTGGAAGGAGGCTAAAAGCACAAAAAATTGTAAAAATGGGTAAGTCCCAGTAAAATGCCAAAATTATGTTGAAAAATTTGGTTTTCTGATTCAAGTCTGCTGGGAAAATGGTGATTTTAGCACCACAAACCCTTTGTTGATGCCGTTTTCAGGGAAAAACCACAAGCCTACTTCTGCAGACCTTTTTTCCATTTTTTTAAATAAACTAAATTGTTGCTGTATTTTTGCTAATTTCTTGGTGTCCTCCAGGGGAAACCGCAAACTCAGAATACTTCTTGAATCCCTAGGATGTTGGGGAAAAAGGACGCAAATTTGGCATGGGTAGCTTATGTGGACAAAAAGTTATGAGCGCCTAAGCGCAAACTGCCCCAAATAGCCAAAAAAAATGCCTGGCACCTCAGGGAGAAAAGGCCTGGCAGCAAAGGGGCTATCAGAGTCCAGTGGTAGATCCAAAAGTGTCCAATTTGGTGAGGTCGGAGACCCAGTTTATATACCAAAAAGGGCCTTCAAAGAGTCATTTTGAAGTGCACAAGGTTCCCTTTCAACCCACCCCAGTCTTGCAGGATCCTGGGGGGTTATCAGTCCTTTGCGTGGGGTCAGGCCACTGGCCTTTGAAGTGTAAGCAAGAGTCCCTCCACTCTTTCTGCCCAGGAAGGCCCATTCAGTATGCAGATGGATACATATGTAACTGAATGTCCTGTGTTAATGGCTGTCTGGGGTGGAATGCACAAGGGGAGCTGTCAAACAGCACAGCTCAGATGTAGACTTGAGACAGGCTATAAACACAGATGGCAGTAAGTGTGGAGAAATGCCCACTTTCTAAAAGAGGCATTTCTAAAATAGTAATATTAAATCCAACTTCACCAGTAAGCAGGATTTTCCATTACCATTCTGGCCACACTAAACATGACAGGGCTACTCCTTTTAGATCAGAATCTACCACGTAAAAGTATATAAGGGCAGTTCTAATGCTGGCCTATGAGAGGAGCAGGCCTCACAGTAGTGAGACACACATTTGTGAGTTTTTCACTACCAGGACATGTAAAACACATAAGTACATGTCCTGGCTTTTACTTACATAGGACCATGCCCTATGGGTTATCTAGGGCCTACCCTCGGGGGGTGTATATATAGAAAAAGGGACGTTTATGGCTTGGCAAGTAGTTTTGAATGCCAAGTCGAAATGGCCATGAGACTGCACACACAGGCCTTGCAATGTCAGGCCTGAGACCTGGTTAAGGGACTACTTATGAGGGTGGCACAATCAGTGCCGCAGGTACTAGTAGCATTTAATATACATGCCCTGGGAAACTCTAGTGCACTTTACTAGGGTATTGGTTGCAGATATATTAAATATGCCAATTGGGTAGTAGCCAATGTTCCATGTTTAGGGGAGAGAGCACAAGCACTTTAGCACTGGTCAACAGTGGTAAAGTGCGTAGAGTCCTAAAACCAGCAAAAACAGGATCAGAAAAATGGAAGGAGCAAGGCAAAAGGTTGGGGGGAGACCACCCTAAGGCTCTCAGGTCTAACAACAACTATGCATTGTACTCTGCAAGCACTGACAAGATCTGATGTGCAAATGTGAAACAGGTCTGCATGTTGAGGTGAAATCACTTAGAAATGTAAGAGAGACCACATAATGCTAATGATGCATGATACCCCTAAAATGAAGGGTTCTCCAAAGGTAGATGGTACAGGACACCCTAGTAACTTCCTTCCTTTAACTAGCAGTGACCTTAAAATGCACCTTTACCTGTTAATATGAAATCTGCTGGATGTCAGTGCTGTGTTGAGTCAACAGCTGCCCAGTGCTGCTGTTGATCTGGGTGCTGCATGTAAAAGTCAGGATAGCCAAATGTGGTCCCTCACCCATAAATTGCAGATCACTGGTTCAAATATATAGGTGAAATAATTACTATCATCCCTTGCTCTTAAATATGGATATGTATGTCACATTACAGCTGCTGTCAGGACATCCTCAATGTTCCCGAAAACACCATCAAGGGGTTTGGGAGATATCTTGGCTGCAGCAGTGAAACCCACTATTATCCATCCAACAGGTAATTGTGCCATAGAGTGTTGTAAACTGTTGAATCCCAATTCATTCATAATGACCAAGACCTTGTGAAAGGATATTAGTAGATTTAGACCTTTGCATGGCATGTGTAGTTGGTGTGTAAAATGTTCCCAACATAATCAGTGATGTGTGTGTCAAGTTTGCATGCTAACATATAACTCATGCAGAACATTAAGAAGCTGTCACTTCCTTATTGTGCTAATGGATAGAGGAGCACATCTGCTACACACCTGAGCAGGCAGGTCCAGCAGCTGACAACAAGGGGGATCTCAATACCACATAAAGCTTTGGTTTGAGATGGTGAGTTTGCTTTTGTGTTGCACAACTGCATTGAACCCCTCAATGCTACTATTTGAGCTGTTATGCATAGGTGTAAACAAACCTGATTACATGTTGGACATCCCTTGATGCACAGATCATTTACCTCAACCCTTGTGTTGCACCACATTTTATTCTAAGGCAAATACTTAGCCTGCTGCAACCTCTGTCTTTCAGGTGCTGAGGAGGATGAGTCGCTTCTGGGAGAAGAACTATACACCAGTGGCAGCTGCTGGGCAATCTAAGGGAAGAACCGACTCCTCTTCCAAGTAGCCTTGTCAGTGGCCAGTAATGTACCACAAGTGTACAAGATGGTAGAGGCGGAGGAGGAGTAGGAGGAAGCAAAGGAGGAGGAATAAGATCTGACACTGTTTTGCAGATGATGATGAGGCTCATCCCCTGAACACCGTTTTTGGCCCAATGGGCAAAAGATCAAAGCTCACACCTGCTCCAGCCAGCATAGTAACCCCCACTCCACCTCCAAGGTTTGCCTACTCCCAGCAGTAAGCCAACCAGGCATAGTGTTCACATACCTCAACATAATCATCAACCCCCTAGAGGCCTCTTGTCGAGGTCAGGCGTATTGGTTCCCATACACACTCCTCTTGTGACAGTGCATCCCAGGGCTTCTGTCCACCGTCTGAGGGACCTAGCACCCCTGGTGAGGAGCACGTATCCCATAGGCACCAATCTCTGGCCCACAGCCTCCCAACTGCCACCCCCCTGCTACTGGACCTGATAGTGGTATCCGAGGCCATCCCATGTGGATGGTGCTGGTGGTTGGTCATGGTGGGCAGTGGGAAGATGACTTTTTCCAACAGCAGGCTGATGTGAGGGATGACATTCATGCCTCAGGGGCTACTCTGTCTGCTATTTCCGACTCATTACAGGACATGTACAAATTCCCTCGGATGGTGCACAGAATGACCCAGGTATTGGACGGGATTGCTAGATCTTGGCAACACATGTTAAAGAACATAAATGACATCATAATCATCCATAGGGAAGAGAATGCAAGACACAATGCATTGGCCATGAAGATGATGGAGGGCATGCAGAAACTGATCCAAGGTCTGCCTTCATGCTCAACACGTGGCGGGGACCAAACACATCTCCCTGCACCAGATCACACCCAGCCACCATTGCCACTATATGTGCACCCCCACCTTCACAGGCACTACTCCCCTTGCACATGCCCCACATTGCATAGTTACATCCCCCTCCTGCCTAGTCACATCCCCCACCCATACAGCCACCATCACCGCCCTATCTAGTCGCATTCCCCAACTGTACAGGCACCATCACCCCCTGTCCAGTTACATCCTCAAACTGTATAGCCACCATCACCCCTTGTCCAGGCATGCCCCCTACTTGTACAGCCACCATCAACTCCTGTCCAGGCATATCCCCCACCTGTACAGCCACTCTCACCCCTGTACAGTCACAGGCACACA
Organism: Pleurodeles waltl; assembly: GCF_031143425.1. NCBI lineage: Eukaryota > Metazoa > Chordata > Amphibia > Caudata > Salamandridae > Pleurodeles > Pleurodeles waltl. The sequence continues at coordinate 1,786,599,136 of NC_090444.1, read as the reverse complement.
AACACCCACGCAAGAGCATCAACAAATCAAACACACTTACAGAGATCATCACTACCATAATTGTGAAATCAGCAAAGGGATCCCCCTTAATCAATCTAAAATGTGTTTTCACTACCTTCTCTAAAATAAATATATCTTCCACATTTGAAATGAGTTGAGTAATAGTTGGAGAGGTTCAATTGGTTTCTCTCCTTGAAACTCATAAATGTGTTAAGTGTGTGAAAGACATGTATATTAGTATAACCATCTGTGTACAAAGGTATCATGTAAAAAACATTGCTCAACACATAACAATATAATTTTAATAAGTGAAGAGGTTGCTTTTGGCCTTTTTCCAGAAATGGTGCATCTGCTTGTAGTGGGCCAACATGTAGCAGACCACATCCTGGGGAGTTTCCTAGGATCTTTCCCCCACCCCTCCTTGACAATGCTTAGAGGCCTCCTGACAGGGTTGCCATAGAGAAGCTGAAAGGGACTGAACCCTAACCCTTTTTGGGGCACCTCTTTGTAAGCAAAGAGAAGGCATGGCAAGAGGACATCCTACTTAGGCCTCATGGCCTCAGTTAGGCCTGTAATAATGCTCTTCAAGTTGATAAGGTGTGATAAACTTGTAAGTTACACTACACGCATCCCAAATGGTTTTCTTGTATGCAGACATGAAGTTAGTGTCTCTGTCAGACACTATCTCTTTGGGGAGCCCCACACTGGTAAAGATCCCCATCAAAGCTCTGGTCACCACAGGTGCAGTCACTGTCCTCAGAGGAATTGCCTCTGGGTAGCGTGTGGCATTGTCCACCAAGACCAGGATGAACCTGTTGCCTAAGGCTGTCTTGGGGTCAAATGGACCAATTACGTTGATGCCCACCCTTTCAAAGAATGTGCCAACGACGGGAAGTGAAATCAGGGGAGCCGTCAACTATTTCCCTGACTTTCCACTGGGCTGGCAGGTGGGACAGGACCTGCAGAATTATCTGAGGCTGTCTTCATTCGGGGCCAATAGAAGTGGGTGACAAGCCTGGTAAAGGTGTTGTCTTGTCCTAAATGTCCTGCCAGAGGTATGTCATGAGCCAAACCCAGTAGGAAGGCCCGGTAACACTAGGGGACCAACAGCACACGTGCTGTCCCAGTACCCGGAGCCTTTGGCTCACTGTATAGGAGATCATTCTCCCAGTAGATCAGGTGATCCCAGAGGCTTTATCTGCTGCATGAACTGAGGCCTATTGCCGCAAGCCATCAAGAGTGGGACACTCTTTCTGCAGTTTGCAGAATTCTTCCCTGGTGGGCCCACCCTCAGCTTGCCAACCAGCAAGCTCAGGTAGGTCTCCTAGGGTGGCAATGTCTTCCCCAATTGGCTCAGAAGCCTCCTCCTCAGGGACCCTGTCAACCTCCACCGCAGGATCTTCGGGGTCTGGTTTCCCCTGCCCGGTGCCCTTCTCGGGCCATTTTCCCAAGCTCCAGATGCCCTTGACTCCCCTTCCGGGCAGCCACGGACCATGTGGTCATACAGATCCACTCAGGCAATCCCATCATCTCCAAGTGAGACCTGAGCTCTACCTCTCTCCAGGTAGTGTGACCTAGATCATTGCCTAACAGACAATCTACAGGCATGGCATGACTCACAGCTACTTTCAGAGTACCCCCACTCAAAGTAAACCAGAGCCACCGGTAGATGGCTCTCACAATTGTCAGTGACTATGACTTGGTGGAATGTGTTAGGTAGGACCTGCTCTGCTGATACCAGCTGACCCTTGACAGTAGTCATGCTGGCTCCTGTGTCATGCAGAGCCTCCACCAGCTGCCCATTAATGGTGACCCACTTCCTATGCTTAGAAGTAGTGACAGGAATGTGACCTTTTGGCACCATTCCTGCATCCCCCAGGGACACTAGGGTTACCTCTGTCTGCTCCCGAAGCTAAGTGTAACTACATCCTACCCGAGCGCTACACTAGCCAACCCAGGTGTCTGCCCACCAGTGGGAGTCTGTGCCCTCTTTGGACATTTGGAGTCACCCTTAGAGTGACCATACATGGATAAGTATGCACATTGGGGTACAAACCTCCCTCTCTTATAATCAAAGAACCCTTTCTTCTTAGGATCAGACTGGGACTGGTTACCACTATTCCCTTGGTAATTACTTTGGGGGCCTTTAGAGAAGTACTTATTTTTAAGTATTTCTCCTCCCTATTTCTTCTGTTCAGAACCCTGACCACCTCTTTGGACACTCTGGTGCTAGCCCCAGAGGTCTCCCTCCTCAGCAAGCTTCCTGGGATCAGTCAGCTTACTTTCAAATAGGTGCTGGTGCATCTCTGTGAAACAAATACTGAGCATGTGCTCTCTCAGGATTAAATTATATATCCCCACATAATCACTTACTTTGCTTCCCCACACCCAGCCATTCAGTGGAATAATCAAAAAAGTCTACTGAGGTGTCAGGACTCCAGAGACGCGCGGACTCAAACACATCCCTTCAACAGCAGTCCCTGTTGCGCTGCGCGCTCTGCGCTCCTGCCACACCTTAAGGGCTTCCCCATTACGTTCCCTCCATTGTTGCAGGCCACGCTCCTCCTACTCCCCCTGTGGAAAAGTCCATCTGCTTGAGAGGAGTGGACGATGGTGGCTGTTATGCCCTCATCGATAATCACCACTTGGAACTACATTTTCCAGCTTCCCTGGGCCGCGGCCATCTTGGGGTGTGGCCAGTCTATAAATACCAGCCACACCCTGCAACCGGCGCTTACTATTCTGAGTTCTCAGAAGTTTCCAGCGCCGCATGTCTCCTCCTGCCTCTCCTTCAGATCTTGACAGGAGCCTCTTCCAGCGAGTGGCCGGACTCGCACGCGGTAAGATCTTTCCGACGGGGCTTTCACCGCCAGCTCCTGAACTCTGCGATCAGAGTTGATTCTTTGTTACCGCTCCAGACTTCAGAGCGTTCCTAAGCAACAGCTGCAGTTAATGTCTCTGCTGTCTGCTCCCAGTGTGAACCTTTCCTTCATTACGGCATGTGACCGCTCTATTGTTAATAACGTTTGTGATATTACTTTGACTAATGCTGGTTACAGTGTATCGTAGTTATTTGCCGAAATCTGCATTGACACATTCTATGGGAGATGCTGTGTTGCAAGATATTTTCGGGTGTGGCTTTTGATGTACGAGTGTTGTTCTTAAACGCGATCAGTCTAAAGAAGGACTTTTGGTGTTGAGTGAGTTTCTGGTTTTCAGGTGCGCATGAGGCGTCAAGGAAGTTTTGTGTTTAGTTATTGTGAGCTCCTGGCATATGCTCTCTTGAGGACTTGTAGTTCTGGGGAAACTTTGCGGCTTTGGCTTTTGAGCACATTCAACTGAAGTTAAGTTGTTCTGGAGACTTTCGATGTTGTCACAATTTCATCAAATCAAATCTAAAGAGTTTGTTCATTGCATATTCTGACTTGTCATATGATTGATGCTGTTGTTGTTTTTGTTCTTGCAATAATCACTTTTCCTTTCCAGATCTCTTTCCTGGCTGTTCCCTTCCTGCTTTCCCTTCCCTCCGCCTGGCCCCTCCAAAGCTCAGCGCCATAAAGGCATCTGAGTTGGTGTTGCCTGGAGGTGGGCCTCTTGATTAAGCGACGTGGAGACCCAGAGGAATTGGGCCTCCTGACAGAATAGTAAGCCCACGAGAGTTTAAATTCCTCTTGGTCTGCACAGGAGCTGGTCAGGATGGCCATCTTAGACACTGTAATGCAGGCCTTAACACAACTGCAAAAAGAATTACAGGAATGCAGAAATGCAACCGCTGCCTTGGTCACGAAGGTGACACAACTACAGGCTAAAGTGGATGGTGCAGGAGGCACGCCCCCACCACGCTTGTCTCCTCTCCCCAGCAACATTTCTGTGAATGTCCCTATGCAAATTCCCCTTGCAGCTCCTGAGAGGTTTTCGGGAGATGCCTCCAAGGTACAAGTTTTCCTTACTCAGGTGGAGTTACACTTCACATGTCGCCCAGCCGCCTTTCTGGATCCACAGTCCAGAATCGCCTTTCTTATTTCTTACCCGTCTGGCGATGCTGCTACTTGGGCAGCTCCTTTGGTGCGTCAGGACAGTCCATTACTATATAACTGGCATCTGTTTGTGGTAGAATTTGAGAAGGTCTTTGACAGATGTGCCGTAACCATGTCAGTGGACAAAGAATTGTTGGAACTACGTCAAGGTAATAAGGATCTCATCTCCTATTTGTCTCATTTTAATCGACTGGTGTTGGAGACAGCCTGGCCCGAGGAGAAAAGATCAGCACTTTTTTCTCAGGGCCTAAAAGAAGAACTGAAAGACGATCTGGCGCAGATCGATCCTCAACCTAGAACCTGTATGGATTTGATAAACTTAACATTGAGATTAGATCACAGACTTACGGAGAGGAAGGGAGACAAAAAAACGCCCTGAGCGTGGAAACTGGCGCCAGGACAAATATTGAACCCCTTTGCCTTCTGCCTCCTCAGAAGCCGTTGTTGAACCCATGGAAATAGGAACCCTTCGACAACCCTTAACTAAAGAGGAAAAGGACCAGAGATGTCATAAAGGCCCGTGCTTATATTGCGGAAAAAGGGTCACTTTGTGAGAGACTGTCTAATAAAACCCAGGAATAAGACAGACGCTACTGCCAATCCCAAAAAGCAGATAGCCACACTCGAGAACCCTGAGGAAAACTAGCAAACCCAAGAAACAGGGAAGGGGACCTCTTGGGTGTATTAACGATCCCTTTCGTATGTTCCTGCTCAAATCAGCATATCAAACACCTTCGTATCCTGATACACCTCCTGGTCCTAGGAAAATGGCAAAGGGTTCACGCTCTGGTAGATTCTGGGCGACTGGAAATTTTGTGGATTCTCAAACCGCCCATAAGCTGCAACCCATATGCAAAGAAAGGCGATACCTGAAATCGTGCAAGCAGTGGACAGAAACGAGTTATCTGGAGGCCCAATTACCAGGAACACCTCACCAATACAGATGGCGTGTCTGGACGCCGATGGTCGTCAGCACCATGAGAAGCTTCAGTTTGATATTATTCAAGCTCCACAGTATGGCTTTATTTTGGGCATGCCTTGGCTACAGTTGCATAACCCACATGTAGACTGGCAGAAACACACCTTGAGTTTTACCTCATCACACTGTTCAAAACATTGCCTGTACTCAGAAAAGGACAAACAGCAACTAGCCACTGCAGCAGAAAAAACAACCATCTTGCCAGCACAATATGCCGAATATGCCAATGTTTTCAGTGAACAGGTGGCAAGCACCTTGCCTCCCCATAGGCCATACGACAGTCAAATAGACCTGTTACCTGGTTCCATCATACCAAACTGCAGAATTTACGCCCTCTCTGAAAAAGAAAATCAATACCTGCGGGAATATCTAGACCAATGTTTGGCTAACGATCTGTTTCGACCATCACGCTCTCCGGCAGCCTCCCCACTGTTCTTCATGCCTAAAGCCAATGGAGAACTGAGACTCTGTATCGACTATAGAGCTATGAACAAGATTACTATTAAAAACAAATACCCACTGCCATTAATCCCTGTGTTTTTGGGCCAAGTAAAGAATGCCGTCATCTACACCAAGCTCGATCTGCACGGAGCCTACCATCTAGTCCGCATACGTGAAGGAGATGAGTGGAAAACAGCCTTTCGGACCCGTTGTGGCTTATTTGAGTATCAGGTGATGCCCTTTGGACTTTGTAACGCCCCTGCTGCGTTTCAGTATTTTCTCAACGATGTGTCAAGAGAATATCTAGATATCTTCGTCATAGTATATATCAATGACATTCTCATCTATTCTAGTTCAGAGGAACTCCACCAAGAACATGTGAAGAAAGTTCTCCAGACCCTACGAATTCATTGACTATATTGTAAACTCTGTAAATGCGAATTCCACACTGAAGTAGTGGAATTCCTGGGAGTCAACCTGACGCCCAACGGCATGCAGATGACCGAATGTAAAATCCAAGCAGTTATTGACTGGCACACACCTAAGTCCGTTTGTGATGTTCAATGCTTCCTGAGCTTCGCAAACTTTTACCGATGTTTTATTGACCATTTTAACCAAAAAGTGGCCCTGATTACCAAACTGCTGCTCAAAAACACCCCCTTTTGTTGGTCAACACAAACCGAGGAAGCATTTAAAACACTTAAACAAGCCTTTACCACCGCCCCCATCTTGGCTCACCCAAGAGTCTCAGAACCTTTTACTGTAGAGGCAGATGCCTCAGATGTGGCGATAGGAGCCATTTTGTCGCAACGTCACCCCTGCACCAGACAACTTCATCCCATCGCCTACATGTCAAAGAAATTAAATGCAGCCGAACAAAATTACACAATCGCTGAGAAGGAACTGTTAACGATTCGTGAGGCCTTTAAAGAGAGGAGGCATTACCTATCAGGAACAACCCACAGAATCACAGTCTATTCAGACCATAGGAACTTGCAATTTATGAGCTCAGCCAGGGTTTTAACTCCCCGACAATTGCAGTGGATGTTGTTCTTCGCCGAATTCGATTTCGTGGTAACCTTCAGGCCAGGCATCGAAAATAGAAAAGCGGATACTCTGACAAGACAAGATTCCTCTCTGATACATGAAGAACCCAAACCAATGTCAATCATAGAACCTTCTAAAGTTTTGTGTTTTATAGCCGCTGAGAAATTCCTCGACCTCATTCGCGCCCACTTCCATATCACTGAGTGGCAGGACTGGCTACAACGAGACAGCAGACATTGAGTTCAACACAGTTTACCCTTATATGACTCCAGGGTCTTCCTGCCTACCAACGAACTAAGACAAACAGCATTTCACTGGCTACACACCCATCCATTGGCAGGTCACCCAGGGTCCTAAAAAACCATAGAACTCACGAAGAGAGATTTCTGGTGGCCCTCCTTCTCCAAGGATGTTAAACAAATGATACAGTCGTGCAAATTCTGCACACGCCACAAAAACTCACATAGTAAACCAAAAGATCTGCTAATACCCTTGCCAATCCCAGACCATCCATGGGAACATATCTCGATGGACTTCGTCTCTGGACTTCCTGAGGTAGATCTCTTAAATACCATTGTGGTGGTCGTCGACAGCCTCACCAAATACGCGCATTTTACTGCCTGCAAAGGACTTCCAACATCCAGTGCTTTAGCTAACATCATCCTCCAAAACATTGTCCGTCTCCATGGTCTCCCGAGTATCATTCTCTCCGACAGAGGGTCACAATTTTCTGCTCACTTTTGGCAAAAGTGGTGCCAATCCTTGCATATTGATTCCACGCTGTCCACCAGTTACCACCCTCAAACTGATGGTCAGACCCAGAGAATAAATCAGACATTAAAGCAATATCTACGATGTTATGCGGCTGACGCTCCTACATCTTGACCGGCTCTCCTCTGGCTTGCTGAGTTGGCATACAATAACTCCTGTCACTCCTCGACAAAAACCACCCCATTCTACGGCCTCTACGGCCGACAACCGCACGTCTTGCCAGTCACGCTACCGACCTCAACTCAAAACATGCCAGCAATCCAGGACATGTTGTCCCATATGAAAAAGATACACTCACAGCTCCAAACCAATCTGCGCCAGGCGAAATCCAAGTACAAGATTCAGTACGATAAAAGACATGAACCCGGTCCCGAATACAAAACAAAGGACATGGTCTGGTTATCTACAAAACATTTTGCCTTTAAAGACAGGAACATGTTTCATCCTAAATTCGTAGGGCCCTACGAAGTCCTTCGACAAATCAACCCAGTGACTTACAAGTTGAAGTTGCCCCCTCCGTTAAAGATCCATCCAGTCTTTCACACATCACTGCTTAAACCTGCTGCTCCCAACTGCATAGTGTGGCCAGCTCCACTCCTGGTTCAAGGCCAATGGGAATATGAGGTACGCTCCATATTGGACTCTCGTCTCCGTGGCACTTCACTATGGTACTTAGTGGCTTGGAAGGGATACGGTCCAGAAGACAATTCGTGGGAGCTTGCTTCTCACGTCCATGCTCCCCGGCTGGTACGCCGCTTCCACCTTCTTCACCCAACCAAGCCGGGCTCTCGCCTGCGCTCGGGGAGGGGGCATACTTTCAGGACTCCAGAGACGCGCGGACTCAAACACATCCCTTCAGCAGCAGTCCCTGTGGCACTGCACGCTCTGCGCTCCTGCCACACCTTAAGGGCTTCCCCATTACGTTCCCTCCATTGTTGCAGGCCACGCTCCTCCTACTCCCCCTGTGGCAAAGCCCATCTGCCTGAGATGAGTGGACGATGGTGGCTGCTATGCCCTCATCGATAATCACCACTTGGAACTACATTTCCCAGCTTCCCTGGGCGGCGGCCATCTTGGTATGTGGCCTGTCGATAAATACCAGTCGCACCCTGAAACCAGCGCTTACTATTCTGAGTTCTCAGAAGTTTCCAGCGCTGCGTGTCTCCTCCTGCCTCCCTTTCAGATCTTGAGAGGAGCCTCTTCCAGCGAGTGGCCGGACTCGCACGCGGTAAGATCTTTCCGACGGGGCTTTCCCCGCCGGCTCCTGAACTCCGCGATCGTAGTTATTACATTGTTACCGCTCCAGACTTCAGAGCGTTCCTAAGCAACAGCTGCAGTTAATGTCTCTGCCGTCTGCTCCCAGTGTGAACCTTTCCTTCATTACGGCATGTGACCACTTTATTGTTAATAACGTTTGTGATATTACTTTGACTAATGCTGGTTACAGTGTATTGTAGTTATTTCACCAATTGCCAAAATCTGCATTGACACATTCTATGGGAGATGCTGTGTTGCAAGATATTTTCGGGTGTGGCTTTTGATGTACTAGTGTTGTTCCTAAACGCGATCAGTCTAAAGAAGGGCTTTTGGTGTTGAGTGAGTTTCTGGTTTTCAGGTGCGCAAGAGGCGTCAAGGAAGTTTTGTGTTTAGTTATTGTGAGCTCCTGGCATATGCTCTCTTTAGGACTTGTAGTTCTGGGGAAACTTTGCGGCTTTGATTTTTGAGCACATTCAACTGAAGTTAAGTTGTTCTGGAGACTTTTGATGCTGTCGCAATTTCATGAATCATATCTAAAGAGTTTGTTCATTGGATATTCTGACTTGTCATATGATTAATTCTGTTGTTTTTTTTTTCTTGCAATAATCATTTTTCATCTCCAGATCTCCTTCCTGGCTGTTCCCTTCCTGCTTTCCCTTCCCCCCGCCTGGCCCCTCCAAAGCTCAGTACCATACAGGCATCTGAGTTGGTGTTCCCTGGAGGTGGGCCCCTTGATTAGCGACGTGTAGATCCCGAGGAATTGGGCCACCTGACACGAGGATTAGTTGGGGAGCTTGCTACTGTCCCTGAATCTTTGGCAATTCTTCTCAGGAGTCAGCCCAAATTTGTCAGTCAAAATGGCTTTCACAGGAGTGTACTTGGTCTGGTCCCCAACCTCTAAAGTCAGAAGTGTGTCCCCCCCAACTGTTGGCACGTGTTGCCACAGTTCTGCCCCCAAGTTCTCTTCAGGAACCCAATGTGCCCTCAGTGCAACTTCATAAGCAGAAAACCACGTATCAATGCCATCTCCCACCACATAACTTTGCACCAAATCTTTGGGTATGTGAACCTTCTTGTCTCCAGCAGTCCTGTATGTATGCTGCCACCATCACTGCTGAACTCCGACAGCCTAGCCTTGAGGTCAAGAAGTAGTTTCTTTTCTGCCGAGGCTCTCTCAGCCTCTCTCTTTGCTGTCCTCTCCTCTGCCTCCATTTTTAATCTAGCCAACTGCAGCCTGAATTCTCTCTCCTCTCTCATTTCATCTGCACTCAGGCTGTGACTTAAGACACTGCTCCCTGGTTTCACGGGGGCACACATCCTGGGGTGTCATCCCCCATTGCTCTTGTGAGCGGACTTCTGCCCAGGCCCTCCTTCTTGGAGGCTCCATGGGTAGGTACCCCCATCCTCTTGCAAAAGTCCTTCAGAAGGTTAACTCTGTATCCCTCCAGCTTAGGCAGGTCAAACTCCCCAGCTCCACTTGTGGACCCACCCAGAGACATGATGTATACGATTGATTAAAGAATGTCCAGCCAGGAAATTGCAGCAAAAAGAAACTAAATCAAATTGACCTTTAACTGCGGCTAGGTGGTATACATGTAGCTATTGTATGGCACTGCGCCAACACAAGTCCTATCCTCACTGCTGATCACCAATCTTAGAAATTGGGTCTCTAGTTGGTAGAGGTATACACCCTTGTCCAGGTATGGACCACAATCCTTGTCACGGTAAGTCACAACACAATCCAAATTATCCTGTACCCACCCTGTGGTAGCTTGACACTGAGCAGTCAGGCTTAACCTAGACGGCAATGTGTTAAAGTGTTTGTGCAATAAATCATATAGTAACACAGTGAAAACACCACAAAAATACACCACACAGGTTTAGGAAAATAGATACTATTTATCTGACTAAAAAAAGTCACAACAACAAAATCCAATAAGCACAAGATGAAATATCACTTTTAAAAGGTTGAAAAATGCCTCAATCCTTACAAATCAATAGCTGTTTCTTTTTAACACACAGTACCTGGGATGCATCAAAAATAACAACGCACAGGGACTGCAGAGGACGAGATGTGTGGAAAAATGAGGTGCAGCGTTGGATTTTCCGGTACAGCACAGATGATGCATTGTTGCTTTCCACTCTTCAAGGGGTTGTGTTGTTTTTCAGGAGCGCAGTCTTGGTTCCTCACTGCAATGTGGGAGTATTTTGATGCCCAGGGAGGATGCGTTGAAAATCCTTGATGGGCTGGTAGAAGGAGCAGGCACTTTGTCGATTGGGCTGAATTTCCCATTAGGAATTCGGTGCTGCTTCGTTTGATCAGTGGTGCTGCGATTTGCATTGCTTTCTGTAAGCGTTGCATTGATTTTTCGATGCACAAGAATTTTCTTGAAGAAGTCAAGTCTTTGTTGGACCTGGGACTTCAGAAATAGGAGGCAAGCTCAATCCAAGCTCTTGGAGAGCACTTTAGGAGGGAGGCAGAGTCCTACCAGCAAGAGTTAGGAGCCCCATTCAGAAGGGCAACAAGCAAAGCAGTCCAGATGAGTCCTCTGGGCAGCCAGACAGTCTCTTTGACAGAGTCCAGGTGTAGGTCCAGAACTGTCTGATTTGGTGGGGTCAGACACCCAGTTTATACACCAAAAAATGCCTTTGAAGTGGGGGAAACTTCAAAAAGTGGTTGTTAGAAATTGGGTTTTTGGTTGGCAGTCAGGTTGCCCTCTGTCCAAGCAAGAACCCTCACTCTAGTCAGGGTAAGTCACACACAATCCAAAATCAGCCTGTGCCCACCCTCTGGTAGCTTGGCACGAGCAGTCAGGCTTAACTTAGAAGGCAATGTGTAAAGCATTTGTGCAATAAATCATACAACACCATAGTATAACACCACAAAAATACACCACACAGTGTTTAGAAAAATATATAATATTTATCTGGGTATTTTCAGGTCAAAACGATCAAAGTTGCAATATGAATTTGTAAAGATATCACTGAAAAGTGATATAAAGTGTCTTAAGTCTTTAGAAAGTAAACAAAGGCGGTCATTCTGACCGCGGCGGGCGGCGGTCGCCGCCCGCCATGCAGTCACCGCCGAATGGCCGCTCCGCGGTCAGGAGACCGCGGATGCCATTCTGGCTTTCCCGCTGGGCCGGCGGGCGACCGCCAAAAGGCCGCCCGCCGGCCCAGCGGGAAAGCCCCTGCAACGAGGAAGCCGGCTCCGAATGGAGCCGGCGGAGTTGCAGGGGTGCGACGGGTGCAGTGGCACCCGTCACGATTTTCACTGTCTGCAAAGCAGACAGTGAAAATCTGTATGGGGCCCTGTTAGGGGGCCCCTGCACTGCCCATGCCAGTGACATGGGCAGTGCAGGGGCCCCCAGGGGCCCCACGACACCCGTTCCCGCCATCCTGGTTCTGGCTGTGAAAACCGCCAGAAACAGGCTGGCGGGAAGGGGGTCGGAATCCCCATGGCGGCGCTGCAAGCAGCGCTGCCATGGAGGATTCCCTGGGCCAGGGGAAAACCGGCGGGAAACCTCCGGTTCCCCTTTTCTGACCGCGGCTTTACCGCCGCGGTCAGAATAGCCCTGGAAGCACCGCCAGCCTGTTGCCGGTGCTTCCGCTGCCCTCCGCCATGGCGGTCGGAGACCGCCAGGGTTGGAATGAGGGCCAAAGTCTCTTTCAAACACAAAGTACCTGGTTTCTGGTGGAAAATCTCCTCAGAGGGCCACAGGAGAAGAGATACGTGGAAAACTGGTGTGTGCGTCGATTTCTCCTCAGCACACACGGACTTGCGTCGTTATTTTCCACGCGGGAAGTCGTGCGTCGTTTTCCGGCGCGCGGACAGTCTCTTTCGGTGGATCGAGGGGAGTACCAGATGTCCCGGGTCTGTGCGTGGATTTTCCTGCTTGTTTTCCGGCTGCGCGTCGTTCTGCGGGGCTGCGCGTCGAAGTTTCGATCTCACGGCAGGCGTCGCGTCGATTTCTCTTTGTGAGTCGGGCGGCGTTGTCCTTGCGAGGCCGTGCGTCAAAGTTTTGATCTCACGGCAGGCGTCGCGTCGATTTCTCCTTGGAAGTCGGGCGGCGTTGTCCTTGCGAGGCCGTGCGTCAAAGTTTCGGTCGTCCCGAAGGTGTCGCGTCGATCAGCGTCGGTGTGCGGCGTTTTTCTTGCCGTGGAACAAGCTGTGCGTCGAATATTTCGGTGCACGGAGCATCCAAGTGGAAGAGAGAAGTCTTTTTGGTCCTGAGACTTCAGGGAACAGGAGGCAAGCTCTGTCCAAGCCCTTGGAGAGCACTTTCACAGCCAGACAAGAGTTCAGCAAGGCAGCAGGCCAACAGCAAGGCAGCAGTCCTTTGCAGAAAAGCAGACAGGTGAGTCCTTTGAGCAGCCAGGCAGTTCTTCTTGGCAGGATGTGGTTTCTGGTTCAGGTTTCTTCTCCAGCAAGTGTCTGATGAGGTAGGGCAGAGGCCCTGTTTTATACTAAGTTGTGCCTTTGAAGTGGGGGTGACTTCAAAGAGTGTCTAAGAAATGCACCAAGCCCCCTTTCAGTTCAATCCTGTCTGCCAGAGTCCCAGTAGGGGGTGTGGCAGTCCTTTGTGTGAGGGCAGGCCCTCCACCCTCCCAGCCCAGGAAGACCCATTCAAAATGCAGATGTATGCAAGTGAGGCTGAGTACCCTGTGTTTGGGGTGTGTCTGAGTGAATGCACAAGGAGCTGTCAACTAAACCTAGTCAGACGTGGATTGAAGGGCACAACAAGATTTTAGTGCAAAGAAATGCTCACTTTCTAAAAGTGGCATTTCTAGAATAGTAATATTAAATCCGACTTCACCAGTCAGCAGGACTTTATATTACCATTCTGGCCATACTAAATATGACCTTCCTGCGCCTTTCAGATCAGCAGCTGCCACTTCAACAGTGTATGAGGGCAGCCCCAATGTTAGCCTATGAAGGGAGCAGGCCTCACAGTAGTGTAAAAACGAATTTAGGAGTTTTACACTACCAGGACATATAACTAAACAGGTACATGTCCTGCCTTTTACCTACACAGCACCCTGCTCTAGGGGATACCTAGGGCACACATTAGGGATGACTTATATGTAGAAAAAGGGGAGTTCTAGGCTTGGCAAGTACTTTTAAATGCCAAGTCGAAGTGGCAGTGAAACTGCACGCACAGGCCTTGCAATGGCAGGCCTGAGACAGGGTTAAGGGGCTACTGAAGTGGGTGGCACAACCAGTGCTGCAGGCACACTAGCAGCATTTAATCTACAGGCCCTAGGCACATATAGTGCACTCTACTAGGGACTTATAAGTAAATAAAATAGCCAATCATGGATAAACCAATCAATAGTACCATTTACACAGAAAGCATATGCACTTTAGCACTGGTTAGCAGTGGTAAAGTGCCCAGAGGTCAAAAGCCAACAACAACAGGTCAGAAAAAATAGGAGGAAGGAGGCAAACAGTTTGGGGATGACCCTGTCAAAAAGCCAGGTCCAACATGACCCCCTACCAGCCTAAAGCCAGGGGAGAACAATCACTATCCTGATGTACTTCCCTGTTTGAGGCGACAGAACAAGGACCCAGGCCCACAACAGCAGGGGCATGCTCCAGTTCTTCGCCTTCCTGACTCCAATTGGATCCCTCTGTCCATACTCTCAGGGCCCACTAAGCCAACCCATGGGGAACCTTTCTCCTTACCTGCGGATCCCATCTGTGCAGCCCCTAACCTTACTTTGCTCACAGATGTATCCCAGGAGCAGGATAGTACCACCATGACCAACACAGTGGTGTTGCCCACTCTACCCCCGGGGTGTGACACTTGTCCCCTCCCCAGGGATAACTCTGTCCACCCGGACAGCAAGCCACAGTGGTTACTGACAGCTGCCAGGGATGAGAGCCAGGCCCCAGGCCTCTCAAAGCTCTCCCACCACTGTGGCTGTGGAGAGTGGGGGGCGGTAGCCCCAGGTGCTGGGCACCCTTTAACCACTCTCCCTTCCACCAGGTCAGGGATGACAGCCTGAACCTGGTCCTCCCCTCTGGGGCTTTGTACCCTCCCTCCTGGAGCGGTACCCCCAGAGTCCAACATGGTCAGGCTGCTTATAGAAGTCGCCCTGTACCATTCCTCCACCAGTGTAGGGCTGTTAACCTGCAACTGGCCCTCCAACCTGGGGTCTGTACCTTCAGGTTGGACTAGGGCCCGGGGTGAGGCTTCCCTCCCCCTGCCCTCCCTTCTGGGGTCCAGCACCCTCCAACTAGGAGTGGCCTCCTCAGAAGACAACATGGTAAGGGCACTGTTATCAGTAGCCCCTCCCTCCAGGTCTGGGGGGACACCCTGAACCTGGTCTTCCAGCCCAGGGTCTGTACCCTCAGACTGGATCACTGCCTGGCAAACCAGGACTTTCTGGGAGGCACTCCTACCCCCCACCAGGTCAGAGTTTAACCTCTGCACCTGACCATTCAACTCAGAGTCACCACACTGAAGTTGAACAATTGCCTGGCACGCCAGGACTTCCTGGAGGGCACACTGACCCTCCACCAGGTCAGAGTTTAACCTCTGAACTTGGCCATCCAACTCAGAGTCACCACCCTGAAGTTGAACAATTGCCTGGCACGCCAGGACTTCCTGGAGGGCACACTGACCCTCCACCAGGTCAGAGTTTAACCTCTGAACCTGGTTCTCCAACCTAGGGTCACCACCCTGAGGTTGGGCAACTGCCTGGCACACCAGGACTTTCTGGGAGGCACACCTACCTCCCACCAGGTCAGAGGTTAACCTCTGAACCTGGTTCTCCAACCCAGGGTCACCACCCTGAGGTTGAACAATTGCCTGGCACACCAGGACTTTCTGGGGGGCACACCTACCCCCCACCAGGTCAGAGTTTAACCTCTGAACCCGGTTATCCAACCCAGAGTCAGCACCCTGAGGTTGGACAACTGCCTGGTACACCAGAACTTTCTGGGGGGCACACCTACCCCCTACCAGGTCAGAGTTTAACCTCTGAACCCGGTTATCCAACCCAGAGTCAACACCCTGAGGTTGGACAACTGCCTGGCATAGCAGGACTTCCTGGGAGGCACACCTACCACCCACCAGGTCAGAGGTTAACCTCTGAACCTGGGTATCCAACCCAGAGTCACCACCCTGAGGTTGAACCATTGCCTGGTATACCAGGACATTCTGGGGGGCACCTCTACCCCCCAACAGGTCAGAGTTCATCCTCTGATCCTGGTTAGCCAACCCAGAGTCACCACCCTGAGGTTGAACCATTGCCTGGCAGGCCAGGACTTCCAGGGAGGCACACCTACCTCCCACCAGGTCAGAGTTTAGCCTCTGAGCCTGGTTCTCCAACCCAGGGTCACCACCCTGAGGTTGGGCAATTGCCTGGCACACCAGGACTTTCTGGGAGGCACACCTACCTCCCACCAGGTCAGAGTTTAACCTCTGAACCTGGCCATCCAACCCAGAGTCAACACCCTGAGGTTGGACAATTGCCTGGCACAGCAGGACTTCTTGGGAGGCACACCTACCTCCCACCAGGTCAGAGTTTAACCTCTGAACCTGGGTATCCAACCCAGAGTCACCACCCTGAGGTTGAATCTTTGCCTGGCATGCCAGGACTTCCTGGGGGGCACTCTCACCCCCCACAAGGGACACACCGTCCCCGAGGGCCACACAAGAGTCTGGTTGGCGCAGGTCTCCCGACCTCTGCCCATCCAGCAGAGTCTGGGTTTCCCCCAAACCAGAAACGGTTTCACCTGGGTCATTCCTGGGGGGCTCTGCTCTCAGAGCTGACCCCTGACTCTCAAGGTCCTCCACTGGGGTCTGCAACCCCCTCTCAACCCTATGTCTGGACTTCTGCACCCCCTCACTAGGAGGGGTACTGCCAGACACCAGACCTATTGGGATGCTGGCTACAGTCACCCCCCCAAGTTCTTCTGACACTGCGGGGCTTCCCTCAAAAGGTGGCCCTACAGTACAGGCTAGGCTTCCCTCCTGGTGTTCCCTCATGGAACCCTCTAGGACCTGTGACCTACCTGGGACACTACAATCCTTTCCCACCTCACTCGGTTGGGAACCACCTAGACCACTCCCTTCAGGAGCACCCCCAAATGCCTCTTCAGACTCTCTGGTACTCACCCAGAAGTCTGCCTCCATTGTAAGTTCCCTGGGTTCAGAGAACTCACACTCCACCTGGTGTTGGCGTAGCTCTGGAAAATAAGGACCAGACATATGCTCTCCAGCAATTACATCACTCTGCCCTTCACATGTATTAACCACAGTATCCTTCACCCAACCATCCAATGACTCAACCTTGAAAAAGCACTCTACATCACCCTTCTGAGACTGGTGAGACAGTATCTGACTGTCCCTGACACTCAACCCATACTCTTCTGCGATGTCTCTACACTCTATAGCCAGGACGTCCACCGGGGGGAACTCTTTTCTCTGTCACTCTCTGCTAGAGTCAGTAAAGTGTCCCTCCCCCCAGTAGGAATATGACTCCCTGTGCCAGTTCCCCAATCCTTCTCAGGGACCCTGTGCATAACGGGAACTCCTCATACCCTTGAACCGCCTGGGGTGTGTCAACTCCCTTCTTCAAGTTGGGCACCACATCTCTGGGCTTGTGCCCTTCTTCAGCAGTACTAGATGCAAGATTTTTGCTGCCACCATCTGAACTGGACTCAGCCCTTCCGGCTTCCAGTTTCAGCTCTTTACAGCTCAGCTCTTGAGCTGCAATCTTTTCTTCTTCCAGGGCTAAGAGACTTGCTGCCTCAGCCCTTTCAAGCTGCTCATCTAGCTCTTCCATACACCGCTCTAGAGCTAGGAGCCATTCATCTCCCACTGGTTCTCTTTCCTCATCTGAGTAGTCTTCCTCCTCATTTGAGCAGTCCCCCTCCTCATCTGAGGGGTACTTAGTCATTTGGTTTTTTTCTGCCTCTCTCTCTGCCCATCTTTCTTCCCCCCAAACTATGTAGGCATGTAGCATTTCCATCTTAGTAGATCTCCTTGATACAGGAAGGCCCCATTTTCTGCAAAGCCTCCTTAGGTCAGCCTTAGTGAGGTGGTCAGTAGGCACAAAGAGTGAGTAGGTAAGCAATCTCATTGTTGATAAGGTCTTACCGGCAAAAACCAAAATCCAAAGTCCAAAATCTCAATAGTATATCCAGGAGGACATCAGAGAACCAAAAGCAAAAAAGATGAAAAATCAAGTTGACCTTCAACTGTGGGTAGGTAGTGAAATACTTAGCTACTGTATGTCACTGCACAAACACAAGTCCTATCCTCACCGCTGATCACCAATGTTAGAAATTGGGTTTTTGGTTGGCAGTCACGTTGCCCTCTGTCCAAGCAAGAACCCTCACTCTAGTCAGGGTAAGTCACACACAATCCAAAATCAGCCTGTGCCCACCCTCTGGTAGCTTGGCACGAGCAGTCAGGCTTAACTTAGAAGGCAATGTGTAAAGCATTTGTGCAATAAATCATACAACACCAAAGTATAACACCACAAAAATACACCACACAGTGTTTAGAAAAATATATAATATTTATCTGTGTATTTTCAGTTCAAAACGATCAAAGTTGCAATATGAATTTGTAAAGATATCACTGAAAAGTGATATAAAGTGTCTTAAGTCTTTAGAAAGCAAACAAAGTCTCTTTCAAACACAAAGTACCTGCTTTCTGGTGGAAAATCTCATCAGAGGGCCACAGGAGAAGAGATACGTGGAAAACTGGTGTGTGTGTCGATTTCTCCTCAGCACACACGGACTTGCGTCGTTATTTTCCACGCGGGAAGTCGTGCGTCGTTTTCCGCCACGCGGACAGTCTCTTTCTGTGGATCGCGGGGAGTACCAGATGTCCCGGGTCTGTGCGTGGATTTTCCTGCTTCTTTTCCGGCTGCGCGTCGTTCTGCGGGGCTGCGCGTCGAAGTTTCGATCTCACGGCAGGCGTCGCGTCGATTTCTCTTTGGGAGTCAGGCAGCGTTGTCTTTGCGAGGCCGTGCGTCAAAGTTTTGATCTCACGGCAGGCGTCGCGTCGATTTCTCCTTGGAAGTCGGGCGGCGTTGTCCTTGCGAGGCCGTTCGTCAAAGTTTTGATCTCACGGCAGGTGTCGCGTCGATTTCTCCTGGGAAGTCGGGCGGCGTTGTCCTTGCGAGCCCGTGCGTCAAAGTTTCGGTCGTCCCGAAGGCGTC
Source organism: Pleurodeles waltl (assembly GCF_031143425.1). NCBI lineage: Eukaryota > Metazoa > Chordata > Amphibia > Caudata > Salamandridae > Pleurodeles > Pleurodeles waltl. The sequence continues at coordinate 1,786,580,422 of NC_090444.1, read as the reverse complement.
GCGTCGATCAGCGTCGGTGTGCGGCGTTTTTCTTGCCGCGGAGCAAGCTGTGCGTCGAAAATTTCGGCGCACGGAGCGTCCAAGTGGAAGAGAGAAGTCTTTTTGGTCCTGAGACTTCAGGGAACAGGAGGCAAGCTCTATCCAAGCCCTTGGAGAGCACTTTTACAGCCAGACAAGAGTTCAGCAAGGCAGCAGGCCAACAGCAAGGCAGCAGTCCTTTGTAGAAAATCAGAGAGGTGAGTCCTTTGAGCAGCCAGGCAGTTCTTCTTGGCAGGATGTGGTTTCTGGTTCAGGTTTCTTCTCCAGCAAGTGTCTGATGAGGTAGGGCAGAGGCCCTGTTTTATACTAAGTTGTGCCTTTGAAGTGGGGGTGACTTCAAAGAGTGTCTAAGAAATGCACCAAGCCCCCTTTCTGTTCAATCCTGTCTGCCAGAGTCCCAGTAGGGGGTGTGGCAGTCCTTTGTGTGAGGGCAGGCCCTCCACCCTCCCAGCCCAGGAAGACCCATTCAAAATGCAGATGTATGCAAGTGAGGCTGAGTACCCTGTGTTTGGGGTGTGTCTGAGTGAATGCACAAGGAGCTGTCAACTAAACCTAGCCAGACGTGGATTGAAGGGCACAACAAGATTTTAGTGCAAAGAAATGCTCACTTTCTAAAAGTGGCATTTCTAGAATAGTAATATTAAATCCGACTTCACCAGTCAGCAGGACTTTATATTACCATTCTGGCCATACTAAATATGACCTTCCTGCTCCTTTCAGATCAGCAGCTGCCACTTCAACAGTGTATGAGGGCAGCCCCAATGTTAGCCTATGAAGGGAGCAGGCCTCACAGTAGTGTAAAAACGAATTTAGGAATTTACACTACCAGGACATATAACTAAACAGGTACATGTCCTGCCTTTTACCTACACAGCACCCTGCTCTAGGGGATACCTAGGGCACACATTAGGGATGACTTATATGTAGAAAAAGGGGAGTTCTAGGCTTGGCAAGTACTTTTAAATGCCAAGTCGAAGTGGCAGTGAAACTGCACGCACAGGCCTTGCAATGGCAGGCCTGAGACAGGGTTAAGCGGCTACTGAAGTGGGTGGCACAACCAGTGCTGCAGGCCCACTAGCAGCATTTAATCTACAGGCCCTAGGCACATATAGTGCACTCTACTAGGGACTTATAAGTAAATTAAATAGCCAATCATGGATACACCAATCAATAGTACCATTTACACAGAGAGCATATGCACTTTAGCACTGGTTAGCAGTGGTAAAGTGCCCAGAGGTCAAAAGCCAACAACAACAGGTCAGAAAAAATAGGAGGAAGGAGGCAAAAAGTTTGGGGATGACCCTGTCAAAAAGCCAGGACCAACAGTGGATTTGAAGTGCACAAGTTCCCTTTCACCCCAGTCCTGTCTGCCAGGATCCCTGTGGGCGTTTATCAGTTCTTTGTGTGAGGACAGGCCACTGGCCTTTGAAATGAAAGTGAGAGCCCTTCCACACCTTCCTGCATAGGGAGACCCATTCAGTATGCAGATGAATGCGGATGTGACTGAGTGTCCTGTGATTATGGTTATCTGGGTAGAATGCACAAGAGGAGCTGTCAACCAGCACAGACCAGACGTGGATTGGCGACAGGCTGTAAGGCACAGATGGCAGTAAGTGCAGAGAAACGCCTACTTTCTAAAAGTGGCATTTTTAAAATAGTAATATTAAATCCAACTATTGGATTTTCTATTCTGGCAATGCTAAGCCTGACAGGGCCACTCCTTCCAGATCAGTATCTACCACTTAAAAGTATATGAGGGCAGTTCTAATGTTAGTCTATGAGAGGAGCAGGCCCCACGGTAGTGTAAAACTAATTTATGAGTTTTTCATTACCAGGACAAGTCAAACACATAGGTAGCTGTCTTGCCTTTTTTGTACATAGCACCCTGCCCTATGGGTTACCTGGGGCCTAACTTAGGGGTGACTTGTATGTAGAAAAAGGGGAGTTTAAGGCTTGGCAGGTAGTTTTAAATGCTAAGTCGAAGTGGCAGTGAAACTGAACACACAGGCCTTGCAATGGCAGGCCTGAAACATTATTAAAAGGCTACTTCTGCGGTGGCACAATCAGTGTTGCAGGCCCACTGGTAGCATTTAATTTACAGGCCCTGGGCACATGTAGTGCACGTTACTAGGGACTCACAAGTACATTAAATATGCCAATTGGGTAGGAACCAATGTTATCATGTTTAGGGGAGAGAACGTGCACTTTAGCACAGAACAGCAAAAAGTGCAGAGTCCTAAAACCAGCAAAAACAGGGACATAGAAATGGAGGAAGGTAGGCAAAAAGTTGGGAGATGACCACCTTACGGCTGTCAGGTCTAACAATGGGAAAGGGAGGAAGGAAATCAAATAGGATCCTAAGTCAGATTGGCAAGGGGACTTGTCAAGAAGCGCCAGGGGAACCAGTCTATGTTCAAGGGGTTGAACAAAATCAGTCACATGTCCAAACAAAGTTCAGTCACAGTCCATTCTTATTGTCCTTGATGACAATGTGCAAATCCTCTGCACCTGTGGACTGCTCTTGGCTGGCCAATGCAGGACCAGACACCCCACGGGAGTGGGCAACTTGAGAAGTACAAAAGGTAGCAGGGGAAACAGAGAGGAAAGATGAACTGGGAGACATGACTACAGTGGTGTGGGAGGTGTTAGGCCAACATAGACAATAGTGCTGCTCCCAAGGAAGTAATGGTGGCACTGAGGTGATCCATGTCTCAGGATTGTGCCTCTTGGAACATGAAGAGTTCATCTCAGATCACTTGTAAAGTCCAAGAAAACACATTCCCCTCTACCTCAGGTACCAGCACCAGTTTCTGTGAGGCAGACCGAGGAATAACTGTACATGGAGGAGTCTGGATCAAACAAGAGGGATGTAGGGTGTCGAAGGCAGGTGTCTCTCTCAGCTCCTGTGGGTAGGCACATGGAGGGAGAGTAGTGGCAGAGGTTGCAGCTGGAGGTGGCCTGATAGAATGGAGACCTCAGGAGTTAGGGAGGAGTTAGTGGCAGGCTCAGATGGCAAAGGTGCCTGCCCTGGGGACACCACATCAAAATCCTGGTTTCTTGGGCCAGAGGGAGACACACATTCTCCCCCCCAAGTGGAGGTGTCCATCTCAATGTCTGCCCCTCAATGCCTGCAGCCTCCACCCGACTGGTGGTGTAGTTGTATTATCCTTCTAGGTGGGTGCACTTCCCCTGCTCTGGTCATCTTCCTTCTCGCCTCCTCACTTGTGGTGTCATGGGCCAAACCCACCTACGCGCTGAGGTCCCACTTCCCTGTGTGGGATCCTGGTTAGTTGTCCCTAGTCCAGCCGGGTGCACTGAAATAGAAGGCAAATAGTTATGTAGTTGGTGTTCAAATCAACACAGAACGCACAACTTTCTTGAGCAAGTGCTTACTTTGTGATTCTTTGATCTCACTAGGCAATGTAATGTTTTGAGAGGCTGAAATGTGTTCATTCTCTGTAATGACCTGATATTAGACACACATAACATCACTCTCAAGTGCTCTGTATCTTCTTCAACATCTACTAACCCTCACATTCAGAACTGGTGTAATGTGAGTTTCAGGACACTGAAAAATAGTAATTTTCCAAAGCAAAATATCACAAGTGGGGATAGGACACAGTCATGGTGGATTTAGACACGTCTAACAGTAGAATTATCCTGTAATATGCAGTTTCAACAGTCATGCGCTTATTATCAAATGTCATCTTTGTGTGTCATACAGAAGCACCACGTACCTGCAAAATAGGTTGTACAGATACAAAAAAAGCCTTGAATGAGACCTTGTCTAAGATGTTAGTCAAAATGTTGGGCTTTCCCTACAGAACATTAGACAGTGTACATGGCAAGTGCCTCATATAGCATGACAGGATCACTCTTTCTATGCTGTATCCTGGTATGCACAAGTGCATAGTTAAGACACTGACCTTGAAATTAGAAATGACATATGTGCCACTGCATTGAAGATGTGGGTATGTCCTCTTTATATGTTTGTACCATTTTGCTTAAGAAAAGTATCACAAAGTCAGCCCTTACTTTATTAACATAAAATGTTATTCAACGTAGAAACAAATGAACCCAAAAAGAATGCATGAAACAGCATCCAATGCCCAAAGTCCTCACATACCAACACTAAACATTGTGCAAGCACTTCATTCCCCATTGGATACAACAGTTATGAAGTCCTTTGTAGACTAGTTCGAATTTCGTAAGTGCATTTATTCTGAAAATGAACCTAAAAGAGAAATTTTCCCCAGATGTGTGTACTACACTACAAGTCCTAGAATGTCTTTATAAATCAACCTTTAAATTGCTCTATAAAGACTTTAATCTCATAAATACTGTAACTATTTTGCACGTAGAGTGAAAGATGACAAATGCACATTATGTATATCTCTTTCACCTCTCACATAACACTACAGACACATAAGGCAGTTCATGTGCTTACTGGGTCTCTGCTGCTCAAGCTCCTCTAGCAGAGCATCGGTGGTCGCTAGGCTGTACTCAGGACTACATGTAGCTGGGAGAACAGGCCCTAGAGATATTTGGCATTCATCCTGGCCCAGCGTTGCAGGTCCTCCAGTGCTTCTTACACATCTTGACCCGCCAATGGTAAACCTCCCACTGACTGCAGCAAACTGTGATGTCCTGCCAGAATTTATTGCATGCTGCAATACTCAGCTGTAGTTCTGGGCACCCATAGAGCTGAGGGTCAAGCACCGCCTCGGCTGGGATGTTTAATTCAGACTCACTGAAAGGGGGCGTCTTGTCAAAGTTCCTCAGCCTTGTTGGGGACAACTCAAGTACAAAGAGCAGCAGGATGGCAGAGGATCTTCTTTGTATGTGAGGATGGCTCAGAATGACTTAAAATGTCTGCTAGGAGCTTCCTGTTATGATATTCCTGCTGTTTTTTTTCCTGTTTGTCATATCCTGCATAACATAGTTGGGTTGTAGCCCGACTCTGGAGTCTCTGCCCCGTGTGCAGCGTGTACATACTCGGGGCACAGACCACATACGGGGCACAGACTCCGTGCTTAAGCTGCATTACAATGAATAACTTTAAAAACATGATACACAGGCAACAAAAAGGCAGAAAATATAGTACCTAATGTTACGCAAAGCTTTTCTGCCTCATCCTCACCACATACAGAAGTGCACAACACTCATACAAGTGAAATAAGCTGGACAAACTGTAAGATGCATGTTGCACTGCATGACGTGAACACCACACAAAGGGATACATGCATGATGCAAAGCTACATGCCAGATATAAGATGCAAAACAAAGGAACTTTGAGTGGATTAGGACGGCCTCACAAATCAGAAATAGCTGTATGCTGTACATGTTGCTGTGTTACACTACAGTGCCCTGGCTTACACTGGTTATTTGCATGCAACAAATGGATTTGTACCCAAACCCACATTTTGAATAGTATGTAAACTTGGAAGGGCACAAGAGGCATACACCTCCCCAGCTGAAGCACAGTGAGGAGCCAATTCACTATTTGTGCCATGCAGCACACATAGAAAGAGGCTAAAAACTCCCATGTTTCTTTATGTGCATGAAGGTGCCTCTTCATGCACAAATACAAATGTGCATGCAACACAGGAACCTTTGGACCATGGTGCAAAGGTGCCTGCATTTGGGCTAGGCACCCATTTTGCACCTCCTCAGGGAAAGAGAACAGGAATGTGCCATATGCCTCAGATATGGCTCTTCCCTGACATTTAAAATTACACAGTGCGGGGCAGCAAGGTGATGTCATCCGCAGCACTGTGCCACCTTTCAGTAAATATGCCTTCAAACTCATTACACTGCCTGACACCCCCATGTCACATGTGTATTGGGCCATTCTCCATCATACAGTCTGACACACCTCCTCTAAACAATGGGGATAGTGTGCTTGTTTGAAGTGTAGGTATTTTAAAAACTCTAAGGTTCAAATTCACTTTTACAATTTTCAGTTGCAAGTCTAACTTTCCCCTTCCTGTACACAGTGTCAAACGTGAATGACACCATACATGGGCATCGATCATTGTGACACTTGGTGGCATAAATTTGGGATTTTACACAGGTCTGCGCAGCTAGCCAGCCTGCCACTGTGGCCTGCATTATGGTGAAATGGCAGGGATGCACTGTACCTATAGTATACAGCACAATTATGTGTTTCCACCAGCACTGGTGTACAATGGGCTGCCTAGCACCAACCCAGGAAGCCATTCTCTGTGGAGCAAGGGTGTCTGTGTTGCAATCAGGATTTATTTTGTGTAGTAAGGGGCACCTTCGCGCACAAAAGCGATCCTGGGAGGCTTTTTCCTCTCAATGTGTGTTGCACAAACGGGCACAATTAGAATGAGGAAAAAAGGTGGATGAACAATGAGATTTCTCTTTTTTTGTCTCCCCTGTGGAGGCATGGATATTAACACATCCCTGAATATACAAAGTCTTGTGAATTTTACTATGCATCAACATAGCTGGGTTTTGGGCGGGATCATAGAATGCCTTCCTTGTGCAGAGTAAGGCATTGCAGCATTTTTCGCTGCCTTAGCTCACTCCACAATTATGAGGGCTTTCAAAGCCATGCAAAGTGATATGTTTGCAAGGCCTGTGCCACCATTATGTCACAAAAGGTGATGCTATGGTGGCACAAGGGACACATGAATATGGTCTTTGGTGTGTAGAAAGTTTAAGATGGCCATCGTCCAGGAAAATTGAGTCATTTGCAAATGTGTCCACACTTCACACTGACATGGGCAAGAAATCTGTAGCAGGGATTTTTTTACTCTTGAAAACATCTGTTATGGCCAAAAATGTTTATGGTTTACTGAGAAGTCTAAGGATGGAATTTATGGACAGTGTTAAATGTCCACCAATCATCATTGACAACAGACTGTGCAACCGCTTAAAATCCGTAATACAACTAGTGACAAAAGTGTCAACCAGCTGGTCACACACCTGCATACCCTGCCCTCTGTCAGTTACAATGGCCCTGTTCCTTGGATTCAGACCTAGGTGAGGGTTCAGAGGTATGTGCAGGCTGTGACATACTGCAATGGTATGTAAGACACAACAGGCTATTATAATCTTGCACACAACCTCAGGGGAATACAACAGCACATCCAATGTGCGGTCAAGGCATCTGAAACATGACTTTAGAAGGCCAAAAGTATGCTCAATTATGGCTTGTGTCAATATGTGTACCCTATTGTATACCTCTGCTGAGGTACAGTGATTGCACGCCTGTATGGTGTAAAGAGATAGGGGAGAGTGCATATGCAGCATCACCTCAGGAAGGAAATGAACAGATTTTGGTGCATGTCCAGATAGCATGTATTAAGTTACTAAGATATGAATGGAGCATGCAATATCTGTTGGCATAATGTATGTTTAGCAAAAAACATTGTGATGGATGTGTATGAAAACAATTTACACATATGCAAACTTCTCTGCAGTTTGTGTACTTACACAGAAGCCACTCGTTGCCAAATTCTCCCGCTGCCAACCGCTGGGCCAGAGGTGACCTGCGGAATGTTTATATGTACTGCAGCATGCATACACTGCTTGCACATCCGTAAAGCAGACACTGGCACACACACCCTGCATTATAATGGCCAGCAGTTTCTGTTGCAGAAGATATGGTGTTAGAAATGGGGTCTTTGGTTGGCAGTCAGATTACTCCCTGTTCAAGCAAGGACCCTCACTCTAGTCACTGTAAAAGAGAATCACCCTCAGCTAACCCGAGCTTACCCCCTTGGTAGCTTGGCAGAGCAGTAGGCTTAACTTCAGAATGTTAGGTGTAAAGTATTTGTACCAACACACACAGTAACTTAATGAAAACACTATAAAATGACACAACACAGGTTTAGAAAAATAGGAAATATTTATCTAAACAAAACAAGACCAAAATGACAACAATCCACAATAAACAAGTTGAGTTATCAATTAAAAAGCAAAAGGAGTCTTTCTGTAGTTTAAAACACACACTAACACTGTTAGCGTGAAAATATACCTTGGGTGCATCAAAAATAACCCGCACGGGCGAGTGTGAATCAAAAAGGGCTTGCCATGCGTCGATTCCACTCACGAGCGGGACCTTACGTAGTTTCTCCTTTCGTCGGGTTGGGGCGCGTCATTCCTTCTCTCCGCAGGAGAGCGATGCGTTGATCTGGTCAGCACTCTTCGGTCTGGGCAGGCCTTTGCGTTGATTTTACACATCCAGCGGTAGTTGCGACGGAAATCCAGCCGCACGATGATTCAAGAACCACGCAGCGCCAGTTTTGATCTCCGAGTCTCCGTCAGCGATGCTGCGCATCGTTTCTCCAGCTCCGTGCATCGATTCTTCGGTTGCGTTTCCAGAGAGTGCCGATTTTCAAACACAGAGCCGGCGGCGTGTTGTATCTTCAGCCACAGATCAGAGTTGCGTCAATCTTTTCCCCGCACAGCGCTCTGTGCGTGGATTTCCTCCTCTTAGGCTGCCAGCTTCTCCTTTCAGGATCCCAGGAACTGGATGGGCACCACAGGGCAGAGGAGGAGTCTCTCCAGAGACTCCAGGTGCTGGCAGAGAAAAGTCTTTGCTGTCCCTGAGACTTCAAACAACAAGAAGCAAGCTCCAAATCAAGCCCTTGGAGAGTTCCTCTCAAGATGGAATGCAAACAAAGTCCATTCTTTGCCCTCTTACTCTGGCAGAAGCAGTAACTGCAGGATAGGTCCACAAAGCACAGTCACAGACAGGGCGGCTCTTCTTCCTCAGCTCTTCAGCTCTTCTCCAGGCAGAGGTTCCTCTTGTTTCCAGAAGTGTTCTTAAGTCTGTGGTTTTGGGTGTCCTTCTTAAACCCATATTCTCCTTTGAAGTAGGCCTACTTCAAAGCAAAGTCTCTCTTGATTGTGAAATCCTGCCTTGCCCAGGCCAGGCCCCAGATACTCACCAGGGGGTCACAGAGTGCATTGTGTGAGGACAGGCACAGCCCTTTCAGGTGTAAGTGACCACTCCTCCCCTCCCTCCTAGCACAGATGGCTCATCAGGAAATGCAGACTACATCTCAGCTCCCTTTGTGTCACCGTCTAGTGTGAGGCGCAACCAGTCCAACTGTCAAACTCACCCAGACAGGGAATCCACAAACAGGCAGAGTCACAGAAATGGTATAAGCAAGAAAATGCCCACTTTCTAAAAGTGGCAATTTCAAACACACAATCTTAAAATCAACTTTACTAAAATATGTGTTTTTTAAATTGTGAGCTCAGAGACCCCAAACTCCACATGTTCATCCGCTCCCAAAGGGAATCTACACTCTAATCAGATTTAAAGGTAGCCCCCATGTTAACCTATGAGAGGGACAGGCCTTGCAACAGTGAAAAACGAATTTAGCAATATTTCACTGTCAGGACATATAAAACACATTACTATATGTCCTACCTTAACCATACACTGCACCCTGCCCTTGAAGCTACCTAGGGCATACCTTAAGGGTGTCTGACATGTAAGAAAAGGGAAGGTTTAGACTGGCAAGTGGGTACACTTGCCAAGTCTAATTTACAGTTAAAACTGCACACACAGACACTGCAATGGCAGGTCTGAGACATGATTACAGAGCTACTTATGTGGGTGGCACACCCAGTGCTGCAGGTCTACTCGTAGCATTTGATGTACAGGCCCTGGCATCTCTAGTGCACTTTACTAGGGACTTAGGGCCAGATGTAGAAAGCGTTTTGCATGGTGCAACAGCGAATTTCGCTGTTTGCGCCATTCAAAACGCTCATCGCGATGCTCATTCCCATTTTGCGAGTCGGTAACCTGGTTACTGACTCGCAAAATGGGAATGCGACTCGCAAATAGGAAGGGGTGTCCCCTTCCTATTTGCGATTCGCATCGCGATGTAGAATTGCTTTGTGACAGCGAACGCGGTCGCAAAGCAATTCGCAGTTGTGAGAAAGTAGCCTCTTTCTAGCCTTGTTACCCCCACTTTTGGCCTGTTTGTGAGTATATGTCAGGGTGTTTTCAATGTCTCACTGGGATCCTGCTAGCCAGGGCCCAGTGCTCATAGTGAAAACCCTATGTTGTCAGTATGTTTGTTATGTGTCACTGGGACCCTGCTAGCCAGGACCCCAGTGCTCATAAGTTTGTGGCCTATATGTATGTGTTCCCTGTGTGATGCCTAACTGTCTCACTGAGGCCCTGCTAACCAGAACCTCAGTGGTTATGCTCTCTCTGCTTTCCAAATTGTCACTAACAGGCTAGTGACCAATTTTACCAATTCACATTGGCATACTGGAACACCCTTATAATTCCCTAGCATATGGTACTGAGGTACCCAGGGTATTGGGGTTCCAGGAGATCCCTATGGGCTGCAGCATTTCGTTTGCCACCCATAGGGAGATCTGACAATTCTTACACAGGCCTGCCAGTGCAGCCTGAGTGAAATAACCTCCACGTTATTTCACAGCCATTTACCACTGCACTTAAGTAACTTATAAGTCACCTATATGTCTAACCTTCACCTGGTGAAAGTTGGGTGCAAAGTTACTTAGTGTGTGGGCACCCTGGCACTAGCCAAGGTGCCCCCACATCGTTCAGGGCAAATTCCCCGGACTTTGTGAGTGCGGGGACACCATTACACGCGTGCACTGTACATGGGTCACTACCTATGTACAGCGTCACAATGGTAACTCCGAACAATGCCATGTAACATGTCTAAGATCATGGAATTGTCACCCCAATGCCATTCTGGCATTGGGGGGACAATTCCATGATCCCCCGGGTCTCTAGCACAGAACCCGGGTACTGCCAAACTGCCTTTCCGAGGTCTCCACTGCAGCTGCTGCCACCCCCTCAGACAGGTTTCTGCCCTCCTGGGGTCCAGGCAGCCCTGGCCCAGGAAGGCAGAACAAAGGACTTCCTCTGAGAGAGGGTGTTACACCCTCTCCCTTTGGAAATAGGTGTCAGGGCTGGGGAGGAGTAGCCTCCCCCAGCCTCTGGAAATGCTTTGATGGGCACAGATGGTGCCCATCTCTGCATAAGCCAGTCTACACCGGTTCAGGGATCCCCCAGCCCTGCTCTGGCGCGAAACTGGACAAAGGAAAGGGGAGTGACCACTCCCCTGACCTGCACCTCCCAGGGGAGGTGCCCAGAGCTCCTCCAGTGTGCCCCAGACCTCTGCCATCTTGGAAACAGAGGTGTTGCTGGCACACTGGACTGCTCTGAGTGGCCAGTGCCAGCAGGTGACGTCAGAGACTCCTTCTGATAGGCTCTTACCTCTCTTAGTAGCCAATCCTCCTTCCTAGGTAGCCAAACCTCCTTTTCTGGCTATTTATGGTCTCTGCTTTGGGAATCTTACCAGATAACGAATGCAAGAGCTCACCAGAGTTCCTCTGCATCTCCCTCTTCACCTTCTGCCAAAGGATCGACCGCTGACTGCTCAGGACGCCTGCAAAACCGCAACAAAGTAGCAAAGACGACTACTAGCAACCTTGTATCGCTCATCCTGCCGGCTTTCTCGACTGTTTCCAGGTGGTGCATGCTCTGGGGGTAGCCTGCCTCCTTTATGCACCAGGAGCTATGAAGAAATCTCCAGTGGGTCGATGGAATCTTCCCCCTGCAACCGCAGGCAACAAAAGACTGCATCACTGGTCCTCTGGGTCCCCTCTCAGCACGACGAGCGTGGTCCCTGGAACTCAGCAACTCTGTCCAAGTGACTCCCACAGTCCAGTGACTCTTCAGTCCAAGATTGGTGGAGGTAAGTCCTTGCCTCCCTACGCTAGACTGCATTGCTGGGTACTGCGTGATTTGCAGCTGCTCCGGCTCTTGAGCACTCTTCCAGGATTTCCTTCATGCACAGACAAGCCTGGGTCCCCGACACTCTAACCTGCAGTGCACAACCTTCTGAGTTGTCCTCCGGCGTCGTGGGACTCCCTTTTGTGACTTTGGGTGGACTCCAGTTCACTTTTCTTCTAAGTGCCTGTTCAGGTACTTCTGAGGGTGCTGCCTGCTTCTGTGAGGGCTCCCTGACTTGCTGGGCGCCCCCCTCTGTCTCCTCATCCAAGTGGCGACATCCTGGTCCCTCCTGGGCCACAGCAGCATCCAAAAACCCTAACCGCAACCCTTGCAGCTAGCAAGGCTTGTTTGTGGTCTTTCTGTGTGGGAATACCTCTGCAAGCTTCTTCACGACGTGGGACATCCATCCTCCAAAGGGGAAGTTCCTAGTCCTCTTCATTCTTGCAAAACACCAAGCTTCTTCCATCCAGTGACAGCTTCCTTGCACCCTCAGCTGGCATTTCCTGGGCTCCTGCCCACTCTCGACACTGTTGCGACTCTTGGACTTGGTCCCCTTGTCTTACAGGTACTCAGGTCCGGAAATCCATTGTTGTTGCATTGCTGGTGTTGGTTTTCCTTGCAGAATCCCCCTATCATGACTTCTGTGCTCTCTGGGGGTTGTAGGTGCACTTTACACCTACCTTACAGGGTCTTCGGGTGGGCTATTTTTCTAACCCTCACTGTTTTCTTACAGTCCCAGCGACCCTCTACAAGCTCACATAGGTTTGGGGTCCATTTGTGGTTCGCATTCCACTTTTGGAGTATATGGTTTGTGTTGCCCCTATACCTATGTGCTCCTATTGCAATCTATTGTAACTTTACACTGTTTGCATTACTTTTCTTGCTATAACCTGCATAATTTTGGTTTATGTACATATATCTTGTGTATATAACTTATCCTCATACTGAGGGTACTCACTGAGATACTTTTGGCATTTTGTCATAAAAATAAAGTACCTTTATTTTTAGTACTTCTGTGTATTGTGTTTTCTTATGATATTGTGCATATGACACCAGTGGTATAGTAGGAGCTTTACATGTCTCCTAGTTCAGCCTAAGCTGCTTTCCCATAGCTACCTTCTATCAGTCTAAGCTGCTAGAAACACCTCTTCTACACTAATAAGGGATAACTGGACCTGGCACAAGGTGTAAGTACCTCTGGTACCCACTACAAGCCAGGCCAGCCTCCTACAGCAGTTAGCACCCATTTCAAATGGGTGATAAGCCATTCGCAAAAGGGAAGGGGTCCCCATGGGACCCCTTCCCCTTTGTGAATGGCTCTGAAAAAATTAAAGAAAAACGTTTCATTTTTTTGTGTGTATTGCAACTCGTTTTCCTTTAAGGAAAACAGGCTGCAATACAAAAATAAAAAACTGCTTTATTAACAAGCAGTCACAGACATGGTGGTCTGCTGTCTCCAGCAGGCCACCATCCCTGTGAGTGCTGCGTATCGGAAAGGGGGTCACAAATTGCGACCCACCTCATTTTTATTAATAAGGTGGGTCTTTGTGTTGCGAGTCGCCCAGACTTGCAATTTGCGAGTCGCAAACCCATTTTTTCATACATCTAGCCCTTACTAGTAAATTAAATATGCCAATCGTGGATAAGCCAATTACATACAATTTTACACAGAGAGCATTTGCACTTTTGCACTGGTTAGCAGTGGTAAAGTGCTCACAGTTCAAAAACCAACAGCAACAGGTCAGGAAAAATAGGAGGCAGGAGGAAAAAGATTGGGGATGACCCTGCATAAGCAAAAAGGTCCAACACCTGGCAAGTGGGTACACTTACCAAGTTGAATTGGCAGTTTAAAACTGGACACACGGACACTGCAGTAGCAGTTCTGAGCCATGTTTACAGAGCTACTATTGTGGGTGGCACAACCAGTTCTGCAGGCCCACTAATAGCATTTGATTTACAGGCCCTGGGCACCTTTAGTGCACTGTACTAGGGGCTTACCAGTAAATAAAATATACCAATCATGGAAGGCCAATTACATACACATTTTATACAAGAGCACTTGCCCTTTAGCACTGGATAGCAGTGGTATAGTGCCCAGAGTAACAAAACAGCAACAACAAAAGTCCAGCACACATCAACAGCGTGGGAAACAGAGGCCAATATTTAGGGGAGACCACGCCAAGGATGAAAAGTCTAACATATGCGCATTGTGTGAGGTTGCTGATGTGCCACAAGTGCAATCGATTGAACCTACTACATGTGGGAAGCAGGATAAGATGTGAAAATCCTGGGCAACCCATTGCCTGTTAGTGCATGAGGCATACATTTGTACTAATTCACTCACCAATTTATGCAGCACTGTACCTGACGCAAGCATAGGGACTGGCTTGCCTGTGATATGGCCACAATATCAATGGACATCCTCTTAAATGAGCTAGTGGAAAAGCAATAGAGAGTTGCTATGATCTTAACATAGGCTGGGATGGCGTGGGAGCGGCAGGTCACAGAATCAAGATCCTGCTCCCACTCAGAAGATGACATAAGGGGAAAACTTGAGTCTGACCCTGACATCTTGGCCGGACATCTCAAAGAGGTTGTTCATTTGCCTGAAGATCCTCTCTGCTCTCCTCTTCCTTCTCCTCATATCATTTTGGTGCATGACCAGGGGCAACCCAACAAACACACTGAGTGACATGTTGAAAGGTTTGTGTGTGGCAGCTCAGCTTTTATGTCTGCAACCAGGCTGTAATTGGCTAAAGACTTCCAGCTAGAGCTTGGTGGGGATGGTAAGCACTGACACAGGTGTGTGTGTGGTGTTTGGAAGGAACTTAGGATTCTGATGTTTGTACAATTTGACTGTTCGTAGAAGGCTTTATACGGCCCATGATTTTGGGTTACGTGTGATACTGTAGAGAAGATGTTTAAGTGCAATTTTGTGTTATTACAACAATCTTGTGGTGTTGTGTATTTTTGGCAGGATATTTACCACTGCAGTACACACTGTACACATCCACATTTGTAACTGCCCAGTGCCTACATGTAGTTAATTTTTATTGTCAGTGATGTATTATATGCTATTTTGATTGCACATCTTGAGATTTTCTTTTCCGGCTCAAGTGCAGAGTCTCCGCCTGAGTGCGAAGATTCTGCCCGGAGTGGGGTGTCGCTGCCCTGAGTGTGGAGTCTCCACCTCAAGTGCGGAGAATCTGCCCCGAGCGTGAACGTAAAGATATTACTCGTAAATGTCCTTTGTGAAAAGTTGTAAACTTACACGTTTGGTCTAAGTTTAGGCCAAAAGTCTAAGTTTACCTTTGTAAATTGGTCCCTGTGCTTTTTAAACCCAGGGCTGACATTTGAATGACACATTGCACTAGGAAATAGCTGTGGGATCCTTGCATGCTGTATCTCATGTTAATCTTTTGGACAAATAGTTTTCAGAAATTCCAGCAGTTGGTAGGACTCCCTAGGTATTGGTTGACATTTTGAGGCTACTACTTTTCTTTCAGATCACTTAAGACAAGTTTGCCATTTTGCCCGTCTCTTGTCCTGTATGATTGGCTTATTCTCTCAGGTGGGCGATTGATTTTACCAGGGGACATTAACACACTTTGCAGCTGATGTTATCAAGCTTATATCACACTTTATGGCAGTCCGTTTGATTTGCTGTATTAATAAATATGTCCCTGAAGCAATGAGGAACCTTCATTGGTTATCTCTGGAGCAAAAGATTAAATTTAAATGCTTATGTCTCATTCATTTTTCATACTACTTCACAGGCTAGTGGAACCAAGCGCTGCTGCTGTCCCACATGGGTTTTTAGACCATTACTGTAAACCCATAGATCAAGCTAGGCTTAATCACAGACTGGGCCTGCTCCTGTCTGATGTCATTGAGCCACTCATGTATTTCGGTGGATTTTTTATTCTGAGACACTCAGTGACACTAGATTGTAGACCTGTTTGTATTGGCCACAAGTTCCAGTCTAGTTGCTACTTAAACATGGGGAAATGGTAATTTTTGGACATAGTTTGACATTTCCAAAGTAACAAAAATGGGTAGGAACTGTTAACGCGTCCGTCTATGTCAATTTATACACATCAGGACTCGTTTTAGGTCGATGAACCTTTGGACCCAGTGGTGAGTCTCCGTAAGACGAGATTACCAAGCATCAAAATATATTTCACAATAACCATTAATGAACCTTCGGCGCATTTATTAGTTCTCGGACTCAAATAACCACACCTTAAAGGAAGATTTTGTGAATTTATTCCCTATTGATTATAATCTAATAATAAACGTATTAATCTCAAAACCAAGAAGGATAAGAGCATAATCACAAAGTGGCAATTACGATAAACTTTCAGAATCATAGGCTAGATACGTTAGCAAAGAATAGATCATAGTGCATAATAAACCATAGAATATCAGTTCAGCATAGCTACATGTCAGTCACGTCAGTTCCGTCAGTCAAATGAATACCTCATCTAACCTCAAATTAGCATTAGCATGTTGGGCTTCATGCAAAACAAATTTAGAATATCAATTTGGAAAACATCTAACTAAGATACCTAATTAAACATACAGCAGTTGGTACCTAGAAAGAAAGGCATATAGATTCCGTTAGCATTAATAATTACCCTCCTCGAGATAGGTCAGCATACAGGATCAGTCTTCGTCTTCAGGACATCAGTTAGTTCACCGTCAATCTATCTAAATTTGAAGCAAGGGACACTCTTCTCATAAGGAGGAAAGTGTAATAGGGCAGTCTATGGGCTAGGATGATTTTTTTTTGTCTAAGTCTCAAATCACCAAATAGAGTGACAGAGTTTCTGGATGCAATCGATATCATTCCCTACCTAATGCGTGTCGTCTCTCGTGTCATGAGTTTTTATCCCCTTTTCGTAATACATTCCCCCACAATTCTATTGGTTAATAACTACACCCCATTATTGATAACCAATCAAATTATACATTAAGTAATGCATTTGTCATTTCTTGATACTAGCTTGTCTTCCAATTGGTCTTCATAATCAGCATTTTCGTAGGTGGTACGTCCGGGGTTACTTCACCATCTTGGCACACGTCTCAGGTCAAAAGTTCTCTTCCCCTCGTCTCATTGTCCTTGGAAGTGTCCATGTTTGTTTCTAATCACATAATTTTGAGCTAGAAGCTACTAGCATACGAATGTGAACATTCCTTCATGTTTCGAACTAGTACAGAAAGAACAATAGCTGGGTCATGGTCATTTGCAAGTCCGCACACAGAAGAAGCAGAAAAATATGCTTTTAAATGAGAGTTACACAGCTAGTTCGCGACTCATGCTAACTTAAGACATACGAGTTCTAATGAATACAGTTTTGATCGTAATAATGCGTATAATTGAAAGATTAGTATTAATTCAGCATTAGTGTTCATAAATGAGTAAATCTTTACGTTTATTAATACTTTTAATTATTATTAATGTTGCTTTGTCAAATGTAAGCATTTCACGTCTATAATATATTATATTTAAACTACGCTCTCTCATACCCATACAGGCCACACTTCCTTGAATTTCTGTAACATTCAGAAATATCTGAGGTTTGTATGGTTCCCTGAATGGGACCGATTCACGGACCCAAATACAGCAGATGTCTCATATGGAATTTTGAGAACATTTCTATTCCTGTAAATCCATGCCAGACATGATGCAGGTTTGGCACGTTCCTGTCCAACACAATAACCTCATCTGTACATATGAGCATTTTTTATCAACATAAGTTTGGGAATGTTTGGTAGGACATCACCAGATATACAGTATATGGGTTTGCTAGGCTAGAGCAAAGACGTAAGAAACTCTAGGTCTACCACCACAAGCAAAAGTATTGACCAAGTCTACTAGAGCAGTAGCAGCTTCATGGGCTGTTGAGCAGCCACCTGGACTACACCACATACTTTTATCTTGCATTGTAAATTGGACATGTTTTCTTCAGACACTAATCATTTTTTCTGTTCTAATATAAGCAGTGAGAAAATTATGTGAATAAATATTTCTCTTTTGCATCATATAATTGTGTCTGTTCTTTATAGCTTTGGTAACTCCTCATAGGTCATGGCTATGACGAAGAAGACACATGGGGGAACCAATGATCTTCATTTCCCTTACGATAGTCTCCTCATCATAAAAGCAACCCACCCTTCCTGAAGTGGTTACAATGAGGTGCCTTTAACCCAACAGGTGGGTTTCATTTTCTAGAAATAAAGGAAAGCTTGGGTGGTGTTTCTCTGTCAGGAGGTGAGGCGACCTCATCGGTCATGGCAATGATGAGGAGGACATATGGGGGAAATGGGTGTGAGGCAATGCTGTCACACTGAACATACCTTTCAGGAAAGAGCCTGCTTGTTTTCCTCTTGCAGCCTGGTTCATGTGTACAATACCCATAGGGCTGAAAGGGATTTAGACACCCCTGTCAGCTGCTGTAGGTGGGCTGGGGCCTCTGGACTGGGGCTGCCATCTTGGACTGGCTAGGTCAGTGACTGAAAAGTGTTCTCTTTTTCTCCTAAGCAAGTTTAGAGCGGAACACTTTGTTTTCACCCCATAAGGTGTATACGCCACCCGCTCCGCATACTTTATTTCCCTGTCAAGGGAAATGTGGCCATTGAACCGATGTGAAAGCAGCAGTGGGGGATAAAAGCTTCTGTTATCAGATCTCACCCCACCCGCGGAGTTCTCTGTAACACTTCCAGAGCAACAAAAACTAGACATTAAGCTCCATTACAGGGCTAATTATACACAGAGACAATGGCATGTCTGACAGATTTAGCATTTTAAAGACAAAAGGATTGAACTCATACCTGTGCATGACATTACACACCAATATCAGAACGTTTCTTTAATATTTATTTTGTAAGTTAACCTCTTTTAATGTGTAGAACTATGTCAGTGGAAAAATAAATATAGTATCCTAATCAAGGGTATAGCTTCAGGGGGAGGGCTGATGTTTGGGGTTTTACACCACCCTAATAAGTGTATATTCAGGCATTTAGTTTGGTACAAGTGCTTATAGTCGGGTATGGCGAGGTGTTTGTCGGATTCCATCAGGAATGTTTACATTAACACAGACAAAAACGCACACACACTTTCTCCCTTTTTGCTTTGAAAATCTTCCAAAATGTTGGTTATTTTACAAAATATTGTATTTTCCCTTACTTACTACCCCTGTCAATCCACATTCGTCTCCCTTTTCACTGTCCATTTAGCCCCTCTCTTGTGCCATCCTTGTCGTATTTGTTGGAAAACCTGAAGCTGACCCCCTCTCCCCCCCCCCCCGCAGACTTACTGACCAAGAATTGCCCCGGATCCTAATGTAAGGAGTTTAAAGACTATAAATATAAATGCAATACTGAAACAAGTAGAAATATGTGTCTGTATGGCATATGTGTCTTCTATAGGGATTTAAAACTCCAGCTCTAGTTTCAGCAGGGACATCAATGCACTTCATCCTTCGAGGACTGATACAATGCGTAAGCCTAATGAATATTTCCAGACCTTCAAAACTTCAAAACTTTTGCAAGTGCTTTGCAAAACACAAATTATAAAATATGTCAAATGAAAAAACTGGTTTCAAGAAAAGTTAACTCTGCATACTAGGACACATATAAATTAATTTTCCAAAGTATTAAAATGCTTCCGTTATGTTGCTTTGAAAATCAAAGTCCTTGTCAAGTCTTTTAATTCTTCTCAAATAATGAATACAGTTAGGTCATGTGTTGCGAAATAATGATGGCCATCTGGAACGAAATAAGGGTTCTGTCTTGGTTATTCAAAATCACCGACACTGATGCACTTCAAAATCTTTACAATTTATATTCATTAAGTGTTGTAATGTACACCATTGCACCCTTAACTTTGGTGTACAACTTTGTAAAAAGTGACTTTCAGTGAGTAAGTCGCCGATTACAACTGGCCCAGGCAATTCTGATATGTGCAGTATCTCCTATTATGAAACATATCAGTTTTCTAAGTTTTGTGGCAAGCACCACAATCTCGTATTTTTCCAAAGGTAAATGTTGTCTGGGAAACCTGCTGAAAGTTCCCAGGGGACAAATGCGGCTTTGGTGTAGAAAGCTCAGAAAACTGCAGGGTATGACACATTTTTTAGGTTTAACGCTGTTTATTTGTTTTTATACAAAACCACCCACCTACATCACAAAGCTGGTGGGACCAACTGCAAGCATTTTTCTTGAAAAGTAGGAAGAACAGAGCAAATTAAACACAGTCTCCACATTTAACAAGGTGGTATGAAGGAAAACAAAACAGCGCTGTACTGTACTAAAAGCCCTCCCCCCCCCCTAGCCTTGGGATGTCCCACCATCCATTCGGAGCGTACAGTTGCCGATATCCTCCTTGCAGATGTCTACTTTCTCTACATTTGGGGTAAATTTGACTTGCTGTTGTTAGGGTTGTCATTTGATAGCGGGACGATCTTCAAAACCCAAGGGCAGGTAATTTCATAGAACTCAGTTGATAGCGTGGAGAGGCATGCCTTCCAAAGGAAGTCAAAAACTAGCACCCCTGTCTTTCTGACCAAGAGTGATCTTTTCCATCCCCAACATGTCCCACACCTGGTATAGCCAGGATCTATGCATAGGTGTTGATTCTTTGGCCCACAGGTTCAATATGGCTTACTTGGCTGCACCCGGCAATATAATAATTTGGCATCCCCTGTGTGATTTCATTCAGTACATGAGATAATCTGCTGTACCCAGAATTACATATGCAGGGAGCCTCAGCATTTGTTTCTCAAATACACTATCAGTCTTCTTTAGGACCCTTTCTCAATACCTCTGAGGTTTGGGGCAAATGCAGAGCAGGTGCAGCAGTGTCCCAGCATTATCACAGTTTCTCCAGCAGAGGGCACCTTTCTCAGGGGACTATGTGTGAACCCTGTTAGGGATACTGTACAAGTAATGCATGATTTTTGTAAGTCTCCCTCTCATTGAGGCACTGGCCTCACTTAACCGGGGTCTCACCAGTATCTTGGACTGTTCTTTGCTTGTGAGTGACCTCCCCACCTTGGCCTCCCATCGGTGATGACAAGTCATGTAGGTCTGGAAGAGGTCCAAATTAATAGCTTTATAGAAATTGAAATTAACAGCCTATCATCCCGTTCGAGGAGGATCCATTTTTCCAAGGCAGTCAAGGGAGTAGGATGTCCCCGGTTTCATCCTTTTGTGGCTCAACCATTGTCTCGCTTGAAAGTATTGCACCTTCTCAGTTTCAGTGAAGGCATAATCCTGTTTGTGCTGTTTAAACGTTTTAATTCCTTGAAGATCAAACTAAACTCTCAGTCACTTACAGCCAGTTTTTTTTGCATTTCAGCAAATTGCCTGTTGCCCATGCTTGGATTAAAGTCTGGGTTCCCTATAATAGGAGTGAGAGGTAAGAGGACAAACCTGTCCTGGTCATAACTGAGTCTCAGGAGGCCAGTGTGACTCTCGTAACTGTGGAAGGGGGACACTCTTTGCCTGTTACCAATACATCATACGTTTAGGTAGTCTGGCTTGTTTACCCCCTTCCCTCCTACTACTACATCTTAGTACCTCGACCAGCCCAACAACTTGAAATAAAGGAAAACAATGTCATTCATTGTGCTACAATTTGTTAAGAACCTCAACATCCCTAAAAGTTATATTAGATCCTGTAACACTGAAAACAATGTTACACAGCCAGTGTGCTTTAAGAAGCTAATTTGCTACAAGCAATCCGGATAAGTAATGTGTCCACGCCCCGTGCTTGACATGGTAACCCCCATGTTGCCCCCCCCACATGTTATCCCAGCCCTCCCCCCGAAGTTTGAGTCTAGTTGCACCCCTGGCCTGGAGTGCCTCTTACTCTAAAGTAGGCTGTTCTATTGTAGTCAGTGCTTTAAATGGAAAAATAGAAGTGCAGGTACTGTGTAATAGAGTACCTGCTTGTTTCTGAGAAGTGCCGGTACTCTCCAATTAAAAGTATTACGTTTTTCTTGAGATAAGCCGGTACTCTCCCTCTCAAAATAAAAAAGTGCCGGTACTCAGTACCGGAGAGTACCGGCCCATTTAAAGCACTGATCTTTGCGCTGTAGTCATAATCGGACACACGTGTGATTTCTTTGCTTTATTGAGCTACACTCAGTTTCACTGGCATGGCAGAAATAAATACACATATACCTCGATGTGGGACAGAACTTTTACAGAGGCTCAAAACAATACTGGTTAATGTTGTTCATGTACAATAATAGCCTCTTAAGTTAAATTTCTGAGCTCCGGCAACCATAGCCGCAGCCAGGGAAAGTAGAAACGCAGCATGAATTTAGTACATAAATAAAGCACAGCTCATAAAGCAGCTCTTACGAAAGTTCATTCTTATCTTCATATAGGCATGAAATTAAAAACAAGTTCCCATCAGCCCCATGTTTCCAGTTGCGCCTCCGTGTTCACGTTAAGTTATTAATCTTTATTGTTATTGTGCGTCTCTCCCTAAGGATGATGACGTACACATTGTGATTTTTCACCTCGTCTTTATCCGCCCTCAGCAGTTCAGAAAAAAAGTCCCTCTCCTGAGTGCTGAGGGGTCTAATATTTTGTAGTTAGCTTTGAAAAGACAAAAACAGGGTATATCATACTCTCCTATTTCTATTTTATAGCATTCTAGTTTTGACTGCAGAGCTGTAATTCCGAGCCTCGTGATCTCTCAATCACTTGACAAGAAACGCGGGTTTCGTTCCTCCCACACACCGTTCACCAAAAATGGCATCTGCTCACATACCGTCACCCGTCTGTTAACTTGTGCGACTTGTTAGTAGAGTCTGGAAAGATGCTATTATTACAGTTTGTTTACTGCAAATTGAAAACATAGCTGAGGAATTGAAGGTCAAAGCGAAAGGAAAGGGTGAGAAACATTCGCTTGTGTTAAGGCCAGACTCGACATGTTTTTCTGAGAGCGGACTAGTTCGGGAGAACCAATTGTGAGAGTGGGGCAGTGCTGGGAGGTGGCCAGCTGGCAACACAAATAAAATAAACAGTGTATAGCTTGATAATACATTTAAAAAACGTCAGAACAATATTAAAGGGTGTATTACAGATTAACAGAATTAGACAATCAAATAACTTCAAGAGATATTTTTGCATTTGTATTTTTTTACCACATGGCATGACCACACAATCACCGGCATTTCGAGGTAAGCATGCCAACTTTACATGCGCTAATTCTCCTGTTTTCCGGGTGAGAGCAAACGCACGGTTCTGCTTTGCAACTTTAGATGGAGTTAATGATACCATACTCCTGGCTCGCAGGGGCAATACTCATGCCCATCTGGGGCAAAAACTGTTCCGACCTCACCACCCGAGGTGCAGCACCGGCCCCCGTTAAACGACCACAGTGAAGGTACGACCTCTGTGGAAATGGTAATGGGATTTTAAGGAGCTGCACCACCCACTGTGGATACTCCAACCTCGGTGCCCGCATGAACACTGCTGTGAGCACAAGATAAACAGCTGCCAGTCAACATCCATGCATTGCAAGGATGTACTGGTACCTACTGTCCGGTCGGCCACGAGGGTCTCTCAACGTCTAGAAAGACCTGCGGTTCAGCGGTCCACTGGGTAACTGAGCCCAAGGTAAAAATGCATTCTTTCCCGTACACAGTCACATATTTTTCACAAATGTATATCCAGTGCTACAAAAGCATGCATCATTCTCATCTCCAGAGTCTCCAGATGTCCACAGGATATACTCTATTCAGTGTCTTTGTCTTTCCATGTTGGTTTTCACAGGGTGCTGCTATCAATAGGGCCTCCTTTGAGTTGTCTTACACTTTTCATTGGTTTGAAACCTCGAATGCCATCACAAACCACTGATATGCTTCTTTCACACCCCTCTTAAATATGATTCAGAATGAGGCAGAAACCCCCTTTTGCAATTTGGAAAGGCTTTTCTAAACCACGAAAACAGTTTAGAACATTGCAATAAGACTGTTTTGCTGTTTCAAACCTGTGATTTTGCGCATGGCAGCTCTGGGACCACTAAATTATTTTGTACGTCTGGCCTAATGTTTTGTCCGAAAAAACCTAAGCTGCAATATTCTAATACCTTAGCAATTTATTGCTATGTGTGAGACTTTGGGTTGTTGGTTGACTAGGGTGCGAGCCCTGGTCAATCAGCTGCCACAATTCTGGTCAGGGTAAGGCACAACACACCCCAAATTAACCTGTGATCACCTCTAGTAGCATGGCACAGAACATTAAGGCTTAACTTGAAGGAAATGTGTAAAGTATTTGTTCAACACATGAAACAAAAAAAAATAGGGAAAACACATCACAAAAACGGTCCCACGCAAGGCTAGACAAATAGAGTAGATTTTAATAAATAAAACAAGACTACAATGACAAAAATCAGTTAGTAGAAAATTAGTGATCAATTTTCACAGAATAAAGTGTAGAATGACGCTTAGCAGCAAAATACACCAACCGGGGATATTTGGTCATACTGGACCAGGATGAAGTCAAAAGTTCAGGCCAAATGTCATGGAGCACGGGCTGACTACAGGGACCCATTTTGGCCTACTGAACAAAGCACTTAAAATCCTGGTTGGAGAGAGTTGCATGGATTTGAGTTGAAGATGCTCTGTGCAGCCCATGAGACACGTTGGTTCTGAGATGCTGCAAAGCTGCGGTGTGCGGTACTGTTGTGTTGATGTCTAGGATCCTGTTGCTAGGGCTTGCAATGTGAAGGCCAGTGTTGGGGATGCATTGTGCAGCTGAGGCAATGCTTTGGTTCCGATGCACTGCAAATCTGTGATGCAGACTTTTGGCATTGTCGTCAAGGTTACCGTCGACGAGGGATGCAAGGACCTGCTCCAGGGAAGCGTCATGTAGTGGTGGTTCAGAAGACGATACATCAAACCTCTGTTGCAGGATGCGAGTCTTCTGTGGTGTGTCTAATCCACGTGACAGCAGCAATGCATCTGTTCTGCCCAAGGATGTGCCGCTCAGCCAAGGAGATTAATCAGTTCTGCTCAGGGATGAGCGGCTCAGCAGAGAAGATGCATCAGCTCCAGTGGTAAGCACCTTAGGCCCACTTACAAGACCAAGGGTCTAAGACTACGGTAGCACCACTTAGACTCACAGACAGCAGATTACAGGTGCAAAGCAGTGTAGTTGGAAGTCTTTTATGTGCCTGAGACTTCTAATTAGGAGGCCAGCTAACTACCCCTTGGAGTCGCTCTCGGTTGGAGAGATATAGGTCCAGTTCTTTTTTTCTCCCAGGTAAGAGGACAGCAGGCCAGCACAGCAAGGCAGGAGTCCAGCAGAATACAGTCCAGCCATATGGTAATCCTTCAACCGTACAGCAGGTCTTCTACCTTGCAGAGTATCCACAGGTACAGAAGTGTACTGAAGAGATGATATCTGGGGTATAATATTTATACCTTGGTGCCCTGTCTCTGGAAGGTGGGAGAAACTAAAAGGGTATCCCCATCTGCCCTGCCCTGACTCCAAGCTTGCTAGAAGGCCAGTACAGGGTCATAACGCCCTTTGTGAGTAGACAGTACACAGCTTATTCAGGTATAATGAGACTGTGTCCAGCTCTTCCATCCCAACCTGCCCACGATCACCCACTAAGTCAAACCTAAGCTCTCATTGTGTGTGGCTGTCTAAGAGGAATACATAAAGCCCAACTGCCAACTACACTCAGTCTTGTGACCAGAGACAGGCAGTAGGCTAAGGCAAGAAAATACCAACTTTCTAAAAGTGGCATTTTCAGAATTGCAATTTAAAGTCCAACTTCATCATAAGTTAGGATTTTAAATTGTGTTTCCAGAGACGCCAAACATGAAGGGGTTATCTCTTCCCATTTGGAAGTTACACTTAGAATATGTCATTAGGCAACTCCAATGTTAACCTATGGGATAGATAGACCATGCAGTGCTGAAAAATGAATTTAAGTTTTTTTCACCACTAGAACATGTAAAACTAAAAAGTACATGTCTTACTTTTAAAATACATTGAGCCTATCCTCGCGGTGTCATATGTAGTAAAAAGAATGGTTTTGGCCTTGTTTATTTTGCCACATCGAACTGGAGGTTCAACATTGTCCACACAGCCTCTGCAATGGCAGACCTGAGACATGTCTAGAGGGCTATTTAAGTGGGTGGCACAGTCAGTGTTGCAGGCCCACTAGTTACATTTAATTTACCGGCCCTGGGCACAGGTAGTGCACGTTACTAGGGGTGTGGGAGTACCTTAAAATATGCCAATTGGTTATATGTCAATGCTACCATGTTGTAGGGAAAGAGCACACGCAGTTAAGCACTTTATCACTTTATCACTGGTTAACAGTGGAAAAGTGTACAAAATTCAAAGCACAGCAAAAGCAAGGTCTGCAGAAACAGGAGGTCTGAAGGCAAAAAGTGAGGGGGAACCGTGTCAAGGATGCCAGATCTAATAATATGCTACCACAGACGAGTGATATTCAGAGATATGCATGGCCTATTTGAGATGGCAACAACTTCCTGCTTTTGTCAATTGTTTCCACATTTGTGACCTTTTCTAAATGTATTCTTATGCTGTCAGCAGAACTCAAAGCATTCCATAATATGGGAGTGCTCAAGTCGACAATCAACTTGCTGCCCTGCACCACCACAACCTGATGGTAGCCTAACACGTTACACCAGCTATTTCACCAGCTATTGATTGTCCAACACACACTGGACATGTAGAGTTACCCAGCTACTTTTTGTGATTTATCCTTTATAAACCCTGATGAAGTCATGGGGATACCTTCAGGTGATGAAACACCTTTTGGCTGGATAGAACATGCTCTGTGAGAAAAAACTATGAATAAAGAAGAATTTTTGTAGTGGACCATGATGACTCTTAGGTGATATTGTTGAAGTGCTCACAATTGTAGT
The DNA here is from genome assembly GCF_031143425.1 of Pleurodeles waltl. Lineage (NCBI taxonomy): Eukaryota > Metazoa > Chordata > Amphibia > Caudata > Salamandridae > Pleurodeles > Pleurodeles waltl. The sequence goes on along the minus strand of NC_090444.1, from coordinate 1,786,553,689 downwards.
TCAATCATCAAAAGCATCTGAAGATTGAATATCATACAGATCATATCCTTAATATTCAAACAGTCCTTAGGTTAGTTTTCTACAATATTTAAATTTGAAAACAGTCTGAGAAATCCTTATACCATCAGCTTTCCAATATTTACACTTCTGTTTTATTAGCATTATTAGAATTATTAACCAATGTTGTTTCAAATTTCATTTTTTTAACAATGACATAAAGCAAATATAGGGGCTGATTCACAAAAGCATTTATGAGTACAGGGCATAGTACTACACTGAGGAGTACTCATCTATCTATAATTACATGTCTTTGAGAATCAGTTTAATTTTCCATCTACCTATTAGGGCCAAGGACGCATTCAGTCAGTTCCTTGATCCTATTAAAACAGTTTGTCAGAGCCTTAATGTTTCACTTGTAATCAAAAGCATTGCCCACAATCCATATTTTGTTGAGTGCAATAATTCTCAGTACGTTTAGCAGATTATGATGTCACTAACACAAATAGATTTCCAACTCTCTGTCTTCACAGTCAATCACTGTTCTCACAGAATCTTCATACATGCCAACATTTCTATACATGAAAGAGGCAGATAGTGAAAAAATGGTGGAATTTATTTTCCCCATTGACTAACAGTGAAACACAATTTTTGGATTGAAAAATTAGGAGTCTCTTGCCTTAATCATGTCTGCTGACATGTATGTCATGCAGATATGTGCCATCTTCATAACTGCTTTGCTTCTGATGGTGATCTATCATTTCATGCTCTTGAATCTAATAATCCTCTTAATCCTCTTGAATATAGATCTGAGCCTGAGACTGTGGCCTATAACTCAATCCACGGCCTTTAGGAACTGTTATAGCCCAATGTAATGGGCTACAATCCTTAATAATTCCCCTTGTGTGCCAGGCATAATGGCCAGTGCAGCATGTAGCCACACATGTGGCAAGTTAGCATCATACCAGTAAGCCAACTTTGACAAACTCTTGTATCTCATTGTATTTCAAAGACTTCACCCAGCAAGGTCAGCCAGAAAGTTGCTTCTGAGCATTGATTAAACATGATCACCCAGGTTAATTGCAATAGCCCAGGCAATCAAATATTTGAACCAGATTGTGAAATACATCATTGTACTTTGCTGGTGAGGGGTTATTTGAGTAGTTGAAGAAGAAAGCAAAAAATATATTCTAATAAAGAATCCCAAGAGAAATTAAATTAAACAATGAATTCTATAAGTTATTATGAAATTTCAAAATCATCACATTATCTATTTACTATGGGCTGCCCTCTTTTGTTTCCCAATCACTTGTATCAGGTCAAACTATATTTTAGGTAATTTTAGGTAATCCGAAAGATTCATTATCCCTCTTCAGATATCCAAAACTATTACTGCCTACGTTAATCATGATGTCTGATTGCAACCTAGTAAACCTCACATCCCCACTCCCTTTTCTACTCCATTGTGTTTCACTCCCACATTTCTCTTCATCCTAACATTCAGTATGGTGCCTGCTTTATTACACGTTGCTGCCTCCTAACTCCCACCCACTCTTGCCTTGACCCTGCCATTCTAGCCTTCCTCATTTCAAAAGAAACTTCCACAACCTTGCCCTCTAATACTGCAGCTCTCCAATAGTACCCTGTTCCCTTGTTCCATCTCTTGCCTAAACCTGAAAGGAGAGGGTCCTTGGAGGAACTGGTCAGAAATAGAAGCACCTAGAAAGGGTTGGGTCTAATCTCACTCACCATCCTGGTCTGTGTAGTTTCTCTTTGTTTTGGCAGCAGCCAGCTATTGCACAGCAGAGATCAAAATATATTTTATATTCCAAAACTACTGAAAACACAAGCAATAAAAATTTAGCATTACAAATTATTTTTTCATACTATATTATCTTATGCAGCAAAACGGGTATTGCTAGCACTTAGTATGTTAAGTAGTAACAGTTTATATAGAGCAACTCTGTGTTTGATGCACCAGAGAGCTGTACCTTTAAAAAAAAGGTTGCAAAGTGATTTGGGCAGGAATCATGGAAGAGTGATTAATTTTTTTTAGTCCTCATATCACCACGAATAAATAGGCACCCTCCTGATCTGTCTACCCCTCGTGCTTATATTAGGGGTCAGTATCAGTCAATTTCTGAGGCAAGTTATCATCCAGTGCCTTGCATCAATGAAAATTGACCAAGTGGTCTAATATTTTGACATCATGGCCTTCCAACAAATTCCAAAATGGCTTAGGTTCTGAATTTCTCCTGTTCCGTTTACTCTTGTCATCTAATTTCCTAAAATAACTTACAGAGTTCTACCACTCCTGCCAAGTTGGGGATGAGAGTTGGCACCACAATTTTCATATCCCTCTCCTCGGCAGGAGGATCAGATACAATAGCAACACAAGTTTTAAAGGTCCCTAGAGCCAGATCCTTGCTGCATCATACTAAACATAATAAGAGTGTGTCTTACCTCCACTTCGGATCCCAAGATATCAGAATTCATTTTACCAATATTCCTCCAAATATCTTCCAGAACATGACAGTTAACAAACATATGGACATCATCCCCATCTTGAACTCCACACTGCTTATATTTACAATCCCCATTTCCTCTTCATCTTGGCCACTTTGCCGGGGTGCAATACACTCGGTGTAAAGTGAAAAGGTGATTTCTCCTTATTGCAGCAGATTTAATCGCAGAGTAAAGCATGCTTGTAGATACTTACCATAACTTTTCCAAGTCTGAACTTGGCAACTATCCTTCCCAGACCAGGTTATGGGGTCTTATATTTTCTTCTGCACCCGCCGCCAGATGTCTATACCAGCATGATATCTCCTTCCTTGGTTTTGAATCTTGCAAATCCTGTTCCATGGAGTTTAACTTCACATCCATCCAACCCTGACTCCTGAGCCAGGCAGATATTTGGCAAAAACTGAAGCGTTCTCCATTAGTCGACCCTTTCTATGTATCCCAGGAGAGACCCTTACTGCCTTCCACCATCTGCCCCAGTACGATATACCGGACTCCCTCAGGGTTCTTATCAGGCTGTCCAGCAGGCATTCCGTAGTCCCAGGTGAGTCCCACACTGGAGACCACTTACTATAGAATGAAATCCCCAAAAAGAACTGGACCCTGTGCCACATATTTACCACAGCTTGAATGCACTTCAGCCACACTTTCTTTAAAAATGTAAGTGCTCCAAATTTCAACATAAAGACCACCTCAGACAAGCCATTCAGCATAGCACTATAATGAGACTCACTAGCGAACTATTAGGGCAGAGCATCAACATTCTGTTGGAAGTTGTAATTCTCCCCTGTACCTTAGAGAGAGCTTTTTTTATCAAACTCCAATGGGATGTTATCAAACAAGAATGAGAACTTTGGGAGAATGGACATCTTTACCAGTTTACACGCCCATTCAAGGTAAGTGGGAGATTTTGCTACCTTTTTAGAATTCTATCTACCTCCTTTGACCCTTTCTTCAAGTTTACCATGGGTATCTTCTCTAAATCCTGTAATATTGTTATCCCCAGATACCTTAGTTCCTTCGATGTCTGTATACTCTGATGCTTCTGGTTCCATATCATTATCTCACGTTTATTGTCATAAATTCCATAACCAGACAGTTTCCCAATAGACTTCACCTCTGCAATCAAGCATTGGATAAAGTTTTCAATATTTGAGGTATATAACATAAGATCATCAGCATATAAGGCTAACATTCTTGAGAATACTCCAACCATATATGCCCTAATTTCACTGTTTAACCTCAAACTTTGTGCTAAAGGCTCAATATATAAATCAAAATGAATAGGGGATGGGCAGCCTTGTCTAGTTGTCCAGCTTATCCTTACTCGGTAGGTGAACCTGCCATTAACTAGCACCTGTGCACGTGACATACTATAAATCTTAGTTAGCACATTTCGTATCTCATCCTCAATTCCAACCCTCTTTAGTGTACCTGCAAGATATTTCCAGTTTCAATGATCAAAGGCTTTGGCTGCATCCAGACTTACAAGTGACAGGGGGACTCCATGTGCTGTAGCAAGATCTATTGAACCAATTAGGGAGTGTGTAAACTCTTTCATCTGCCTTCCGGATAGAAAGCCCCCCTGATTTTCGTTCATCAAACTCCCCACTACTTTACACAAACGTGTGGCCACAATACTTGTAAAAATCTTATAATTGCAGTTTGTTGGACCTGGCTTTTTGACAGGGACATCCCCAAACGTTTTGCCTCCTTCCTCCTATTTTTTCTGACCTGTTGTTGTTGGCTTTTGACCTCTGGGCACTTTACCACTGCTAACCAGTGCTAAAGTGCATATGCTCTCTGTGTAAATTGTACTATTGATTGGTTTATCCAGGATTGACTATTTAATTTACTTGTAAGTCCCTAGTAGAGTGCACTACATGTGCCTAGCGCATGTAGATTAAATGCTACTAGTGGGCCTGCAGCACTGGTTGTGCCACCCACCTCAGTAGCCCCTTAACCTTGTCTCAGGCCGGCCATTGCAAGGCCTGTGTGTGCAGTTTCACTGCCACTTCGACTTGGCATTTAAAGGTACTTGCCAAGCCTAGAACTCCCCTTTTTCTATACATAAGTCACCCCTAATGTGTGCCCTAGGTAACCCCTAGAGCAGGGTGCGGTGTGGGTAAAAGGCAGGACATGTACTTGTGTGGTTATATGTCCTGGTAGTGTAAAACTCCTAAATTTGTTTTTACACTACTGTGAGGCCTGCTCCCTTCATAGGCTAATATTGGGGCTGCTCTCATACATTGTTGAAGTGGCAGCTGCTGATCTGAAAGGAGCAGGAAGGTCATATTTAGTACGGCCAGAATGGTAATATAAAATCCTGCTGACTGGTGAAGTCGGATTTAATATCACTATTCTAGAAATGCCACTTTTAGAAAGTGAGCATTTCTTTGCACTAAAACCTTGTTGTGCCCTTCAATCCACGTCTGGCTAGGTTTAGTTGACAGCTCCTTGTGCATTCACTCAGACACACCCCAAACACAGGGTACTCAGCCTCACTTGCATACATCTGCATTTTGAATGGGTCTTCCTGGGCTGGGAGGGTGGAGGGCCTGCCCTCACACAAAGGACTGCCACACCCCCTACTGGGACTCTGTCAGACAGGATTGAACTGAAAGGGGGCTTGGTGCATTTCTTAGACACTCTTTGAAGTCACCCCCACTTCAAAGGCACAACTTAGTATAAAACAGGGCCTCTGCCCTACCTCATCAGACACTTGCTGGAGAAGAAACCTGAACCAGAAACTACATCCTGCCAAGAAGAACTGCCTGGCTGCTCAAAGGACTCACCTGTCTGCTTTTCTACAAAGGACTGCTGCCTTGCTGTTGGCCTGCTGCCTTGCTGAACTCTTGTCTGGCTGTAAAAGTGCTCTCCAAGGGCTTGGATAGAGCTTGCCTCCTGTTCCCTGAAGTCTCAGGACCAAAAAGACTTCTCGCTTTCACTTGGACGCTCCGTGCGCTGAAATTTTCGACGCACAGCTTGCTCCGCGGCAAGAAAAACGCCGCACACCGACGCTGATCGACGTGACGCCTTCGGGACGACCGAAACTTTGACGCACGGCCTCGCAAGCACAACGCCGCCCGACTTCTAAGAAGAAATCGACGCAACGCCTACCGTGAGCTCGAAACTTTGACGCACGGCCTCGCAAGGACAACACCGCTCGACTTCCAAGGAGAAATCGACGCGACGCCTGCCGTGAGACCAAAACTTCGACGCACGGCCTCGCAAGGACAACGCCGCCCGACTTCCAAGGAGAAATCGACGCGACGCCTGCCGTGAGATCGAAACTTCGACGCGCAGCCCCGCAGAACGACGCGCAGCCGGAAAACAAGCAGGAAAATCCACGCACAGACCCGGGTCATCTGGTAATCCCCGCGATCCACAGAAAGAGACTGTCCGCGTGCCGGAAAACGACACACGACTTCCCCGCGTGGAAAATAACGACGTAAGTCTGTGTGTGCTGGGGAGAAATCGACGCACACACCATTTTTCCACGTATCTCTTCTCCTGTGGCCCTCTGAGGAGATTTCCCACCAGAAACCAGGTACTTTGTGCTTGAAAGACACTTTATTTGCTTTTTAAAGACTTAAGACACTTTATATCACTTTTCAGTGATATCTTTACAAATTCATATTGCAACTTTAATCGTTTTGACCTGCAAATACCCAGATAAATATTATATATTTTTCCAAACACTGTGTGGTGTATTTTTGTGGTGTTATATTATGGTATTGTATGATTTATTGCACAAATGCTTTACACATTGCCTTCTAAGTTAAGCCTGACTGCTCGTGCCAAGCTACCGGAGTGTGAGCACAGGCTGATTTTGGATTGTGTGTGACTTACCCTGACTAGAGTGAGGGTTCTTGCTTGGACAGAGGGCAACCTGACTGCCAATCAAAAACCCCATTTCTAACATTGGTGATCAGCGGTGAGGATAGGACTTGTGTTTGTGCAGTGACATACAGTAGCTAAGTATTTCACTACCTACCCACAGTTGAAGGTCAACTTGATTTTTCATCTGTTTTGGCTTTTGATTCTCTGATGTCCTCCTGGATATACTATTGATATTTTGGACTTTGGATTTTGGTTTTTGCTGGTAAGATCTTATCAGAATGGGATTGCTTACCTACTCATTCTTTGTTCGTACTGACCACCTCACTAAGGCTGACCTAAGGAAGCTTTGCAGAAAATGGGGCCTTCCTGTAGCAAGGAGATCTACTAAGGCGGAGATGCTACATAACTACATAATCTGTGGGGAGGAAAGATGGGCAGAGAGAGAGACAGCAAGAAACCAAATGACTAAGTACCCCTCAGATGAGGAGGAGGACTACGCACATGAGGAGGAAGACTGCTCACATGAGGAGGAAGACTACTCAGATGAGGAAAGAGACCCAGAGATAGATGAATGGCTCCGAGGTCAAAGGCGACAGGAGCAACAATTAGAGGAGTATCTTGCAAGGGTTGAGGCAAAAAGACTCTTAGCCCTGGAAGAAGAAAAGATTGCAGCTCAAGAGCTGAGCTGTAAAGAGCTGAAACTGGAGGCCGGAAGGGCTGAGTCCAGTTCAGATGGTGGCAGCAAAAATCTTGCATCCGGTACTGCTGAAGAAGGGCACAAGCCCAGAGATGTGGTGCCCAACTTGAAGAAGGGAGTTGACACACCCCAGGTGGTTCAAGAGTATGAGGTAGTTCCCGTTATGCACAGGGTCCCTGAGAAGGATTGGGGAACTGGCACAGGGAGTCATATTCCTACTGGGGGGAGGGACACTTTACTGACTCTAGCAGAGAGTGACAGAGAAAAGGGTTCCCCCCTGGTGGACGTCCTGGATATAGAGTGTAGAGACATCCCAGAAGAGTATGGGTTGAGTGTCAGAGACAGGCAGATACTGTCTCACCAGTCTCAGGAGGGTGATGTAGAGTGCTTTTCCAAGGCTGAGTTACTGGATGGTTGGGTGAAGGGTACTGTGGTTAATACATGTGAAGGGCAGAGTGATGTAATTGCTGGAGAGCATAAGTCTGGTCCTTATTTTCCAGAGCTACGCCAACACCAGGTGGAGTGTGAGTTCTCTGACCCCAGGGAACTTACAATGGAGGCAGACTTCTGGGTGAGTACCAGAGAGTCTGAAGAGGCATTTGGGGGTGCTCCTGAAGGGAGTGGTCTAGGTGGTTCCCAACCGAGTGAGGTGGGAAAGGATTGTAGTGTCCCAGGTAGGTCACAGGTCCTAGAGGGTTCCATGAGGGAACACCAGGAGGGAAGCCTAGCCTGTACCGTAGGGCCACCTTTTGAGGGAAGCCCCGCAGTGTCAGAAGAATTTGGGGGGGTGACTGTAGCCAGCATCCCAACAGGTCTGGTGTCTGGCGGTACCCCTCCTAGTGAGGGGGTGCAGAAGTCCAGACATAGGGTTGAGAGGGGGTTGCAGACCCCAGTGGAGGACCTTGAGAGTCAGGGGTCAGCTCTGAGAGCAGAGCCCCCCAGGAATGACCCAGGTGAAACCGTTTCTGGTTTGGGGGAAACCCAGACTCTGCCGGATGGGCAGAGGTCGGGAGACCTGCGCCAACCAGACTCTTGTGTGGCCCTTGTGGACGGTGTGTCCCTTGTGGGGGGTGAGAGTGCCCCCCAGGAAGTCCTGGCATGCCAGGCAAAGATTCAACCTCAGGGTGGTGACTCTGGGTTGGATACCCAGGTTCAGAGGTTAAACTCTGACCTGGTGGGAGGTAGGTGTGCCTCCCAAGAAGTCCTGCTGTGCCAGGCAATTGTCCAACCTCAGGGTGTTGACTCTGGGTTGGATGGCCAGGTTCAGAGGTTAAACTCTGACCTGGTGGGAGGTAGGTGTGCCTCCCAGAAAGTCCTGGTGTGCCAGGCAATTGCCCAACCTCAGGGTGGTGACCCTGGGTTGGAGAACCAGGCTCAGAGGTTAAACTCTGACCTGGTGGGAGGTAGGTGTGCCTCCCTGGAAGTCCTGCTAGGCCAGGCAGTTGTCCAACCTCAGGGTGTTGACTCTGGGTTGGATAACCGGGTTCAGAGGTTAAACTCTGACCTGGTGGGGGGTAGGTGTGCCCCCAAGTAAGTCCTGGCGTGCCAGGCAATTGTTCAACCTCAGGGTGGTGACCCTGGGTTGGAGAACCAGGTTCCGAGGTTAAGCTATGACCTGGTGGGAGGTAGGTGTGCCTCCCAGAAAGTCCTGGTGTGCCAGGCAGTTGCCCAACCTCAGGGTGGTGACTCTGAGTTGGATGGCCAAGTTCAGAGGTTAAACTCTGACCTGGTGGAGGGTCAGTGTGCCCTCCAGGAAGTCCTGGCGTGCCAGGCAATTGTTCAACTTCAGGGTGGTGACTCTGAGTTGAATGGTCAGGTGCAGAGGTTAAACTCTGACCTGGTGGGGGGTAGGTGTGCCTCCCAGAAAGTCCTGGTTTGCCAGGCAGTGATCCAGTCTGAGGGTACAGACCCTGGGCTGGAAGACCAGGTTCAGGGTGTCCCCCCAGACCTGGAGGGAGGGGCTACTGATAACAGTGCCCCTACCATGTTGTCTTCTGAGGAGGCCACTCCTAGTTGGAGGGTGCTGGACCCCAGAAGGGAGGGCAGGGGGAGGGAAGCCTCACCCCGGGCCCTAGTCCAACCTGAAGGTACCGACCCCAGGTTGGAGGGCCAGTTGCAGGTTAACAGCCCTACACTGGTGGAGGAATGGTACAGGGCGACTTCTATAAGCACCCTGACCATGTTGGACTCTGGGGGTACTGCTCCAGGAGGGAGGGTACAGAGGCCCGGGGGGAGGTTCAGGCTGTCACCCCTGACCTGGTGGAAGGGAGAGTGGTTAAAGGGTGCCCAGCACCTGGGGCTACCGCCCCCCACTCTCCACAGCCACAGTGGTGGGAGAGCTTTGAGAGGCCTGGGGCCTGGCTCTCATCCCTGGCAGCTGTCAGTAACCACTGTGGCTTGCTGTCCGGGTGGACAGAGTTATCCCTGGGGAGAGGACAAGTGTCACACCCCAGGGGTAGAGTGGGCAACACCACTGTGTTGGTCATGGTGGTACTATCCTGCTCCTGGGATACATCTGTGAGCAAAGTAAGGTTAGGTGCTGCACAGATGGGATCCGCAGGTAAGGAGAAAGGTTCCCCATGGGTTGGCTTAGTGGGCCCTGAGAGTATGGACAGAGGGATCCAATTGGAGTCAGGAAGGTGAAGAACTGGAGCAGGCCCCTGCTGTTGTGGGCCTGGGTCCTTGTTCTGTCACCTCAAACAGGGAAGTACATCAGGATAGTGATTGCTATCCCCTGGCTTTAGGCTGGTGGGGGGTCATGTTGGACCTGGCTTTTTGACAGGGACATCCCCAAACTTTTTGCCTCCTTCCTCCTATTTTTTCTGACCTGTTGCTGTTGGCTTTTGACCTCTGGCCACTTTACCACTGCTAACCAGTGCTAAAGTGCATATGCTCTCTGTGTAAATTGTACTATTGATTGGTTTATCCAGGATTGACTATTTAATTTACTTGTAAGTCCCTAGTAGAGTGCACTACATGTGCCTAGGGCATGTAGATTAAATGCTACTAGTGGGCCTGCAGCACTGGTTGTGCCACCCACCTCAGTAGCCCCTAAACCTTGTCTCAGGCCTGCCATTGCAAGGCCTGTGTGTGCAGTTTCACTGCCACTTCGACTTGGCATTTAAAGGTACTTGCCAAGCCTAGAACTCCCCTTTTTCTATACATAAGTCACCCCTAATGTGTGCCCTAGGTAACTCCTAGAGCAGGGTGTGGTGTGGGTAAAAGGCAGGACATGTACTTGTGTGGTTATATGTCCTGGTAGTGTAAAACTCCTAAATTCGTTTTTACACTACTGTGAGGCCTGCTCTCTTCATAGGCTAACATTGGGGCTGCTCTCATACATTGTTGAAGTGGCAGCTAATGATCTGAAAGGAGCAGGAAGGTCATATTTAGTATGGCCAGAATGGTAATATAAAATCCTGCTGACTGGTGATGTCGGATTTAATATCACTATTCTAGAAATGCCACTTTTAGAAAGTGAGCATTTCTTTGCACTAAAACCTTGTTGTGCCCTTCAATCCACGTCTGGCTAGGTTTAGTTGACAGCTCCTTGTGCATTCACTCAGACACCCCCCAAACACAGGGTACTCAGCCTCACTTGCATACATCTGCATTTTGAATGGGTCTTCCTGGGCTGGGAGGGTGGAGGGCCTGCCCTCACACAAAGGACTGCCACACCCCCTACTGGGACTCTGGCAGACAGGATTGAACTGAAAGGGGACTTGGTGCATTTCTTAGACACTCTTTGAAGTCACCCCCACTTCAAAGGCACAACTTAGTATAAAACAGGGCCTCTGCCCTACCTCATCAGACACTTGCTGGAGAAGAAACCTGAACCAGAAACTACATCCTGCCAAGAAGAACTGCCTGGCTGCTCAAAGGACTCACCTGTCTGCTTTTCTACAAAGGACTGCTGCCTTGCTGTTGGCCTGCTGCCTTGCTGAACTGCCTGGCTGCTCAAAGGACTCACCTGTCTGCTTTTCTACAAAGGACTGCTGCCTTGCTGTTGGCCTGATGCCTTGCTGAACTCTTGTCTGGCTGTAAAAGTGCTCTCCAAGGGCTTGGATAGAGCTTGCCTCCTGTTCCCTGAAGTCCCAGGACCAAAAAGACTTCTCGCTTTCACTTGGACGCTCCGTGCGCTGAAATTTTCGACGCACAGCTTGCTCCGCGGCAAGAAAAACGCCGCACACCGACGCTGATCGACGCGACGCCTTCGGGACGACCGAAACTTTGACGCATGGCCTCGCAAGGACAACGCCGCCCGACTTCTAAGAAGAAATCGACGCGACGCCTACCGTGAGCTCGAAACTTTGACGCACGGCCTCGCAAGGACAACGCCGCTCGACTTCCAAGGAGAAATCGACGCGACACCTGCCGTGAGACCAAAACTTCAACGCACGACCTCGCAAGGACAACGCCGCCCGACTTCCAAGGAGAAATCGACGCGACGCCTGCCGTGAGATCGAAACTTCGACGCGCAGCCCCGCAGAACGACGCGCAGCCGGAAAACAAGCAGGAAAATTCACGCACAGACCCGGGCCATCTGGTAATCCCCATGATCCACAGAAAGAGACTGTCCGCGCGCCGGAAAACGACGCACGACTTCCCCGCGTGGAAAATAACGACGCAAGTCTGTGTGTGCTGGGGAGAAATCGACGCACACACCATTTTTCCACGTATCTCTTCTCCTGTGGCCCTCTGAGGAGATTTCCTACCAGAAACCAGGTACTTTGTGCTTGAAAGACACTTTATTTGCTTTTTAAAGACTTAAGACACTTTGGGGGTGATTCTGACCGCGGCGGACGGCGGTCGCCGCCCGCCAAGCGGTTCCCGCCGAAAGACCGCTCCGCGGTCAAAAGACCGCTGCGGTCATTCTGGCTTTCCCACTGGGCTGGCGGGCGACCGCCGAAAGTCCGCCCGCCAGCCCAGCGGGAAACACCCTTCCCACGAGGAAGCCGGCTCAGAATGGAGCCGGCGGAGTGGGAAGGTGCGACGGGTGCAGTTGCACCCGTCGCGAATTTCAGTGTCTGCAAAGCAGACACTGAAATTCTTTGTGGGGCCCTCTTACGGGGGCCCCTGCAGTGCCCATGCCATTGGCATGGGCACTGCAGGGGCCCCCAGGGGCCCCACGGCACCCCATACCGCCATCCTGTTCATGGTGGGCGAACCGCCAGGAACAGGATGGCGGTAAGCGGTGTCAGAATCCCCATGGCGGCGCAGCAAGCTGCGCCGCCATGGCGGATTCCCATGGGCAGCGGAAAGTCGGCGGTACCCCGCCGGCTTTCCGCTTCTGGCCGCGGCTGTACCGCCGCGGTCAGAATGCCCGGCGGTGCACCGCCAGCCTGTTGGCGGTGCTACCGCCAACCTCCGCCATGGCGGTAATTACCGCCAGGGTCAGAATGACCCCCTTTATATCACTTTTCAGTGATATCTTTACAAATTCATATTGCAACTTTGATCGTTTTGACCTGCAAATACCCAGATAAATATTATATATTTTTCTAAACACTGTGGTGTATTTTTGTGGTGTTATATTATGGTATTGTATGATTTATTGCACAAATGCTTTACACATTGCCTTCTAAGTTAAGCCTGACTGCTCGTGCCAAGCTACCGGAGGGTGAGCACAGGCTGATTTTGGATTGTGTGTGACTTACCCTGACTAGAGTGAGGGTTCTTGCTTGGACAGAGGGCAACCTGACTGCCAATCAAAAAACCCATTTCTAACACAGTTTAACAGAGATATCGGCTGGTATGATTGACACTGCATTGGATTCTTACCCAGTATTAAAATCAACAAAATAACTGCCTCATCCAGGCCTCTGGTAAAGGGGAACACCTCAATAATAATGATGGCCTGCTGCTTTCCCTCTTTTAAGTTTTCTAACTGCTGTCAGGATTTTGTTCTCCAGAATTTCACTACTAAAATAAAGCTGCTGCTCAGAAGTAAGTTTCCATAACTGCTTATCTGAAAGCCAATTATCCAACTCCTCCTCATCCACCTCAAGCGTTTTTAAGTATAAGTCTTGAAAGAATTTATGTAATACACATTCTATCCCTTCTGAGTCCTCTACCACCTTATTCTTCTCTTCATCCCTAATCTTCCTGATGTTGTTTGTTGTTCTATTCATCCTTGCCCTCCACGCCAACAGTTTTCCGCAGCTCGCCCCTGCTCATATTCCATCAACTTAATTGCCTCCCACTGCTGTTGTACTTTCTTCTTCAATTCAACTTTACACTTCAGTTGTAGGGCATCCAACATCTTTTCTAAGCTCTGTCTACTTTCCACCTGAACATGAGATGCATTCAGATCATTTTCTGCTATGGCTATCTCCTCTTCCAATTGTAACATCTGCCTCTTTTCTCTCCTGAAGCAGACAATGGAGGAGTTTTTCAAGGCCCTCTTTAGACAAGCCTTAAAAGCATCCTATACTAACTACATGGGTACCAAGGCTAAATTCCAATTTAAAAAATCCACTGAGCCTTCCTCTATTTCATGCATAATCCCTGACTAAAGAAACAACCTTCTGTTTATAGTCTACCTTCTTGTCATCTGACAAGCTGGCACCCGGAGTTTCAGCAATAATGCTGCATGGTCAGAGATAGGGGTAGGGAGGCACTCTATATCCATAATTATTTTTGCCTCCCCTTCATCTATGAAGATATAATCAGTCCTTGAGTAATAATCATTCTTCTTGCTATAAAAAGAATAGGTCCTGCTTTGCCTCCTTAGCCTGTGCTATACATCACAAAGGTTCACGTTTTCTAGCATTGAATAAAGGTGGGCTCTCAACTTTGGAGAGCCAATTTGTGTGCGAACTGAAGACCTATCTAAGTTACATGCATATCTACAAGAAAATATTATATTCTCCATCTAAGATAAGAGGTGCATCACATTCTAACAATACAGAAAAAAGGGTGGTCAGTGATGTAATATCATCCACATTAGGGCCATAATAGCTAGCTAAGGTTTACCGACATTGCCATATTTTAACTTCTGCCCCTTCAATCACACCTCTCATCCACCTAACAACTCACCATTTACACCTCAGCATTTATTGTGACCAAGATAGTTATCACCTTAGTGCAATATAACTGATCTATAGCCACTACCTTCTCCATCCACCTTTATTTCAGAAAGAGACTCATGCACTCTGACCACAGTAAGTGTTTTTTCTGCAACATAATAACTTGGGCCGAGCTGTCTCTCAGATATTGAAGAGCCAGGCATTGTCTTTTCTTGACCTGCAACCCAACCCATTCACATTCCAACACAGGAATGAAGGGGGTTCCCCCCTTATATCCCATCCCTCCTCCCCGTAGCCTTAACCAAATTTCCCCCAGTGATTATACCCTTATTGAACCTACATGAGGACATTTGTTTCATTTTCTCCCTTTGCTTCCCACCTCATGCACCACCTCCCCAGGGAAACTTCTCACTTTTAGCACCTAGCATACTTTTCCAATTTGAGCTACCACCAAGGAGAACCCTTTGGACTATATTATTTCTCTCAGAAATATTTCTTATACATCTTATACATATCTTAATCCCTCACCTGTCCCCATTCGCATTCTGCTCAGCATTCTGTGTTATAGAGTTGTCCACCTCTTCTCGGACTAGAAAGTAGTGCATTTTATTGGCTTACATAACTTTCAGGATTGCTGGAAACCTCAGTTGCACCACAGCCCCCATTCTTTTAAGATCCTCCATGCGTTTACCCAGCTCCGTTCGTCTAGGTTCAGTGTTGCGGAAATGTCAGACCTGATTTTAAATGTAAGATCTTGAACCTGCAAAGATTTTTACTTCAGGGCCGCACTAAGGATTTTCTCTTTACCTACATATGTTGAAAATTTAACTAAAATCTCCCTGGGCCTCTTAAACCCTGGGTTTAGCCTGAAGGGATCTCGATGTACCCTTTGAATTTCTGTTTCTATATCCAAAGATGAGGTCACCTGGTTAAAAGCCTTGGTAAGAAGATCCACCACAAAGCGTTTAATCTCTGCCCCCTCTGCTTTCTCCTTAACATCCAAATCTGCCGTGAGTTATTCTCCATTCTCTCCAGCATCTCTGTTAGCTCCTTCTCTTGATGCCTCAACATAGCTACTGCTTGGAAAAGCAGTTGTGAAGGTCTGCTTGAAATATGGACGTGAAGGACCATGATGGATTATGTTAGAACTTTCCTATCAAAAGTTACTCAAATAAGGTTTTAGTCCATGCTACATTTGTGCTGCAGCTGGGTCACAGAATATATGTACTTCTAAAAGCGGTGTTTCAATTTTATGTATGCTGTAAGGAAGAAATTGTGTTGCTTGTTAAGTGGGATGACTACCCACCTTAAGCAACAAACACAATTCTTGTCATTATGAACCACGAAAGGCACTAAATTAACCTCTGCTTAGCCCTCTGGTAGCTTGGCACAAAAGCAGCCAGACTTAACTTTGAGGCAATGTGTAAAGTGAAGTTGGGGGGAGGAGTTCCAAAGGGACTCCTCATTGATTTGCTGTCCACAACATGGACATCATGTTGTGGCAGCTGTTATGGCACCGGGGACATGGTACACATTGAAATGCATTCTAGTGAATGCCAGGTTTTTACAGGGGCACAAAAAGGAGCACATATAAAGGATGAAAACAGATTGTAGTCATTATTTAAACCAGCTGTGGGTGGTGCCATTCTTACTATAGGAATTTTCGTGTGTTCTAAGGTGATTCCACCCTCTGAAAAATGACAAACCTTGCTGTGAGTAGATGGACCAGTTTTAAAATGAAACTGTTTTCTCTCATGATTTTGTCATAAAAGATGGGGAAAGTGCTCAAGGGGAAACAGACATTTCAATGCTCTCAATACCATACATTATCAATACCACGCAGTCATAACAACACAGATGTCTTTACCACACATGCCATTACCACACAACTATCTCTACCACGGATGACTTTACCCTGTATGCATTTACCAGGAATGAATTTACAGGGAGTGCAGAATTATTAGGCAAATGAGTATTTTGACCACATCATCCTCTTTATGCATGTTGTCTTACTCCAAGCTGTATAGGCTCGAAAGCCTACTACCAATTAAGCATATTAGGTGATGTGCATCTCTGTAATGAGAAGGGGTGTGGTCTAATGACATCAACACCCTATATCAGGTGTGCATAATTATTAGGCAACTTCCTTTCCTTTGGCAAAATGGGTCAAAAGAAGGACTTGACAGGCTCAGAAAAGTCAAAAATAGTGAGATATCTTGCAGAGGGATGCAGCACTCTTAAAATTGCAAAGCTTCTGAAGCGTGATCATCGAACAATCAAGCGTTTCATTCAAAATAGTCAACAGGGTCGCAAGAAGCGTGTGGAAAAACCAAGGCGCAAAATAACTGCCCATGAACTGAGAAAAGTCAAGCGTGCAGCTGCCACGATGCCACTTGCCACCAGTTTGGCCATATTTCAGAGCTGCAACATCACTGGAGTGCCCAAAAGCACAAGGTGTGCAATACTCAGAGACATGGCCAAGGTAAGAAAGGCTGAAAGACGACCACCACTGAACAAGACACACAAGCTGAAACGTCAAGACTGGGCCAAGAAATATCTCAAGACTGATTTTTCTAAGGTTTTATGGACTGATGAAATGAGAGTGAGTCTTGATGGGCCAGATGGATGGGCCCGTGGCTGGATTGGTAAAGGGCAGAGAGCTCCAGTCCGACTCAGACGCCAGCAAGGTGGAGGTGGAGTACTGGTTTGGGCTGGTATCATCAAAGATGAGCTTGTGGGGCCTTTTCGGGTTGAGGATGGAGTCAAGCTCAACTCCCAGTCCTACTGCCAGTTCCTGGAAGACACCTTCTTCAAGCAGTGGTACAGGAAGAAGTCTGCATCCTTCAAGAAAAACATGATTCTCATGCAGGACAATGCTCCATCACACGCGTCCAAGTACTCCACAGCGTGGCTGGCAAGAAAGGGTATAAAAGAAGGAAATCTAATGACATGGCCTCCTTGTTCACCTGATCTGAACCCCATTGAGAACCTGTGGTCCATCATCAAATGTGAGATTTACAAGGAGGGAAAACAGTACACCTCTCTGAACAGTGTTCATGTCTCCATGTTGATGGTGAACAGATCAAAACACTGACAGAATCCATGGATGGCAGGCTTTTGAGTGTCCTTGCAAAGAAAGGTGGCTATATTGGTCACTGATTTGTTTTTGTTTTGTTTTTTAATGTCAGAAATGTATATTTGTGAATGTTGAGATGTTATATTGGTTTCACTGGTAATAATAAATAATTGAAATGGGTATATATTTTTTTTTGTTAAGTTGCCTAATAATTATGCACAGTAATAGTCACCTGCACACACAGATATCCCCCTAACATAGCTAAAACTAAAAACAAACTAAAAACTACTTCCAAAAATATTCAGCTTTGATATTAATGAGTTTTTTGGGTTCATTGAGAACATGGTTGTTGTTCAATAATAAAATTAATCCTCAAAAATACAACTTGCCTAATAATTCTGCACTCCCTGTAATATTCATAATTGGGTAACTATTGAGGTAAGTATTGGTATTTTTTTATTGAATCTTTATATATATATATTACCTAGTGGTGGTTGCACTAGGTAGTTATAGTTAGGATCACGCTTCCATAGAAAAAGTGTTTTTGATTTGCCTATAGCTTAGGCACCGTTGGATGAATCTTTACAAAATGTTGCAAAAAAGTGGCCTGGTGATTCTTGTTGCACATGGAAAGTTTGGGGATAATCTGTAAAGCGGGCATGGAGAACAAGGGGGCTAAAACAACATTGCATTTCCAATGTTAATTCCCATAGGATCTGTCTGCGCCTCTACCGTCTACAGCCCGAGCCGCTGGATGGAACTACACCAAACTAGCTGTCGGTAGGCAGATTGTGCTTTTCATTAATTGGTGTAAATCTGTTCAATAGTTTTTGAGAAATTTAGGGAAATTAAAATTTGTGTATCTCTGGACCCCAAATATTCGCAACCAAAGATGAGCTTGTGCAGGGAAATGCACAGCTCTGATTGGCTGCCAACACTTCAAACCACGAAGTGTTGGCAGCCACCTTGGGCTCAGCTTCAGACGAGTCTTAATAAAAAAAGTTTTTAAAAAAACAATAAAAGGGGTCAGGGTAGAGACACCCTGACCCCTTAGCTCTTGTTGGCGTCTCAGAAGGACCCCCAAAAACAAAAAAGCAAAATAATGTTTTTGCCACAAATTCGTGATATATGCGAGTTCACTGCAAATTTTTTTTTTAGAAAACAAGAACAGGCTTCAGTGCTTGTTTTTTTATAGGTCTCTGGTGGGCCAGGTCCTGGGGGCATTAAAAGTGTTGTGTGCTCCTGGCTCCCCAAAGCCCCGGGGACTGCCACCTCCCCAGGGTTTTCTTTTTTATATATGCTGTGGGGCCTGGGCACCCCTGTCCCCTGGGACCACCACCCAGGGGCTTTCAGTTTCATATATGCAGGGGTCCCATGGCCCTCCCGCTGCCCTGGGGACTGCCACCTCCCCAGGACTTCAAGTTAAATATATGCTGGGGGGCCTCTGGCCCCCGGGCAAAGCTCAATAAAAGTGAAGGGGGTCCACTTGGGATCCCCATGCACCAGGGACTACCACCCCTCAGGGCTTCGCTTTACATATATGGAGGGGGGCTGTGCTCCCCCTGAGCCCCAGGGACCACTAGCCCCCGGGGCAAAGCTTGAAAAAAGTGAAGAGGTCCCACTGGGGACATGGGGAACATCACCCCCGGGCCTTTGCTTTAAATGTATGCGGGGAACCCATGCCCTCCCATGCCCCAGGAATCACCACCCCCTAGGGCAAAGCTTAAAAAGAGAGAATGCCCTGGGGACTACCACCCCCCAGGGTTTCGCTTTACACATATATAGGGGGGCTTGCGGTCCCCCTGCGCCCCAAGGACAACCACCCCAAGGCAAAGTTTTAAATATATGCAAGGGGCCTGCAGCCCCTCGCGCCGCTGGTGAACACCACCCCCCAGGGCAAAGCTTACAAATGTGAAGGGGGTCCCTTTGAGGACCCGGGGACCACCACACCCCAGGGTTTCGCTTTAAATATATGTGGGGGGCCCATTACCCTCCTGTGCCCCTGGGACCACTACCCCCGGGGCAAAGCTTAAAAAGATAAAAACAGTCACGCCCAGGGACCACCACCTCTGGGGCTTTACTTTAAATATATGTGTCATGGCCTGTGGTCCTCTGTGCCCCAGGGACTACCACCTACCCTGGGCTTTCATTTTTATATATATGGGGGGCCCACGGTCCTCCCGCTGCCTTGGGGACCATCACCTGCCCAGGATTTTGAGTTAAATATATGGGGGTGACGCGCCGCCCCAACATCACCTCTCCCCGGACAAAGTTTAATAAAAGTGAAGGGGTCCCTTTTGGACGCTGGTCCTGGGGACCACCCCCCCAGGGCTTTGCTTTAAATATATGTGGGGGGGCCCGTGGCCCCCCCACACCCTAGGGACTACCACCCCCGGGAAATCTTTGAAAAGTGAAGGGTCTCTCTTTGGGAACCCTGTACCCCGGAGGCTACCCCCACTGGGACTTTGCTTTAAGTATAGGCGGGGGGTCTGCAACCCCCCACGCCCTAGGAATCACCCTCCCCAGGGCAAAGCTTTAGAAAAGTGATGGGGTCCTTTTGGGAACCCCACAACCCGGGGACCACCACCACCTGGTGCTTTGCTTTAAATATATGCAGGGGGGCCATGGCCCCACCATGCCCTGGGGACCACCACCCACTGGGGCTTAGCTTTAAATATATGTGGAGGGCCCATGGCCCCCCTTTGCCACGGGAACCACCACCCCCCAGGGCCATGTAAACATTGGATGTGGACCCTGCGGCGACCCTCGTGGAGCTCCTGAGGGCCCTGGGGACCGCCACCTCCCAGGGCCAGCTCCAGCTGCATCCTGAGGTGCCCACCCCCAGGACATAGCTGTTTGCTTTGGCTTGGCTGCAGCTTTGAAGCTGCAGCAAAGCCACAGAAAACACTTTGAGTTTTGACAGCAGGACCTGTAAAGAAGATCCCGCTGTCAAGATCCAAAGCTCTCATCTCTGTCCCCTGCCCTTGTGCAGGTGACAGAGATTAAATGTTTCAGCAAGCATGGAGCTGCTGTCAAAGCAGCAAAATGCTTGCTGAAACTATGGCACTGTAAGGGAAGCCTTAAGGCTTCCCCCCAGTGCCAGGTAGCCCATTAGGGTTTTTTATGAAACAAAATATATTTAAAAAAAATAAAAAACAAATAAATACCTCACGGTCCCAGAAAGCCCTTGAAGGGCGCAGACCTTCACACTGAGCTTTGCGTGTTCGAGTCCAAGTGGACTCATTTCCAATTCTTTTTTTAAAAAACAAACAAAACAAATTATTATATATATTTTTTTTAATATATTTTTTTATTTTTAATTGGAGACAAATATCTCATTCTAAGTATATCAGACATCAAAGCTTAAAAACCTCTCTTTCTCTCCCTCTCACTTTCTTTCTCTCGCTCTGCCTCTCTTTCATTCAATCCTCCCACTCACACACCCACTCAGACACTTACACACCCACTCACAGACCCACTCAGATACTCACAGACCCACCTACATACCCACTAAGACACTCACACACTTGCTCACAGACCCACTCAGACCCTCATTCACTCACTCACAGCCCCAGTCAGACCCTCACACACCCACTCAGACCATCACAAACCCACTCATGAACCCACAGACACCCTGATGCACCCACTCACAGAACCACACACATACTGACGTACCTACTAAAACACTGATGTACGTACTCTTACACCCAGGCAGCCACTCTGACAGCCACTCTAATCCGCAGATACAGCCTCTCACACACATTCTCACACCCAGGGTGGTTGCGGGCAACTTCCGCCATGCATGCACAAAGGGCCATGCATAGCATCAGATTGTGTGGTTAGGGGTGGCTACAGGCCAGATCTTGCCGGCAACCCCTGCCGGCAACCCCTACCGCATACGGGAGAA
Organism: Pleurodeles waltl; assembly: GCF_031143425.1. Classification (NCBI taxonomy): domain Eukaryota; kingdom Metazoa; phylum Chordata; class Amphibia; order Caudata; family Salamandridae; genus Pleurodeles; species Pleurodeles waltl. The sequence continues at coordinate 1,786,532,618 of NC_090444.1, read as the reverse complement.
GGCCGTGCATTGTGCAAGGTTTGGTGCTTACAGGGGGTTGGCTGAAGGTCGTGCGCAGCAGTGATTGGATTCACATATAGCAATCAAAATTATTATACATTGAAAAAAACACAGAAATTCACTGAAAAAACCCGGGACATTATAGTTAGGTTCTGAATTTACTAGTACAAAACCATAGAAATTTGCTAGTTATAGTTTTTTCAAGAAACTAAAACCCTCGCCCTAACGTAGCTATTACTCGCGCCTTTGCCATGCACAGCTAATTACTCCACACATTAAATCAGTGATGACATATTCTATGCATCTTTCATACTGTCACTGCAACATTTGCAATTAAATTATTGATGAGACACCTGTGCATGGCGAGGGCACAAGTTATTGTACCGAAGGGTGTGAGATTTATTTACTTGAAAAAACTGTAACTATAACTGCTGAATTTCTATGCTTTTGTGTGAGTAAATTCGGAACCTAACTATAACATCCCTGTAACCTTTGTTTTTTTCAGTGAATATATGTATGTATATATATATATATATATATATATATATATATCTTCATTCCTTCATCTGGAGTTTTAGAAGCTCTTTAGTTTGGTGGTCCAAGACGGGCTCCAGCAGCCCATAACATATGTCCCACAGTTTCTCTCATCACGTAAAAGAACTCCTCGGACACTCATGGATGTGTTTGCTAAATGCAGATTTTAATTATGCAGATAGTACTCGTCCTACGCGTTTCGGCCATATCCTTGCTCACGGTACAGGGCACCATAAATTGTTCTCATTTAAACACACCATGAGTGAAAACAGAAGGACACCAAAAAACTTGTAGCAACTAACATTGATTACTACTGTGGTTGCCATATTGGAGTGTTTTTGAAAACATCGTAAGGTGAATACATTATGTTTAAATTCATATTCAAACACATAATAAATCATACAAGTTTGTAAAAACATGTTTTTTAGAGATTCTCCTACAATAAATGATATTGAAATCTCAATACTAAAAGACATATTTCAATAAACACATTTCACATCTTCATAAACGTATGGCTAGCACAATCAATCCAAATATATGTTATATTGCCAAAACCAAATGATCCCCTGCACATTTTCCACAACTCTTTATACATCACATAACAACATAAACGGGTGGAAGTGCATTACATAAAATATATACATCTGATGTACCATCTTGGAGCTTGCATGCTAAGTGCTCCATGACAATAAGTCTGAATGCCCCAATAAATAGTCAATTTCACCCAAGTGGGCTTAAGTGTACCGTGATTGTGATATTTTAACACTGGCATGCACACACAACATGTCCTAGTGGGCTGGAAATAAATATACAATAGTTAATTTCGAACAAGTGGACTTAAATGTACAGGGATGGTGGTATTTGCATGCACACCGTCTTGCCCCAGTGGGCTGGTAAGCCATCCAGTCTGGTTGAAGGGCTCATATCCCTAGCCTCCATATATTGATAGCACATCCTAAACTGTATCCCCCAATTATGTCCTAATGGACTACCAGCCAGAGTCACCAGGCCCGACTGAACTGCCCTCAGTGAGCTCCAACCCCTATTGGCAGAATAACCTTTCACAAAACATACAATGGTTCGGTCATCTTCCGAGTGATATTCAGATGAGTGGAAGTGCCACCCAGGGAGAGTATCATGCCCATGTCCTCATGTAGTTGCAACAAAGTGTATGGTGCCCAGTATATAATGCGTACCAATCACCAAGTGATAACCTATAAAAACAAAACAAATAATATACCTAATGAAATCATGAAAGCACATATCCCCACACTCAAGAAACTGGAGAAATAAAATTGCCTATTGTTCTGTTCATGGAATATGGACATTCAATTCTTCGCTCAAATTCAAACCCCCTGGGTACAAAGTGTTGAAATTCTAAATATATTGAGATTCAAGGATTCTCAGTCTATGTTTTCTGTCGCCTCCTCGCATATCAAGAGATAGCATTGAAAACCAAGTATTTAAAAAGTTTTTCATTTTTGAAGTGAAACTTCGAGAAATGCCTCGCTACTGGATATTGTAGATTATTATTTCGTATTGCTCTCTTGTGTTCCAGAATACGCTTCTTTGCTCTGTGAATCATACTTCCAATATACCATTTCTCACACGGACAAATCTTAACATATACAAAATAGGAGGTATTGCAATTATGCATGACCTTGATTTTAAAGTTCCTTTTGCTCCGAGGAACCCTAATCCCTGAGCAGCTATGGCTTTCAGAACAGACTTTGCACTGCATACAACAATAGAAACTCTCACATTGATCTTTCTTATTCACATTGGTATTTACCATAATATGACACAGATTATCCTTCAGTGACCCACTCCTCCAAAAAGTTATCTGCAGGGCTTCAGGGATGTACTTATCAAAGACAGGATCAGTTTTTAGAATAGACCAGTTAGTACTCAAGATGTTTCCTACACCAAAAGCGTGACTGGAAAACGTGGTGAAAAATGCCTGAAAAATGGCAACTTTCTAAAAGTGGCATTTTTAAAATTATGATAAAAAACCTAATTGAATGGGGCTTTTCACCCTAATTCCAAGACACCAAACATGAACTGATAATTTCTTCCCATTCAGAAACTATCCTTATGTAATGTAATAAGGCAGCTCCAATGTTATCCTATTGGAGAGATAGGCCTTTCAGTAGTGAAAATACGGTGTGAGAGTTTTTTACTACCAAGACATGTAAAACTTAAAAGAACACGTCCTATTTTTTCAAATACATTGCACCTTGCACTGTGTGCTGTACAGCGCCTATCCTTTAGACTTAGGGGGTCATTCTGACCCTGGCGGCCGGTGGCCGCCAGGGCCACCGACCACGGGAGCACCGCCAAGAGGCTGGCGGTGCTCCCACGAGCATTCTGACCGCGGCGGTTCAGCCGCGGTCAGAAGCGGCAAGTCGGCGGGCTCCCGCCGACTTACCGCTGCTCGGGGGAATCCTTCATGGCGGCGGAGCGCGCTCCGCCGCCATGAGGATTCTGACCCCCCCTACCGCCATCCTGTTCATGGCGGGAAAGCCGCCATGAACAGGATGGCGGTAGGGGGGGTCGCGGGGCCCCCGTAAGAGGGCCCCGCAAAGTATTTCAGTGTCTGCCTTGCAGACACTGAAATACGCGACGGTTGCCACTGCACCCGTCGCACCTTCCCACTCCGCCGGCTCGATTACGAGCCGGCATCCTCGTGGGAAGGGAGTTTTTCCCTGGGCTGGCGGGCGGTCGTTTGGAGACCGCCCGCCAGCCCAGGGAAAAACTCATAATACCCTCCGCGGTCTTCTGACCGCGGAGCGGTATAATGGGGGCGGAATTCTGGCGGGCGGCGGAGGCCGCCCGCCAGAATCAGAATCACCCCCTTAGACTTTAGTGTGTCAAAAAGGAAGGTTTGGGCCTGCAAGGGTCTGCAATGGCAGGACGGAGACATGTTTAAAGGACTACTTAATTGGGGAGTACAATCAATACTGCAGACACTAGTAGCATTTAATTTGCAGGCCCTGCATACAGGTAATACCATTTTACAAGAGACTTATAAGTGAACTAAATGTGCCAATGGGGAATACGCCAATGTTACCATGTTTTAAGCAGAGATCACACATACTTTAGCACTGGGTAGCTGTGGTAAAGCTCTTTACCTCATTACATTTAATAAGTGTAAACTTTCAACTAGGAACAAGAAGGAATGTCTTATTTGGTGTCTAAAAAATTGCAATTTACAACCCTTGTTAATGGTAAAGTCAGATTCTAAGTCAAAATCCTGACATTCCCACTTTTAAAAAGTTGGCATTTTCTTGTCCAAACCATTTTGTTCCTGCAGCCTGTATATTGTGTCACATAACTAAGTATAGCTGGCACTTGGTCCTTGTGTATTGTTCCCAGATAGAAAGACAAAGGGCAATAGGTGTTGACAGGACAGACCATCTCTGATTGATAGGGGGGGCTGTCACCTACCACACTTGCACATTCCAAAGACTCTGCCTGAGTACACTCACACATTTTTTGGACACTAGTCTTTTGTGATCTTAGACAAGCTAGGGGGAGGGCGGAGAGGCAGGAGTTTCCAAAACACCTCTGATGGTGGAAAACTCCAGAATCTTCTCCTAGTTTAAAGTAGGCACCAGGTAAAAATATTGGACCCTTTGACTCTACTCCTCAGTACACCTCTATACCTGAAGACTCAGAAGGTCTGCTTTGCTGCTCTGCAAGAAGAACTACTACTCTGCTGCACGGCTGCCTGAGTAAAAAGGATTTGACCTGCATCTTGATCCTAGGACCACAAGAGTGAGTCCAAGGGCTAGTTGCCTGACTTTCTGACCAGAGCCTCAGGGACAGAAAACCCTCTTGATCCCAGCACCTGGACTCTAGTTGCTGTGAGCCTTGACCCTCCAAGTGATGCTACCCCATTACTGGACTGTTGGAAGTGGGCCTGAATGTGCTTTGCCAGCGCAGCTGTAGCCATGTGGGAGAACTGACGCAGCAAAATGTACTTCTTTGCGGTTCCGGTTCAGAACCACCACAGCACGATGTATGCCTGGTTCCAGACCTCGCATTGTAGACTGGGGTGTCCTCAGAACGGCCACTGCATGATGTATCGTCGACACAGAAAGTGAGCTTATGTGATTTGGAATCTGTTCAGCTGGTTTCACGAAATTATGCCTGTATTTATACATTTTGCTGCAAAACTGTGCAAACGCAGCGCTGGCTTGCGTCATTCCAAAGCGCCACTTGGGTGGCAAATTCATGGAATCCCGCAAGCAGGCGCTAAGGTTAGACTAGCGTCAGGAAAAATGACATTAGCCGGGTGGAGGTGGCAGTACAGGGGAAATGGGGTTTTGCCTTAAAACATGACGTTAGACTGGTTAGAGGCAAAAAAAATGCCGTTAACCAGCCTAGTGTAATTTCCTGACGCAAAACCATCCATACCACATGACTCCTGTCTTCTAAAAGACAGGAGTCATGCCCACCACCCAGTGGCCAGCACAGGGGACTAGTATCCCCTGGGGCATGGCTATTGCACCCAGTGCCATGCGGGGGCCCCATTTCAGGGCCCCCAATGACACTTAGAAAATTTTTCATAAATACTTACTTATACTTACCCTACTTACCTGGGATAGGGTCCCCCATCCTTAGGTGTCCCTCTGGTGTGGGAGTTCCTGGGGCTTGGGATGGGCACCTGTGGGCCCATTCCATTGTATCTGACCATGGAAATGGGTCCACAGGTCACCTAACGCCTGGTATGACCGAGGCGTTTAATAATGGCGCTATGCAGGCTTAGCGCCATTATTTAGGCCCACCTCCTACCCATGCACCTTTTTTTGCATGGGAGGATAAATAAGACGCTAGGGGATTTGAGTAATTTTTGGATGGGAATGCCTACCTTGCATCTCATTGATGCAAGGTGGGTTCACACATCCAAAAAATGATGTTAACTCCTATATTTTGACGCTAGACGGGTCTAGTGTCAAAATATAAATATGGAGTTAAGTTTGCACTGAATTTGCGTAAACAAATGATGCAAATTCAATGCAAACATAGTATAAATATGCCCCTTAGTGTTTAAAGAGAGGCCAGGGTTGGCTTGAAGGTGTTAACCCTCAGCAAAAGTTAAAGATATTTCAAATGTTGGATGCAGCAGGGTATTTCTTCAGTACAAAAAATTAAAATAGAATACCTACTTGTGTGTCACACATGGTGGCGTCAGGGGGGAGCTAAGGGGTGCAAGAAAAGTGGTGCTGCATTGGCTGCAGCTCTACTTTTCTTAAATCTAGCTATATATTTTTTTATCAAGCACGATGGTCCCAGGTGCTTGATCCACAGTACTTAGGCACAGTGGTACCAAAGAACATTTTTAAAAAGTTGTACGCATTTGGGATGGCCATCCATAGGGGTTCGGTGCCTCCGTGGGTTTGGTCACCCACTGAGGATTGGGCCTAGGATATGGCCATAGGTCCAGACTTGCGGCCAACCACTCGCTGTGATGGCTTGTAACAAGGAGTATGGCCACTCTGTTGGGTGCGGGGGTTGGCTGCCCATGGTAGGGTGGAGAGCCTGGCCAGAGACCCAGCCTTGCAGCTAACCACTCTTGGCTCTCTTATAAAGTACTTGCACAGCAGGGCAGTTGGCTTCCTGCATGAGGTGCAGCAGGAGCATCTGGGTACTGGGTACAAATATGCAGCAAACAAAAGAGATCAACTGAACCTAAGCAGATGTTGTTCATGGTGCTTTTTATTTAAATGTGTCCTTGCAGCAAATACACAAGGATGTGTTTCACACTAAAAGATAGGGCAACATGGCAGATTTGCATTTCTCTCGAGACCACCATATTTTCCCCATAATCTGCCCTTAGGCTAGGGGTGATTTGAGTGGGCTGAAGCGGTCAGTCCAGTGGGAAACCAGCCTTCCAGAGGAACAGAGAGCAGTCAGCCACATAAATATAACATTGGTAATGTGCTACACGAGTGTATTCTAACTGGCTGTCCAACTTCATCCAGGGTGATAATCTGAATTCTGCCAGGATCGATTTTAATCTTTCATGCACTCAACTATGGTACTTCCATGCTTACTCTTCAGCTAAAAATCAAAATTATGATAGTTTGCAAAAGGTCGACATTAATTAAATACTATCATGAGTTCCTAACGTCAGTTTAGACCCCAAACAAGGCATCAGGCACTACATAGAGATGATTCATGCTCCGTCGGTTAATGCTGTTTAATCTCTTCACAAACAGGAAAAATGTAAAAATGTAGTGCCCACAAAAATCAGAAACATAAATGCATTTGAGCGCTCATCACAAGTGATGCTGTGCGCAGATTCCTCTCATTGCTGGTCTCGGAGATTCAAGGGTTGTTAAATACAGTCCTGTGGGAAGGATGATTAGAGCTTGCATCTGGCTTGGTTGCTGCAAGAGAATCCAAAAAAACAAATCATCACATCCGGGTTGGCAGGCCTCACCTGCTATTATCTGAATTGATGGGTTTGTCCAGGAACAGGTGGATTGTGGCAATTGCTTAGATCCAAGCTAATGAGAGGGATGGGGATATTTGTCGAACCGACATGACATTCAGGGCTGAAGGCTGCCAGTTTATCACTGGATGGCAACTAGATGGCAGGAGGGCATTTGGAAATGTGCATCTTAATGATAAGCGATGCACACCTTGCTGCGAGGTCCTGCAGGGCATAGCTTAACATCCACAATCTTTCACGTGCAGTAAGCCACACTCCTGTTAAATTTTCAACTACTTGACAAAAACCTCTTGATATCTGTGATGTGCTGGAAGGAGCCAATACGGAAAAAACCCAAAATAAATGGCCAGATGTAGCAAAGGGTTTTTCCCATTCTGTGTCAATGGGAAAATGTGTTCGTACATATGGCCCAAAGTAACCTCATTTGAAAGTGAAGATGTTTGCTTGCTACTTGTGCATCAGAAACATATATAGAGCAGTGTATTCCTCTTTTCTAATTTAGGGTTTGATTTGGATTTCGGCGGATGGGTTACTCCGTCACAACTAAGACGGATAACCGGTCAAGAGAAATGTAAATCCCATAGGAAACAATGGGATTTATATTTCAGTGGACGGGATGTCCGTCATCGTTGTGACGGAGTAACCTGTCTGCCGAAATTAAATCAGGCCCTTAGTAACTTGGAATGTGCGGGTAATTTCACTCCTAAGGAAATCCACCTGGGGCAGATTTATTATTTTTTATTGCAGTGCAGCAACTAGAGTTGGTTGCTGTGCTGCGGTGCAAAACCTCTGCTCTGGCACACAAACAGGTTGCCTACTGCTACGCACATCCTTTTCATTATGATGCAGAGGTGTGTGCATGATGTCTAGCACAAGATTTGCACTCAAAGCATACCCTTTCAGTGCAAGGCACTATGACTCCTCAATTTATTAAACATTCGCTGCATGGTATGTCTGCTGTCTGGCTGACTTAGTAACTCGGGCCTTGCATCACAACCAAAGGGTGCTTGTGAACACTGGCCCAAGTTAAATTCAAATGGAGTCCCTTGACACAAAGTGACACAAAGCAGCACAGATTGCTATTTGCGCTGATAAATGGTCACCTTTCACCTTTCCAGCACAATTTATTTGTTGCACTGGAAATTAAAATGCATATTTATGCAGCTTTCATGAAGTGCAGGGCAGCAACCCACCAGCGGCGCTGTGTGAAAGGGAAAGGACTGTATCTAGCATAACACCATGCACTCCTGTCCTTTCCTGCCCTGGCACCCTTTTGCCTGCCTAGCGCCAGCAAAAGCACCCTTGCACCATAGTGCAAGGGTGCCTGCTTTGCAGACAGGATTGTTTTTGTGCATGTGAATGTGTTGCTGAGAGGAATAAACTGTGCTTATGTTGCAAGTGTGTTTGGTGTCTGAGGGCCTGATTTAGATCTCGGCAGAGGGGTTACTCCGTCACAACGCTGACGGATATCCTGTCTGCCGAAATCTAAATACCTTAGAAAACAATGGTATTTAGATTTCCTCGGACAGGATGTCCGTTACGGTTGCAGTGGAGGAAACCCTCCACCAGGATCTAAATCAGGCCCTTAGGCTGTAGCTCAGGGTTCTAGTACAGTAGCTGACTGGTAATATAGTGATGTATGGTGGTAGTGCAGTGGCTTTCTGGAGATAGTGGTATTTGGCAATTAGGTGTCCTGCACTGATGGTAGTAGTTGAGGCGACAGAGGTGATATTATTGTCCTCTGAGGTGGCAGTGCAGTGTTGGGGGAAATAGTGCAGAGGTAATTGTTACTGGCACAGCAGTTTAGTGGGTTGTGAAGTGCTGAGTGGATGTATTTTGGTACTAGATAGCAGAAGTGTAGTTGTATGGTGGTGCTGTGGTGGTGGTGGTGCACTAGACTTCCATCACAACATGCTATTGTATAGTTGTACATTGTTGCAGAATGCGTTGTGGAAGCAATTCACTTTCAAAAGTTAACACAGTGCAGTGTATTTGTGAGGGTTGTCTTGTGGTGTAAAATGATAAGGCATTCATATGAGCTGTTTGACTTTTTTACTTATGCAGGGTCATCCCCAATCTTTTTGCCTCCTGTTTTTTCTGACCTGTTGCTGTTGGCTTTTGAACTCTGAGCACTTTACCACTGCTAACCAGTGTTAAAGTGCAAGTGCATATGCTCTCTGTGTAAATTCTATATAATTGGTTTATCCATGATTGGCATATTTGATTTACTAGTAAGTCCTAGTAAAGTACACTAGAGGTGCCAGGGCCTGTAAATCAAATGCTACTAGTGGGCCTGCAGCACGGGTTGTGCCACCCACATAAGTAGCTCTGTAATCATGTCTCAGACCTGCCACTGCAGTGTCTGTGTGTGCAGTTTTAACTGTATATTCGACTTGGCAAGTGTACCCACTTGCCAGGCCTAAACTTTCCCTTTTCGTACATGTCATACACCCCTAAGGTAGGCCCTAGGTAGCCCCAAGGGCAGGGTGCAGTGTATGGTTGAGGTAGGACATATAGTAATGTGTTTTATTTGTCCTGACATTGAAATATTGCTAAATTCGTTTTTCAGTGTTGCAAGTCCTGTCCCTCTCATAGGTTAACATGGGGGCTATCTTTAAATCTGATTAACGTGTAGATTCCCTTTGGGAGCGGATGGACATGTGGAGTTTGGGGTCTCTGAGCTCACAATTTAAAAATACATCTTTTAGTAAAGTTGATTTTAAGATTGTGTGTTTGAAAATGCCACTTTTAGAAAGTAAGCATGTTCTTGCTTGTACCATTTACGTGACTCAGCATGTTTGTGGATTCCCTTTCTGGGACAGTAGGGCTGGTTGTACCTCACACTAGACAGTGACACAAAGGGAGCTGGGGTGTAGCCTGCATATTCTGATGAGCCATCTGTGCTAGGAGGAGAGGAGTAGTCACTTACACCTGAAAGGGCTGTTCCTGTCCTCCCACAATGCAGTGTCTAACCCCCTGGTGAGTGTCTGGGGCTTGGCCTGGGCAAGGCAGGATTTCAAGAGGAACTTCTGCCTGGAGAAGAGCTGAGGAAGAAGAGCTGCCCTGCCTGTGCTTTGTGGAACTATCCTGTAGTTGCTGCTTCTGCCAGAGTAAGAGGGCAAAGACTGGACTTTGTTTGCCTTCCATCTTGTGAAGAAATCTCCAAGGGCTGTTGTTTGAAGTCTCAGGGACAGCAAAGTCTTCTCTCTACCAGCATCTGGAGTGTCTGGAGAGACTCCTGCTCTGACATGTGGTGACCTATCCAGTCCCTGGGCCCTGGAAAGGAAAAGCTGGTGAAAATTCAAGGAAATTGACTTCGGACGACTCCGGACCGACGTCGCTGCTGAATCTGGTGATGCTGCCTGCAACCGACTCTGTGATCTTCGCTGGCAGGCGACGACATTCGCAGGCCCGACATCGCTGAACCCTGCCAAAGCACGGCACTCCGTGGAAGTCGCCGCACCATGTCATGACCGACGCAGCTCAAAGTGCGCGGATTCAACGTTGGCGCGCATCGGCTTGTTTTCACTCTTCACAAAAGGTACTGTACCTGTGGGTCCACGTGACTCCGTGGCCGGCACCGCTGGTGTCCGATTGTTGGGAACGACTCCGTCACACACCGTATTAACACCTCATCGAAGCATTTTGTGTTTCTAAGTGCTATTTTTGAGTTTAATCTGAAAAAAATCATAACTTGACTTGTGTATGTTGGATTTTTGTCGTTTTGGTCTTGTTTTGTTTAGATAAATATTTCCTATTTTGCTAAACTGGTGTTGTGTCATTTTGTAGTGTTTTCATTAAGTTACTGTGTGTGTTGGTACAATACTTTACACCAAGCACTCCGAAGTTAAGCCTACTGCTCTGCCAAGCTACCTAGGGGGTGAGCAGGGGTTAGCTGAGGGTGATTCTCTTTTACCCTGACTAGAGTGAGGGTCCTTGCTTGAACAGGGGGTAACCTGACTGTCAACCAAAGACCCAATTTCTAACATGAGCTGATTGTGTAATGGTGCAGTTTTGGATGCCACAGTAAGATAGACCAGTGCAGGTGGTTGTAGCATACCATGACAGAGAAATGCTGAGATATAGTAATGTGGTAGTGCTGAGCTTTCAGACTGTAGTCCAATGGTAGTGGATAATATTTTGGTTGTGGGGAATTCACTAATGGAGAAATTAACACTTGCGCCCAGAAGTGATGGTAATTCATCTTGTGATGACAACCCTCTAGTTGAAGTTACAATTACCAGAGAAAATACATAACTGCTTCTTCCCAGAGGGCTATGCATTGACTGCCACCGTTCTCTAAGGGGGGCATAAAATGTTGAAAAGATAAAGGAAGAAAATAAAGTTCATAGGAAAAAAGAAATGTTTAAATCATGCATTATTTATTGACAGCAATGGTTTGTGAAGGCAGTTCAAAGCAAAGGCAGGGTCAGAAAGATTAAGGCAAGTAAGAATCAATAATGGAATGGTATTTCCATATAGCACGCTTTAAAGAAGCAAGTCTTAGTAACACAAAGGTAAGGCAAAACAATCCAATACATGTCACAAGAGAGAAAATGGAATAGAAAAATTGAATTCATGTAGATGAAAAGGATCATGTTGTATGTTGTGTGCCTTTCTTCTGGTTCACTCATCAACTTGTGGCTTCCTAATCAGTCACTTTTTAAGTACTAAGGGCCAGATTTACAAAGCCTTAGTGCCACCTTGCACCTTTTGTGTTTTTTTTTATTTTTACGCTAATGTGGCTCAACCAGGCAAAAATCGCTGCACCATATTTACAAAGTGACGCTGTTCATGTATTGGCATAATTCATGCATTGGGCCACTTTGCAACCCCTATGCAACCTCTTGCACCATATTATACCTACACCAGGCATAACGTATGCAAAGGGAGCATTCCGGCATTAGAAGGCCCGCAAAAATGGCTCAATTAAATCTACAAAATTTCATTGCGTCATTATTTGTGTCATTTTTAACGCCTGTCAAAGTCAATGGGCCTCCTTGCACTTTGCTGCACTAGCGTAAACGTTTTTTGATTCTAGAGTATCAAAGCACCACAATAGCACCAAAATTGTTGAAGCTATGGGCCTAACGTGCGCTGGTTTATAATATAAATATGGCGCACCCATGGTTTTGTCAGGTGGGGGGTGCAAGAAATCTGGTGCGTCAGTACTGATGCGCCAGATTCTTGTAAATCTGGCCCTTAGTTTAGTTTATAGCTAAAGCTTGGAGAAGGCCATAGACATTGTAAGAATTGTGGCTGCTAAGGGAATGGAAGTTTTGGTAACAGAGCAATTTTTATATGTGCAACACAATGTATTTTCTCCTTTTTAAATCATATAGTAATGGTCAGCTGTATTATAAAACGGGTTGCAAAAAGTGGTCACAAATGATGTGCTGACTTTCTGTGACTGTTAGACCTGTTAGCCCTATGGTTGTCTTCCCTCAAACTTTTTTGCCTTCCCCACTCCTATTTTTGCTGATTTCATTTTTGCTGGTCTTAGAACTCTGCAGAACTTACCGCTGTTAACCGGTGCTGAAGGGTGTCTGCTCTCTCTTAAAGCATAGAGGAACTAGTTTATAGCTAATTGTCAAATTTAATTTACTAGCAAGTCCCTAGTTGAGTGGTACCACATGGTCCAAGGCCCTGTAAATAAACTCTTACTGGTGGTTCTGCAGCACTAGTCTGCAACCCACTTGAGCAGCCCTTTAAAACTTGTCACAGGTGTAAGAGGCTGGATCTGTATACACTATATCAAAATGAGAAATAGGGTGCACAGTGTCCAGGGGTTCCCCCGAGGCTTAACAGAGTCCAAAATAGATAATACTAATGCTGTCTTTTGTGGTAGTGCGTCAAGCAGTTAGGCTTATCAGAGAGTAGTGTATAGCATTTGTTGTACACACACAGTTGAGAAATTAGGCACACACTCAATGACAAACTCCAGGCCAATTGTTTTTATGTAGCAAAAATGTATTTTGTTACTTTATTACTAGAAGCAGAATGACTTTGTTGCAGGTAAGCAAGGTTGTGAGTAGGTACCAAGCATATGTATCAAATGTACTTTTTTTGGTTTTAGCAGATAAAGCAGTACACAAGTAAGTTCCTATTTTCTATTTCAAATGTTGACATACTGCTATTTTCCATTGGAGTCTATTGAGTCCTGGGGGGAGAGTATTGCTATAGTTAACAGGTAAGTAAATGACTTATGACTTCAGAGGTTAGGATGTCCATAGGTCGAAGTTTAGGTTGTCCAGGGAGGGGGGTCACATCAACTCTTTACACCTTAGAGGTGATCCTAGGTGGAGTGGTTAGTCCTCCCTGTTTTACCTAATTTTCCCGCAGAACTTGCCACCAAAAGTGGGGCTTTGTCCTGGGGGCGGGTATCTCCACAAGCTGGAGTGCCCTGGGGCACTGTAACTGGAGGCCTGAGCCTTTGAGGCTCACTGCCAAGTGTTACAGTTCAGGAAGGGGGAGATGTGAAGCACCTCCATCCAAAACGGACTTTGTTTCTGACTCCAGAGAGCACAAAGGCTCTCACCTCATGGGGTCAGAAACTCATCTTTCAGTGGCAGGCTGGCACAGACTGGTCAGCCTTACACTAAAGGGTTGGTTAAAATACAGGGGGCATCTCTAAGAAGCCCTCTGGGTGCATTATCCAATAAATCTAACACTGGCATCAGTGTGGGTTTATTGTACTGAATAGTTTAATGCAAAACTTCCCAGCCTTCAGTGAAGTCATCATGGAGCTGTGGATTTCGTAGTGACAACCTCCCAGCCCATGTACTTAGTATGGCCACACTGCACTTACAATGTCTAAGAATGGACTTAGGCACTGTGGGGCATATTGCTTATGAAGCTATTCCCTCACTTGTGGTATAGTAGACCCTGCCTTAGGCCTTAGCCCTGCAGGCAAATTATTTATTAGATTATTAGATTTGACTCATTTTCTTTTAAATTGGTGTGAGATTGCTTTCGTGTTGTGCTTCTCTTTACTACTGTTTGAAGTGCTGCATAAACACTTTAAGCATTGCCTCTAAGTTACGCTAGACTGTTCTGTGCCAGAGGGTGGAGCACAGGTTTGTTTAGGGTTTGCTTGTGACTTCATCTTTACAAGGATTGTGGTTTGTGCTTGAGTGGGGTTTCACCCCCTCAATCAGTAACTCAATTTCTTACAGAGACCAGTCACTAATTTTGCAATGCAACCTACTATGTATTAATAGGTTACCTTGCCAAATCTCCGGTCACAGGGTTTTTCAGAATGGCCTGCTAATGAATATTCGTAGGCAGCCACCAACTTTAACCCATCTGTGATTGGCTACAAACACAGGGATATTAGCCTCAAAGGAACACCACATTACCATCTTTGTGTTCACATTCATAAACTGGAAGCCAACCTCTTTCCCAAAAGAGGCTACTGACACTTTAAAAAAAATAAAAGTGCCTACTCTTCAAAAGCCACCTTACCGGTCACAATTGGGAGAGCTTCCCCTTTGGGTATCTGTTACCATCTCTTTTGAGGACTCTGTGATATTCCAGTGGTTTGTGGTCACAGTTGCTGTTGCACAAAATGGCTACATCTCATGCCGAATTCCAAATAAAAGGGGATGCCTCCTCCATGCCCCTTTCGCGTCCCTTCAGCTGAATGCGTCGCTAAATACATTTTATGATTTAGAAAGGCGTTTCTGAAATGTAAAAGGTGTTTAGTAAATACCCAAACGTCACATTTCAGTAGGAAACCCAGGGATTGTGTGAATTGCACGGTTCGCAACCTCAAAATGCTTTTATATATTGGGCCCTGCATGTATTATGCTTTTTTATTTGACAAATATGCAATTCTGAGCCAATAGTATTGATCAGTCTGCCCTGAACATGTCAACAGTATTTGACTATGGATGAGCTGCAGAAGCACGGAAAGAATTAATATCTATTTACCTTAAAAATAAAATCATTTTGCTGCTGTTAAAGTGGACAAGACACTGATGTCAAAGAGGGCACCTTTTTGGATCTCAAAGAAATGTAAATGATCAACATAACTGTTATTCACTCTCTATAGACAAGGACTGTTCTTACTAGAGAAAGGCAAACATGGGCCTACCCACAAAGTTATGCATTTTGATGGTTGCTATAGAAAAGAAGGAGTGCAATTAGAGATAGGGAAATTCAAGAAACCAGTTTTAACCAGCAAACCTTTTAAAAGAGTCAGTCTAAATATAAACCCCCTAGGAAAAAATAGGTTTTATATTTCGGGCGACAGGATATCCGTCACTGTTGTGATATAGTAATCCATCCTCTGAAATCGAAATCAGGCCCTAAGACTTGCAGTATGGTGTTAAAGTTGATTTCCAGTAAATAGGTTTTCATTTTTTTAAAGATGGAAATGGTCATATGATAAAGTCGTTGATTTCGTGGTGATGTGGTGGTTGAAGAAACAGTAGTTGATAATGGATCCATGTCAGCTGGATGGAACAAGTCTTTCAGTTATACCTATATCTGTGATTGTTTGTTGATGGTGAGGTTGCAGCTTTTTCTCTTTATTGGGTTCTTTTTAGTAGGAGCTTGACATTTAAGGCCTGATTTATGACAAGTTAACGCTGCCTTTGCATAATTTTTTGACGGAAAGCGGCACAAACTTACAAAATATAACTATATTTTGTAAGTTTGCACCTCTTCTGCGTCAAAAATTTACGCAAAGGTGGCGCTAACTTTTCATAAATCAGGCCCTTAGTTCCAGGTTAGATTGAGACAGGTTTTGAGACACTGGAAGTCATGCGACGAGGTGCCTTTAAGATACAGTTACTTGACTGCCTGCATATTGTTGAATCCTTATGTCGTCAGTTATAAAGATTTTCAGGGGTTCAATGCAGTGATGAAGATGATGCGGGAGAAGCAGGTCTTCTTAGGATCTTTGCAGGAGCCCGGTGAATTTGCTGATCTTGATGTCACCATTAGCATGGATATACCAAGGAAGGATGTGAACCACTGTATTTAAGGAATTCTACTATAACTGAGTAGTATGTGGCATACTGTGAAATAACTACGTAAGTTCAGGTTGGCCATATTCAGAATTTCCAAGATGTAAGTCATCCACATTAACACCACTTCTGCCTGGGGCCCTGCCATCATGAAGTAAAGCTGTACATAAGCAAAATAATGTATAACAAGAGTCAAAATTAAATAATTCCAAACTTATAAAGTGTAGCTGGTTTATTTTCAGTCAGTAGTAACACATTTGAGTTGATGAATCATTGAAATATAGTAGGAGCAGTGGCAGCTTTGTGGTAAACTATATCATATTTTAGCCTGCTCAGATTTTCTTTAGGGGCAGCCAAATCACCAGCATTAAAAATGTTTAACCAGCCACTGGCATAAGAAGAATTCTTTCAAATGTTTGCTCGAAATGGTTCGGAGTTACTCAAGGAACATATAGGAGCGTATTCTGATATGAAGGCCAATCCTTACTATTTTTTAAGTTCTTTTGGAGGTAAGTAGAAGGGCCTTATTCAACTATGGAGGTCAACCTGCCAACTTGCAAGGTCAGCAGAGTCCCTTGTGTCCACTCACCTGGTGAAGGACTGCCTGACAAAAATAGAGATCCTTGTTTGCCTGGCGCGGATATCTTTGTTTTAAGTGGTGCTATGGATGTAGTTAAGGCTGAGAAATTTGGCAAGACAAAGCACCACAGGCTTGAGCCCCACTCTTCAACTTTTTTGTTTTAACTAAAAACATAACCAAATCAAGAGATGTTTCAATAATACAAAAAAAAAACAATTGACCATGAAGTGCACCCAATCCCATTTTAAGGAATAGTTTCATGCATGGGCTATAATGCTGGTAAAGATGTCAGTTAGGATTAATGCATCTGAGTGTGAACAGTGTTGTGATTTTGTGTGATTTTGTATTCGCCTTGACAGCCTTTGGGTGGTCTTCCGCCCAACTTTTTGCCTGCCTCCTTCACTTGTCTGACCTTGTTTATACTGGCTTTAGTAATCTGTACACTTTACCACTGCTGGCCAATGCTAAAGCGCTTGGGCTCCCTCCTCTAAACATGGTAATATTGGCTTATCCCCACTTGGCATATTAAATTTACTTCTAAGTCTCTAGTACAGTGCATTACATGTTCTCAGTGCCTATAAATTAAATGTTAGTTGTGGCCTTCAGCACTGGTTATGCCACCTACTCGAGTAGCCCTCTAACCATGATTCAGGCCTGTGAATGCAGAATCTGTATGTATAGTTTGGGAAACTAGCCATGTTGCCTGACCCAAACCTTCCCTTTTTATACATATATGTCACCCCTAATGTAGGCTCTGGACAACCCAGAGGGCAGTGTGCAGCGTGTTTAAAAGGCAAGACATGTACTTTAAGTTTTACATGACCTGGTAATGAAAATACTCCCAAAGTTATTTTTCTCCACAGGAAGGCCTATCTCTCCTATAGGATAACATTGGGATTAACTTATTAAATCTAAAGGTGTAATTCACAATCTGGAAGAGATATGTTTTTCATGTTTGGTGTCTCTGAAATCAGAATATAAAATCACAATTTATGGTGAAGTCAGATTTATGTTGTAATTCTGAAAATACCACTTTTAGAAATTTGGCATTTTCTTGCCTTAGTCATTTGGTGACTGCTGCCTGTCTCTGAGCACTTGTCTGGGATGGGTGACAGCTGGGCTTTCTGTATTCTCCTCAGACAGTCACACACAATGGGAGCTTAGGCGTGGCTTGATGGCTCATTCACATCCTGATGGGCCATCCTGAGCAGGCTGGGAGGGAGGAGCTGGGCACAGTCTCACACTTACACCTGGATAGCCCCTACACAAAGGGTTGCATAACCTCCTGTAGTGAGTCTGGAGCCAATGCAGGAAGGGCAGGGCCTCTGTGCACTACAAAGGCCTGACTTTGAAGTCTCCCCCACTTCAAAGACCAAACTGGGTATAAGTACTGGACCTCTGACACCACCAACTCAAAACCATTAGCTACTCTGCCAGGAAAAAGGACTTCTGTGCTGCTGCAAGGACTGCCACTCTGCTGGACTGATACTCTGCTGGACTTCTGCTTTGCTGTGCTGCCCTGCTATGTGTATCCCTCTTGCCTGGGAGTGAGAATGACTGGACATGCATCTCTTCAACAAAGAATACACAGTGGCTCCAAGGGCCAGCTGACTGACCTCCTGATTGACGTCTCAGGGACATAAAAGATTTCCAACCCATCTACATCTACACTAGGACTCTGCCATCTGTGAGTCTAACCTTCCAAGTGATGCCAACCCAGTCCTGGACCCTTGGAGGCGGGCTTAAGGTGTTTTCTGCAGCTGAAATGATGCATTGTCACTGCTGCACGGATCTGAACTGGTTCATCACTGTTGTTGCAAAGATTGGAACGGGTGCATCGGACCTCTTGCATGGATTGGAGTTGAGACATTACATCTTTAGTGGGGATTGACCTTAGGGCATCACCTTCGGAACTGACACTTCTTGCGCCTGAAGCACTGCTGCTGTTGCAGGGAGAAAAATCAACACATTGTTTCAGCCTGCTCCCCCCATCTTTGCTATCAATGCAGCCCGATTAAGGTACTTTTGTTCAGCGGTCCCCACTAGGTCCTGTAAGCAGCCAACGGGTTATTGCAATCTGCATGAACTAATGAATGTGTCCTGATCTCGCTCAACCAGATATCCCCAATTGGCGCTTATTGTTTCTATGCACTGTTTTACAGTTTATTCTTTAAAAACTCACATCTCAAGTTGTACTTATTAGATCTTTGTTGATTTGGTCTTGTTTTATTTAGTAAATTAAGTTTGGGTCTATTTATCTAACCAGATGTGAAATCTTTTTGTGTGGTGTTTTCACAGTTTTACTGTTTGATGTGTTGCACAAATACTTTACATAATACCTCTTAAGTTAAGACTGACTGCTCTGTGTCAGGCTACCAGCAGGTCCGCACAGGTTAACTTAGGGTGTGTTTGTGTCTTACCCTGACTAGGTTTGTGGTTCCTACTTGATAAGGGTGTCTACCTCTGTCAACCGAAAACTACATTTTAAATATTTAGGAAAGCTAGTACAGTTTCATAGAGCTGAAAAACATGTGTCAATACAATGAAGAGGGAAGTCATGACATTTCAGCAAAAAAAGATAGGGAAAGAGATCATTTAACAAGTAAGTGTACCTGGGGGGGGGGCCCTCTGCTATTGCGGAAAAGTAATTGGATGATAGAAGTATTTTATTATCCCTTTATTTTTCTGCTTTTATAGAGCAAGGCCAGCCTTCTCCATGTCCTCCACGTGAAGGAGGAGTGGTGGTGCGCTTCTAAGTGTGCATGTCAGTTTGGCCAGCCAAACTGACATGCACACTTAGAACTCTCCACCCGGCTGTGTTGCACAGCTGGGTGGGGTCCAAACGCAGTGTCCCACTCCCTCCCGAAGTGGTGTTTCTGCCTGCTCAGGCCAATCCCGGCACTTCTTTCATGCTGTGTAACAGTATGAGAGAAGCATCGGAATTGGCTGGGGAGGGACGAAGAAGATGAGAGGCTGCTGGAGTGGTGAAACATAGAGGCGGCAGGTACATTTATTTATGTTTTTTCATTGCCCCTCCATGCCCCCAATCTGCATGCTTCCCCTGCCCCCCAACCATTTCCTGCCACCAGCCCCTACTAAGTGAACCCATGGTCATGATATAAGATTCCCATAGAGGGGTTTAACCCTGGGTTATGGTATTGAGTGGAAATTCCCCTTTCTACATGGTCTGCCCAGATTTTGTTTACATTTGGGAGAGAAGCTAGGCCAATCTGTTTTGTCTATAAGTGCTTGCTTGAAGGCTGATAATGTCCGCTAGTGTATGTGCTGTTCCCATGGACACTTTTGCTAATTATTTATTCCAACTGGCATGTATGACTTTCTCGTATGGTGCAGTAAGTTTACCAGTCATATAAAAGTGAGATGTAATATGTCGGCTACAGTGTGTTTTTACACCACATGCATCACTATAACAGCTGGATTGAATGGCTGTAGCCAGAGTTAGTCAGAACATTAAAAAATTAACCATTTTTATAAATGGAAAATCCTACAGTTTACATTATCTAAGTCAATCTTAATTAGTGCCTTGAAACTCACCAGGCATGGGTGCATAATATAAGAAAGTCTTAATAGGATTGGCTTGCCCTTGCTCTACAATGTTTAAGTGTGTGGTTTCACTGTATATGTTTCAGTAGAATTTCTACATTGTAAAAGTCTTTTTGGAGAAAAAGTCATTTTTCATAAACTGTCATTAGGATGGTCTATGGAAGTAATATGTGCATCGCTGTAATATTTATCAAAAGTTTATTTCAATGTTTCACTGGTGACATTGAAGTTTTCAAATGTATGGCCCAGAGAATTTTTAAATAAAAGCTGTCCATCTCTGGCTGAAGTCTGGATTGTTATTAAACCAGTTCTTCAAGGCTCTCCTCCCTGATTTGAGGTGAAATACCTTCCTATGAAGAACCAAGGCTGGCTAGCAGATGTCTGATAGGAAGTCAGGGAATGTTAATTTCAAATCATCCATCATTAGTTATTGTAGAATGTAAGAGAAGGGGAAGGAGGAATGGAGCAGATGGACACTACAAAAGGACAGGGATGAACTCCCATTGTAGCATGTTTATAGTAAATAGGGTTCTGCTGGAGGTTTGCATTTGATGCTGGCTTGCTCACAGCCAAGTTGTTTCTTGTAACAGGGATGGCATTACCTCAACACCAGAATGGGGCGCTTTCTCAGGGAGGTTTTTTCTTTTTGTAGGTCTTCCCCTGGGTAGGGACAAATAGTTCTTCCATCCGCCATTTGAAAGACCCCCAGTGTCACTAATGTGACAGGACGTTCTGCTAAAGTGGGCTGGGTTGGCTGTGGAAAAAATCTGAGATTAGGATTAGGACCTCTCACCAGTTCCTCAGTAGTGGACATTACAAGAAATGCTTCCCACAATCAGCGCTTCAAAACCAAGACCTCGGAAAGTTTTTAATTAGGCTGGCAATATTAAGAAATCCCCAAATATCACATTACATGAAATTTGTGAAATTTGCTATATGGAATTTTGCATCATTTTTGCTCAAAAATGTTTTACCATGAGACGTTTCGTCATGATCCAGTCTTCTGTCAGTATCTTAGAAGGCAATTTTCTGTGCAGTGTGGGCTCACATAAAGAAAAGTCATTTGAGATATCGGCAAGTGATATTTTACTGTAAGAGTGTGATTTCATTAAATGTTCATATAATGTCATGAAAATGTACATAGGAAATATGCAATTGTGCATACCCCTAATTTGAAAAGAATGAAAAGAACATAAATAACCTTCTACCATGAAGAAGGCTGCAGCTTGTATTATGTACCCTCATATGGAAATGCTTCTCAAGTATCAGACCAGCTGGCCTTCTATGGTTTCAGGGACATAAATGAGAAGGTCATCTATTCAGTGTAAAACCTGCAGACCAGTTGACATTGGGGCCTGTGATGGAGCTGTGGCTAAAGGGAGTGATTGGACCTACCTTGTACTGCTAGCTATGTTCTGGTACCTTGGAGAATGCTCTTGAGGATTGAAAGGATGTAGTGCCTCTAGGGGAAAGAACTTTATCATCCAAGAAATGTTGGGGAGTTTGGGAAATGTTGAGCTTTAGAGGACTGAGGCTGCTCTATAAAGGCACAGCCTTGTCAGGCAAGAATTCAGGTTTGCCCCCCTCAAAGTTTTTTGTAACAAGAAAAAAATGCTTATGTAGGACCTCACTCAGAATGCATCCAACAATATGGCCCTTATCTGTCTGCAACCCCTGTGACTGTAATGCTAGAGGATTTTGAACTTCATTATTTCTTCTAATTATGAAGGTAATCTTTCAAAGAAGATCAAGCCACCCCTACAGTGAATTAACATTAACGTTTATGTTCTTAAATGCATCTTACTTGAAGCTTTTGTTGCCAAATCTCATGGCCCTCACCAGCCACAGTTTTCTACCTTGCCCTTCTGGAACAATTTGAATTCAATAATTTAGGCTGGAATCTGACTCGAAGTCCTTGGCGGATGGCTACAATGTGCACCAAGGTCATTGACATCTGCATCTATTGACTTTTATTGGTGCTTTCTCTTTCGTTGGCACTTTCTAAATTTACACCCCATCACAAGAGGCTTGCAAAAATCGGATGCCCTATGTGTTCAGTGAATGGAATTCCAAGTAGTTTTGTAGTTAAATATTGGGTGTGGTGAACTTTGCACCACCACAATTTTCCACAAGCCAATATTGGCCAGTAGGAAAAATGCCTTATAATTCCTGGGCACATGTGTAATTCGGTGGGGTAAGCACCGATCTACCCTTGGTATGCCCAATTTTAGAGTTTGGAAATGGAATAAGAGATACATAGGAGGGAATTTATATCAGGAGTGAGTCTATGTTTTGTCGCGTTAACTGCATTTACCGAACAAGTCACATGTTTATTAACTCTGTAAATTCATGCTTGCTTTTCCACTCAGTCAGTAAGTTAAGATTTCACAGTTCTGTTCTGTTCAGTTCTGTTATGTTATGGTAGTTTAGCACATTACACTACATTGAGGTTCTGATTGGAGTAAACTGTGTATGTGAAATAAAAATATCTGAAACCTTCACCAGTAGATTTCCAAGCTTGAATTAGGCAGATTTAAGACTTTATAAAATTCACCTCGTTTTCCAAGTTATGTCTCTTAACATGGAACAGTCACAAGATTTCAGATGTATTCTTCATAAACTGTCAATTCCATTTATGCATCAACATGCCATTACAAAATCCATATTTTCATGTGAGGAAATCGGCAGCAATAGTTCAAATATGTTTCCTAGATTGTTTTTCTTCCCAACCTTGACAGGAGCAAATTTCCATATTGTTTCCAGAACTTGCCCGAGTGTGAGATGAGTCTGGAAAAAACACAAACATATAGCTTGTAGGTGTTCACAAATTCATAGGCTATTCAAGCCCCGCAACTCCCACTCCCAGACCGGCAAGTAGATATACTCATATTAAAATCTTTGTGAGTAAATCCACTTATGAGTGCACTGCCAGCTTTTCTGAATAAGAAAAGTGGGTTTGAACTTCCAAAGAAGCATGTTTCATGTGATTTAGTCAAACATGTAGAAAGAGCTTTTTGATTATTGGGTCTTCCATTTTTAAAAATTTTTGGACCATAAGATGATCAGCTAATAGCAAAGACCAAGCAGAAAACGTTTCAAAGTATGAATAACTATGCACTAAAGTCTCAGTTATCAAAAGAAGGTCTTTGGCAAGAGAAAATAACTGGCTCTGGCAGATACACATTACATAGATCTCTGTATAGAATAGAGGAACAGGGTATGTCAGGTAGGATGCTACTAATATTTTACTCTCTTTCCAAAGGATTCCAGGCTTGTGGTCGCCCAAATGGTGAGCCATATATTGTGGTGAACACCTCTGCAAGTGCTTTCTCAACCAGATCACATTTTTAAGAGGGAACTCTTTGCCAACTTTTTAAGCACTGATCTAGATGCTATTGTCAGAGGTGTAACAAATTGATGGGTCTCTCTGATGAATGTGGCGATGGGCCCCTGAGACCACCATGTGTTATAGAAATTCATAGCTGTGAGAAAGTCATCCTTTTACTCTGATCACCCCCACTTTCCACTGATACTGGTAGTTACTAACTCTGACTGTACCAGGGGCCCTGCCAACCAGAACCATGGCCAGTGCTCTGGTAAAAAGGATATGCAAATTAGACATATTTATAATTGGGTAAGACAGCCTACCTATAAGTCCCTAGTATTTAAAAGGGCATGGAGGATTAGAGGTCCTGTGGATTCAATGCACTTTAGTGTGTTCTGCTGTAGTGTCTGCTCTCATTGTAAAGGCAGCTTTGCTTTGCAGGCTGATTTTAAAAGTAAATTATATGCATATTCAACTTTGGAATTAAAGGGACTTCCAAAGTCTTAAACAAGATCCTAGTTACATATGTCACCCCTAAGGTGCCCCCTAGGCGCCCCCGGGTAGGGTGCCTTTTAACTATAAGCAGGAACAGAAAGATGTTTTCCCTTTTGTGGGAAAAACTGCCAGGTTTGTTTTTCCCCATTGGAGTACAATAGCTCCATAGGCTAAAGCATAACTAGCTAGCAATGGGCTTCAATTTCCAATCTTGGACTTAACGTGGTATTTAAAATAAATCCAACAAGTTGCCACCAGTGGATTTATTATAACTATCACAGAAAATAAGTTATAGAACATGCTTTTCTGTTATGTCAACATTCAGTTCTCCAGCTGCTCTGTTCTGATTGGCCAGCCTCTGCCAGGTCGAGCCAATCTGGCTTAATGAGGTGTGAAGTGGACTGCATTGAGACAATGGGACATCTGGTGAGGGGAGAGAAAAAGGCAGGAAGGAGGGTGGGTGGCCAAACTGCTCTTCAAAGGGAACATGACACTTAGGACCAGAAACAGACTCACCCCCTCTCCCACCACCCTAGCCATATGGAAGCCTCAGTGATTAGATTAGCAGAGAGGCTGGAGAGGGAGTGTTAAGAGAAATAAGCCAAAACAATGGGATGGCTTAGCCAGAGCTTAACTCCAAGGAGGAATTTCCAAGGAGTCCATCTTGGACTTTGAAAAAATGGTGCTTCCTGGGATTGATTTTTGGCACACTTCACAGGAAGTGGTCACCCCAGAAGGTGGCACCCTGCACCCCATTGGTCAGGGGTGATGCCTGATTGCCAGCCCAGGAACACTGGATAAACATGACAGAGTTGCCCACCAACTCAGATCGTTGCCAGCACTACAAGGGGAAGAAAGACTGCCCTGCTGGAACCCTGGTCTGACCCCAAAGGACTGCACTCTGCATGACTGCACCTGCAACACACTGGGGAACTATAGCCCTAAGGACTTTGCCTGGCTTCAACAGTGGGAAGGAGTGGAATCTCTGACAGCAATAGGTTATAAGAGCTTCACCTGTAACAACCCCACCAATTAGGACCCAGTTGACCACCTTCAGCTGGACTTTTCAGGATTCACCAGGTTTCTGGGAAATGTAGTCCCAACATCTCAAGGACCAGCTTAAATCTTCTAGACCCTCGGATTGGTGTTGTGGACACATGACATTCAAAGGAGGACTTCTGGATGGAGAAGTTTGGAGAAGATTGGAGAACTTTTGAAAAAAGGCTCCATAAGGTGACCAGCCCATCAACAAAAGTCAAGCCGCCAACAATAAACTGCAACCTGGCCTTTAACTGAGGCCTCCCGCTCAGTGTACCATGGTTGGCCTCAAATTGTGAATTGGTCCTGGTCAAGTGTTACCAGATGTCCCTGGTTGGATCTATTTGTCTAGAAAGCACATTTGTTTATGTATTCTTTAAAAATTAATATCTCTGATTCCCTAAATTGTATTATACTCATTTTGGTGTCATTTTAAAGTTAAAAATATTTCCTATATAATTCCTATTTTTATAAATTGGTGTTGGAGTTTTATTGTGTGCTGTGTATTACTTATTCAATGTATCGGCCCAGCGGGAAAGCCCCTGCAACGAGGAATCCGGCTCTGAATGGAGCCGGCGGAGTTGCAGGGGTGCGACGGGTGCAGTGGCACCCGTCGCGATTTTCACTGTCTGCAAAGCAGACAGTGAAAATCTGTATGGGGCCCTGTTAGGGGGCCCCTGCACTGCCCATGCCAGTGGCATGGGCAGTGCAGGGGCCCCCAGGGGCCCCACGACACCCATTCCCGCCATCCTGTTTCTGGCGGTGAAAACCGCCAGAAACAGGCTGGCGGGAAGGGGGTCGGAATCCCCATGGCGGCGCTGCAAGCAGCACCGCCATGGAGGATTCCCTGGGCCAGGGGAAAACTGGTGGGAAACCGCCGGTTCCCCTTTTCTGACCGCGGCTTTACCGCCGCGGTCAGAATAGCCCTGGAAGCACCGCCAGCCTGTTGGCGGTGCTTCCGCTGCCCTCCGCCCTGGCGGTCAGAGACCGCCAGGGTTGGAATGAGGGCCTAAGAGTCTTATAATCAAATAAAAAAAAGCTGACAGAAGTGGTGACTCTGATGAATTCAAAAATGCTGTCTTGGATTTGGATGAGCATTATTCATGTACTATGTGCGTTACAGTTACACTTTCAATGCAAGCAATAACAAAATAAATCTATTGAGGATTATGTTTCTAGCCTCAAGAACCTAGTGGCAAAATGTATATTTGACAATTTGCATGATGAGTTGATGGGGACCAAACTGTCATGTGCATGAGGAGTAAAGGCATCCAGGAGAGGTTATGGATATCATTGCTTTAGTAAAGAAAGCAGAGCTCTAGGAGAGATATGCAAGGGCAGGTATTCCTTCATTTGACAGCTCATTTGTGAACAAAATTTCTGAAGAAAATAAAGGGAAACATACTTCTAAAATACAAATATTCGAGCTAAATACATCAAGAGTTCAGGGTAGGATGTAAATAACAGCCAAGAAAATGTCTCTGTTTCCATTGCAGAAGTGTTTCACATACCACCAGATTTGTTAATGTGGAATTATGGGACATTTCACAAGCGTATGTAGGAAAAAGAACAAAAAGAGTATTTTGCCTCCCAGAAAGGGCTTCAGATTCACGTGGGAACAAGTCTGATGATGTGTTGGACAGATCTTACCTGAAAAAAACAGTAGTAACATTGTGTTAAATATTAATGCTAGTGATTCTAACAAACTGTTATGTGTCATTACATTTGGTGGGGTTCCTTTACAGGTTGCAGCAGATTCAGGGTCTCCTTTTACCATTATTGCTCGATCTGTGTGGGAAGAAAAGTTTGTGAATGTTATTGGTCAATATTTGGAACCAACTGATGTGACCCAGAAAGTTTCACAGGAGAAAAAAATTATATATTGGGATTTAGACTGTTAGTCTTTGAATTTAAAGGTAGAAGAACCATATGTAAGTTACATATAGCACCTGATGGTCCTTCAGTTTTAGGATGGAAGGACCAAAGGGCATTACACATTGTTTTAAATCCTTAACATGTCCTGGTTGCTTGTGAGGGGGGGGGGGACAAAGAAATGGGTTCTTAATGAGGTGTTCAATGGAAAAATTGCCAATCTCAAGGGGTTCACACATCAAATCAAAGTAAAAGCCTCTGCCTCACCCAAAATACATAAAGTTTGTAATATACCTCTGATTGTCAAAGATGAGGTTAAGATAGAGTTCAAGAAATTGCAAGATGCTGGTATCATTGAGCCAATCAAAGACTCAAAGTGGATTTCACCAATAGTCGTTGCGAGACAAGCCAATGGCAAAATTATGCTCTGTGTGAATCTTAGAGGTGTAAATGACAATATAGTAGTGGACCAATACTCACTACCCAGGATTGATGAGATGCTTTCATTAACTAGGAATGCCCAGTGGTTCTCCACACTTTCCTTAGCATGTTACCATACTTCTCTACACCCCGCTAGCAGACACTTAATAGCATTTTGCACCCCCTTTGGGTGTTTCTATTCTGTCATATGCCCTTTCACCTAGCTTCTGCAGCGGTGGTGTTCCAGGGGACTATGGTAAATGTATTTGATGATATGCTGAGAGCAGTGTTTTTTCAAGATAAGATCCTGATTGTGGGGTGCACTAAAAGAGAACATGATGAAAGATTGAGAGAGGTGTTGAATGTGCTGCATAAGAAAGGGTTAACAGCTGTACTTTCAAAATGATAATCTACTGAAAAGGTCACATAGTTAGGGCATGAAGTCATTTCTGTTGGAATAAGAACTAAAGAGAAGTTGGTGAAGGCTATTGTTTACTCGCCTTCACCCAAATACAAGGATGATCTCAGACCATTTTTGACGTTGGCTGAAATGTATGCGAAGTTTGTAGAAAGGTTTTCAGAAGAAAACCCATGCCATAAGATATTTGCAAAGGAAAAATCTGTGTTTTGAATGGTCCAATGCATGTCAATGATATTTTGATGACATCAAAATTGCAATTTGCAAAGCACCTAATTTACAAGAATCTGATGCGAGGGCAAACACAATATTTACTACTGATGCTAGCAGCAAGAAACTTGGTGGAGTCCTCACTCAGGTGGATAAAAAGGTGAAAGACATGGTGATTGCTTTTGCATCACATTCACTTACTCCTACCAGGAAAAGTATTCTGTTATGGAATGCGAAACCTTGGCAAGTGTCTGGGTTTTAGAACATTTTAGAGAATTCTTATGTGACAGAAAATGTACATCAAGGTATGATCATAATCCTGTGACAAAATTGTCAACAGATGAGTTTTTAGACCAACAGCAAGAATAGCAAGATTATATATGTGTTTGCAAGATTTTAGATATGACAGCCTGGTGCAAAGAACTTCACAGCGGATTTCCTGAGTAGAATGGCTCTACCACTGACAGAAACTGATAGACACATGAAATTAATACTCATTGCTAGTATCTCTCAAGTATATGCTCCTCAAGACAGTTTTTACTGGAATAAGTAGTGGTTGGAAGCCAAAAGTAAGGATGCAATCTTTAAGGAGGTAAAAGTGGATGTTCTGAATGGTTAGTGTGACTAAAACAAAAAGGGGCATATTTACAAGCCCCTAGTGCCTTCCTGCATCACATTAGAATCATTTTTTTTAATGCTAATGTGGCCTTAGGAAGGCTTTTTTGCTGCGCCGTATTTACAAAATGGGGCAATGCTCGCATTGCACCACTTTGCACTCCCTTGCGCCACATTATGCCTGCACCAGGAATAATGTATTTCAAGGATGTGTTTTGGTGCTAGGAAGCCCACAAAAATGGTGCAGTGAAATTTACAATATTTCACTGGGTCAATTTCGGTTTCATTTTTAATGCCTGTTCAAAGCAGGGGTTAAAATGAAGCACTCATAGAAACCTATGGGTCTTCTTGCTTTTTGCTGCACTAGCATTAAAACTTTTGAGGCTAGTGCAGCAAAGCACCACAATATCGTTAAAAATTCTGACACTATTGTCCTAACGACCACCATGGTGCGCCGTATTGTAAATACGGCACACCCATGTTGTCGTTAGGTGGGGCAGGGATGACGCAAGCAAACAGGCATCACTACTGATGCACCAGTTTCTTGTAAATGTATCTCAAAGAGCCTTAAAGATGAATTCAGAGGATTTGGGGAAATCAGGAATGAATTGTGTGTGAGTGATACTTTTGTTTTATGTGGAGAGAAAGTTGTCACAACAAAAGGATTACATAAAAAAATAATTCACCTGTGCCATGAGACATTACATGCACCAAACAGAGGCTGAAGGACCTTTATCGGTGGCCTAGAATGGATACGGAGATTGAAAGGATTGTGAGAACCTGTGCAAAATGTGAAGTAGCAGATAAAACCCAGAGGCCCGTATTTATGAAAAATTATGCACAACTGTGATAGCGCAGTTGAGCGTCAAACATTTTAGCAAGAGCTAACGCCATTCCTTCGAGCCATATGTGCACCATATTTATGAAATGACGCACAATGGTGCTAACGAATGACTAGCCTCATGAAAAATGACTCTAGCTAGGGATGGATGGGGGTAGAAAAAATAGTGCTAGGCAGATTAGCGGCAAAATTTATGCCGCTAGTCAGCCTAGTGTCATTTTTTTATGCCAAATCAACCTAAAAATTACTCCTTTCTAAGTATAGAGAGTAGTTATTACCACAACCCTAATACTCACCACAGGGGACCAGTGTCCCCAGGACCACCCCAACAGATCCAGTGCCATCCAGGGGGTCACATGTAAGTGGCCCCCAGTGGCACTTAAAAGTAAAAAACATATACTTACCTGAACTTTCCTCCAGTAGTCTCCCTGTGGTGTGGGTGGGGGTGATGCTGGTGTTGAGGTGAGCGTCTAAGTGCCCAAAATAGGGACACCATGGTGCTCCTTCTCCTACACAGCAGTCTTGGAACATCCTGCCCTTCCATTTCCAAACAGCTCCCTTCCTGGTGGACTGCAGAAGGAAGCTCAAGACAAGGCTTTTTGACAGAGACACTGCACCCTGATCGCCCAGATACCCTTAGGGGTGATGGTGCTGCACTTTACAAAATGCCATGATTGATTGTTTGATTGATTGAGGGAGTCTCAAAAGAAAAACAGGGAATATTATGATTTCAAACACGGAGCAAAACAAGAGAAGTTGTGTGAAGATCAACGAATGTGTGTAAAAAGTGTAGGATCAGTTGCCAAAGGTGAGACTTAATTTAGTGAGCCAAAAAAGGTGATAAAGGTGATGAATAACACAATTGTGTTCGAAAATTGTGACATCTGGCATATGAGTCATCTTGCACTGGCAAGAGGTCGTACAGATACCTGCAATGCAGTTGCAAACACCTATTTGTGGTTGGGTCAGGGTGAATTTGTTCCAGGAAATGGATTGGTTATGGAAGAACATCTGCGGCTGAATCATTCAGTACAAGAAAAAGTGTTGAGGCTGGGGAGTGTTCAATTGGTAAAGGTAATTTTGAGTGCACACATGAGCAAAGCATCTTGATGCAACACAAATTATTGCCACAAGTTATAAGGATTCACATGATGTTGAGGAAGTTTAAATATCTAGTGGGAGAAAGATAAAGAAACCAAAAAAATATATATATTTGTATCTGACTGAATAACTAGAAATGTTTTATTTTTAATAGTATTTTTGCTTGATATTCCAGATATGCTTTTCTTATATTTTTTATATTTTTTAGAAAAGCGAGGGAAATTGTGAACTCATATGTATAATCTAGGTAGCAATAACTGTTTTAGGACTTTAAGTGTATCGTGCTTAACCAGGCATTCCACATTCTGCATTCCATAGATACAAAGTGGTGTATTAGAAAGTTGGTGCTATTCTTGGCTTGTTTCTCTGTTGCTGCTTTATTAGTTGCCTCTGGGGGTTGATCATACTGAAGGTAACTAATGTGTTGTCTATGTGTCTTCTTGAAATTATTGTCAGAAAATACAACATGCATCACTCAGCAATTTCTACCTTTTCATACAGTGTCCAGCCACTTCATAAGACAACAACCTAACATTTAATAGTTGTGTAGAAATAGATATTTCCCCTTAACCCCTTCGCAGCCAAGGACGTAAAGGTTACATCCTTGGCTGCGGCGCTGAGACGCCAAGGACGTAAACGTTAGGTCCCTGGACCGGCTCATGGGGGAGCACTAGAGCTCCCCCCATGAGCCTCGCCTCGGCGCCCCCACTGCAGGGATGGAAGGGGAATCGCTTGCCCTGCACCCCCATGTGGCGTCTAATGACGGCGCGAGATCGCACGCTGACCTCATCAGAGGCCTGCCCCTCTCCAGTGTGGATCGGAGGAGAAATGCTTTTGCATTTCTTCTCGGATCACATGGAGGGGCCGAGAAAGGCATCAAAGGAAAGGCCTTTCCTTTCCTTTGATGTCTTTCTCAGCATTTCTGCTGCCCGATCACGATGCGATCGGGCAGCAGAAATGCCCACTAGACACCAGGGAGTTTTTTTTTCGTTATTGACATCCCAAGGGGGGCATAAAGCCCACCAGAAACCAGGGAAGATTTTTTTTTCCAAAATGAGAGGGTCGAGGTATGGCCATACCCCCTCCCCAAATAAATGAGGCCAAAGTTGTACTGCCCACCAGTGGGCAGATAAGGCAATGACCCCCGATCCACACCCCGGGGAGCTGAAATTCTACTGGATGCCATGGAATTAAAAAAATTAAAAAATAGGAGGGCGGTGGCTACCAACCAGTATGGGCCTGGTTATGCCCCCACCCCAACTGAAGGGGGTAACAGTCTTTCAGCTCTCCCCCCCACACTAAAACGTCTTATCCCACGGCAAGGAAGAGGACATTTGATTATTTTGGGTTTTGGTTTTATATTTGGGCCATGAGAGCTTGTCTAACTCTCAAAGTCATCCCACTTGGAATGGTGAGGGCTGCACTTTTTGAACTTTCGGTTGCTACCATGTAGAAAAATCCACAAGACCTAAACACATCTGAAAACTAAATATCTGGGTGAGTCCAGGGTGGTGTGCTTCACATGAACCTGCACCATTTTCTTACCCACAATGCCCTGCAAATCACAAGTTTTCCCCATTTTTGTGATGGAACCTTCAGGAATCTGCAGGAATCCACAAAATTCCTACCACCCAGCATTCTTTCATCTATACCGATAAAAATTCTGCCCCACATGTCAGCCTAAAAATGTTTTTTTTCCAACTTTCCTTTTTGACCCGATTTGGTTCCTTCTCAATTTCAACATGTTTTTGGCCCTTCCCTGCCACAGGCACTTGGCCCACCTACACAAGTGAGGTATCATTTTTACCGGGAGACTGAGGGGAACATTGGGTGGTATGAAAATTGTCTCGGTACGGTGATCCCACACAGAAATATGGGAAAAATGGGATTTGTTAGCTACATTTGAGCTTTGCTGAGGATTCTGGGTAAAAAAACACAGGGGGATTCACGCAAGTCACACCTCCCTGAACTCCCTCGGGTGTCTAGTTTTCGGAAATATCTGGGTTTGGTAAGTTTCCCTGTATGGCTGCTGAGCCCAGGACCGAAAATGCAGGTGCCTCCCCCCGCAAAACAGGAAGTTTTGTATTTGATAATTTTGATGTGTCCAGATGGTGTTTTGGGGAATTTCCTTTTGTGAGCACTAGGCCTACCCACACAAGCGAGGTACCATTTTTATGGGAGACTTGGGGGAGCACTGGAGGGAAGGAAATTTGTGGCTCCTCTCAGATTCCAGAACTTTCTGTCACCGAAATGCGAGGAAAAAGTGTTTTTTGGCCAACTTTTGAGGTTTGCAAAGGATTCTGGGTATCAGAACCTGGTGAGAGCCCCACAAGTCACCCCATCCTGGATTCCCCTAGGGGTCTAGTTTTAAAAAATGTACAGGTATGGTAGGTTTCCCAAGGTGCCGGCTGAGCTAGAGGCCAAAATCCACATCTTGGCACTTTGCAAAAAACAGCTCTGTTTTCTTTGGGAAAATGTTATGTGTCCATGTTGTGTTTTGGGGCATTTCCTGTCCCCGGCGCTAGGCCTACCCACACAAGTGAGGTACCATTTTTATCAGGGGACTTAGGGGAACTCTGGGTGGAAGGAAATTTGTTGCTCCTCTCAGATTCCAGAACTTTCTGTCACCTAAATGTGAGGAAAAAGTGTTCTATTTTTCACTCTTTATATTTCAGCAAATGAATTGCTGTATACCCGGTAGAGAATGAAAACCCATTGCAAGGTGCATCTCATTTATTGGCTCCGGGTACCTAGGGTTCTTGATAAACCTACAACCCCTATACATCCCCACAACCAAAAGAAAAGATGGCAAAAATGGCTGTTTTTTCCACCTCAAGTTCAATATTTGTTTGTTTCAGCTGTTATTTTCTGTAGGAAACCCTTGTAGGATCTACACAAATTACCCCCTGCTGAATTCAGAATGTTGTCTACTTTTCAGAAATGTTTAGCTTTCTGGGATCCAGCATTGGTTTCCCACCCATTTCTGTCACTAACTGGAAGGAGGCTGAAAGCACAAAAAATAGTGAAAATGGGATATGTCCCAGTAAAATGCCAACATTTTTGTTGAAAAATTCGGTTTTCTGATTCAAAACTGCAAACCCTTTGTTGATGCCGTTTTCAGGGAAAAAAACACAAGCCTTCTTTTTTCCCATTTAAAAAAAAAAAAAGTTTTCTCTCTATTTTGGCTAATTTCTTGGTGTCCTTCAGGGGAACCCACAAAGTCTGGGTACATATAGAACCCCTGGGATGTTGGAAAAAAAGGCTGCAAATTTTGCATGTGTAGCTTATGTGGACAAAAAGTTATGAGGGCCTAAGCCCTACCCCAAACAGCCAAAAAAAGGCTTGGCACCTGAGGGGGAAAAGGCCTGGCAGCGAAGGGATTAATCAGGTGATTGTTTTTCACCATTGCATATAATGGGAAACCCCACATAAGTTATGTATGGGTGCCAGCAGAACCCACAGCTGTTCCTGTTGCCAGTCATCAGTATCAATACTTTATTTGTTCAGCAAACGTACCTT
Organism: Pleurodeles waltl; assembly: GCF_031143425.1. NCBI lineage: Eukaryota > Metazoa > Chordata > Amphibia > Caudata > Salamandridae > Pleurodeles > Pleurodeles waltl. The sequence goes on along the minus strand of NC_090444.1, from coordinate 1,786,498,654 downwards.
ATGATCGAGGAAGTGTGCTTATAAAAATTAAACATAGCATCAGTTAAATACAGAACATCACAATTAGATAACATTCAACAATGAACATTATCTAATATATTATTAAAAACGCAACAGGTAACAGATGGCAGCAGTCAAAACAAATTATTCCATACAACTGCTTCATCCAAATGTTTCCTTAACCAAACTGCTGGGTCAGTAACCCACCCATGGCAAAGAAAACACTGGGGTGACTGAAAACATAAAACAGTTTGATTGCATTGAATCACAAAGTTCCTGATTCAGGGGAGTAGCTTCAGGGGGTGTTTGAGGTTTGGCACCCCCCAAAATAAACGTATTCATAGTTTGGTGGTTATGTCTGGGCGCCCTGAGTAGGGTCTGCTATCTCTGCGTTGGTTTTCGTGAGCCAAGAATGAAAAACAAAACAGCAACCTTTTATGTAAATGGGTGAGAGAGAGAGACTGAGATATCCATCTGGTGATAATTTAAAAATGTGAAATCACATCACCTGCAGTCCATACCAGCCTCCTTGCTAGTCCAAATTGTATGCTTCTTCGCAAATATTTTATTTCACAGAGCCTACTTTTTCTTTACTATCACATATGGTTTCAACCTTTCTATTCATTTAGCTAATAATGCATACACTGACCTACATCCAGCGGCTGTAAGGTACATAAGTGGGAGGGAAATATTAGTGGTAGGATGAGGAGAGTAGGGGAGGAATCGCTCTTAGTAACATAGGCAGGGAGGACGTGGAAACCATATCCTTGGTCATCACATATGAGTGCATTTATAAATACTTGAGTTCAGGATGTACGCTGTACAAGCATCTCATTTTTGATTTAATGGATTGTAATGTTGCTAAAATGTAGGCCACGTTATGTCCTGCCCCTTAGTTTAGTAACTGGACTGTCGGAGGGTGACAAGCCATGACTGCCTGTAAAAACTATTACTTTTAATATATTTCTATGTTGTGATATAATCTGATGTACTAAGTGGAAGCACTTCCAAGTGTTAAAGAAATACACTTTCTTGACTTTTGAAGAAATTGATTCATATTTTTTACATTATGTTTGATGCTTAATATATGTCAAACGCTTTTATGACTCAGCTCCTGCATTGACTCCTGGCGCCAAGCCAGCCCATGGCTCGGCATGCATTATTAATATGTCTGGGCATCCTCCTCTGTTTGCTAATCGGGCTTAGGATAGTTGGCCAGAATTCACTTGATAAAATGATTTGGAAAATGCGAGAAACATGAAGCCCTGCTCACATGCACTGATTTGACAACTCTACCACCAACGCGTCTTGTAGCAGAGAGAAGAAGAGTGCTTGTAGTGAAAATCCCAAGGATCCCACAGCATGGACTCCAAGCTGCTGTGTTGTATGTGACAGTTGTCATGAATTCTCAGGGAGAACTACCAGACCAAGGTAGGACGAGCAGGGGCGTAGCTTTAACCAGAGTGCTTGGGGTGTGACATCGCTCAAATGCATTTTCGGGTTGATAGTTTGGTCTGGAGATCCAGAGTCTGGTCTTCAAAGCCTGTGTCAGTTTTTCTCGTCATTCTTGTTATTAATTTGATCATTTTTTGGATCAGGATTTTAAATTTATGTAGTGAATGGTTCGCCAAAAAAGTAAAAAATCTGCACCTTCAAGAACATTCCTTAAACGAGTGCAAGTTTACTACTTTTTGGAACTTAAAACCATTGGCAGTAGTAGGCTTGGAAACTTTCTAGGCATACTACTGGCAATTAAACACACAAAATGTGATGGGATGAATGCTTGCAAATAGTCTAACCTGTAGCAATCGCTCAAGGTATCTTTCCAACCCATACTTTTTCTCCCTCTGTGCTACTGTAGGCAGAGTCCCACTTAATGCAATTCAGTACTGACCCTGCTTCTCATGGAACACCCCATCATTTCGAACCTTGGACATCTCATTCCTGCACCCTGTAGCCCACTGCTTTTTTAGTTGGGAAATTTGAGATTAATATGCCCCAAATGTCACTGACTGAGCTACTTTCCTGGCCTCATTTTGAGGTCCTGGTAAATCCTGATTCAACCGGTAACAGAAATTATAGGCTAAACCAGGATTAAAAAAACCTGCTGGCACTCCAGGGATTCATGGTGTTTCAGCTGGAGACTCGAGCAGGTAAAAGCAGATGGAGTCTCCAAATCAGATACTGGGGAAAATTATCAATTATATGGCAAATTGTGACAGGAATTGCCAATGCACCTAATTTCAGTACCTCTAAAGGACAGAGTTGGGGGACAGCAATGGGGATTTCATATTGATGCTTTAAGGGCCTCTTTACTAGTTTGGCGGGCTGACGTCGGTCCACCGGACCTGTGGGGAGGAGACCACCATGGAGCTGGAGGTCTCTTCCTCCCACCCAGCCATATTACAATGTTTCCCTCAGACTGACCAGTGGAAAGCTCCATATAAGGAGGTTTCCGGCGGTCAGCCCATTGGAAACAGTGTGGCGGCATTGTCCAAACAGTGCACATTCTAAGGGTGCTGGGCAGGACCCCCCCTGTGGCCTGCAACACTACCTTTCTGCCTGCCTTCTCATGGCAGGGACCCCGCCATGAAAATGCTGGTGGAAAGGGAAGTCGTGATCAGCACGGCAATGCTGAACACAGCACTGCTGTGGCTGACCACAACTTCAACAGCTGCACTAGTACATAGATTTGTTTTTTTTAATTCTTTTATAGACACAAAAATACTGGTTGCAAATTGTGTCTGGTAGTTTGCCACAAGTAAATAGTACATATGGCCTCTAGTTTTTTTGTCCAACTCTAATGTGGTGGGGGAGCCAAAAGACTGGTGGGGCCAGAGCCTCACTGATTTAGGTTGGGGCTCCTAGCTCAAAAAACCGTACGTCAACTTTTAAATGTCTTTGTCTCTCTGTCCCAAATTCTCAATTTATATAATATGTTTTGACCCCATTGGTTGTCTTTTCAGATGGGGAAGGGATGTTGTGTTGTACATGTGCTGTGTGAATAACAACACACTCAAGTATTTGTGTCATGGCTAAATACATGAGTGTCCAAAGTAAAAAAAAAACTATCAGACTGCCTTAGGGGATAGTTAGATGAAGAAGGAATTCAGTGTTCCTGTATGTTCATTGATCCCCTAGAAGGGCCACCTGCACATACCCTCCAATCCCAGCCCCTGCCAACCTGCTACCAATACCAGACACATCACACATATGACTACAGATCAAAACGGTATGTAGATTGTGATGCTTCTACCGTCTCGCAGGAGTGAAATGGAGAGAACATAGTTCCCATCTTCCCTATGAATCAAACGGACTCCTGAGAAGTCAACCCGGGCCCACCGAGATGAAAGAACGAACCTTGACCAGGACCAAACCAGATTTCCTTCTTGCGATGTCAATTGCCTTTTCAGTTTCTGAAATATAAGAATAACCGTTAGTACTCATAACTCACACATTAATTCCTTCCCAATTTATGTAACACACGTTTGAATACCTAATGTCCCTTCTCCCTTTTCTAGGTGCTGGTTCCTGTGGACTGAAATTCGCTATGCAATAATTCTAGAAGACAATCTCAAGACCATTAATTCCACAGGCAATAGTCACACATACATGTAGAAAAATGGCACCCATCTAAATGTATAGGCTTTATGCATCTAGATAATTAAACATCAGTCCTTTTAACAGTGAATCCAGGTTCAAATAAAGGTTCTTAGGCTTAATCAGCTTTCATCTCCTGTAATCATAAATGCACATCATTATCATTGCTCTAGCTATAAGTCACTCTGCAGTAATTAATTTCAAATGCATGTATTAATATAACACCCTTAATATGAGTCTTTGGTCAAATTGTAACAAAAAACGCTACTGGAAACCAAATAAATGTCTTCTTTCCTCTTAGGAGAACAACAACAAAAAAATGGTTGACCTCACTAGTCCTTTCAAAAGGATTCCATTAGCTAAGCATTTCTTTCTTGTCCTTAGTACAGTTCGAAAATGTTACCAGAATGTATAGATTGGCCCTTAAATATTATATTTTTGATTGTCTTTTGCAGGTTGACAGCAGGAATGGAGAAAAGCAGCGGAGAAACTGGCGACCCAACGGGTAAGAGAGAACTGCCGCACGAGGTCGCCGAGCGCTCGGAAGAACACGAAGGAGATGAGGACATAGCCTCAAACACAGGTGAGTACAGAAGGAGGAGGGAAGCTGACGGTGAGCAGTCGTCATGGTGCAGTGCAAAGCCTTAAGGCTAGGCGCTCCACTCTTAAAGGGGCCACTCCCCGATATTTGTGTGGTGCGCCCGACACAAATTCACTATTGAAGTACAACTAGGTGCTCAACACAGCCCCTGCAGGCTCTGCAGTGTAGGCAGTCTCCCATGCTCCATGGTCCCCCCATTCATCCGAAGGACTATGCACTTTTGTTAGATCCGGGAGTAGCATGGGCCATTCACCACTTTCTGCAGAAGATCCCCCCCTCATTATACGTAACCCCACTAAATACAATACTCAGTGAATTCCCCACTGTTCTTTTTATGTTTATGAGGAGAGGGCTCACTATTTGTGACTTACCAAACCTAGGATGGCATTATCCTGCTCCCCGCACCCCGCACCCTTCGCCTTATGTTTTTGCCACAGCCACGTGCACCTGTTTTTCTTTTCTCGCGTGTTTTTGACCGCATGGACACTAACACCACTTTCATTTCCCACGATCTAGTCCTTCTCTACGTAGTTTCTTCTGTGCCTAGATGTATAGATCCCTTTACCACAAGTTGCAGTTGCTTTGAGCACAGAAGGTGTCTGCCCCACCCTCCTCGTTAAACCGTGGGAAGGTCACTGTGAGTGGAGCGCACTGCAAGGTGTTCCCCAGTGGTACAGCTTCTGCATCGCATTACCTCTCCACATGAAAGGTCGACGGGTCAGCCACTCACACAGCTTTCCTCTCCTCACGCCAAGGTGAGTCTCACGCAGATGGATTCAGGATTCCATCTATTTAAATGTTCTTGCGTATCATTTAGGCGTTAGGCATAAAAAAAAATCTGTGCAGTGCTTGCTTGCACGCGCGGTGATCGATTGTCAAATCACTGAGCCATCCTGAACCATTGTAGTCTCTACAACCGCTAACCTGGGGTCTGTGGTGCGGCGTGAGTTATGCAAACAGGTAAAGGCCTCAACTGTATAATATTTACTCTCTACTTGCATTCGCAACTATTTTTAGGAATTTCTTAGACTGATGAATGAAAATGTTATGCATCGTGTATTTATAAGGAAAGCGGCGTTCATTGTGGCAATCAGCTAATTAATGTATTCACATGTGTAGCTCACACCTGTAATTTCAATGAGTAATTGTGTTTACTGAAGTATTTCAGGAGCAAGAGCTCAGTTATTTCACAATTAAGTACTGCTGACCTCAGGAAAGACTGCTGAACTAAAATTGCTTATTGCAAAAAGTCTGCTGGTAAAATAAGCTTTAATAGTACACCTCAGCGTTGAAAGAAAATGATACATACAGTTAATGTTTATGCATTTAAAACATCCCAGTACCATTTTTGTTTGTGAATTTCTTACACTCACAGATCTGTACCCATCCAAGGGACTGATGCTGCAGACATATTCTGTTCTGGTTGGAACAGACAAACAAAGGGACTTATTCTATCACTGCGTAAAGCAATTAAAACGGCTTACTAGATCCACACTATTTACATTTATCCATAAAAGTAGTTGGCTAACTCGCTTTCGTTTCTTGTTGCAGCAGATCTTCTTTCACTGCAAGTCTTTGACCTAGTCAGTGGCAGGAATGACAGGCGGACGTTCTGGTAAAGTGGGCCTAAGATGTACATTGTTCGGACATTGAGGAGCAGTAAAGGGTGACGTAGATGTTGTCGTAAGGTTATCCTTGGTGGATGTAGTGTTTTTCGTTGATGTGTTGCTTCATAAGATGTAAAACAGATGTGTAGGGGCCAGGTTGCTAAAGTGTCTGAATACTAATATTTGGAGTTTGTACAAGTTCCTATCTGCTGCAGTAAGCCACCAGGTCTGATGTTTGTAGGAGGAAATTGGGGTACGCTTCGGTATGTTAAACAGAGTTTGTGGAGAAATGTTTAGACCCTTGTATAGAAGTGTGCACAAATAATTAGGAAGTCTAACCAAATAACTGTTGTAATAATCATTGTACTGTAGAACAGTGCGTTAAACAGTGTTTTGGCTGCATTGAATGGTGTAGGTGAGCTGATCTTGTGTGTGTTAAGTCTTCAGTAGCTTCCAATAGTGCCCATATTGATGATGAAAGTTTGCCTACTACTAGATGGGAAAAGGAGAACACTGAAGTTTCTATGGTTTCTAGGCAGCAGGACAAAGTTCAGTTAGTCAGGCGGAAAGGGGATGGTGTTTGCAAGAGTGGCTACCTCAGTGTGGGAGGGAAGTTGTAGAATCTTCCCCAGCCCGGGAGCATGTAAATGAACAAGCTGCACACGGAGCTCTGTAACAGATGTATTTTTTCTTCAATATAGTATTCTTGCCCGCCCTGCTCACATTGCGTCATAACTTTAATAATCACACCTTAGCACCTTCCATCCTATTATATAATTCCTGCCTAGAGTCCACCCAGGACCACGAGGTCCCTACTGTGCACGATATCAAAGACATTACATCTCCCCTTGTTAAATGAAAAGTACATACAACATTAGCATCATATTTCTTCAATGAGCCGTCGAGGCGCCTGAATTGGTCTGCCAGATTGTGTGGTATGAGGTATTTGAGATGCACCATCATATTTCATTGATGGCACAGGCTCAGGTGTGCGATCTGGACGTCAGGAGGCATTGCCTCACTTGTGATTTCAGGAGCTGACAAACATTGAGGTAGATGTTTAAAGTGTGTTGCATCCCTTGTGATAGATTTCCCAGGACAATGTGCTGTTACCATGTGTCCTTTACTCGTCATTACCATCAAAGGATCCACAGGAAAAGCAGTGTCTGTTTTGCGCTTCTGTTTCTGTTTGACCAGTGCTGAGTCTCCTTTCTCATTGACTTTTTCCTGGGCACATTGTTACTGATCCGCATATGTTTTCATTTTGCTCTTCTGAGAAGTGTCCGTGACACAAACCTTTGTGGTGTTTTGGTTCCACTGGCTGTCCCAAATAGCAAGGGGACAGAGCTCTCACCAGTTGTGGAGTGAGGAGTAGATCGATAGGTATGATTTGCTAGACACAGCGCTTGATTTAGATTGATTTTTACCAGTGATGCTCGCTGAATTACCCTCCTAAGAGTGCCCACAAATCGTATACAACACCATTGGCTCAGGGCCAGAGAGTTGTGTTCTTTTGGTGCTTAACATTGAGTCGATTGAGAAACTCCTTGAGTTCTTTGCTATTGAAAGTGGGCTATTGTCAGATTTGAGAATAGCGGGGATAGCCCATGCTGCAAAGATGTCAAGTAGCTCAATGACTTTAGCATCGGTTATCGATGAAAAGTATTTCACCAAAGTAAAACATGATTATTCACCAATGACTACCGTGAGATGATGTCCAGTTTACAGAACCCCAAAAAAATCAACTGCAACTCTCTCCCTGACATGTGCAGGAAGATCAGACATTATTAATGGATGTTGCATCTCCTTGGGGGATAAAGAGTAACAAAGATGGCATGCCTTTCATCTAGGTGAGGGAACCATACTAAGGGACAGGTTTAGATCTTGGCGGTGTTACCGCCAAGCTGCGTTGGCGACGGGCCAACAGTGTTCCACCTGCTGTATTTAGATGTATTGCGGCTTAGCCGAAGACCGCCGTGACAGAGTGCTCTTCATAGTCCTCAGACAGATGGGTTGCCGCCGGCTGTATTTAGATATTACAGTTGGACAGGCGGTGTAGTGCTGGGGGTTTGCTGATGAAGGGAAGACATCACTGGACCCAATGGACTTTGGGCAATGCCAGTGGCTGTGGAATACAGGTAAGTCACACACACAATCTACTCTCCACATATGCATCCCACTGCAGCACACACAACACAACATACCATATACACACTACTATCCATTGCCATTACACCACAAAACAACACGTACATGCCACAAACACACATTGACGTACATCCATCACACAACATACACACATTAGTGACACTGCACCCACACATGACACAACTACAGTTACTACACACTCATCTACACAAGCACATGCACACACAAGCACAACAGCGACTACCACTCAACAACACTCACCTGAGTTCTGCACAAAGCAACACAAGACAAAAAAACCATACACAACAACATCCATGCCATATGCCAGTGGCACACTGTTAGACCTGTCATCTCTGGTGTGGTTTACCCCTGTCTTTTTCCCTCTGCCACCTGTATTTTTGACTCTGTGCTGAATTTAGTTTTTGTTGGTTCTGGTAACCTGGACACCTTACCACTGTTGATCAGTGCTAAATCACAAGTGCTCCATGTGTAAACTGTGATTATGATTGGTTATCAATGATTGGCATATTTCCCTAGTATAGTGCACCCTGTGTGCCCCCAGCATGTAAATCAAATGCTACTAGTGGGCCTGCAGCACTGACTGTGCCACTCACATGAGTAATGTTAGAAATGGGGTCTTTGGTTGACAGTCAGGTTACCCTCTGTTCAAGCAAGGACCCTCACTCTAGTCAGGATAAAAGAGAATCACCCTCGGCTAACCCCTGCTTACCCCCTTGGTAGCTTGGCAGAGCAGTAGGCTTAACTTCAGAGTGCTAGGTGTGAAGTATTTGTACCAACACACACAGTAACTTAATGAAAACCCTACACACGGACACAACACCAGTTTAGAAAAATAGGGGATATTTATCTAAACAAAACAAGACCAAAACAACAAAAATCCGACATACACAAGTCAAGTTATGAATTTTTAAAGATTAAACTCAAAAATAGCGCTTAGAAACACAAAATGCTTCAATGAGGTGCTAACACAACGTCGTGATGGAGTTGTTCCCAACAAGCCGACACCAGCGGCGCCGGACACGGAGGAGTGGCCCCCCCAGAAGACAACATGGTAGGGGCACTGTTAGCATTAGCCCCTTCCTCCAGGCCAGGGGGGCACCCTGAACCTGGCCTTCCAAACCAGGGTCTGTACCCTTAGATTGCACTGGGGCCAGGGGTGAGTCTCTCTCTCCCCTGCCCCTACTCTCAGGGATCTGCCCCCCCCTCAGGGAGAGTACCCCTTGAAATCACACTAAGGGGGTGATTGGGCAAACCGCCCACCCCTTCAGGACAGGGTTTACCCCCTGCACCTGATCCTCCAGTGCAGGGTCTGTACCCACAAACTGGACCACCGCCTGGCAACCCAGGACTTCCTGGGGGGCATACCTACCCCCACCAGGTCAGAGTTTACCCTCGGAACCTGATCATCCAACCCAGAGTCACCACCCTGCAGTTGAACCATTGCCTGGCACACAAGTACTTCTAGGGGGGCACACTTACCCCTGCAAGGGCCACACAGTCCCCAAGGGCCACACAAGAGTCTGGCTGGCGCAGGTCTCCTGACCTCTGCCAATCTGACAGGGTCTGGATTCCCCCCAACCCAGAAATGGTCTCACCAAGGTCATTCCTGGGGGGCTCTGCTCTCAGAGCTGACCCTCCAGGTTCTCCACTGGGGTCCGCAACCCCTCTCAACCCTCTGTCTGGACTTCTGCACCCCCTCACTAGGGGCCAGATGTACAAAGCGTTTTGCATGGTGCAAACAGCGAATGTCGCTGTTTGTGCCATGCAAAACGCGCATCGCGATACTCATTCCCATTTTGCGAGTCAGTAACCTGGTTATCGACTCGCAAAATGGGAATGCGACTCGCAAATAGGAAGGGGTGTTCCCACTCCCTATTTGCGATTCGTGTCGCGATGTAGAATTGTTTTGTGACAGCGAACGCAGTTGCAAAGCAATTCACAGTTAGCACCCATTTCAAATGGGTGCTAACCCATTCGCAAAAGGGAAGGGGTCCCCATGGGACCCCTTCCCCTTCGTGAATAGCTCTAAAAACATCCATAGGACCACTGCCTCCTCTGAAAAAATGAAACAAAAAAGTTTCATTTTCTCTAGTGTTTTCCTTTAAGGAAAATGGGCTGCAATACAAAAAAAAAACTGCTTTATTAAAAAGCAGTCACAGACATGGTGGTCTGCTGTCTCCATCAGGCCACCATCCCTGTAAGTGCAGTGAATCGCAAAGGGGTTGCAAATTGCAACCCACCTCATTAATATTAATGAGGTGGGTCTTTGCGACCCTCTTGCGATACGCAGATGGTGTCAGGGACACCATCCTGCATATGGGTTTGACTCGCAATTTGCAAGTCGCAAACCCATGTTTTCGTACATCTAGCCCGGGGAGTGGTACTGCCAGACACCAGAACTGGAGCTGGCTACAGACGCCCCCCAAGTTCTCATGACACTGTGGGGTCTCCCTCAACAGATGGCCCTCCAGTACAGGCTAGGCTCCCCTCCTGGTCTTCCCTCATGGAACCCTCCAGGACCTGGGACTGGATTTCGGACACCTTGGGCCTTAGCCCATCCTCATTCCCTCTCCTCTGAGACCTGCCATTGCGGTGTCTTTGTGTGCAGTTTTAAGTTTCAATGTCGACCTGGCAAGTGCACCCACTTGCCAGGCCCAAATCTTCCCTATTAGTACATGTAAGGCACACCTGAGATAGACCCTAGGTAGCCCCATGGGCAGGGTGTAGTGTATTTAAAAGGTAGGAGATGTAATTGTGTGTTTTACCTATTCTGATCGCGAAATACTGCCAAATTCCTTTTTTACTATTGCAAGGCATATCTCTCCTGTAGATTAACATAGGGAATGCCTTGAAATATATTTTAAGTGTAATTTCCTATTGCAAGCAGATAGAGATATGGAGTTTGAGGTTCTGAGCTCACAATTTAAAAATATATGTTTTAGTGAAGGTGGTTTTTAAATTGCATGTTTGAAAATGCTACTTTTATAAAATGGGCATTTTCTTGCTTAACCTTCCTATGCCTCTGCCTGGCTGTGGAATACACGTCTGGGTCGGGATGGTAGTTGGGCTGGTTGTGAATTCACTCTAAACAATCACACAAAGGGAACTGAGATGTGCCCTGCATATCCTGATGGGTTTTCCTCAGCTGGAGAGGTGGGAGGAGCTGACACTTTCACCTGAATAGGGCTTTACCTGTCCATACACAATGCAATCTCCAGCCCCCTATGGTGTGTCTGGGGCCAGGGCAGGAAAGGCAAGATCTTGTGCACTACAAAGACATTGCTTTCAAGTTTGCCTATTTCAAAGGCAGAAATAAGTATAAGTATTGGACTCAAAACCCCAGACATTTAGAACACTTCTGGATAAAAAGGAGACTCTGCCAAGTAGAACAGCTGAAGATCTGTGAGGAGGAGTTACTGGCCAGGTTGGTCATCCAGATCCTGAAGACCAGAGTTGCTGTTATCACTGTGGGCCTCTACTGTTGGAGGATTGGATATTGCTGGCACCTCCTTTCCAGTGACGTTGGCTGGGGCAACTGTGGGGATGTAAAGGTTTTGTTATGGTTTCTGTGTCTGACATATTGTGCATCTGTAGATTGCCCTCTTTGGTTGTATTTGCCCTGGCAGCTTGCACCTGTGTACTTTGGTGTTTGGTGGGATGATTAGTTCTCTATAGTGTGTATGCTTTAATGATGAGTGTCCATGCAGGGCTGTGAGTGGTGTCCCTGCATTAGTAGAGCATGCAGCACTTGGCATTGGGATGAGTGAGATGTGATGGTGGGGTGTGTGGGTAGTGGTGGAGTGATGAGAGTGAGGGTAGGGGTATGTGATGGCATACAGGTAGGGGGGTGATGGTAGTAGAGAGTTGACTTACCAGAGTCCAGTCCTCCTCCTACTCGGCCAGGCCCTCAGGATGCAGAATTACCAAGACTTGCTCCTCCCATGATGTTAGTTGTGGGGGAGTTGGTGGGGGTCCACCGCCAGTCCTCTGTACAGCGAGTTGGTGTCTTGCTGCAATGGAACGTACCTTTCCCCTTAGGTCGTTTCACCTCTTCCTGATGTCATCCCTAGTTCTTCGGTGCTGTCCCACTGCGTTGACCCTGTCCACAATTCTCCGCCATAGCTCCATCTTCTAAGCTATCGATATCTGCTGCACCTGTGCTCCAAATAGCTGTGGCTCGACCCTGATGATTTCCTCCACCATGACCCTTAGCTCCTCCTCTGTGAAGCAGCGGTGTCTTTGTGGTGCCCTGAGTGTTGTGTGAGGTGTGTAGGTGAGGGTGTGTTGGGTAATGTTTTGGGGTGTGTGATTTGGGGTGCTGTAAGTGGTGTATAGGTGTGAGTACTGTGTGGCTCTGGTTGTGTCTGTGGTCTTGCTGTCTCTCTGGTGGCAATGGTTTGTAATGGTAAAGGATTGTGGGTAATGTGGGTATGTGTTTTATGGTGGTGTGAGTGGGTGTGTGTGGTGTGTGTATGGGTGTCAGGTGTGTGTTGTTTGGATTGGCCAATGTGGTGTTGTTTTGTTTATGTGTGTCCATTTTGAGTGCAGCAGTATGTACCGCCAATGGTTTACCACGGTTGAATGTCTGCTGTGGTGATTTGTGGGTCATAATGGGGTGGGCGTTGTTCTGTTGGCATAACAGTGTGGGTTTTGATACTGCCAGTTTATCACTGACCTTTGGGCTGGCGGATTTGTGTATATGGCTGAATACTGACAGATTGGTGTATGTGTGACATAATATGGTGAACTGATATCTGCAGCGGCAGCGGTAAGTTGGCGGCAGTCTGCGTGGCGGTAAGTGGGATTTGACGCCAATGTCATAATGAGGGCCTATATGCCAGCATGATTGTTGGAAAATCTGAAGCTTACACCCCCTCCCCCAATCTTACTGACCAAGCTAACACTTAAAGGACCCAGATTTTATACATGCGCTGTGGCAGGCATTGGGGAAGACAACAAAGCTGATACCATCAACCACAGATGGACAGCATTTGGCATTCGTTCTTTGTGTATTTCAGCTAGGAGTAGCACAGAAAGCATTTCCAGTTGACTGTAGTATTCATCACCCTTTTTAGTTCAGTAAACTTACCAGAAACAGTGCTTCTCGGTTCCCAGGCAACGGTGGGGATTGGATCAATTCAACTGCCTTCCTTATATCACACTGCAATGTCAAGCAGGGTTACCTCAGGTAGAATTAGGAGAATCTCAGAGGTGCACCGAGGAGTCTTGAAGAAACAGCACCCTCTAGCGAAACCCACCAAACTACCCTATACTTAAACTTACAGTTCCTGAAATTCAACCATGAAGGAACAGAATCTGCCATAAGGTGCACTCCGTGTTTGCAAAATTAAAGTATTTATGATTCTATAAATGAATTTGTGTGAAAATTATAAACTAGGAGCATAAAGCATTTTGTGAACTTCATGACAGACACTTTTCTGAATCTGGTCCAGTAGGTGCGTTTTAATGTAGTCAGTTTTACATCCATCAACTGAGAGCAAACAGTAAGAAAAGTGGTGCTGCACCAGTGCTGCACCACTTTTCTTGTGCCCCTTAGCGCCCCCCCTAATGCCATCATGTGTGCGCTGTATCAAAGATACGGTGCACCATGGTGGTAGCTAGGGGAACTAGCATCAAACATCAACATTTTTGATGCTAGTTCTAAGCTTTGCAGAATTAGCATAAAAAATGTTGACAGTAGTCCTGCAAAGCCCCTCTAGGCCCCTTTATAATTAATGGTGTGCCCCCTTTTAACGGCTGCTCTGAGTAGGTGTTAAAAGTGCCAAAAAAATGACACAATTAAGGGCCAGATGTAGCAAAAAGCCAATTTGCGACTTGCAAATTGCGAGTCCCTGCGACTCGCAATTTGCAACTCGCAAATTGGTATGCAGAACGGTGTCTCAGACACCGTCTGCGAGTCGCTATGGGGTCGCAATGACCCACCTCATTAATATTAATGAGGTGGGTCGCAAATTGCGGCCACATAGCGAGTCTAGGCACTCGCAAACATGGAGGCCTGCTGTAGTCAGCAGACCTCCATGTTCGTGACTGCTTTTAAATAAAGCAGTTTTTTTTTTTTTTAAGTGTAGCCCGTTTTCCTTAAAGGAAAACGAGCTGCACTTAAAAAAAAAAACGAAACCTTTAGTTTCGGTATTTTTTCAGAGCAGGTAGTGGTCCCTTGGACCACTACCTGCCCTGAAAAAATAGTTTTGGGTCCATTCACAAAGTGGAAGGGGTCCCATGGGGACCCCTTCCAATTTGCGAGTGGGTTACCATCCACTTGAAGTGGATGGTAACTGCGACACCCTTTGCGACCGCATATGCGGTCGCAAATGGTATTGCATGCCACTCTGAATCGCAAATAGGAAGGGAACATCCCTTCCTATTTGCGATTCTGAAATGCATATTGCGAGTCGGTCCCGACTCGCAATATGCATTTCTGCATAGCAAAGAGGCATTTGCTCCTCGCAAACGGCGATTTTCGCCGTTTGCGATGTGCAAATCCTTTGCTACATCTGGCCCTTAATCTCTTATATTTCTTTGCACCATTTTTTCAGCCCCCCTAACGGGGGAACGCCCCCTTTGAATACATTATGCCTGGCGCAGGCATAATGTAGCGCAAAGGTTTACAAAGTGGCACAATGCATGCATTGTGCCACTTTGCAAATGTAGCAAGGCAATTTTGGCCTCGTTGGGCCACATTAGTGTAAAACAATGACTCTAATGTGGCGCTAGGAGGCGCTAGGGGCTCTTAAATCTGCTCCCAAATATTTTCGAGCCATCTCTTCAAAGTGCTACATTTTCTTACAGATTTTACATGTTCCTCTGCATGCATTTTTCCAATGTTTCTTTGATTTTCATATTTTTTCAGTGTAGTTGGACTGCCTTTGATACTGGAAGTGTGGCTCTTTTCAAGTAAAAAAAGAAGCATAGAGGACTGATTTGTACTGTCATGTACTGCAGACAAATCTTAACTATTGTACAACTGGACTCCATACAAAGAGAACTGTGTCCTAAATTGCCCTCTGCAGTGGCAAATGAGCAGTGGTATTTAAAAATGAAATGAAAGTGACAGATGAAACACACAATCACAGCAGGGACTGCAGAACAAAAGATTTGAGAAATTATCAAATCTTTTGACTGCCTAAGGATCAGAAGTTGAACAGATTTTTCTTTGATGTACAAAGTAAATATTGAGCATTTATTTCAAGTTCAAAAAGTGTTACAAATTCCCACCATTTGCTACTGCCTACGGCAGAAGGAAGGCAGACCTATGTGCTGATAAAAAATTCAGTTGGAGTGAGCATGTGAAAATATTTGATGCTGCTATAAAACATTTTTTTTAAAAAAAGTTTTACATCAAAACATTCTCCGCATCACAAGTTAGACTTTTTAGTTTCATCACCTATGTTGTTGTAGCTATTTATGATTTGATTTTTCGTACTTATTTTATTTGTATTGCTGTACAAGTATTGGGTATTACTACATGATTGAAACATCAAAGCACAGATGTTTTTTTAATATTGTACTCTGTGCTTGATGGAAGGCGTTGGCAACGCGCTTAGCCCTGAATTATTCTGTCAATAAACTCACATGGAAAATACAGAGAATATTGAAAAGGAAACCCTCAAATTATACAGATCAATTTTTTTATAGTTGTATGGCAATATGCTGTGTCTTGTTACTTAAGAAATGGATTAATATTTTAATTGAGTGAGCTTAATGTTTTATACTGAGAGTCAAATTACCAAGACCAGGTACACGAGTGTTGCCAAATGCAATACATTACAGCCTAGATTTAAGAATCACTAGCGCCACATAGGAGTCACTTTTTTAATGGTAATTCGATGTTAGGCTTCAAAAATGCCATGCATAATGTATTCAAAGGGGGTGTTCCCCCAATCTAAAAGATTATACTGCGTCATTTGTTTGCGGCTACTTTAACACTAGCTCAATTAAAAGGGGGCTCACCAGTGGTTACAATGGGCCCCTACTTTTGGTGCTAACCATGAACAGTACATCAATAGCATAAAAAATGTTGATGCTATTACCCCCTACCCTACCCCACGGAGCACACAAGAAGGCGGTAGGGGGGCGCTGAGGGGCGCAAGAAAAGTGGCACTGCACTGGGTGGAGTGCCACCTCTCTTAAATCTGCCCCTACATAGAGATCACTGATACAATAGCAGAATCGTTATACTACTATGTTTCACTATTGACACAATGTCATGTATATACATTTACTTAAACGTAATAATTGGAAATGCTGGGAATAACGTTTGTGCCCAATTCAGAAATCCATATCTCGCCGTAAACATAAGTTTACATCTGAAAATATCTTCGTTTTAGTCTATCAGAAGCCACATACGTACAACTAGCAGGTGCAACTGCAGCCACATCTGCATGGCTGCCCTAGCATGTGTGGAGGCATTTACTACTGCAACAGTTACACACTGCGACTGTATAAAAGTGTGCTGTAATAAACCACAGGTGAGGGGTGGTTCAAGGTGCAGTTTGTTCGAGGCTCTCGGTACTCCAGAAACCCAGGTGCTTATGGGCTTTCAAAAACTCCACCTTGCTCCCTGGAAATGATCAGAGATTTGCACTAGCTGGGTAATGAGGTAACACCTTCCTGGATGGGAAGAGGAATGGAACGCCCCCAACTTTGTTGGGTGAAAGCCAAGGCTTTGCTTCATGGATAAAAAAGGTTTAATCACATAGGGGGGAAAAAGAGAAAAAGAAATCAGAATGCCCAATTGAACAGTGAACTGCTTTTCCCTACTGCGGAACTGTACATTTCCGCACTGGGGAAATATAAAGAAGCAAGGGGCTTCTTTGTTGTTGTGGAAGCTATATAAGATTTCCTCTGTTTTAGAAATGGGCTGTGTTATAATTAATTTTAGGATGGTCATCAAAGTGATTTGCTCAGTATGTGTTATCACGGGTCATGCCATGCTGAATTTACTGAATTCGCGGTTTTTGCTTATTATCTATTTGTAAATTGTGTATGAACACCCCTAATTTTGGAGATGAGAGGCTTCATTTTCTTCACAGGACTCTGTCCGATTGTTGAGAGATCTTGTTTGTATTAGAGATCATTTGTTTATGACATTTTGTTGCTTAATGGGCCTTATAATCGTTCTGATTTCTAGTGTGAACTCTATATCTGAGCATTGCAATTCTCTTTATTACCTATTTGTAGATTATGCAATAAAATCCTTCAACTATTTATTGATTTCGAACTCAGTTATTCCTCTGGTAATTTGATGAGCCTGGTGTCAAGGAGGGTGCTGACTCATTGCAATATCAAGGTTACAAGAGCCACACTCCCAGATGTTTATTTTGGGGTGATCAAAACTTTGGGAGGAGGCAGTGAAATACTGGGGTTTGACCCCCACAGCAGTGGAACGTTTTATCTTCTGACTTAGTTGCTGAAATGGAAGTCAATATCCTCCAAAGGGTAAGAGTGAAGGCTGTGCCCTATAATGTGCTCTTGAAGACAGATAAGCATTGTATGAGGTCCAGCTGAAACCATTGGTTATGGAAGAAAACTTTCAGAGAGGGAAAATTCTAATTTCGTGTGTGCCCAAGTTCTCTCATAATTTTTACTCCAGATCCAGATTTTTGCCTTCTGCTCTTTTTCTGAGCTTAATATCCACCGGCAGCACAAGCCTGGCAGCGTTATCCATTCCTCTCAATTTCAGAGACCTTGGCTGTGAACTCCCACTGAATCTCCAGGGGTATTGGAAGTTCAACACTTTTTTCAAGTTCCAGCTTCCAAAATTTCTGAGATTCCTCTTGGCCAATTTAAAGGCTTCCAGGACCTCAGGCACAGCAATTAGAGACCATGACTCACCCTAGCAAAGATCACCAATAGGGTACAGTCCAGATCCATTTGAAACAGGTCAGCTGTGGAATTCGGGTAAAAGGCCTTGTGAAGAATGTTGTGTACATGTAGCCACACAAGAGGTTAGCTAACTGGCTCTTGAGATCTACTTCTCAGCCCTGAGTACAAGTGGGTCCAGGATCTCCACACTGGTCTCCACACAGGCCACAGACAGCAGGTCCATTACTGTTACTGGGGTTAGGTGCCATTTTTGATGGATTAACTAGCAAGTGTAGGGTCACGCCTGGATACTGCCCAGCCAATGAGAAAGAAATCATTGCAAACCTTTAAATATTTGCAGAACATCCTGTTTGACTTACTGTGAACCATCCTACAGTACACTATTCTGAGGAAAAATACAACATGGCAGAATCTATCTGCCCTTGAAGGTGGCTGGTGCCCCACCTTGCAGTGTTTCAAGGAAAATGAGCACCACCCTTCTCTTCAACTACAACAATTGGTTTTGGGCCCAACTCTTTCTTGCACTGTGCTGGTGCCAAGCTGACTACAATTGGCCCTGGAAACAACGGCTTCTCTTTGCCAGGGCTCCCTTTACACTTAACTATGAATGGGCAGATCTTACCCTGGTCCGTTCAAGTTAGGGAAAATCCTTAACCTTCCCACACTTCCCTTCCTGAGCTCAGTGGAGTCACATAGACACCACCGATGTGTTGCTGCCAAGAGTCCTAAGCCATTGTTTCTTCTCTAAGAGAAAGAATTTCATGAAGGAGAAAGTGCTGACGGGAGAAACTGCTGGCAAGCTAATGCCTACTGGAGTTTCAGTCAGGCAAAGTCTAACATTTTTAAAGGTACGCTTACTGCATATTTATAGAAAATCAAACTTCATAATTCATTTGGATATTTATTAAGTATTAAAAACAATGATGATGAAATCATTTCCACAGCTCATATCAACCCAAAATTTGCAAAAAAAATTTAATAGAAACTTTCGTTTTCAATAGGATTAGCTGCAGCCATTTTGGTAAAAATATCTTAGGTGAGCCAGTCACTGTAGGAATATGCCAAAATGATTTTCTTGCATGTCCCTCTTTTAAATACTACACATTCTATCTTGTGGGCTTCAAGACCTAGAAGAATTATAACATGGCTGCCCTATCCTGGCTGGAGCGCCTTCCTCCACTCCACCAACAAAATGATGCAGGATTTTATCCAACTTTTAAAAGTAATTTTCTAGGAGCTTTGATATTGGAAGCCCAAGACATTTTTGTTTGTTTTGTTTTTTTCCAAATATATTTTGCTGATATATTTAGCTGTGCTTGTAGGTGGTTTTAGTGGGAAGCATCTTCAACAACGACTCCTGAACAATGAAGTTGTGGAAAACAAAAGCGGAACAAAGATTTCGTCAACTACAACTTCCTTGTTCGGGGCCTTAACCACGCATGTGCTGAACCACGCAGATGCATGGTTAAGGCACAGAAGAAGGGAGTTGGCTGAGGAGGACGACGCGATCAAGGAGGTAAGTGGGGGTCAGGGTATTTTTAGTTTTAGGGGGTGGGGTGGTTTAGGGGCACGGGAGGGGGTTGGGGCATTTTTAATTTTAGGGGTGGGGTGGGGGGTCGGGGTATTTTTAGTTTTTGGGGGTGGGGGGTCGGGGTGATTAATGTTTAGGGGTGGGGAGGAGGGGTCAGGGCATTTTTAGTTTTAGGGGCGTGGGTTGGGGTGGTGTAGGTTTAGGGGTGGGGAGGGGAGGTCGGGCATTTTTAGTTTTAGAGGCGGGGTGGGGGGGGTCGGTATTTTTAGTTTTAGGGGCGGGGTGGGGGGTCCTGGCTATTTTTACTGTTTGGGAGTGGGGGTTGGGGTAGTTTAGGTTTTAGGGGCGGGGTGGGGAGTTGGGGTATTTTTACTTTTTGGGAGTTGGGGGTTGGGGTAGTTTAGGTTTTAGGGGCGGGGTGGGGTCGGGGTATTTTTACTCTTTGGGAGTGGAGGGTTAGGGTAGTTTAGGTTTTAGGGGCAGGGGTGGGGGTTAGGGTATTTTTAGTTTTGGGGCGGTTTAGGTTTAGGGGCGGGAGAAGGGGGGTCGGGGTATTTTTTGTTTTAGGGGTGGGGGTCGGGCGATTTAGGTTTGGGGGAGGGGTATTTTTAGTTTTAGGGTCAGGGTCGAGGTATTTTTAGTTTTAGGGGTGGGGGGTCGGGGTGGTTTAGGTTTAGAGGCAGGGAGGGGGGGTCAGGGCATTTTTAGTTTTAGGGGCACGGTTGGGGGTCGGGGTATTTTTAGTATTTGGGGTGGGGGGTTGGGGTGGTTTAGGTTTGTGGGGTGGGGGTCGGGGTATTTTTAGTTTTAGGGGCAGGGTGGGGGTTGGGGTGGTTTTAGGTTTTAGGGGCGAGGTGAGGGGTTGCGGTAATATTAGGGGTGGGGGTTGGGGTGGTTTTAGGGGTGGGGGGTCACGGTAATTTTTAGGGGTGGGGGTGTGGGGCCAGGGGGGACGCATGCTGGAACCATGCATGCCGTTCACTAATGCCTTTACCAGGAATGCCTTTACAACGAAAATTCATTGCTAAGGCATTCGTGGTAAAGGCATTAGTGGTAACAACAAGGTCGTTGTTCCGACCTCGTTGTTCAGGCATGCGTTGTTCCAGCATGCGTTGTTCTGACGTATATTCGGTTTTAGTAGTCTGTAGTACACAGTTGTTGTTTTCAATTAATTTATTTGAATCTTGCCTGTCCCACCCCCCTCCCATCAGAGCACCATGAACCCTGGAGGCACACCAGATATTTTTATATTATTTTAATACATTTTAAAATATTGCTATGGTGATGATGGTCATGTATTGCAGTAATAAGAATTGCCCAGTCTTACTCTCGTCCTTCTTAATTTTTATTGACTGCAGGTGCATGGGAGAGTGCGGACTTAGATGAAGAGAAGTTCATGAATTAGCTGACATCTGAGTTCAGAGCCCTCTCTGCTAAGTGCTTCTGCTTGTGCTGCTGATCAACAGTAGAGAAGTAAAAAAAAGAGGCCCCAAAGAAGCAGGCTCCTGCCAAGAAAGTGATCAGTGAGTTGAAGACACCTGTTGTATCACTGGCATCGAGCTCTCATCATTTTTCAGGCAATGTGGCATACATGCTACACCCTATCTTTAGCAGGAAGATGCTGATAGGATGATCCTTCCTGGATTAACAACTGCATTATAATACCACTAAAAGTGAAGCAGATGTCTCTCAGTGCTACAGTGACTACAGTCATTGCAAAGAGCAGTGAATCTAAAATTGAACTGTCCAAGCAGCAAATCTAATCTCCTTCAGAGCAAACTCCACAGCAACTGTAGTTCAGAAGAACAGAGGGGGTCATTACAACATTGTCGGTAAAAGCCGCTTACCGCCGTGCAGAAGACCACCAACACACCGCCGTGGCCGCGGAAATCCACCACAGCTATTATGACCCACATCCCGAAATCCGACAAAATTCAGACACCCACACAAGTCCGCCACACCAAAGGTCAGTGATAAACTGGCGAAAACAAAACCGACACCGGCAGGCCAACAGAAATACGCCCGTGCTATCATGACCCACGAATCCACGCGGCGGTCTTTCAACTGCGGTATTCCATTGGCAGTACACACCGCCGTGCTCAAAATACACACACATCTCCAAAACACCACCACATTGGACAATTTGAAAGACACACACCTGATATACATTCACACACCACTCCCACACACTCAATACTATATAAAACACACACCCACATCACCCACAAACCCCTACGACAAAAGAATCTGAAAGAAGGCCAGAGGGAGACACCACCATCCACAAACTAGCAGCCACAGGCACTCAACACCATCACCCACACTACTTCCACACACAAAACACCACACACCACTACATATCACCACACTTATCACCACATACACCACCCCACACATCACCTACACCACCCCATGGCACGGCAAAGACACCCCAGGTTCTCGGAGGAGGAGCTCAGGGTCATGGTGGAGGAAATCGTACTGGTAGAGCCACAGCTATTTGGATCACAGGTGCAGCACACCTCCATAGCTAGGAAGATGGAGCTATGGCGAAGAATAGTCGACAGGGTCAACGCAGTGGGACAACACCCAAGAAATAGGGACGACATCAGGAAGAGGTGGAACGACCTACGGGGGAAGGTGCGTTACGTGGTCTCCAGACACAACATCGCGGTACAGGGGACTGGCGGCGGACCCCCACCTCCTCCCCCACAACTAGCAACATGGGAGGAGCAGGTCTTGACTATTCTGCATCCTGAGGGCCTCGCAGGAGTCGGTGGAGGAATGGACTCTGGTAAGTCAAATCTTAACTATCATATCCCCCACCCTACCTGCACGCTATCACAGACCCCCACCCTTGCCCCTCCCCTATCACTCCAACTCCTCGCTAATGTACTAATAACACAAACCACCCATCCCAACACCAAGCCCTGCATGACACAACAAAGTATGGACACCCATCACTAAAGCATACCCACTGCACATACCCATAACACCCCCCTCAACCATCATCACACAAGCCCCCACACAGGAATGCTAGCACTGGGGTACACGCTCACCCACCCATTGCACACCATGACACACACAGATGCAATAATCATGCCTTTACACCCCTGCAGGACCACTACCCAACGTCACCAGGCAGGAGGGTCCAGACATCTCCACCCCACCCACAGAAGAGGCCCACAGTGATGACAGCAGCTCTGTCCAACTGGATCCAGATGACCAGCCCAGACCATTGTGGGCCTCGGGACAGTCGGTTCCCCACACCCAGTCACAGGCCACCACAGACCTTCCACCCTCTGGTAACACTAGCACAGCACCCACCCAGCAGGCCCATACCTCCGTACCCAGGACACGTCAATCAGCTGTGTGTCCACCACTACAGGGAACCCAGGATAACCCACCACCCCAACAACAACAGGGACCTGGGGGCACTGGTAGTGGGCACACGGTCCAGGGGACGGAGGCCCAGGAACACAGGGGAACTGGGAGGGCTGCTGTGCGACAGGGGGCGGACAGGCCTAGGGAACCCACTCGCCACGAGGCCCTCTCCTCCATCATGGGAGCATACCACCACTCCCAGGAGACAATAGCAACGGTACTGGCCAAGTTTCAGGAGACCCAGCGCCTGCAGGAGGAACAGTATTTGGGCTTCAAGGAGGAACTCAGAACCATCAGCACCGCCCTGGGCACCATCGTAGGGGTGCTGAAGGAGATACTTAACACCATGTGGGACACTGTGGCGCTCCAAGGGGCCCCTGACACTAGCATGGACGATAAACTGCCCACCACCTCCGCCGGCGCTAGTGGACAGGAGGCACCGCCACAGGACCACCACACCAGCACCCCACCCCCTGCAGACGGAGAACCACCTCGCAAACGGTTCCTGAGATCCAAGAACAAGACAGAGCACAATGCCAAGACCCCCGCCAAGAAATGAGACCACCCTGATTGTCATCCTACTGTCCCACTTTGTAACCCTGTCCATATTGGAACTGCCCCAGCTCCACTTCCTATGCCCATATGGGCAATGCACCTGTGAGACTAATAGACTGGACTCTGCCATGGACATTCCTCCACCATCACCCCTCACCATTTTACAACCCCCCTCCAATATTTAGCACTGCAATAAACACCCTTGAAACAGAAAACAATCTGGAGTCAGTCTGTGATTTTGAAAATGTGTATTAGCAATGACAGTGACAAAATGCGTTCTCAAATGTAATGTCAACATACCTATGTCACACATCTCAAGTCCATGAGGAATCTAAGCAGATAACACACGTTGGAAACCACACCTGTGAAACAGTAATGGAAATGTACAACTCAGTTACCATATACTGGTTGAAATCGACAGACAGGATAGAGGTAGAAGTGTGAAAGTACTTGTAGTAGGCAGGAATGTATTTTCACCTGCGTGTCACTGGAAATATTGCTGGATAACTGAGTCCCTTTTGTCAATGTCTTCTTCCTCTGCTTCCTCCTAATCACTGTGCACAGGCTTCACAGCTGCCACAACACCGTCATCTGGACCATCCTCCTGCAGAAAAGGCACCTGTCGTCGCAAAGCCAAATTGTGAAGCATACAGCAGGCCACGATGATCTGGCACACCTTCCTGGGTGAGTAGAATAGGGAACCACCTGTCATATGGAGGCACCTGAACCTGGCCTTCAGGAGGCCGAAGGTGCGTTCGATCACCCTCCTAGTCCGCCCATGAGCCTTATTGTAGCGTTCCTCTGCCCTGGTCCTGGGATTCCTCACTGGGGTCAGTAGCCATGACAGGTTGGGGTAACCAAAGTCCCCTAATAGCCACACCTGGTGCCTCTGGAGTTGACCCATCACATAAGGGATGCTGCTATTCCGCAGGATGTAGGCGTCATGCACAGAGCCAGGGAACATAGCATTTACCTGGGAGATGTACTCGTCTGCCAAACATACAATCTGTACATTCATGGAATGATAACTCTTCCGGTTCCTGTACACCTGTTCACTCCTGTGGGGGGGGGACCAGAGCTACATGGGTCCCATCAATGGCACCTATGATGTTGGGGATATGTCCAAGGGCATAGAAGTCACCTTTCACTGTAGGCAAATCCTCCACCTGAGGGAAAACGATGTAGCTCCGCATGTGTTTCAGCAGGGCAGACAACACTCTGGACAACACGTTGGAAAACATTGGCTGGGACATCCCTGATGCCATGGCCACTGTTGTTTGAAATGACCCACTTGCAAGGAAATGGAGCACTGATAGCACCTGCACTTGAGGGGGGATCCCTGTGGGATGGCGGATTGCTGACATCAGGTCTGGCTCCAACTGGGTACACAGTTCCTGGATTGTGGCACGGTCAAACCTGTAGGTGATGATCAAATGTCGCTCCTCCATTGTCAACCGGTCCACCAGCGGTCGGTACACCAGAGGATTCCGCCATCTCCTCACATGTCCCAGCGGACGGTGCCTAGGAAGGACAACAGCGACCACAGAGTCAAACAACTCAGAGGTATGTACCCACAGTCTACACAGAACACCATTCATACACAGAATCTGGCCTGTATTTGTGTTGTGCGACAAGGCCTAGGTATGTGTGACGCAGTTGGTAATTAGGCCATGTGGGCCCCTGAAATGGCGGCTGTCTGACCTCTAAAGTGGGACAATGGGATGTGAGGTAACTGCGCTGGCGTTGTACACCGTCGCGGTAGGCGGTCGAAGACCGCGGCGCAATGCTGCATTGGTTAACATTGGACCCTACGGGTCCCAGGAGCCAATGATGATGTACGCCGGCGGTGATGCTACGCACCGCCGCTGATGTGACCGCCGCAGACGTGACCGCCTTTTTCTAGCTGTTCAATCACTCGATACCTGATTTTCAACAGGAGAGGACCTACACTGCAAGTGCTGCTGTGACCTCGGTCTGGAAGAGACAATGGCTCGTGCGTCTGGGGAAAAGGCCCCTGCCTTCACTGCAGAGGAGTTGGAGAAACTCGTGGACGGGGTGCTTCCCCAGTACATGCTACTCTACGGTCCTCCAGACCAACAGGTAAGTACACAGGGAGCACATTGTATGGGCTATGCCTGTATGGAGAGGGCTGGTTGTAAGAAGGAAGGGGGCACAGTTCTGCGTGCATGAAGGACTGTGAATGCATGTGCCACATGGCAAGGCTAGGGATGTGGGGCACTCACTTCGACGGTGCAGTTGCTAATGACTTCTCTTCTTCCCCTGTACATTTTATGTACGTCAGCGCCCACCAGAAGAAGGATATTTGGTGTGCCATCGCCAAGGACGTCCGGACCCTGGGGGTCCACCACAGACTCACTGACGTAAAAGATGGGAGGACATTCGCCGCTGGAGCAAGAAGACGGCGGAGGCTCAGCTGGGGAGGGCCTCACAACGTGGGAGGGGTGCCCGTCGAACCATGACCCCACTGATGTTCCGGATCCTGGCAGTGGCCTACCCTGAGTTGGATGGGCGCTTGAGGGCATCACAGCAGACACAAGGGGGTGAGTACAACATTATTCTGCGGACTTTGCGTGCAGTGAAGGTGTCTGGGTGGGGGAGGAGGGCTGTGGGTTTCCCCAGGGCGACTTCCGTAGGCTAGGCCCCTCCCTAATGCAGGCCATATGGCACCCCACCCCACCTCTGTAGAGTGCCAAGTACAGGTATACATGCTCCTGTGTCATCTATGTGTGCAGATGTCGACCATAGCCATGTAGGCCATATCCCAGGAATTACACAGTAGA
The DNA here is from genome assembly GCF_031143425.1 of Pleurodeles waltl. Lineage (NCBI taxonomy): Eukaryota > Metazoa > Chordata > Amphibia > Caudata > Salamandridae > Pleurodeles > Pleurodeles waltl. Next base: position 1,786,472,566 of record NC_090444.1, on the reverse strand, counting down.
GCCCAACAGCGTGGCGTAGTGCAGGGTGCTGCTGTGTCTGTATTGTCCGCCAACTGTAGCGGTAAGCCATGCACTCAACCTGTCTTTCTTCTGTCGTCCCCCCCCTTTTTGTGGTCTCCCTGTTCTTGTGTGCATCAGCATCATCAGGCGGAGGTACAGTGGCACCGGAGCACGAGGGAGCTGCAGCCCACATGGCCATGGAGGGCCACACCACGGACTAGGAATACACCAGTGGGACGGAGAGCGAGGGGAGCTTCACGGCGGTCACAGGATCTGCAACCAGCGACACAGACTCGTCCTCCGATGGGAGCTCCCTTGTGGTGGCGGCAACATCTGTGCCCCCCACTTCTACAGGTACAGCCGCCATCCCCCCTACCAGCACCTTCCTCCCAGCAGCCCCTCAGCCTTCGCCCCGTGCCCGCTCACCCAGGAGGGTGGGCATCACCTTTGCCCCAGGACCCTCAGCTCCTGCACCTGTCACCTCTGCTGCCCTCAGTGAGGAGGCCATTGACCTCCTCAGGTCACTCACTGTTGGGCAGTCTACCATTTTGAAGGCCATCCAGGGTGTAGAAAGGGAATTGCAACACTCAAATGCATTCCTGGAGGACATTCATTCTGGTCAGGCTGCCCTTCATCGAACCCTGCAAACTCTGGCCTCAGCACTGATGGCAGCCATTGTCCCTGAGTCTAGCCTCCCCACTCCAACTTCCTCCACCCAAACCCAATCCCCTGTACCCCAGCCTATCCCAAGCACACATCAGACCAGCATGCACACACCTCACCACAGAAGGGAAGCTCAGGCAAACATAAGCACCACACATCCCACAGGCACTCACGCAAGCATCACACACATACAGACACAGCAACATCCACTGCCTCCACTGTGTCCCCCTCCTCGTCATCTCCCTCCTCCCTCCCAGTCTCGTTGTTAGACCTGACAGCCTTAGGGTAGTCACCCCTAACTTTTTGCCTGCCTCCCTCCGCTTTTTGGACACTGTTTTTGCTGGTTTATAGACTCTGCGCACTTTACCTCTGCTAACCAGGGCTAAAGTGCATATGCTCTCTCCCCTAAAACATGGTAACCTGGAATCATACCTGATTGGACTATTAGTTTACCTATAAGTCCCTAGTAAGGTGCACTCTATGTGCATAGGGCTGGTAAATTAAATGCTACTAGTGGGCCAGCAGCACTGGTTGTGCCACCCACTTAAGTAGCCCCTTCTCCTTGTCTCAGGCTTGCCATTACAAGGCCTGTGTGTGCAGTTTCACTGCCACATCGACTTGGCATTTAAAAGTTCTTGCCAAGCCTAGAACTCCCCTTTTTCTACATATAGGTCACCCTTAATGTGTGCCCTAGGTAACCCCTAGGGCAGGGTGCTGTGTAGGTAAAAGGCAGGACATGTACCTGTGTAGTTATATGTCCTGGTAGTGTAAAACTCCTAAATTCGTTTTCACACTACTGTGAGGCCTGCTCCCTTCATAGGCTAACATTGGGGCTGCCCTCATACCCTGTTGAAGTGGCAGCTGCTGATCTGAAAGGAGCAGGAAGGTCATATTTAGTATGGCCAGAATGGTAATACTAAGTCCTACTGACTGGTGAAGTCGGATTTAATATTACTATTCTAGAAATGCCACTTTTAGAAAGTGAGCATTTCTTTGCACTTAAATCCTTCTGTGCCTTACAATCCACGTCTGGCTGGGCTTGGTTGACAGCTCCTTGTGCATTCACTCAGACACACCCCAAACACAGGGTACTCAGCCTCACTTGCATACATCTGCATTTTGATTGGGTCTTCCTGGGCTGGGATTGGTGGAGGGCCTGCTCTCACACAAAGGACTGCCACACCCCCTACTGGGACCCTGGCAGACAGGATTGAACTGAAAGGGGACCTGGTGCACTTCTTAGCCACTCTTTGAAGTCTCCCCCACTTCAAAGGCACATTTGGGTATAAAACAGGGCCTCTGCCCTACCTCATCAGACACTTGCTGGAGAAGAAACCTGAACCAGAACCTACATCCTGCCAAGAAGAACTGCCTGGCTGCTCAAAGGACTCACCTGCCTGCTTTCTACAAAGGACTGCTGCCTTGCTGTTGCCCTGCTGCCTTGCTGAACTCTTGTCTGGCTGTGAAAGTGCTCTCCAAGGGCTTGGATAGAGCTTGCCTCCTGTTCACTGAAGTCTCAGGACCAAAAAGACTTCTCTCTTTTACTTGGACGCTCCATGCGCCGAAAATGTCGACGCACAGCTTGTTTCGCGGCGAGAAAAACGCCGCACTCCGACGCTGATCGATGCGACGCTCTTGGGACGATCGAAGATCCGACGCATGGCCTCGCAAGGACAACGCCGCCCGACCTCTAGAGGAGAAATCGACGCGACGCCTGCCGTGAGATCGTAATTTCAACGCGCAACCCCGCAGATCGAAGTCTAGAGGAGAAATCGACGCGACGCCTGCTGTGAGATCGTAATTTCGACACGCAGCCCCGCAGACCGACGCGCAGCCGGAGAACAAGCAGGAAAATCCACGCACAGACCCGGGACATCTGGTAATCCCCGCGATCCACAGAAAGAGACTGTCCGCGCGCCGGAAAACGACGCCGACTTCCCCGCGTGGAAAATAACGACGCAAGTCCGTGTGTGCTGGGGAGAAATCGACGCACACACCCTTTTTCCACGCACCTCTTCGCTTGTGGCCCTCTGAGGAGATTTTTCCACTCCCAACCAGGTACTTGTGCTTGAAAGAGACTTTGTTTATATTCTAAAGACCTAAGACACTTTATATCACCTTCCTGTGATATTTCTACAATTTTCCATTGCAACTTTATTCTTTTTGACCTACAATTATCCTGATAAATATTATATATTTTTCTAAACACTGTGTGGTGTATTTTTGTGGTGCTATATGGTGGTATTGTATGATTTATTGCACAAATACTTTACACATTGCCTTCTGAGTTAAGCCTGACTGCTCGTGCCAAGCTACCAGAGGGTGGGCACAGGATAATCTTGGATAGTGTGTGACTTACCCTGACTAGAGTGAGGGCTTTTGCTTGGACAGAGGGTAACCTGACTGCCAACCAAAAACCCCATTTCTAACACTCGTCTACACTCTCACCTGCATGCACTACCACTACAGCCACTACGTCCCGCACCAGCACACCCACCACCACACCCCGCTCATGTGCACTCACCACCCCCACTATCATTTACACGTCCCCTGTGTCCTCTCCCAGTGTGTCTGTGACGCCCCCTCCCAAAGTACACAAACGCAGGCACACACCCACCCAACAGCCATCCACCTCACGACAGCCTCCAGCGCATGCACCTTCACCCAAAGTCACCAAACGTACACCTCCTACAACCACTACCTCTTCCTCCACTGCCACACCCCCTTCAGCTACCCGTCCCAGTGTTCCTAAGAAACTTTCCCTGACCAAGCTTGACCTCTTTCCCACCCACCCCCTCCAATTCATAGGTCCCGTACTAGCAACTCAGCCAAAAAATCTCCGGTACCAGTGGTGCCTGTTGTTACAGGTATGTGGAGTGCACCGGCCACCAGGGCAGCCAGTGTGACACGGATCCACAGCACAGCCAGTCCCCCCCCTGTGAAGCACCAGAAGTTGGACAGTGCCCGGCGGGAGAGGGTGAAGACTCCAGCCAGCAAAGCCGCTCACAAGGGTCCCGGGGGGAGTGTCGACTCAGCTGTGACTCCTCCCAAGGTGGGGATGGGGCAGAAGAAATCGCCAAAGTCTGGGAGGAGCAGCACGGCAGAGAAGACCGCCAACATCCCCGCTGCCCAGGAGGCAACCGCCAGCCCAATCGTCACTTGCCAGGAGGCCACCGCCAGAGTCAGTGCCCAGGAGGCCACTGGCAGCCACAGCCCAGCTGCCCAGGAGGGCCCCGGCAGCCACAGCCCAGCTGCCCAATGAAGGACTGCCAGTTCCAGCCCAGCTGGGCAATGAAGGACCGCCATGTCATGCTCCGCTGAACAGGGCAAGCACCGCTGAACAGGTCAGAAACTTCAAACGCAAGCACCGCTGAACAGGGCAAAGACCGACATGGCAAGCACCGCTGAACGGGGCAAGCACCGCTGAACAGGTCAGAAACTGCAAAGTCAAGCACCGCTGAACAGGGCAAAGACCGCCATGGCAAGCACCGCTGAACAGGGCAAGCACCGCTGAACAGCTCAGGAACTGCAAACTCAAGCACCGCTGAACAGGGCAAAGACCGCCATGGCAAGCACCGCTGAACAGGGCAAGCACCGCTGAACAAGTCAGGAACTGCAAACTCAAGCACCGCTGAACAGGGCAAAGACCGCCATGGCAAGCTCCGCTGAACAGGGCAAAGACTGCCAACTCAAGCCCCGCTAGCCCATGGGCGGCAGGGGCAGTGACGCAACTGGGACCGTCACGGGGTGAGTGATGCACTCTGGGCACCAGTCCCCCTCCAAAACCAGTGGAGACATGCATCCACCACCTCTGTCCTTCACAGGATGAAGCACTCTGGGCACCAGTCCCCCTCCAGAACCAGTGGAGACATGCATCCACTACCTCTGTCCTTCACAGGATGAAGCACTCTGGGCACCAGTCCCCCTCCAGAACCTGTGGAGACTGTTATCCACTTGAGAGACTGTGGCTTTGCACTCACCAGGATGGTACAGTGGGCAAACCACCCACTGTAGAGACTTGAGAGGCTGTGGCTTTGCACTCCCCAGGATGGTACAGTGGGCATCCCACCCACTGTAGAGACTTGAGAGACTGTGGCTTTGCACTCCCCAGGATGGTACAGTGGGCAACCCACCCACTGTAGAGACTTGAGAGACTGTGGCTTTGCACTCCCCAGGATGGTACAGTGGGCAACCCACCACTGTAGAGACTTGAGAGACTGTGGCTTTGCACTCCCCAGGATGGTACAGTGGGCAAACCACCCACTGTTATCCACTTGAGAGACTGTGGCTTTGCACTTCCCAGGATGGTACAGTGGGCAACCCACCCACTGTAGAGACTTGAGAGACTGTGGCTTTGCACTCCCCAGGATGGTACAGTGGGCAAACCACCCACTGTAGAGACTTGAGAGACTGTGGCTTTTCACTCCCCAGGATACATCAATGGGCATGGAGCCCCCTCGTGGATCTGGCGTGGTGCACTCATCCGGCTGAGGTGCCCCCCTCTTCCCTTCCCCCTGAGGTGCCTGTTGTATTTCTATCTGATGCCCAGCAGTGTTCTCTCCGTTTTGATCAGGTATCTAGTGTGGGCCTCGCCCATGCATTTTGGGCACAGTGGTCCACGGACAATGAATGGTGCATTACCTGCACTACTAATCGTGGTGTATATTTTGTTTAATGTGTATATATATATATATATGTATTTATTTGGTTACTGTATTTTGATATATTACAATGGTTCCACTCATTTCCTTTTGCCTTTGCATTCTTCCGGGGGGGTTGGGGGTTGTTACTGTAATGTTTGGATATGCATTGGTGTGTGTGTTGTAGTGGGTGAGGGTCGGGTGGGGGTGTTGCATGTGTGTGTCCCTGTCTTTTGCCTCCCCCTCCCCTATGTCATAGGTGCAGTACTCACCGTTGTCTTCGCCGCCGGCGTTGATGATCGTCGTATAGGAGCAGGAAGACTAATGCAGGAAGAATATGGAGTTCCGGCTCCATGGTGTCCTCGTTCCTCGTGGAGTGTGTAGAGGTGAGCGTTTTCCCTTTGAAATTCCTGTTTCTGCCGTGTTTTTATCCACGGTGAATCCGCCCGGGAAAAGGTGTCGGATTGGTAGGTTGTGATACTGTGGGCGCTACTTTGTCTCCCGCCTGTCTGTTGGCAGTGACCGCCGCGCTGTTTGTCTGTACCGCCGTGGCGGTCGGAGTGTTAAAGTGGCTGTCTTTGTTGGCGGTTTCCGCCACGGTCATAATTCCCATTTTTTTACCGCCGGCTTGTTGGCGGTCTTATCGCCGCTTTAACACCGTCCGCCAGGGTTGTAATGACCACCAGAGTGTTATGAATGCTCATCCATTGGACACATTGTCTTCCTCTATCTCTTGCAAGTAAAAAATGGAGCAGACCCCTGTCTTCTCAAAACCCCTGTCAGATGATCGTGACATAGATGGAAACAATGAGCACCACAACATAGAAGGGAAAAAAAGGTTGCTGAAAACCTTGGAAGCTGATTTTGGCCCTATGGAGTGTGGCAAAGAGGAAGTGCAGTTCACTTGTACTCAACCTGCTTGGTTTCATCTAGTACAACCAACCCAACCTGTTTATATCTTTTTGAAAACCTCAAGCCTTGCAGCAATCACCGTCCCTATCACAACCGCAACCCGCTGTAGGGAAAGGCAAACTCAACCAACGAGCTCCACTACAAGTTCTTCTGGCTTAAGCTCTATAAGCAAGCAGCTCTCCTCCTCAAAGTAGAATATTTTTTCACTGTGGCCGTACGAGCGCCACATCTGAGATTGCACAAATCCGTATGTTTTGGGAAGCTGGAAAGCGTTACATTGCTGGGGGTCCACTGGCCCATCTGATAAACCAACATCCAATTGTGTGGGAAGAACACCTCAAAAGGATAACTGCTGCTGCGAGAGAAGCTATTGAACATATAGAAAAAGGTGAGGAGGAAGAAGATGTCATTGTCAGGCAAATAAGCCCTGTCACTGCTAATATGACGTCATCACCTGCATCAACATAAAGAATGTTCTGTTCTGAGGTAACCTCCTCCACAGATGTGATTGGACAGTTAATTAATAAATTACCCTTACACTGTGTTGTTGTTGAGTTAATATACGCTGGACTTTGTATTAGATTTTCCACCCAGTTAATTGTTTATTTTGTTTCATACTGTATAAAGAGAATCCCTCTTTTCTGGTTTACCTGCTCTATTCCAATATGTACACCTTTGTTTTTCCTGTGACATCCTCCCTGTTTGGGTCTTTTAGGGCCACCAGTCATTAGTCCCTTTGGAAAAACAAGTGCATGTTCAACACCAACAAGTCTTGAATAGGTTGCAGGCCATACCTTTCTGCTCAGGTAGGAAGAACTGGAAGGAAGGGGTGGATGAGTTCAGGATTAGACAGGACTTTGAATTATGCATAATATAAACAAATCTCCTATATTCCATGGGATGTTGTAAGTAGTCTTCCTTAGTGGTGACTGATGGTGATGATTAAGTGTAAAGTGTAGGACAGTACAGAGATATTACTACTCCTGCTGACTGATAGGGGGTGGATGGCCTTATGTGACATCAAGCTATTAAGGGAAAAGGCCAATGTAATGTATAGTCAGTTGTCCACCACTACTTGCAGGAAGGCAGTCCTGAAGCCCGCGTTGGAGTTAGAATGGGAAGACAACCCAGTTTAAGTAGACAGTAGACTACAATTAGGATGATCAGGGTGAACATCTGGACAATTTCTTTGAGATGGGCCACGCTGGAGGTTCTGCATCTGGTCTGGCTGTAGGTAGCTGGAACATCCTGTTTTTGGTCTATTATAATTAGTACAACTAACAATAGAACTGATAACCATAATCATAATAATAGCCATAATGATAACATTTTGTAGGTAGGGAAAAAAAAAGTATTAAAAAAAAAATGAAAGCCTACCCACTCCACCCACAACAGACCCACCCTCCTCCATAAACTCAAGTCAAAAAATCAATTATAAACACTATCCATTTCCACACCAGTCCCACAATTAACACACCTCTCCCTTGACCCCCATAATAAAAATATGTAAAAAATATCCCTTTCCCCAATTGTCCTACCATCACTACCCACAACAGGTCAATCCTTTTCCTCCCTCCTCATGCGCAGGTATCTGATCAATAATTTTACTGCAAATGTCACATTGATATTATCAATGTTGTTATCAAAGATGTCACAAGTGCTGTAATGTTTGGGGAAATTAGCAGTGCATGGCGAGAGTGTGAGTTATAGTTATGTTAGGGCACAAATTATAGTTACTTTAGATACCTCCAACTATACCAGGTGAATTTCTATGGTTTTGTACATTTAAAATGTGAGCCTAACTATAACTTCCCTGTAACCTTTTGTTTTTTTAAGTACATTTCTATATTTTGTCATTTTATTTCCTATCTAAAAAGTCTGTAACCTTTGTGTTTTTTCAGTGAATTTCTATGTTTTTTTAACGTAGTTATGTAATTTTTAATTCCTATACATTAATCCAACCACAACCGTGTACAGCCTTTAGCCGCACGTGGGTGAGGTTATCCACAGGTTCTGGCCTGTGGCCAGTCCCTGTGTCCAACCCCTATACCCAGCCAACCCTTCTAACATCAGGTGTTGGCTACAGGGCCTAGTCTGCAGCCTGCTCCAACAGCCAACCCCTAAAACAACCCAGTCTCAGAGTGCCCCCCAGGCCGATCTCAGCCCCAGGGACCCCATACTCTGGGGCCCAGCATAAATATTTTTTTTTTTTGGGGGGAGAGGGGCCACGTGCCCCCCCAGGGTGATCATGGCCCCAGGGATCCCATCCCCCAGGGCCCAGGCTAAACATTACATTTTTGCTCGGGCCAGGGGCCAGGTGGCCCCCATCGCAAAGCCGATCTTGGCCCCGGGGATCCCATCGCCCTGGGCCATGATCTAATTATTAATTTTTGTGGGGCCGATCTTGGCCCTAAGGACACCATCCCCTGGGACCTGTCTAAATATGAAATATTTTTGGTTGGATGGGGCCTGCAGCTCCCCCTCCCCAGGCCGATCTTGGCCCAGGGGACACCATCCTCCTGGGCCCGGCCATGTGACCAGGGCACCCAGTCTCAATATTGGGGACCATGGAGGGAGCCTGAAGGCTGAAGGATCTTATCATGTGCTCTAGGGCCCTCCTGGTCCTGAGTGGATTCTAGACAAGAATTACATCATGGGATGGGTGTTAGGGTGTGGTTATAACAGTTATGATGCAATGCCAGCAGGGCATGCAATAGTATGTTGAAGAATAAAGACGTTTATTACAGAGCTCCGCGTGTGGCATGTTTAATTACATGCTCCCAGGCTGGGGAGGTTGCTACAACTGGTGACAAGTAGGTTATACATACCACGAAGAAACAAAGCTGCTCTCCGTGAGGGGTTGCAAAAGTGCAGCAAACTGCTTGTGCGTGCTTGTGCGCCCTATGTTGGTCAGCAATTGACATATGTGGAGTTGAAACCCCACTCCAGCCTATACATGGCCATCAAAGAAGTTAAAGGCCCTGCAGAGGAGCACATTTGAAAAACTTGCCAAAACACTTTGATAAAGCTAAAAGAAGAAATACTGTGTTGCGCCATAACACAGAACCATCATCAATATAAAGCAAACTCAAACAGCAGTGTCAAGCAGGTACAAAAAGAGAAACTTACTTACAGGCACCAGAGAATAAAGTGCTATATCATCTCAAATATAAGGTATGATGACTAGGTCCAAGCAGTGAGGGTTGCGTGGAGAGTCTGCCAGTCCTGCTGTATAAGACCAAGGTTGCCTGAATAGCACCTTGCTCTCGATGGCGACCGACAGCAGCACAAAGTACAATGCTGCTACTTTCCTGAAGCCACCACCATTGTTTGAAACTACGAAGAAACAGAACATTGATGCAAGGTGGATTGCATGGATCGGAACGTGTGATGACTTCATAGATGCGCTGGGAGAAGAAGATGATAAAAGAAATCATTAAATATTTGAAAAACATTGCTGCTGAGGAAGTTTAAAAAATGGTAAAGACAGTATCACAAGCTGATGACACATCATACCAAAAATTAAAAGAAGTGCTGGATGCCAAGTTCAATCCGATGCCGAATGTCAACGTCTTCAACCCATCGATAAACTGGCAAAACTATGGATGAATTTGGTGAGAGGATTGATGCACTGCTCCAACACTGTGACTTAAATGATGAAGAAGCCATGCATCTCTGAGTCAGTGATGGCAGACTTTCAGATTTCTTTAGAAGATGCATATTGAGAGATTCACTCAGTTTGGAGAAAATGCTACTGGCTGCAAGGGCAGAAGAACGAGCAGTTCAGCAAGCTGCTGAAATGGAAGCAGGAACAATGTGTAATGAATCAGCATTGATCATGTTAAGCAAGAAATAGCACAAAACAGATTCATGCAAGTCGATGTCTCCAAAGAAAAAAAAGTAATGTGTCCGATGTGGGTTTTCATTTCCCCATAGACGAAAATGTCCAGCCTTAGGGCAGACGTGCAAAGGCTGTGGGAAAGATTGGGACAATCCTTTCTCAGCACAATGGCCATTCGCATGCCCAGAGACACACTGTGCCCTATGCCAGTAGAAGCCTGTCTGAAAGAGAATATGCCGACTCTCAGCCAGAGAAGAAGAGTCTGGCTGTAATGAGGACCTGCAAACATTTTCATGTGTTTCTATATAGGAAATGTTACACTATCAGCATCAACCACCAGGAGTTGCTCACAACCTTTGGAAAACCAAAAACCAAGATGCCCCCTCGCATCGCAAAGTGGGGGCTTAAGACTGCAAGAGCATGACTACATGACTGTACACAAGCCAGGGAAGGACAAAAACCCCAAAGACTACTTTTCCAACGTGCCGCTACATCTCCACAGTTTGACATCCAAAGCGACTGAAGAGTGTCTCAATTTCATTGTGATGTCCAGCACACCAGCAGCTCTACCTATCAAACAGATTATTATTGCTACCAAAGCAGATAAGGATATGGTCACCCTTAAAGGTCTCTCTACAACTCAATCTTGGAAAACAAGGGCCATATTTATACTTTTTGATGCAAAACTGCGCCGGCGCAGTTTTGAGTCAAAAATATTACCGCCGGCTAACGCCATTTTGTTGCTCCGTGCGGGCGACATATTTATACTTTGACGCACGGCGGCGCAAACAACAGGTGGGAGTCATTATTTTTTAAGCACACCGCGGCGTCAAGTCGTAAAGAAAAATGACGTTAACACGGCGGAAATGACTGTGGGTCGATTTACAACACCGCAAACCAGATATGCGCCGTTTTTTTTTACGCAATAGCGTCAAAAACCCCTGCGAACACAGCCATTTCACCAGAGGAGAGCCAAAATGGATCCCAGATGCCACTACAGACCCCAGGAAGATGACAGCAGACCAGGAAACAGCCAGGAGGACCCACACAAGAACCAGGACACTTTTAAGAAGAAAAGAAAGTGTCACTTCAGTGCAGAGGAGCAGGAAATCCTGGTTAAAGAGGTGACGGAACACCAGCACCAACTGTTTGTCACATCAAAGTTGCCAATCAGTAGGAAAGAGGCTATATGGCAACAAATTGTCGACAAGATTAACAGTGTGGCTGAAGTACGCAGAACTGTCATCGAGTGCAAGAAACGCTGGCATGACTGCAAACGCAGGACCAAGGAAAAGATGGCCAGGAACAGGAAGGCAGCACTGCAGACTGGAGGTGGGAGTCCAGCACACCAGGAGGCCCTGGACCACATGGAGGAGATGGTCGCAGCCATCATCCCTGAGGAGATCGTCACAGGGATTCAAGGACAGGACAGCGCAGACTACCAGGAGACAACGCACATGCAGGGTAAGTCGCATGGGGATTTAAAATGCACTAATGTTAACTGCAAGCGGGGGGGGATACCGACCACTAAATGCATGGAAGTCAACATATACATGGAGTGGCATGGGTAAAGGGGCATGGCATTGGGGCATGGCCTGCACAGACAGAAACTGGGGCACACCATTACACTACACCAACAACAGTCCCATGGGGGCATGCTGTCATGCCAACGATGGAGCAAAGGGAAAGCCACAACAGAAGGGAAGGCAACTACGTCAAGATTACATCCTGGCACTCGTCAGCCAACATGCCTCCTACAATAACTAGGGCCCTATTAGCAATCCTCTAGCCAAACCGACAACTGCAATGTAACTGCGACAACAGTTGCCACTACCACCTCTGATCTGTGTGCAGCTCAAGTAGCCAATGGCAGTAACCTCCCCATGGATCATACACACCTAAATTAGGGGCTGAGGATGACATCTGCAACAATCCCCTGAAACAAGACAAAGGCCCCAGTACACTCAAATGTCAATGCCCATAGTTGTCACAAACATCAGCCAAAGTAAACAACAATAGGAGCGACACAGCACTAAGGACACACCCATGCTGCATATGTCAGGGTCCATCCTGTGCCTGGGTAACAAGGCAACATCTCAAATGTCATACTGCTCAGACAACAGCATTGAGGAGGGGACACATGTAACTGGTCACTGAAATACACCTGCACAGTCAGAGGACGAAATAGGACACTGATACGACTATCAGGGCAATCCAATGTAACACACATTACCCAACATCAGCAGGACCCATTAACAATGTCAACATCCATATCAGATCATAACATTGCCATGCATAGGATATGCCACATGTCAATTACATTTAAGTCGATGTGAACGATCAGGGATTGGGGCAGGTCCAAATTGTTAAGTGTGCTGCCAGGGCCATCAGAACACCCACAGCCAGTGAAAGGTCTCACCATGAGAATGGATATACACGGAGGGTCGAGTAGGACAAGATGTTGGCAATTCTCTGTTTGGCATAAACCAACACCTAGAGGTGATGAGGCTGACAAGTCTGATAACTCAATAAAATACATGTGACACACCGGTGGGCCATAGGCCTGAAACAATGCCCATCTGAAGGACTGCAGATATTAATACAAAACAAGATCACAAAGTGAATTCATCAAAAGGCAGGCACGTCACATCAAAATGGTCACAACACAGACACACTAATTGTACCCTGTTTCATTGCAGAGGAAGATGGATCTCCTGCCGATATGCCTGTCCCAGATTTCCCTGATGACATGGATGACGAGCCAATAAACATTCCACAGGAGACTATCCAAAAGGTCCTTGAAACCCTCCAGACCCCACCTTCTCTCACAAGGAGGAACACAGAACAAGCAGCCATCGCAGAGGAACCACCCACCACCCCAATTGTAAGACCTGCCAGCTCCAATACAGCTGAGGACTCAGACGACACTGGCACCAGCTTTGAGAGAACTGTAGTTGGAGTACAGCCGGAGCTGGCCAAGGAGGTGGGGGTGGGGATGCAAAATATGGCAGCCAGCCTTAAGGGGGTGCGTTCGTGAATGATGTCATTTGCAGATCAGGCAGCAGCTATGCAAGCCCTAACATCTATCTTGCAGGAACTGCAGAAAACCGAGAAGGAAATCAGCACAGCTATAATACAGTTGACCCAACACCTACAACAGCAATCCTGTCAACGCGTGCACGAATGCAACATTGAACCTCTCAGGGCCGACCTGGCTGCCTACCATCGTGATGTGGCTGTTATTCTCAAGAACCAGCAGGCCCTCCTTGCAGCAGTACTGCCCTTAAGACCTTCACAGGGAGCAGCGACCAGGATGTCTGACTCCACGTCTTCTAACACTGAGGTGTGTGTTGCCCCTTCACAACCAACAACAACGAAGACAAAGCAGACAACACACACATCAGAAGAAGAAGACATGGAACAGATCACATTCACAAGGAAAAGTACCCGGAAGCACTAGTCCCTGCCACATGGCCAATGTAGGAAGTTGGCTCTGTATGCACTATTTCAAAGTAAGGAATAGTATGCACAGAGTCCAAGGGTTCCCCTTAGAGGTAAGATAGTGGCAAAAAGAGATAATACTAATGCTCTATTTTGTGGTAGTGTGGTCGAGCAGTAGACTTATCAAAGGAGTAGTGTTAAGCATTTGTTGTACATACACACAGGCAATAAATGAGGAACACACACTCAGAGACAATTCCAGGCCAATAGGTTTTTGTATAGAAAAATATCTTTTCTTAGTTTATTTTAAGAACCACAGTTTCAAATTCTACATGTAATACTTTGCATGAAAGGTATTGCAGTTAAGTACTTTAGGAACTTTGAATAATCACAATAGCATATATACTTTTCAAATAAAACACATATAGCTATTTTAAAACTAGACACAGTGCAATTTTCACAGTTCCTAGGGGAGGTAAGTAATTGTTAGTTCTTGCAGGTAAGTAAACCACCTATGGGGTTCAAGTTTGGGTCCAAGGTAGCCCACCGTTGGGGGTTCAGAGTAACCCCAAAGTTACCACACCAGCAGCTCAGGGCCGGTCAGGTGCAGAGTTCAAAGTGGTGCCCAAAACACATAGGCTTCAATGGAGAAGGGGGTGCCCCGGTTCCAGTCTGCCAGCAGGTAAGTACCCGCGTCTTCGGAGGGCAGACCAGGGGGGTTTTGTAGGGCACCGGGGGGGACACAAGTTAGCACAGAAAGTACACCCTCAGCAGCACGGGGGCGGCCGGGTGCAGTGTGCCAACACACGTCGGGTTTGTTGTTGAAATCAATGGGAGACCAAGGGTTCTCTTCAGCGATGCAGGCAGGCAAGGGGGGGGCTCCTCGAGGTAGCCACCACCTGTGCTAGGGAGATGGCCTCCTGGGGGTCACTCCTGCACTGGAGTTCCGATCTTTCAGGTCCTGGGGGCTGCGGGTGCAGGGTCTTTTCCAGGCGTCGGGATCTGGGAATCAGGCAGTCGCGGTCAGGGGGAGCCTCGGGATTCCCTCTGCAGGCGTCGCTGTGGGGGCTCAGGGGGGACAACTTTGGTTACTCACAGTCTCGGAGTCACCGTGGAGTCCTCCCTGAAGTGTTGTTTCTCCACAAGTTGAGCCGGGGGCGTCGTTTGCAGAGTTGCAAGTCTCACGCTTCTGGCGGGAAATGCAGTTGTCTTTAAGTTGCTTCTTTGGAAACAAAGTTGCAGTCTTGGGTGAACAGGGCCGCTGTTCTCAGGAGTTTCTTGGTCCTTTTAGAGCAGGGCAGTCCTCTGAGGATTCAGAGGTCGCTGGTCCTGGGGAAAGCGTCGCTGGAGCAGTTTCTTCAGAAGGGGGGGAGACAGGCCGGTAGAGCTGGGGCCAAAGCAGTTGGTGTCTCCGTCTTCTCTGCAGGGGTTTTCAGCTTAGCAGTCCTCTTCTTCTTAGGTTGCAGGAATCTGAGTTCCTAGGTTCAGGGGAGCCCCTAAATACAGAATTTAGGGGTGTGTTTAGGTCAGGGAGGGCAGTAGCCAATGGCTACTAGCCCTGAGGGTGGCTACACACTCTTTGTGCCTCCTCCCAAGGGGAGGGGGTCACATTCCTATCCCTATTGGGGGGATTCTCCATCTGCAAGATGGAGGATTCCTAAAAGTCTGAGTCACTTCAGCTCAGGTTGCCTTAGGGGCTGTCCTGACTGGCCAGTGACTCCCCCTTGTTTTTCTCATTATCTCCTCTGGCCTTGCCGCCAAAAATGGGGCCGTGGCCGGAGGGGGCGGGCAACTCCACTAGCTGGAATGCCCTGTGGTGCTGTAACAAAGGGGGTGAGCCTTTGAGGCTCACCGCCAGGTGTTACAGCTCCTGCAAGGGGGAGGTGATAATCATCTCCACCCATTGCAGGCTTTGTTGCTAGCCACAGAGTGACAAAGGCACTCTCCCCATGTGGCCAGCAACATGTATCGAGTGTGGCAGGCTGCTAAAACCAGTCAGCCTACACGGGTAGTTGGTTAAGGTTTCAGGGGGCACCTCTAAGGTGCCCTCTGGGGTGTATGTTACAATAAAATGTACACTGGCATCAGTGTGCATTTATTGTGCTGAGAAGTTTGATACCAAACTTCCCAGTTTTCAGTGTAGCCATTATGGTGCTGTGGAGTTCGTTTTTGACAGACTCCCAGACCATATACTCTTATGGCTACCCTGCACTTACAATGTCTAAGGTTTTGCTTAGATACTGTAGGGGCACAGTGCTCATGCACTGGTGCCCTCACCTATGGTATAGTGCACCCTGCCTTAGGGCTGTAAGGCCTGCTAGAGGGGTGACTTATCTATACTGCATAGGCAGTGTGAGGTTGGCATGGCACCCTGAGGGGAGTGCCATGTCGACGTACTCGTTTTGTCCTCACCAGCACACACAAGCTGGCAAGCAGTGTGTCTGTGCTGAGTGAGGGGTCCCTAGGGTGGCATAAGATATGCTGCAGCCCTTAGAGACCTTCCCTGGCATCAGGGTCCATGGTACCAGGGGTACCAGTTCAAAGGGACTTACCTGGATGCCAGGGTGTGCCAATTGTGTAAACAAAAGTACAGGTTAGGGAAAGAACACTGGTGCTGGGGCCTGGTTAGCAGGCCTCAGCACACTTTCAAATCAAAACATAGCATCAGCAAAGGCAAAAAGGCAGGGGGTAACCATGCCAAGGAGTCATTTCCTTACAGCCAACTATTACCAAAGTCCTGCGTTTTGAAACATGACAGTCTTACAACAACTGTACTCAAGCACTGTTCTGCTAACCACTGTATCTTGTCACCCAGCCCAGTGATCGTCTCTCTCCTACTCATTGGCTAAGTCTGTCCCTCTGCACTGTCTGAAACAGCAACCCCAGCATGACAAAAGCATTTTGTGTTGGATCACAATGGAAGATATCACTATAATGGACTCACAATCATGGACAATGTACATAGAGCACTACAGCACTTTTCAATAAATAGCACTTACACAACAAATCTGTCTCTGGGTAATGTGGCATATCAACTGTGCAGTAGATAATTGAAATGTGACTACTGTCAAATAACGTAGCTTGTCAATACAACTGTCCAGATATTATGTAGTTAGAGAAATCTGCACAGTGACCATGATTGCATCATACTCTGCCCATCCTGAGGGAATAATCTGATGAAGTGAGAAACCATACACCACCATGCTGTGTAGGACAGAAGAATGCTTCCTCAGGGGATAAGTAAGTCATCAAATAGTGCCCGCTAAATGTTGTCAACATTCAGAAATAACACAATAAACATGCCACACTAATCTAAGTAAATACAAAAAAAAAACTGCACAAATGAAGGTGTCTGAGTTAACATACAAATAGGTAATCAAGCCGAACTGTGTCACAAATGATGTATGAGGGTCATGAAGACAAGAATACAAGATTGCCAATGAGAACTCATCTTATAAGGGTGTGCATGATCATCACACTGCAGTCAGACCTAAAACTGTTACCCCAATATCAAGTCTGGAAGCACTGTTAGTGACTTTGAAAACACACTTATCAACAGAAACACATTGGGATCCATATTAACTGTGATTGGTGGTTGCAACAAAGGGTAACACTTTGCAAGGTAGCTCTGGGTTAGCTGCCAATCGTACAGCTCAGTTGGGATTTGTTTGTAGCATTGGACACAGATGTTATAGTACAAAAGAGATGTACACTGAATCCAAACCCACGATCAAGTACCATTCAACACATACTATTAAGGGGTAACCAAATATTTATTAAAAGCTAACAATAGATGAGGAAACTGAAGGAAAAATCTTACCTACCCTAATCTACCCTGACTACTCAGTACCCACAACTGTCCCTAACTAATCTAAGCTACATTTACTTATCACATTTAACGAAACGTTCTTAACATCTACCCCCCACCCCCCTCATGAGACGGGACACATTGAGGACAACACATACTAACCTAAACACATACTATACTATCCTAAACAAATATATATTTTTTGGGTAATTTTTTTAAAATAAATGTTTTAGCTTTTTTTGGTATTTTTATTTTTTATACACACAAGAACCCCAACATAGCCCACCACCCACCCACCCACACATGTAATAGGTCAAAAAAGAAACAAGCAGGACCCCCTACCCCCCACCGACTAACACTGACTAAACTAACAGCCTATACTAACCTAACACTAAGCCCCCTAAGCCCACTAACTATAAGAACAAGGAAAGAGGAGGGAGGGGAGGGTATCATGTCCATCTATTCAACTGTCTAGAGGTTGGCCCTCCGGAGGGTCCTCTTTATATCCTTGACCCGCCGTTTAATGAGCCGCACGTCCCGGCTCAGGAGGCTCACCTTGCGCAGCACTTTGTTCATCTTGTGTTCAAGTCTATTGAAGGCTGCAGGGTCAACAGCTGGAGCAGTGGCAGTCTGGGTACCGGTGGAGGAGGTCTGTGTGGGCTGTCCTGCACCGGTGGCAATGCTGGGGCCAGGAAGTCCAGCAGATGTTGAATCAACAGAGGCAGCTGTGGGTGGGGCCACCTGGCTCTGATTGGTGGTTGTTTCTGTGGTGGCTGTGGTGGGCACAGTAGGCCCACCCTGTGGGAAGGCTCGCCATACCCCGGAGGCACGTTCATGGCGATATCGCCGGGCCATCCTCCGGAACCCCGACTCCACCAGCAGGATGTGCTGGTATCGCATAGCCCGACGCTGAAATTCACGGACCTGGTCTGGAGTCATGTTAGCTGCTGTGAAGACAAATGCAGATATGCCACATTAGTAACTGCATTGTGTGAAACGGCACAGCAAGTTAATCAGACATTACATCTACTGTACTTGTAACAGCTCATATCACGATACAGAGCATCGAATGTCCCTGAGGAATTATATGGCAGGCCAGACAACAAAGGTGACATCACACAAAACACATCCATAACCCACAAGATGGGTAACAACTGGCCTTGACTTGCTATCTGAGTTCTGACAGTTAACATCTAAGAATCATGCTGCATATCCTCCACCAAGAGCTGGGCTACAAATGTCCGTGTACGGAAAGCAGAACTAAAGCCACATGGTCTGCAAGTTGTGACTGGACTTTCCAGTATGGTACCAAGTGCCAAACTTGAGTGAGTATACTACTCTGCAACCAAACCGTCACTTATTCACAGGTATGTGTAACATACTGGTAGCATCAATACTAGGTACCCCATTCACAAACCCATGGCCGTGTTTGAGGGGGGGCGGTGGATACACAACTATAATTTGCCAACAACATGTACACCGAGGAGTGTATAGGCAACTCCACTCATGTTTGTCTCTACAGACACACCACAGGTAAGGTCTATCTACAATTTGGAGTCAGCAAACCCTAGAGCACTCATAGGGTCAGACATGTCAGGAAATGCAGAACTTAGTACACAACATATACTTCCAGTGAGGCCTGACTTACATCAGACACAGAGTTGCTAGAACACCCATGATCATGAATTGCATGCACACCTAGGCCATTACACTCAGGTTCCACAGACTTGATGCACTACATGTGGAAGTACATGCTGCTAGGAGGTTCAACCTACTGTTTCAAACTTACGTAGGTAAATAGTGAAGCAGATGTCTATTGGGAAGCTATTAGCTCCACCAATCTTAGAGAATGTGGGTCTGACAGGCTGACTAAATAGGGGCTGACTTCCATTGCGACTCTTGGTGATACAAGTGTCAGACACACGACTATCCCCTGTACTCACAGTGGGGCCTACAGGGATGTCCTACAATCCCTACATGATACCATTGGATACACATTGGCTAACTCAAAACATGTGAGAACTGCATTCCCACTCATGGAACAAGTGAAAAACTTTCCCAACACATCACACCTTGCTATGCGTCCAACTCACACGAGTCCATAACCAGCAAACACAACACATAACAGACATATCAACACTTACTGGAGTGGTCGGGGTCCTCAAATGTCGCCACCTCTCCCACAGTGTAGGGTGCCGGTCCACCTGTAAGGTATGGAAGGAAGAAATGTGCTCAAAATCTGTGCACAGTGCAACAATTTCAGTATCGTTTACAATGTGTAGGCTGAATAAGGACATGGCAGCCATTCAGACATGATGGTACTGCATCTGATATTTCACGGCAAACTTGTACATAGCATGGGTCTCCTGTGACAGTTACACACATATCTGCACACATACATTGGCCCTAACTATCATGTGGTTGCAAACTTGCCCCATAATTGGTGAGAACTAAAAAATATGGAGTGTAATCGTCTCATCATGTGCATCCAAGAGAAACATCCAACGCCTGGTTACTTGAGGACTGCATTACCAGTCAAACATGCCTTGTGGCCATGACACATTTATTGCACCTAGGCCCAATGTACAGAGGGAGGGGCAGGGACTCCTGTAAGCCATCCTGTTGTTACAGTATAGTCAATTGATGTGGCCTAGCTATGGTGATTTGCACCAACCATGGAGATGTGAACCCATGTGCATACACTTGGACTGCCATCCATATTTGGATTGTGGCTCAACCGATTCCAACAAACATCTTGAGATGTTAGCTGAGGGCACCTAACACCTTTTCACGATGTTTTCAAATCATTAACTGACATGTATCCAAAAAGATCAAGAAACACAATAATCCCACACATTCATAGTACTTCTGTGAACGCTTTCCTTCCACACTCACCAGACTAACATGAGACCAATGTTTGAGCCACTTTGCTATTATCATTTGACGTGAAGGCAGCACTCATTTTCAGCATCATGTAGTAATTCTAAAGTCAGTCTAGCAATTGCGTCAACATTGTTGGCCTAAATGTTGGTACATCTGTACTTCTATGTCAATAATACCCTATATAGACATGATTGGCTCCTATTTTGTTAGCTGTGCTGACAAAAAGGCCGCACAAATTTCCTTCATGGTAAAGTTACCTGTAAGTTTGCTGAGCACGTGCTCGCAATTGTGATCCTTGCCATAGTGCATCAATGATCCCCTTATATTTCCCCAGCATTACACACAGTCAGCAAGTTAGCTGGCAGACATTGCACTAATCCCCTGATGTCACTACAGAGCATTTAATCGTGCACAATAACAATAGTCGTACTCACCAACAGTGCCACCAATCATGATTCCCAGGTGGTCCAAGAGATCCTGCTCCCTGGTGATGAGGTCAGCCCACCGGTGCTTCAGCTGGTGGTCACCCCTCTGGCTGGCATACACATGCTGCAGGTGATGCAGCACCTTTCCCCACCAGATTCTGCGCGCCTCTGTCGGGTACCCCTGTATGACCCTGCCCTCTGCCTGGATCATGAGTGGCAAGAAATGTGTCACCAGCCAGATGAAGCCCCCCAACTCCTCTTCCCCCATCCTGCCAAGACGTGGACTAACAGACATACTTATAATTGAAGAGAAGGAGTAGGGGTAAAAGAAATAGAAAGGGGAAATGGGTGAAAGTAGGGGTAAAAAGACAGAAAAAAAGTAAACCTAAACACTAAAAGAGCCCAACTGTCCCCAAACTAACACTACCCACAACACACTCCCACAAACAAGAAATACACAAGATAAATGGACAAATGTAGACAAAACACAGTACTACAGTATACACAAACAATATTTATTTCACAAAAGGACTTTACAGATAGCACACAGGACAAATACAGCACAAAATCTCTGGACAACACTCTCTACACAGCCACACAGTCTAGAAGGATCATAGTCTGCAAAGTGAAAGTGAAAGTACACCCACTGTACATGATCTGTAAGCAGGATATCCTATTACATCACTTCCTGTATGAAAAGTCCCGCCTTTTTCGCGTTATGCGTCATTTTTTGTTTCCCAAAACTGTATTTGCGTCATTTTTTTTGACGCACAGACGTGAATATTAACCTGCATCCACATAATGATACATGGACTGTACAAATATCTGGATGCGGGCTAAATTTCACTCCTGTGCATAAAAGAAAATGACGCAAATACAGTTTTGGTAAACAAAAAATGACGCACACCGCTAGGGACGTCAAAATTACAGTGCATTAACTGGTTTGGGGGCATGTTTACATCTTTTTTGGTTATTTTACATTTGGAACACATCAGAGATTGGCTAATTGAAGACAATATGGTGTTCATGGTGTATGTTCACATGTGTGACATCATACTGCAGCGGAACATCATCCACTACACCCTTCACAGTATGTTTACAGTTGACTGACGTCATAGATGGTCATAAGTGTGGCCTACATATATGTTTGGCACAAATTGTGCATGTTTGCCATAAGGAGAGGATAGCAATGTGACGCACATATGTACAATACCTAATTGCCTTTGGCTCAAAGTGTGTGCTTTGACAACTAATTTGTTGGTTGACCAAGTGTGTGTGTATATCACATGAAGCATTATTGTACATTTGGTTGTATGAATGTGACGTCCATGTGTCCAACCCTAAGATGCAAGTCAAAATTGGAATGAGCAAGGGCATGTGTTAGTCATACATGTAACAACACCCGTAAAGTATACTTCCAAGTTTTAGGGTCACGTAGACACCACATGTGACATAGCATGCACCAGATGGATGGCAGACGCATGTTCATGTCAAAGGTCCACATTTTCTACATCCTATGTCCTAGAGTATTGGTAAGAGCTTCCTAGGCACTAGTTGATGAATCCCACAGTGAGTCATACACATGCATTGAGGAAGTGGGTACCCTGTTGTTTGCACAGACAGACAAGGGTCAATCTCATATGTATGATGACACCACAGTTGAGGCCATAGAAGTAAGGCCCAACTATCAAGTGGCTGTGGTGGACCAGCATACAAGACAGCACGTGTCCACATATTTCCAGTGATCAATTGCACATAGGTGTCTTGTTCATGTGTGTGGTCCAATGATGATCCTGTAGATTGTTTGGGGTGTAATTTGTCACAGTTCCGACCAGGACTCATCATGAGTCAGTGGCAGCTATTCCTGTAACTACTGAGTATCCTTTGTTGATCAATGTGAGTAAAGTAGATGTGAACATGTGAACCAACATGTGGATGGTCCCACCCTGTCACTAAAGACGTGTAATGAGACAGTCAACAGGGCAACCTTGGTGTGCTGAGTGAGATAATGTCTCAATTGTCATGTTCCGGCAGGTGTCATTACAACATTTGTACACAGGTTGGCCTCTGCACTTCCCACTGCATCTGGGAACATCATAGCCTCTGTGCTGTTTATTCTCGCAGCTATTCACCACACACGGCCCATCACTATGTTGTGTGCACTGTGATGCTGTGTGTGAACTGTCATGGTTCTGACATTTGTGTATTATTCATGTACATTATCAGAGGTTGCTGGTTGTGCTGAAAGCCCTGTACCCAATCCCTGCCTATGACCCTGGGACACTGTCACACTTTGTCATTCATGCATATATGCAACCCAGACAAGGGATGGGCCATGAATTTTGCATTTACAAGAGGAAGTAACTCAAATGGTACAGTTAAAAGGCAGATGATGCTATACAATGTATTTGTGTATGCATGGAAGAAGCCCATGCCCAATGCCCCCTGATGAATGGCAGGTTTTCTAACGCAAGTGTGGTACATATGTAGACACAGGGATACTTTAGTGTGACGCACAGACAGTTGCCAGTCAGGCTGACAGAATGCAAGGTGATTCAGGAGCCAGCTACTGGACAAGTTACATAATCAGTGGTCTGACTGAGACTGTTTGGAGGACAAACTAGACAGTTGACATGTCAATCTGTGTACGTCCTGTGTTTTTGAAGGTGACCAATGAACCCAAGGGCTGTGTTACACGGCTTAATTAGTATCAATGGTTGGCGGTGTATTTGACATAATGGCAACTCCTATGCTGTTCCAGGCATCATCAGGGGCAGTGCTTTTTGAAATGGGTGGTGTGCATGGAGGTGATCACAGGTGTGGGCTGCATCTGTTTCTCACCAGTCCTGTAGGTGAGACTTGCATTCTAAGGGCCAACAGAAATTTTCACAAGGGGAAGCAATCTACATGTGCTAACAGGGCTTTGAAACTAGAAGACAGTGTATACATTGACCTGACGTCCATGCAGTCAGATGTTATATGACAATGGCATACCTTAGGAAAGGGTGTAGCACACTGGATTGCTAATGTTGGTCTGTGTGTGTAGAGGAGGTATTATCAGGGTACACATCTTAGTATTCCAGGGACCTCTTCCGACAGGTGGGTTGTGACCAGGTGCATGGTTGTCAGGAGTTAGGAAATGGGCTGACATGTGCATGGAATGTCATGTGCACAATGCATGTCATATGTGTGGCACTTGTGCTGTCTATGTTCTGCTTCTATTGAACTCTAGTCACAGATATTCCTTGCAAATATTGGATGCAATTGGACTAACTGCTGTCAAGGGTCTTGTCAGACATTCCTGTTAGTGATGCCAAAGCACATTGACTGCCTAATGTATGAGGCTTGTTTTCCCCTTATTGAGTGATGGTGTCATAGTTGTGTGCCATATGCTGCGTTGGACCTTGCTTTCAACATGTATGTGTGAAATAGTTGTGGTCCTCTGCTATTGGCCTTCAAAGGAGATATGTACATGATATATGTCATTAAGAGTGTGTGTGTATGTGACCATTGTATGTTAGGCATCACATAAGCTCTGGGATGTTCCGTGTCCTACTCAGTATCTCAGCAATGCTCCATGAGGCAACACTCTTATTCTGATAAGTAGAGATGAAGGTGTGTAAAAAGGAATAGCCAGACCATGATATGGTGATTATAATAGGTGTTTATTTAAATTCGTTAACTAAAGTGGTGAAGGTGATCATATTCAGAAGAAATTATTTACAATCTGTTGCCGCCTGCGTATACCAGCAGCCGTGTTCTGTAGTTCCCCCTCCTGTTGCAGGCCAGCATCCTCCTCTTCCTCCTCTTCAGGCATGTGTGGCTCTGGTTCCAGGAGGGGAATGTTTCTTCTGATGCAAATGTTGTGCAATATTGCACATGTGAGGATGATCCTACAGACCATCTCGGGGGAATATAGGAGGCTACCACCAGTGATGTCGAGGCAGCGGAACCTTGACTTGAGGATGCCGAAGGTCCACTCGACAATGCTCCGTGTCCTCCTATGGGCCTCGTTGTATGCACGCTCTGCAGCTGTACTCGGGTTGCCAAATGGTGTCATAATCCATGGCTGGATGCCATACCCCTGATCAGCTGCAAGAGAAAATGAATGGGATCATGTTGATGTAGCTGGCACTATTGAAAAGACCTTTCATGGCAGTAGTTGTCTTGTGTTGTCTGTGACTCTTTTGTGTACTAATGTGACATCCTATGCTTGTAGGCTATACCATCTGCATTGTGTTGGCTGAACAAGTGTTTGTCTGCTAACCGTTTGTCAGCAGTATGTTTTGGGATTTGCAGTACAGTGTGCCCTCCCTAGCATTGTGACTTGTGATACAGGTGTCCGTGCGTCTTCACTGGGGGTGAGATGATGGTTCCATGCACAGTTAAATTTGAAAGTGTTGTTAACACATTCATATCAAAGTACCCTGGACATCCCATACCTTTAGACTTATGCAATGTATTAATGTAAAGGTCATTGTGACACTTACAATTTGCAAGGTGACATTTCGGCAACCACACTCATTGACGTCTTCACATTATGCTGTACAGTAAATTCCGATGTGTGACAGGTTCAATGGTGACTTAAGAAACATGGTTAGTGAAGTCACGACCTCAGTGTGTTCCTGTTGACATGTTGCTGTTGTGGTGTATGTGTTGTGTGTCCTAGAGGGTTGCTGTGCAGTGTATATATAAGTAGGTTTTTGTACTTGCCAACAAGTAGTCCATTGCCATACCGTCCATCCTGGAAGTGTTTATTGATGGTGCAGGGACGGAAGATGAAGGAGTCATGTACACTCCCAGGATATTTAGCCACGATGTTGGTGATCAATCCCTGGTGATCGACAATGGCCTCCACGTTGATGGAATGTGTGTGCTTCCTGTTGCGGTAGAGGTGTTCAGTTGCAGCAGATGGCACAAGGCATACATGTGTGCAGTCGATTGCACCAAGGACGTGTGGGAAGCCACTGATTGCGTAGAACCCCTGTTTAGTTTCCTGCTGCTTCTGCAGTGTGTTAGGGAAGCAGATGTGGCGGGGTGTCAGTCGAATGATGGCGTCCAGTACTTTGGGCAAAGAGGTGGAGAATGATGCTTGTGATATTCCGCCAACCAGGGCACCAGCTGTTTGGAAAGAGCCACTTGCCAGCATGTGAAGTACGGCAAGCAGCTTTGTTTCTGTTGGGATGGTGCGGGGTGTCACCAAAGTGGGGGCCAACTGCTGTTCAATGTTTCGCAGCAGCTGCTGAATGGCCTGCCAGTTCAACCGGTACCTCTGTATGATGTTGTGATCCCTGAGGCCCTGAAGGGTTGTACTTGGGCGGAATATCCTCTCCTGCCTTCTGCACTGACTTTGGGGTCCCTGCTGGTGTTGTTGTAGCTGCTGTTGTTGCTGCTGGGCTCTGCGTCTGCGTGCACGCTGGATTAGAATCACCTCCATGGCTCCCTGTTGCTGCTCTGCTGCTCTGCTGTTTGTTCTGTGTGTTCTGATTAAATACAGGTGTGTTTGCCCCATTTTAACGCCTGCCCTGACCCAGGCGTTAATTTTTGACACAAATCGGGCTGTGCGTCATTTTCTGGCTCCGCCTCCCGGCCGTGCGTCATTTTTGCCCGAAAGCATAAATACGACGCACGTTTGTTTAAGCAATTTTTTGGACAGGAACGCCTACCTTGCATATAATTAATGCAAGACGGGTTGCCGCATCCAAAAAATGACGCACACGGCGGAATTTTGTCATCCGCGGGCGTCAAAGTTTAAATACGGGGCAACGTTTGCACTGATTGTGCGTCAAAATGTTTGACGCACAATCGGCCAGACGGAGTATAAATATGCCCCCAAGTGTTTAACATTTTGCTGATTTTGAATTTCAAAAATTCAAAATGTAGAGGATGAGCTATCCATCACTCAAGAGGGTATCACATTGAGAGGCTTCAGAATCGTCGTACCTGAGAGCCTAAGGCAGCAAGTCATCAAGGTGGTGCATGAAGGACATTATGGCATTGTAGCCCTAAGAGACTGAGGGCCTGATTTAGATGTTGGCGGTAATGGTTCCACCATTGGGTTTCGACTGAAAACCTGTATGCTACCATGATGTTCCACCCGCCTGACTTTAACTTGCCCCAGTCCTGCTGACTCTGCCAAGGATTCGCACCCGCCACAATGGTGGCATAGGAAAGAGTGATTGATGGCGAGATTCCAGCCACACTTACCACTAAGAAGATTTGGATGTGCCATTAGGCCAAACAAAAAGTGGTGGTCCGACCTCCACTTCTGACTTAACGGATTGGGGGAAAAGTGGTGAAAATGTACCTTTTCTCCTGATCCCGCTTCCGTTTGTGGCTGGACATGACTGGACAGGACCCTCTGTCACTGCTGCCATGGGACTCCGGAAAAAACACAAACCCCGCCTCCCCCTGTTGCTGGGCACAAAGATAGGCAACCTGCATTGGCTGTATACGATGGCGGCAAAGCACAGGGCTCGGGACCACGTCAGTTTTATACATATCACAGTAATTTATAAAATTACTATAACATGCATATGTCGGGGAAACGGGTGGGTCAGACATGGACAGGAACACACTGGTACACAACATATATCGGACACATACACAACTGTGATTATAGCGTCAGTAGTCATTGCCAAATGAATGCTGGCACCACAATGACAGTAAATTCACACTTGTCAACTGTGCAGATATGTGCACATTGCAAGGGGACCTGTACTTGTTATGTTGTTCTTGAGTTGTGTGTGTGTCTCAGTACATGTGTGTGTCTGTGCGGTTGGCTTATTGCAGGGGAGGGGTGTGTAGTGGGTGATGTGGTTGTGTCAGTATGTGTATGTTAGAAATGGGGTCTCTAGTTGACAGTCAGCTTACACCCAAAGCGTGGTTGTTCTCTGTGTCTCCAATGGTGAGTCCTTTCCCTTCTGAGCTCTGTTTCCACAAGGCTTTTGTGTTGTCGGTACCCCCCCGGAAAAGGTGGCGGTTTGTTGAGTCTTAATATGGTGGGCAGAACATTGACTTCCGCCTGTTTGTAGGCGGCTACCGCCATGGTGGCTGTTTTTTCCGCTCTGGCGGTTGGTGTGGTACATTGGCTGTCTTTCAGAGATCTTTCCGCCATGGGCATAATTTGGCGGTAATTACTGCCGGCCTGTTGCCGGTCTTACCACTACTTTAACAACAACCACCAGGGTTGTAATGAGTGCCATAATGTTAAAATACATTGTATCACAAGCAGGGTACATGAGAGGGGCCTAAGAGGGCAGAAGAAGGAAAGACAAATGCGGATTGGTGGGCCACTAGGTTAAAGAAAACACAATAGGCCAAATGTATAATTCTATCCAATAGCGATTACCTAATTGCGATTTTTTGCGAATTGCAATTAAGTAATCACTATTGAAATGTATGAAACTCCAGAGTTTCATACTGCGATTCACGAGGGTTCGCAAATAAACCTACCTCATTAATATTCATGAGGTAGGTCGCAATTTGCGAGCCATTGAGAATGACTACAGTCACAGGGATGGTGACCTGCTGGCCTCAGCAGACCCACCATGTCTGTGATTGCTTTTCAATAAAGCTTTCTTTTTTTTTTTTTTAAAGCAGACCGTTTTCCTTTCAGAAAAACAGCATGCGTTTAAAAATGAAAAATTAAAAGTTTACTCTTCATTTTTTAAGAGTAGGCAGTGGTCCCTGGGACCACTGCCTGCTCTTAAAAACTGTTTTTGAATGCATTCACAAAAGAGAAGGGGTCCCTTGAAATTGGTGGTAACTGCAATTGTTTTGCGACCGCTTTCACGGTCACAAAACAATCATACATACCTCTGCGATTCGGTATCAGGAAGGGACAACCCTTGAGACGCCACTTCCTAATACTGAATTGGTATGTAGTCCAATTTCCGATTCGGTAACAAGTTAACTCATGGCAAATTGGATTAGTTACATACCAAAATGCAGTTGTTTGCGATCTCAAACAGCCCAAAGGAACGTTTGTGATCTCAAAACACTTTGATACATCTGGCCCAATATTTTGTTAAATAACCAACATTTTTGAGGAATTTGAAAACAGAGGGAGAGAGAGAGAGTGTGTGTTATTGTCTGTGTCTACTTAACAATTCCTGGTGAAATATGACAGACACCTCACCGTACCAGACTGAAACCACCTGTACCCAACCATTTATCAAAAAATATATTTATTAAAGGGGGTGTGATAGCCCAAACATCACCCCTGAATCTACTCCTCTGTTGATGGTTTAGATCAAGTGATGTGTCAGGACCACCACATTACAACCATTGTGGTCAAACTGTCAGGTTACTTCCATCTCCGCTGGGATCGGTGACCCCAGCGGGTTGACTGCGGGTGCAGGTTGCAATCAGCCAGGGCAGCGCAACATGCAGCATTGCCCTGCTGATTACGACCTGGTTCTCCTCTAACCTTTACATGGCCATTTCATCATTGTGGCCCCTGCACTGCCCATGCACTTGTGAGTAGCAGCATTGCTGCCGACCCGATGCCCATGCCCTGCAGGTTGCAGCATTGCCTCTGACCTGATTACAAGCCTGCAACAATTCTGCTGCCACTTTCCTGCTGGGCTGACGGGCGGAAACCTTGGTTTCCGCCCGTCAGCCCAGCAGGAAAGTCATAATAGATCCGGCGGGGAGGTCGCCACTACAGTGGCAACCACCCTGTCAGGAATTTGGCACACAGGTATTCCCATCCACCAAACTCGTAATTAGGTTATAATGTAGAATAGAGACCTTCACAAAGGCGTGACCATAATCAACCAGAGTGCATCCAAATAGATTTGCACCCCAAAGGCATATTCACATGCTTAGGTTGAGCCAGGTCATACAGTGAGCCTCAAGGAAATTCTGTCAGTGATCCATGAAACTCAGTTTACAGTACAATAAAAAAACTACATGGGGGTTGTGAATGTCAACCTGATGCACAATATCTCAGCGCAGGTCACCTTGTGAAATACTATGTCAGACTTACACTGCAAGCAGGGAAATATGAACGGGCTGCATTTAGAGTTGGTCAGGTGCAGAACATCTGCCAAAAAGTGGCAGATGTCCTGTCTGTTATACTAAAAGTGCATTGGTGCCAATTGTAGTCTGAATACTATGAAGAGGACATCTGCTACTGTTTGGCTGGTATTCCCCTGTAAAAAGGTTCAAATTATTTTTAATATACAGTCAAAGATGTTGACGGGCCTCCACATAGAGCCAGCTGTAAGGACCTCTGACAGTACCTGCTGAACCATTCTGGCAATTTGGTTACTGTGCAGGTTAGCTTAGTATTTGTGCAGACTAGTTCACTTTTTGCCCTTATTTGCTCAGGTTAGTCTTCTGCATTTTTGGGTTTCCTAACAGCGCCTTGTCCTACCCGTTTCCTGCCATTTTATGACTCCCTGTGGCTTCCCGCCTTTGACGCTCCGTGACGGAGCCTCCCATGACTGCATATGCAGGTCGTGTACAGCGTACGCACAGCTAGTGGCCCAAAGGCATGCCTAAAGCAAACTCCTCCACACCTGGACCGCTTCCAGTACTAGAAACCCTGGATCTACCACCATCTTCTGTCTCTCAAGCTCAGAACTTATCACCCTCAACACTCCCCTACCGGGACTCCTGCCCAACCTCACCTAGAAACACCAAGAGTCCTTTTACATGCTGCCGCTATCACTTCACCTGTCACTCCAACCCGCCTCCACCGGACAGCACGACTGCCCAAGAATGCATTCTACTATGATGTATCCTGCTCAAAGTATGATCCCTCTGCAGACACTCAACCAAGATATGGGACACTATCCATTCCCTCGGGCCAGACATTGCATTCCTGACTGAGACGTAGATCACTGCCTCCTTCACACCCAATATCGCCACAGGCATTCCTAACAGCTAAAAGATAGCCCCCTTGACTGACCCAAAAAACCAGGAGGTGGCATTGCCATCATTTACAAAGATACTCTCCAATCCACCACCTCCACGGTCCACAGTAAACTGCTCATGGTATACCTCAATTTTCAGATCCCCATAGATGCCAATACCACCCTCAAAGGCACCCTCGCCTACAGGCCTCCAGGACCCCAACCCAGCTTTAATGACACAATCCCAAGACTCATTGCCATCATCACTACATTTTTCTAGGAGACCTCAATTTCCACCTTGATGATGACAACTACACTAACACCAAAACCTCCTAGATGGTATGAAGGTCATCATTCTCAATAAAATAGCAACCAACCCCGGGCACGCCACAGAATGCACACCAGACACCATCTTTACCTCCATCAACAACATCAAATTCAGCCACACCACATAAATCACCTGGTCAGACCACTCCATCACCCACTTCACCTACACCACCACTCGCAGTCACCCCCCCAATCCCTCCCACACCACCCAGCGGAGTGGGGGCAAGATCTCTGAGAACCGATGGACAGATGCCCTCAGATGCCATCCCCCAGAAGTGTATTCGGACATCAACACTGGCATCAAAAACTTCAGCACATGGATCTCCGACTGTGCTGACAGATTAGCACCCTGCAAAACAGTCATTCACAAACCTACCAAACAAGTGAAATGGTACGCCCCAGAAGTCCACACCCTGAAGTGCAAATGCCAGCAGCATGGGAGATGCTGGAGTACTACCAAAGCTCTCAGCGACAGAGCCACCATCAAACACACAGTTAACCAATACCATATCTGCCTAAAAGAAGCCAAGAAGCTGCACTTATTAACCAGGATCCTATCCAGTACCAACAGAAAAATTTAACTTTTCAAGATCGTCAAAGAGTACGCCAACCCAACAGCAGTGGAAAACAGCATTTTACCATCAGGAGAACTGTGCAACTCCTTCGCTGACTACTTCCATGACCAAATCTCCACAATATACACAAGGTTTGCATCCCAGCCAATGGCTGCCGACACTTCCAGCCTACTCAATGCCAGTGAACCCCCGACCAACTTCATTCTTCACAACTATAGCCTACTCACCATGCAATCCACCAGCAACATCAAGAGATCCATCCACTGAGGCTCCCCCTAGGGCCTATGTCCGCACTACATGTTCCACTAAAGCAACAATACCATGGACATGAAACTCATGGACATCCTCAACACCTCAATCACAACAGCCGCAACCTCGAAGATTGGAAACACACCAGAGTCAAGCCCCTCCTCAAAAAGCCCTCTGCAGACCCAAACGATCTCAAAAACTACCATCCAATTTCCCTGCTTCCATTTCCAGCTAGGGTCACCGTGAAAGCCATTAACCAGCCACTTACCACCCACCTAGAAGCCCATGAGCTTCTGGACACCTCCCAATCCAGATTCAGAGCCAACCAAATCACCAAATCTGCACTAATGCAGCCAAAGGTGACATTAGAAAGCTGCTTGAACAAGGAGAATCAGCCGCATTCATCCTCCTTGACCTCTCAGCAGCGTTCATCAGTGTTTCCTATCATACTCTGATCAAGAGACTCCACCAGACAAGCATCAGAGGCAATGTCCTGCAGTGGATTTCTTCCTTGCTCTCCAGCAGAACTCAGAGAGTATTTCTCCTCCCTCCCTTCATCTCACAACTTAAGGACATCATATGCAGTGTGCTCCAGGGCTCTCCCCTCAGCCCAACCCGCTTCAGTGTCTAGTGACCCCCTTGGCAATCATTGTCAGGAACCAGAGTCTAAAAATAATCTCCTACTCAGATGACACCCAGCTCATCTTTTCACAATCCAAGGACCCGTTCACGACAAGGACCAACTTCCACCTCTGCATGAACTTCTTCACCAAATGGATGAAGGACAACTACCTCAACTCAACACTGACAAAACAGAAGCCCTGATGGCCAGCTGAGCTAGGACCACTACCCATGCCCTCGGGCTCCTCCAGGAACCTGGTTATCATCATTGAGAGCAAACTTGACATGGAGAAGCAGATCAACACAGTTTCCACCACCCACTTCCTCACCCTCTGACTGCTTCAGAAAATCTTCAAGTGTCTCCCACTCACCAACATGAAGAACAGTCACATGAGCACTCATCACCAGCTGCCTTGACTACAGAATGCTCTCTACGCAGGATTCTCAGCTCAACTCACAAACAACTCCAGGTCATCCAGAACCCAGCCGCTATACTCACCCTTGAACTCCCCAGAAGGACCCACATCTCACCACATCTAAAGAGCCTCCAATGGCTTCCTATACAAAAGCGCTGCCAATTTAAGATCCTGACCTATACATGCAAGTCCCTACTCATTCTAGAGCCCTCCTGCCTAACCCACCAACTGAACATCTACCAACCCTCCAGATACCTTGCTCAGCACCACTCTCCCTCGGTCATCTGTCGCAGCTCCTATGGAGGTTACGCTTTCTCCTTCATCACAGCCAAACCATGGAACAGTGTCCCATCCCACTTGAGAACATCTCCATCCCTTCAGGACTTCAGGATGGGCCTCAAGACATGGGTATTTGACTAGAGCGCAGCAGTCGCCCAGCACCTGGATGCTCTCATGGGTGATAAGTGCGCTATCCAAATCTGCTGATGGGTTGTTTGATTATATGGTGTAACAACACAAGTTTGTCAGGAATTCCTGAAGAAACTTAAGTGCAGGAATAGACTCTTCCTGGAGGAATAGTTGTCCAAATTATTGACACTGTAGGGTCTGTTCAAGTTCTTGTCAGTGGAACCTGCCCATAGTATGCCAAACTATGTCCCCCCAAGTGGATTCCTAGTTTTTGCAATACATGTGCAAATCTTCACATGTATTGCAAAAATCAGAGATAGAAACAATATCCTCCAATTAAAACACAATAGTTGGTCATTGAGAAACCAAATGTGTCACTATTGCTCTACCTGGATGTTGGAGGCAGCACACTCTGATTGGCTGAGGCAAGTCCCTAGCCAGGCAGGACCTACCACTCCTGTCAGGGGTGGGTGATTACACTCACTCTATAACCTGCACTCACCCTTGGGTAGCTTGGCACTGAGCAGTCAGGCTTACCACATAGGCAATGTATAACTCATTGGCACAGCACTTTCCAATTACAAATCCACTGAGCATCACAAAAAAGACTTCACACGAGGTGTATGTGCATAAAGTTTGTATTTAACACACATTGGTTAGCACAACATGAATATCATGTATCTCTGGGCATAAATCACATTTGGAAATATCACGAGCAGTACTAGGGCCAACCAAGTTAAAAGGAAGTCAATAATATGTACACGTTGAGAAAGATCCTACTTTACCCCCAGAAAAAGATGGGAAGATAGATAATAGACGATTTCAGAGCCTTGGCAATTTCTTGAAACTCTTATTAGACTCTGCAAACAGTATAACTTTCAGTTAGTTACAACTTATTAATTGTCTGGTGCTATACACAAGTTCTGGATCCCACCGCCTAGGCACCAATGTAAGAAAACAGGTGTACTATCTGGTAGGGTTGTGGCCCTATTGTGCAGTACACTCACATTTATCTCATTGGGTCCAGTTATAGTTATTTATTTAATCTTGAGCTCAACCTTTTGGTAGCTGTGGCACAGAGTAACAAGGCTTAGCAACGGAGCAATGTGTAAAACCCTTGAACAGCACCGAACCACGAAACAAGAAAGTTACCAAACAAGAAGGAGACACAACAACAATTTATAAAATAGAGCATATTATTATGAATTTTCAGAGTCCACCATGACTTAAATCCACTGGGGAATTCCAGAGAAATCATTTTCCAGAACTACACATTTTAAAAACATGTTTAAACTTTAACATCAAGCACAAACAAGGAATGGCAAGTCAAAACTTTGCAAACTTTTAAAAAGTTTGAAACACTGAGTTAGGCGACTCTAACCTGGCTAAGGCAGCCAAATCTGACAGGATAAGTGTCTAGGGGCCACATGTACATGCAAAATGGTTTGCGACTTCCCAATTGTGATTTTTTGTGGCTCGCAATAAGGAAGTCGCAAACTGTGATGTGAAATGGTGTCTCAGACACTGTTTGCGATCCCGATGGGTCAGTAATGGACCTGCTTCATCAATATACATGAGGCATGTCACAATTTTGACCCATTGGGAATGGCCTGTAATCACAGGGATGGTGGCCTGCTGGGGTCAGCAGACCACCATGTCTGTGATCGCTTTTTAAATAAAGCATTTTTTTTAGATGCAACCTGTTTTCCTAAGCCCCTATCCTGCCAGACCTCTCCTGTGCTGAGAGTATTTTTGGCTATTTGGGGTAGTTCGCACTTAGGCCTTCATAATGTTTTGTCCACATAAGCTACCAACGCTGCAGAAGTGCATAAAGTGCTGCAGAAGAAAGCATGTGTTTTTTCCCCTGCAAATAGCATCAACAAAGGGTTTGCAGTGCTAAAATCATCATCTTCCCATCTTTCAGGAACAGGCAGACTTGATTCAGAAAACCACATTTTTCAACATAATGTTGGCATTTTACTGGGACATACCCCATTTTTACTATTTTTTGGCCTTGCAGCCTTCTTCCAGTTAGTGACAGAAATTGGTGTGAAACCAATGGTGGATCCTGGACAGCCAAACATTTCTGAAAAGTAGACAAAATTCTCAATTCAGCAAGTGATCATTTGTGTAAATCCTTCAAGGTTTTCCTACAGAACGTAAAAGCTGAAATTAAAAAATCTTGAAACTGAGTTGAAAAAAACAGCCATTTCCGCCATGTTTTCTTCTGTAACTTTTTCCACCTATAGCAGATTTTTTAAAGCAATATACCGTTACATCTGCTGGACTCTTCTGATTGCAAGGATATATAGGGCTTGTAGGTTCATCAAGAACCCTAGGTACCCAGAGCCAATAAATGAGCTGCACCTTGCAATGGGATTTTATTGTATACCGGATATACAGCAATTAATATGGTAAAAAGTTAAAGAGTGAAAAATAGGTATCAGGGAAAGTTTTGTATTTCCAAAATTGGCACAAGATAAGGTGATGAGAAGCAGTAGTTATTTGCACATCTCTGAATTCGGGGGTCCCCATACTAGCATGTGAATTACTGGCATTTCTCAATAGACTTCTTTCTTACACACTGTCTTACATTGGGATGGAAAAAATGGGCAATAATGCTTGTTCTTCTATTCTGTATTTCCCCAAGTCTCCCAATAAAAATTGTACCTCACTTGTGTGGGTAGGCCTAATGCCCGCGACAGGAAACGCCCCAAAATGCAACATGGACACATCAAATTTTTACATTGAAATCTGACGTGTTTTTTGGAAAGTGCCTAGCTGTGGATTTTGGCCTCTAGCTCAGCCAGCACCTACTGAAACCTAGCAAACCTGTGCATTTTTGAAAACTAGACAACTAGGGGAACCCAGGATAGGGTAACTTGTGGCACTCTCACCGGGTTCCGTTACCCCGAATCCTTTGAAAACCTCAAAATTTGGCAAAAAAAAACACTTTTTCCTCACATTTTGGTGATGAAAAGTTCAGAAATCTGAAGGGAGCCACAAACTTCTTCCAACCCAGCATTCCCCCAAGTCTCTCAATAAAAATGTTACCTCACTTGTGTTGGTAGGAATAGTGCCTGCTACAGGAAATGCCCCAAAACACAACATGAACACATCACATTTTTCTTATGAAAACTGAACTGTTTTTTGTAAAGTGCCTAGCTGTGGATTTTGGCCTCTAGCTCAGCTGACACCTAGGGGAATCTAGCAAACCTGTGTATTTTTTAAAGATAGACCCCCAAGGGAATCCAGGATGGGGTGACTTGTGGGGCTCTCATTGGTTTCTGTTACCCAGAATCCTTTGCAGACCTCAAAATGCAGCTAACAAATCACCTTTTCCTCACATTTTGGTGCTGCAAAGTTCTGGAATCTGAGGGGAGCCACAAACTTCCTTCCACCCAGCATTCCTCCATCTCCTGATAAAAATGGTACCTCACTTGTGTGCGTATGCCTAGTATCCGCAGCACGGAAGGGTCCAAAACACACATGGACACATCAGAGTTATCTATTACAAAACTACCTGTTTTTGCAAGGGGGGCATCTGTGTCTTAGGTCCTGGGCTCAGCAGCCATCTAGGGAAACCTACCAAACCCTGACATTTCTGAAAACTAGACACCTAAGGGAGTCCATGGAGGTGTGACTTGCGTGGATACCCCAGTGTTTCCTTATCCAGAATCCTTAGCAAACCTCAAATGTAGCTTAAAAAAATCACGTTTTCCTCACATTTCTGTGTGGGATCACCGTACCGTCACAAATTTCCTACCACCCAACGTTCCCCTCTGTCACCCAAAAAACAATGATATCTCACTTGTGTAGGTGGGCAAAGTGTCAGGGAAGGGCCAAAAACATGTCGAAAATGAGAGGGAACCAAAGTGGGTCCATAAGGGCAGTTTGAAAAAAAACGTTTTTTTAGGGGCACAGTTTTTATCAGTATAGATGCAACAATGCTGGGTGGTAGTAATTTTGTGGATTCCTGAAGGTTCCCTCACAAAAATGTAGGGGAAATGCCTGATTTCAAACATAGTTGGAGGTCTGCAGGGCATTGTGGGTAAGAAAATGGTGCTGGGTGCATGTGAAGCACACCACCCTTGACTCACCCAGATGTTTAGTTTTTAGAAGTGTCTAGGTCTGGTAGATTTTTCAAAGTGTCAGCATCCCAAAGTCCAAAAAGTGCAACCACTCACCATTAGAAGTGAGACGATATAGGGAGTTAGTCAAGCTCTCTTGGCCCAAATGTAAAATCAAAAGCAAAAATAATCAAATGTCCTCATGCTTGCTGTTGGGATAAGATCCTTTAGTTTGCAAGGGGTGCTGAAAGACTGTTAACCCCTTCAGTTGGGATGGGGGCACAACTATGCCCATACTCGTTGGCATCCCCCACCCCTCTATTTTATTAATTCCCTGGCATCTAGTAGGCTTTCTGCCCCTCCCAGGGAGTGGATCGTGGGTAATTACCACTTCTGCCCACTGATGGACAGAACAACTTTGTCCCTATTTATTTGGGGTGGAGATACGGCCATACCTCCACCCTCTTTTTTTAAAACAAAAATCTTCCTTGGTGTTGAGTGGGCTTTCTGTCCCCCTTGGGGACAGATGGGCCCTACAGAAAATAGGCTGATCTGCCCCCCAGGGGCAGAAATGGCCATCCATAATGTGCCCCCATGGGAGCAACCCTTGCCCCAGGGGTCACTCCCCCAAACAAAACACACACACACACCGATCCCTGGTACCTAAGTGGTTTCTGCCCCCCTGGGGGGCAGATGGGCCTAATAAAAATAGGCCGATCTGCCCCCAAGGGGGGCAGAAATGGCCCACAGTAATGTGCCCACATGGGGAGCAACCATTGCTCAAGAGGCCGCCCGCCAAACAAAACACACACACACACACATCAATCCCTGGTTCCTAAGTGGTTTCTGCCCCCCGTGGCAGCAGATTGGCCTAATAGAAGTAAACTGACCTGCCCTCAAGGAGAGGGGAAATGGCCTAATATATTATGCCCCTCTAGGGATTGACCCTTGCCTATGCTCCCCTTATGTAAAATATAAATAAAAATAAAAAATCCTGGTGTCTAGTGGTTTCTGCCCCCTTTGAGGCAGAGTGGCCTAATAAAAATAGGCTGATCTGCCCCCAAGGAGGGCAGAAATGGCCTAAAATAAGCCTTTCCTTTTCTTGCCTCTCTGACCACCTCTATCCCCAAACAAATCAGTTTCTCCTTGGGTCCTGCTGGAAGCGCTTCCGCTGCTATACCTTCCCCAGGGTGTGGGTGGGTGACCCACGGGGAGCGCGAGAGCTCCCCCCGTGCACCTGGTGCAGGACGTAACCGTTACATCCAAAGCACCAAGGAGGTTATAGGAAAATGGGTTACATTTCAAAATTAAAACAAACACAATGTCTTTCCATTTTTTTAAGAGCAGGCAGTGGTCTGTAGGCGCCCCCCTTCACAAAGGGAAAGGGGTCCCTTATGGACATCGTCCCATTTGCGAATGGGTTTTCACCTCCTTCACAGAGTTGGTAAAGCATGAATGCTTTGCGACTGCATTCCGGTCACAAAACATTCATACATACCAGTGTGATACTGTATTAGTAAGAGGTGTCGTCCCTTTCTAATACCGAATTGGAAAAGCAAAATGTGATTCGGTAACCAGATACTGAATCACATTTTTGCCTTTGGTACATGGCACAAAGTATTTTCTGGTCGCAAACAGTCCAATGGACCATTTGTGACCGGAAAAATGCTTTGTACATCTGACCCCAGGAGTCGTAATAGAAAACTATGAATAGTAACCTGGCCACCAGAGCATTTTTAAAGCGAGTTTCAAACTTCACAGGATAACCGCCATTGACTTCTATGGAGTTGAACTGATGCTGAGGGATGCAGGCATAAGGATGATCCTTAAAGTGACACCTCACCTGCTAAACATGTGGGCCAAGGCCAAAGTCGAAGGGAGACTTCCCCAGGACTAACGCCAGGCCATAACAGTAGTGATTCCCAAAGATAATAAGCCCCAGACCACTGTGTGTCTTATAGAGATTTATCCATTCTAAAAGTCAAGGTTAAAGTCCTTGCCAAAATGTTTTCAACTAGACTTAGGCAGGTTATAGCTACCTTGATCCATCCAAATCAATCAGGGTTCATGCCCAACAGTAGCACCAGACTGAACCTTCGTCCACTCTTTGGGGTGTTGTATAGTGTAACAGACAATAACTTATCTTCAATGGATGCCTTTATGGCATTTGGCACCCCAGAATGGGACTAAGTGCATGCAGTGCTGGAGCACTTCAAATTTGGTCCCAAATCTGTCAATCTCCTATACCAAGAATCTGAGGCCTGAGTAAGGGTAAATGGGGTGACATCACACACCTTTGAACTACATCAGGGGAAGAGGCAGGGGTGCCCGCTCTCCCCATTAATCTTTGCCCTGGTCTTGGAGCCCTTGGAGCCCTTAGCGTTATGGATCAGAAATGACCCCCTGGTACAGGGAATCAACTTGGGGGAGGCATGGGAGGAGCTCACATCACTATATGCAGACGATATCCTGCTTTATGTAACGGACCCATAATTGACTATCCCAATTCTAATGCAAATCCTCCACATCTTTGGCACCTTCTCAGGATACACAATCAACTGGCAGAAATCGCTTATGCACCAGATAACAGGCCCAAACCGGCTCTACGTAACAATATATCCATGACCATCGTAGACAAAGGGTTCAAATACCTAGGAATTTATGTCATGGAAGACCCCCACCTGTTCTATAACAAAACCCTGGTGCCCATTCTCGAGTGCTTTGAAGCTGATGCACAGCGTTGGAGAGCCTTACTGCTCTCTCTTCTGGGATGAGCAGTAATGTTTAAAATGATGACACTGCCTTTGATAACCTATGCTTTGAAACAAACACCCCCTATCTAGGTCGCAAGGAATTCTTCCTCAAATCAGAGGCTGCTTACAGCTACAGATCTTGGGTACCGGCCAACCCCCCCATAGCCCTTCAGAAATTGAACAGAGGCGTATACAATGGGGGTTATGGGCTACCCAACATACAAAAATGTTTTTGGACCACGCAGTTAACCATGGTTAATGATTGGGCTTTTGGGCTAATGAAGGAACCGGCTGTACGAATTGAGAGACTTGCATGTAGTAAGGAGGGTTGCGTGGGGGAGTTCTACTGGTCCATACTAGCCTGAACACTTCCTACACACACTAAAACAGTAGCCCATATATGGAGAGAAGCCACTGCCTTTCTGGGCTGGCAGAACCAATTAATCAAAAGGAACCCTCTTTGGTCAAGTGACCTAATATAAGAGGTTGGCAAGCTGCAGAGATTCGAAAAATTTAAACTGATCGACATCACCAGATTGGGCAACTTATGACAAGGGGATGCATCACAGACGATGATGGAACTGACCGAACAGCACCAGCTAGCGCGCACACAAAGGTATAAATACATTCAGCTTACACATGCTCTTGCCTCACATATACCGAAAGGCACAACGAATAAGGAATCCTCCCTATTAGGGGACTGTATCTTGTCAGAACGACTTTGTAGCAAACCTATTTTCCGAATACATAAAAAATTTCTAAACAATGTCCCTGACACCCTGCAAGCACTTAAAGCTAAATGGGAGGCTGAGGTTGGGGGATTCGAGGAGGGCAAGCAGGAGGAGGCATTGGGGTGCCCAGAAAAATCATCATCAAATCCGGTTTCTGACTGGTCCAACTATGCCTGCTACACCACTTCTACTATTCCCGGACGACCCTGCATGCTATGGGCAGATGACCAACGGCAGTCTGTTTGAGGGGTTGTGTGGGAGAAGGAACCTTCCTACAAGTGGGCTGGGGTTGCCCACACATACATCCTTACTGGTCATCCATCACGAACACAATAAAAAATGTGACAGGATATCCCACACCTAACACAGTGAATTGTTGCAGACTAAAGGCATCATTACGAGGCTAGCGGTCTTAAGACTGACAGCTTCGCAGTGGCAATCAGGACCGCTGCTTCTGTGGCGGTCCGACTGTCACATTAAGACCATGGCAGTCAGACCGCCAGGGTTTCACAGTCTCCGCCACGATTAGTGATGCTGACAGGCTGACGGCGCATGGAGTTTGTAATCAGCCAGGGCGGTGCTGCATGCAGCGATGCCCTGTCGATTACGACTTCGTTCCCTGCCAGACTTTCCATGGTGGTTCTACCACCATGAAAAGGATGGCAGAGAACAGGTGCAGAGAGCCACAGGGGGACCCCTGCACAGCCAATGCACTTAGCATGGGTAGTGCAGGGGTCCCCCTGCCCGTCACCCTCACAATGTTCACTGTGTGCTATGCAAATAGTAAACATTACGAAGGTGCTGGTGTACCTGCAAGCGACAGCATTGCCACCAGCTTGATTTTGAGCCAGAGACAATGCTGCCACCAGTTTCCTGCTAATCCGTCAGCCAAGCGGGTAACTTGTAATAGGTCTGACGGGGTGGTTGCCACTATGGTGGCAGCCAGCCTGTCTAGAGTTTGGCGGACGGGTGTTCCCATCCACCAAACTCATAATTAGGCCCTAAATGTTTGGGGTGAAGATAGACCACTCTGATACAGCAAACTATGGTTGTCCTTTGACCTAAGAGTTGCTAAGAGAAATATAGCATGAAAATGGGGGACGCCCGACCCCCCCCAAATAAACACAGGACTGGCAACAAAATATAGACTGGTGCATTCTTGAAGAAAAGACGACTTATCAAACCAGAGGGTGCCCCAGAAAATGGCAAAGAGTGGGCTCCTCATGGAGAGCCTACAAAGATGAACTGAATACAGCATGTGAACAGAAAGTTGATTTGTACATTCATGCTTTCCAGGAGTGCTGAGAGGCTTTGTTGATCGGAGCCTTTCCTCTGAGCTGCCCAGTGAAGTGCTACTGCAGTTTCCTGTCAGGAGGGCAGAGACAGTTCAGGGAAAGGGCGAGGCTGAGGCCTAAATTCCACCAACAGCTGCTTCTAGCTGCTGCACAGCCTGCTATTACTGTGATATCTTGAGAAATGTTACCCTTTCTTTATTTAAAATGAATTTAACATCATTTATCTTATTTGCTGATGTTATATTATTATGGAAGGAAAAATGTGCATGTTGTAAATAGCAAACGTAAACTAACAACTTCTTCTCAACCAGTAAAGTCAAAAATTGTGGATTCCACTGAACCTTTTTTAACTACTATAAAAGAAGAGCTACAGGCAGTAGGCTCTAACACAGATAACATCATATCAGAAACTAAAAATATGCATAAGGATATGGCTAGCCTTTCAATGAAAGTTTCTGACAACACAATTAAAATCCAAGATAACAAGGCAAAACTTGACAGTATAACTCCTCTTACTGCAAAGCTTTAACCTATGAATAGACTATTACTTAATTTAGAAAACCACAATAGACAATAATCTGCACATTTGTAATTTACCAGGATATGTTGAAAACACATTTTGTAGAAGATACTTGGGAGCCTTGTTACCTGGTATTTTACATTTAAAATTCACAGAAAAAAATGAAATTGACAAAGCATATAGAATTCCTTTTCATTGTAATTCAAGCAATGTGAAACCACGTCAAGTGATCCTTAAAGTTTTATGTCAGTATCATCTTGTAGTGATATAGAAAGCTGCAAGAAAGATTCCAACATTAATGGTCAATGGAAATAAAATGTTCGTACATCAAGATTTTGCTATGGAAACTGTTAAAGTATGTAAAGAATTTGCTGATCTTCAAACTCAACTACGAAGCTCTGGCTTTAAGTATGGCCTTTTTGACACATCTATTGTGAGAATTTGGAAGGATGGTATTTCAAAATCTTTTCAGTGCCATGAAGATCTTTGTGCCTTTATGGATCACCACTCCCCACTTTCCATGGAAACCAATGATGATATCTCTTCTTAATTCTAACAACTG
Source organism: Pleurodeles waltl (assembly GCF_031143425.1). NCBI lineage: Eukaryota > Metazoa > Chordata > Amphibia > Caudata > Salamandridae > Pleurodeles > Pleurodeles waltl. Next base: position 1,786,429,563 of record NC_090444.1, on the reverse strand, counting down.
AATTTTATTATAATTAGCCTACTGTCCTATTTTATATATGAGGACGTTTGTTAGGAAGGTCAATCTTGCATATGTGTGGAATATTTTATGTATATGTTTGTCTATGTCTCATTTTTCTCCTTTGTTCTACCTGTAGAGCTACTTCTCAATCCTATAGAGTATAATTTATCTTCCTCTTTACTGTCTTTTCTCTTTGCTATATACGAATAATGTTAATAGAATCAAAATTGTTTCTTTAATGTTACAGGGTTACAACACTCCATTAAAAGAACTTACGTTTTAGATTATTTAGCAAGACATAAAACAGACATTTGTCTACTCCAGGAAGCTCACATAGATAATACAACTTCATTGTACATGAATAAAAATGGGTTGGTAATATTATTTCTTCCCCTGCAATTAAGCAAATGTACTGATATAGATGGTCGGTATATCATAACGAAAATTAAAATTGATACTTCCACTTTTTATATAATTAATGTTTATGGTCCAACAAATAATGATCCTAAGTTTTGGGTGATCTTTACCTCAGGTGATCAAAGTAGGTAATGTACCGCTAATCACTGGTGGTGACTTTAACCTGAGAAGTGACCCTTTATTAGATAGATGTTTACAAACCAAGTTCTCGGATTGATTATTTATTAATTTCCACAAATTAATCCAGTCATTTTCTCTTCCTATAATTCACAATATAGATATTTCTGACCATGCACTTATTTCTGAAGTTTTACAACTTTGCTGGCATATGAATACAAATGTTGTCCTTAATAAGAAAAATAAATCAAAACTTTTATCAGCAATAGAATACTATTTTCTTTTCTTTCTTTTAATCCAGAAGGGCCCACTTCACTTGTGAATCATTGAGATGCATTTGAAGCATATCAGAGGGGTCACTATATTGATTATGGCACATGATAAAACATTTAATTCTAAACTGAAAGAATTAGATAATAGCAAAACATGAATGTCTATTTATTACTTCTCCTAATAATAAATGCAAAATACAATTACAAAAACATTGATATAAATTAAATTCCATGTTAAACAAAAGAGCAGGCATACACATTTCAAATAATAAGGCTAAATATTATTTCAAAGCTAAAAGATCTGGCTGTCTTTAGGCAAATTATCTTACCATTAAGAAAGATAACATTCAGATTAATGCCATATGCCATTCATGGCTTAAATGGTAAACTGTCATCATCTAATGAAGAAATAGTTAATGAATTTTTGACATAATATTCAAATTTATATAATAATCCCTCAAATACAGATTTAGTTATTATTGATACATTTTTGCAATTTTATGGTTTACCTAAAATTACCCAAACAAATAAGGAAAAATTGGATGTACCGATTTCAGTGGAAGAAATTAATCTAGCTATTCAATCTCTAAAATTTGGTAAATCACCAGGGCCAGATGGTATACCTGCTGAATTTTATACAGAGTTTTCTCCTCACCTACTACCTGACCTACTTAGGCTATTTACTCACTTAAGTATTTCAGGAACAACTTCAGGATCCTTTATTGAAGCCTAGATTATAGTTCTCCCAAAAACGAATAAAGATCCTACTATTGTTTCAAATTACCATCCTATATCATTAATAAACAAAGATCGCAAACTTTATGCAAAAATTCTTGCAACCAGAATGGTTTCTCTGCTTGACATTGATCAAACTGGTTTTATGGCACATAAACATTCTGTAAATAAGACTAGATTATTATTCCATGCAATTGAAAATGCCTCATCTTTATCTTTACCCTCTGATGTGCTAGCATTAGATGCTGAAAAAGCATTGGCACTATCTATTTTGTACCCTATCATTGTTTAATATTAGCAAGTCCTTTATTCATATAATTTCAGAATTCTACTCTGGTCCATCCGCAAGACTTTTCAATAACAGCCAAGTATCTAACAAATGTTCCCTTTTTAAATGTTTCCCTTTTTAGAGTCACCTATCAAGGCTGTCCTTATCACTGCTACCTTTTATCCTTGCCATTCAACCTTTCCTCATTGTAACTAGAAATTATGTCTTACTATATATTAGTAAACCTGACTCATCCATTCCCCCTTTATTTAATCTAATGCATACATACTCTCAAATTTCAGGTTACACTTTAAACACTAATAAGACAGAACTATTTCCTTTATTTGTATATTGTACGCATAATATACTCCCTAATAATGAAATAATATGGCAAAGGGAAAAACTGAAATATCTTGGTATTCTGTTTCCAGTGCCATTAAACAACCAATTACATTGAACTGTGATTATATTTGTAATAATCATATCAAAGACCAATTTCATAAATGGTCCACATTACACATCCTGGTGAGGCAAAGTTGACTCTATTAAAATGGTTGTTGCTCCAAAAATATTTTATCTCCTTTCCATGATCCCCACTTAACTTTCTCCCAGGTTGTATAAAAATTTAGATAAATGTATATCTACATTTATTTGGAATAATAATCCATCATGTATAAGCTATCAAAAATTTAAAATCTCAAAACGTAATGATGGTTTTAAACTTTCTTTTTTTAATTTTATTTATGATATTGCAAAAAAAAACCTATACAGCCAAACTTAATGAGGTTCAGTCAATTTGTAGTCAAGGATGCTTGTCACCACATGGTACAGTTACATAGCTGCATCTGTAAATACAACATATTGCAAATGACCTAGGATCTATATCACTTTGCTTCTAGATGGAGCCTGGAATCTGCGGACATGTAATCATGTAATCCAATAATACTAATATATTAGCATTTTGCATGGCAAGGGATGGTACCACATCATTAGGGGTGCTGCAAATGAGTTGAGTAGAGAATGCGGCGGGTCAATGTGCGTACCCCTTCCACTGGGGTGTGCTGGCAACAGCATTGGTGGTGGGAGATGGGGGCAGGTTTTGGGCATGTAAATATAATCTTAGGGGGCAACCTATGGCTCTGCGTCAGGATCGTGGTGGCATTAAGTCCCAATATGCATCTAGTTGTTCTTGGCAATGTGTGGCGTCACGTAGCCAGACAGTAACTGTGGCGGCAAGGCATCTTCCCCAGTGCATGGCCACTCTCCATTTTGCAGCAGAAAAAGCATAGCTATAAGGTGTCTGTTGTTGACAGGCACCTCCTTAACATGGCCCAGTAGCACCACCAATTGTGTTAGGGAGGGTCCATAACCTGGTATTGCTTGTATGATGCAAAATACCTCCACCCAGAATAACATGACTGGTGGGCATAGCCATGCCAAAGCCATGCCAAAGGCACGAAGGAGACCCGTGTCTGTCCACATCTAATGCATTTTGCATCCGTGACCAGTCCTATTTTAAATAATTGTAAGGGGTAACGGGATAGGCCATGCAGAAAATTGAAGTAAATGATGCAGAGTCTGTAGTTGGGAGAAAGGTGTTCCAGTTTACTATAGCAGTCACCCCATTGCTCATCAGTAAGTGTAATTGAGAGATCCTCATCCCATTTAGCTTGGGCCCGGGATGCAAAGGGAGTGATGTAAGCTTGGGTGGAGGTGTAAAGTCAGGAAATTAGTCACCACAGTGACAGGGATGTGAGAACAATTTTGAGGGGTAGCAGTGAGGGTGCTGCAGAGGGGAAGGTGGTTTGTAGGGTGTGACATGCTGCCCACAGTTGGTAGTATGTCAGTGTGTCTAACAGGGTCTGATGTACGCCTTCTACCTCAGGCAGTGTTGCAATGAAGTGGCCATTAGGAAATAGGTCTGCAAATTTAACAATAATATGCTTAAATGTTCGGGCTTTGGTACTGGGTCCCTGAACAGGCAGAATTATTGGGTTAGTGAACAGGGGGGATGGATAGCGCTTACAGTATGGGTAGGCCAATTCTTTTACGCAACCCCTCCCACGCCCAGCGAACACAAGCAACTGGGTCAATATCATCTTTGGGTGCTTTATATGGACAGAAGAGTGCCATGTCAAGAGGGCATGGCGCTGCTCTATCCGATAGCAGTGTGTGGCTGAAATTGGGTAGGGTGTACCCAGAAGTGCAAGTACTGAGCTTGTGCACAGTGTGCGTAGAGAGTCATGACTGGCGCACCCAGTCCTCCCCTGGCCGGGGGTAAAGGAAGAAGGTCTCTGGATGCCCAAGGCTGTTTGCCTGCCCAGACCAAGGTAATTAGGTTAGATCTTAAGCATTTGAAAAAGGTGGTGGTCAGTGAGATAGGGATGTTAAGAAAAAGATAAAGGAATTTGAGGAGGATCACCATGTTCGCTAATGAGTTCCGGCCCATGAGAGAGCGGCAGGGGGGTCCATAGTGGTATCCTATCCTCTAGTCAGGTCATAGCCCTTCCTTAATTTGCTTGCCACACGGTGACAACATTGCAGCAATATTGCAGATAACGGACCGGCTCTACAGGCCATTGGAGAGGGAACTCAGAGGGGAATGGCTGGGTTTCATCTGTGAGGGGAAACAGCACCAGTTTCCCCCAATTGACCTGAACACCTGAATGGCGACCATATTGAATCACCTCATCTAACAGAGGAGTCAGATTTTCTCATGGGTTGCAGGTACAGAGCACAATATCAATAGCTTACAAGGAGACCATCAGAACCTTGGTGGTGAGCCCTATGCCCCGTGGGCTTGGTGTTGCCAAAGTGATGCCACCAGAGGTTCCATCGCAATGGCAAATAGGAGGGGTGACAGTGGACAGCCCTGTTGCGTTCCCTGGGTAATCGTGAAGGGATCTAAAACAAACCTATCTGTGCGCACGCTGGCCATTGGAAGTGTGTACAATAAATGAATCTGTTTTATGAATGGTGGACTGAGGCCTATTCGGGCAAGGAGAGGGAAGAGGTAGGATGATTCTAGTATATTGAACACCTTGGTGGCATCTAGTAGGGCCGCTGTTGCCGGGATATGGGGAGCAAGATGGTGCATAATTACAAAAATAGTGAGAAGATTATGAGAGGTGGAATGCCCCGGTATGAAACTGGCCTGATCGTCCGTATTATTTTCAGTTGGAGTAGTAGTAATCGATTAGCTAGTACCTTGGTGAATTTTTTACTGTTGACATCAATGAGGGAGAGTGGCGGGTAGGAGTCACACCTTGACGCCGGCTTGCCTTGCTTAAGTAAGGTGACTATCATAGCTTCACGTAGTGATGCAGGGAGACAGCCCGTATTTAGGAAATCCTGATATGTGGCCCGGAGGTGTGGGGCCAGCAGAGGGGCAAATTCTTTATAGAATGAAGTTTTGAGGCCGTCCCTGTCCGAAGCTTTATCACCTGGGAGGTCCACAATTACCTGCTTGATCTTCTCGATTGTTATAGGTGCCTCAAGATATGCGCGATGGGTGCAGTCTAACCACACAAATTGTATCATGTCAGCATATTTGGTGAGTTCTTGACCGCCAAGCAGAGAGGTCTCTTGATATAGTTGGGCATGAATTGAGGAAATTACTTGTACCATCTCTGGAGTTGTGGTCACTAAGCTATCATCCGAATCAAAAAGTTCAGTGATATATGAGGAGGCTGGACTGGGCCTAGTAATCTTGCTAGAGTTCTGCCCGGGCAGTCACCCTCACCAAATCTTCACACTTGAGCATCCTTACGTAAGTAATGAGTCTCCTTAATCGCCTCCTCCTGCAATTCTTCTAATTTGAAGTTAATGTCAGCCAACAGATTAAGACTTTTCAAATGAAAATAGCGGGTCTCAAGGTTTCGGATCTCTTATTCAAGATTGGCCAACAACCTGGGTATGGATTTCAAGACACCGACTTGCTTGGCTATATAGGCGCCCCTCATAACCACCTTAAATGCCTCCCATAGTGTGGCAGACGATTCGACCGAGTTCACATTGTGGGCGAAGAACTCTTCAATTTCCTTCTGAATCTCTTCCCGGAATACTGCATAGGTAGGTGCCAGGAAAAAGGCAGTGGCACAGAATTAGGGAGCTGGAGCTCCAGCAAGACAGGCACATGGTCAGAGAGGGCATGAGGGAAATGAGTGACCCCAGTCACCCATGTCCTTACCTTCAGGGATACATACAAAAATCTGTATGGGAGCAGGAACCGTGGTGTGTTGAAATGCATGTTCCCTTGAATGTTGCGGGTGTGTATGTCCCCAAACATTCGGTAGCTGATTGTCATGCATGATCATGTAGAGCATTTTCGATGCATGAGGGTGAAGGTCAGGGGAGTTGCCAGATCTGTCCAGCCGGTCCTCCAAGATGGAGTTAAAGTCACCGCCCCAGATGAGGGCATGCGGGCAAAGACCCTGTATCTTGGATGAGAGCACAGAGTAAAATTCAGGATCATCCATATTTGGCCCATACACGGACACCAGCGTGCCGGGATGACCACCTAGTGATCCCTTGATGAGCACATATCTGCCCTCCGGGTCGAGAATGGTATGAGACACTTGTCATGCTAGTCCCCTGCGTATGAGTATTTTGACTCCTCTGGGGTAGTTTGAATATGTTGAGAAGTAAGCAGTGTTCCACTCCCTGGATAGCAGGCAGGGGGATTTGGGGCCAGGCAGATGTGTTTTTTGCAAGCAACAAATATCGATTTTGTGTCGATGTAAGGACGAGTGTACGATGGGAGAAGTCCTGGCATCATTAAGGCCGTGTTCAATCCAGGTTAAACACTTCAGGGTGGCCATAGCGATGGGGCTCATGCTGTCCTGAGGACCATGGGCGCCTGAGCTATGTTTTGTGATGTGGTGTTGCATGCTGTGCATTGTATATACCTAACCATGTTCCTCAACATGAAAGAAAAAGACAAGCAGATGAAATTCAGAATAGTGCAACAAACGCCCCATCCTGACCCCACCCACACCAACCCCCAAACTCGGTTGAGACAGACTACCCACCCACCACCCTGACTTTCCTGTATCCCCAAAAATGAAATAACCATGGGAAACCCCCCTGGGGTTGAAGTGACACCTGACAGTAGCCTAACCTAATGGCTGGGTGGTCGGACCTCAGAGAAGAGACCATTCCTGAATATTCCACTGGAGTAGAAGAGACACAGTACACATACGGACTATTGGAAGTGGGGTCCACTCTGCTGGCTCAGTTATTGTCACTTAGGGAGGCACGCTTAGAAGTCCCTGGTGATCCCCCAATGGGTGGCGTTTCTTGGTTGAGTTTAGCGAATTGCAGAGCCAACCTGGCATCTGTGAAGAAGTGTGATTTGCCATCAACAGAGATTCTAAGCCTGGCCCAATATAGTAGGGCTGGTGTAAATTTGTGACAGGCCGCCTCTCCCGTAGTTCAGGAGTGTAGCAATTACTGGTCTGGCTGGCGCCCCGAGAAGTGGCCGAGGGTGAAGCGATCAATGGGCCTGTTCTACAACGAACACTGGGGACAGAAGATCTCCAAACAGGCTGCACAACATAGTTTCAACAAAGTCCTTAATTTTCAGTATAGAGGTAGACTCCGGGACACCTGTGATATGAAGGTTGCAGCATCGAGACCTGGCCTCCAGGTCCTCGTTCTTGGCCTTGATGATGTTGAGTACCTTGTCCATTTTCAATAGGTGTTCCTTGGGTTCAGACTGTTGGTCATTGATGTCTGATATCCGGGTTTCCAGGCAGTCCAGTCTCGATTCATGAGTGTCTACTTGCTGCTTTACCTGGTCGAGGTGAACAGTTAAGAGGTCCTCTTTGCTGCCAATACTCTTGAGACTATTAGCAAGAGGTCAAGTTCGCCAGATTCCTCTTCTTCATGAGGGTTCGTAGTTGTGCCATAGGTCTTCTCACCCTCCATATGCCCAATACATTTTTTGCCCTTGAATGTGAGCTTTGCCTGCTTGGCATCCGTCATGCCCTTGATCCAAGCCGGCTAGTGTGGTCCATCGAAGTCGCCCAGCCACCTCTGGTGCCCCCATCTGGACAATACCACGGCTCAGGGAGATGGTCAACCCTCGCGGGGCAGGGTCGTCTGCCAAGGGTCATGAGTGCTTCAGCCAGAAGGGCCCTGCCTCACCCCGTCACCTTGTCCTCAATGGGGGGCATGAGCAGGCTCCCACAGCTCTCCCAGGTATAGGATAGTGTTGCCGGGGGCACCTATCCATGTGCCTGCCTGGACAGGTACCCCAACGGTTCGTTGGTCTTGGTGACCCCGCAAATTTTTCCCCAGAGGTGGCCGTGAGGTGAGTGCTATGCAGCCTAATGTCTACTGGCGCCTCCCCAGCAAGCGGCAGGGGTGCTCACTCCAATACATAAAGGGAGTGCAGCGCAGGTCACACAGCGCTGACCAGGCCTCCTCCCCTCAGTCCAGGGGCCCGCCTGCACCTACCAGATTCTGCCACCTCTGTCTCAGGAGTCGCTGTATTGGAGAGGGCCTCCAATCTTCACCTGCAGACCTGCCCAGGCTGATCACCATTTTCTCTCGCTCCCCATCTCCGGGTAGCACAGAGGCAAGCAGGCCTCGCGTCGCACTACCAGTCTGATTTCTGGCACGCCTCAGGCCACACAGCGAAGCTGGGCCCTCTGTGTGACCTTTTCCGGTGGCGCGCAGGCCCAACCGCGCGCCGGCCAGCTGCACAGGGCAGTTTGTCTCACTGGGGCTACTCCCTCAAGTTCACGGGGGCAGCCACACGCCTGCCCGGCAGCCGGACATCATGCCAGGCCACGTCCAGCCGTGGCCCGCCCAGCCACCCCAGGCCACCAGCAACTGGCGACAACCTACGCGCTTCGCTGTAGTTACAGGGCACTGCATCTCATGTGTGTAGGGCGTCAGATCCTCCGCGTGGTTGGATATTTAAAGAATTACGTCCACCGGCCTGCAGAGCCCTCTAGAGAGTGGCCATCTTGCGGCCTGGCGAGTCCACACCCCATTACAAGCCTTCTTTAATTATTATATAGTGTTTACATTAAAGCAAAGCATTTTTTGGTCTACTAATACAGACTTGAATAATGAACCTACATGGCTTCTCATTAAACAAAGTTTGATTTCACCATTCCCATTACTGTCATTATTGGCTATGTCTTCTTCTTACTCTTAATAAGAAGATCTTCAATACTAAAATCTACAAAATTAATATTACATGATTTGGATTCAACCTTCCAGGCACCTATATCTAATACCTTTAATAAATCTTTATGGTATAATCTCTTATTAAAACTTAATTGTGATATAACATTTTTTACTTAAAAGATATGTATTAAAACAATACTTTTTCACTCTTTGAAGAACTGCAACAAAAATATTTCCTTTCAACATCAGATGTTTTTAAGTATCACCTTTTATGTAATTCTATCCCTGATTCGTTGCCTAATTTTCCTGAGAAGAACATTTGTGATTTAGAAATTTATATTGCTACCTTTCTTGTATTACACAAAATTGAATAATTTTGAAAGAAATAATTTTAATTTTCTCTCCTATTTTTGGAATAGTGAATATGATGTATCTATTTCTAAAGCTGTATGGAGAAAAATATGGTTGAATAATATTTCTGGATGGTTACTGGTATCTCCATACCAAACTAATACCTTCATATTATTTTGTTGTTTATAGACTTTGTTAAAAATGTTTAATTCAAAATTACATGATTCTCTTAATTGTTGGCAATTGTAATATATGTTTAGGTTCCCTGAAGCATATGTTCTATGAATGTAATATTGCCTCTAAGTTTTGGAAGGTGGGTTAGGATGTTATTACAAAAATATATAACTTCTCAGATAAACTCTCATATAGCATGCAGATTTGTAAATCAATTTTACTGTCAACAAAACTATCGGATTCGAATAACACACGTTTTTGATTTTTTCATTCTGCTGCTCTAAAATCAATTACTGTCAACTGGAAAAAACTCTTCATTATTATCAATCCATAGATGGTGGCCATGAATAATTTTTACCAGAAAAAGGAGCTGATTTGACTTTATTGGGTGTTGTCCATAACACAGGTGCTTATCAGTCATCTTGGAAACCGATTGATAATTATATAGCAATATATTTATAAATGAGTGTTATTAATATGCTACACATTATATAATAAGTAAAGTCTTTATGATTACTGGAGTAGTGCTAGTATGATGAACTTCTAAGGATGGTTTTCTTGATCCCCTATCTTATTTTCAATTTTGGTTATTCTTATACAACAATAGTCATTGTTTTGGTATAATTATTATATTAATGATACTGTTAAAAATTCAACATACCTCTTTTGGTGCTGTTTTTTTGTTTGGTGTTTTGTCATATCATAAAATGTAATAAAATATTTTAAACCACAAATAGCTTGCCTAGCGCACCGTACTAACAATATATACACCTAGGAGAGCACTGAGGTTCAGGGAGGTCTCTCTCCTAACTGTTCATAGATTTAAGCTAGAAAGAAAGGGAGGTAGGTATTTTGCTGTCCAGGCTCCCAAGTTATGTATGGAATGCCCTCTCTGTCAATCTTAGGTCAGAAGCTAACCGCTGGAAATTGTGCAAGTTGTTGAAAAAGTGGCTGTTCCAAAAGGCATAACTTAACTCAATTCTAGTGCCAGGAAAACCTAAGTAGTGTACTCAGTTTGCTCTCTACAAATACCCACCATCATCGTCAAATAAACACGGATGAGAAAATCACTTGAAATAAAAATGGTGCTACCTCATTTTGCAATCTATGCCTTCGTAGCAGCATGGTCTGTCATATGCTTGGTTTTTGCAGTTTTGCCGACCTGTCTTCATCATTTTACAGGTTCAGATGGGCACCAAGTGGATGTGCAACAGTGGCATGCGCATCAGTAGATGAGTGTTGCTTCTGCAAAATTAGTGGAAACCCATGCAGGAAGGAGCAGGAAAAAGTTCTTGCCTCTAAAGATAAGTGTGGGAGGTTCCCATCAGCAGCTCCTGACAAAACTTCAGCAGAAATATTTGTATCATAGCCTTTTTATGAAACCAATAAAATTCTTGCAAACTACATATACTCGGTCCTCCCATTACCATTTCTGCCAAGTGCCAAACATAGCTGTTGAAGTTGGTGAGTATTGCTTGAATTACTTGTAAATACACCCCTTTGAATTAAAACAACACATGGATAAGTAGTTTCCTTCTTTTAAAAGTTACATCTGACACAAGACATTTATTATCTCGTTGCACTTTCAGAACTGGATTCAACCAGCTGTTGTTTCCGGGCTCTTTCAGACTCAGCGTTTCTGTAGAGTGATGCTCCTCACATCAGGGTTCTTTTCCATTTGTCGCACCTACAACAGAGGCACAATGAGGTGTGAGCATTCTGTACTTGTCAAGCAATAGGCACAAATGGAATAATGATCAAGAGAAACAGAAGATGGCTTCATCTAAAGTTACAATCATACCCTTATCAAGATGAAGTGAACTACTAAGTTACACCCCACCCTTGTCGAAACAGCACTACAGAAAAAGTACATAAATATTGGTGATAAAAAAAGTTTAAATAAACAAATGTACAATTTCACAGTGTGTGAAAACAAATGTTAGTTTCTATTGTTCACATGAAAAGGCAATGAGATTAAACTTTGAAGAGACAAGACTGAATTATTCTGTTCATTAGTATATCCACATTACCTGAAGAACTCTCATCTAGCGTATATTCCTGGTTTAAGCGTGTGGCACCAGCCCACCAGACACACACTGGCTGTTCAGTGCTGTGGCGCTGCCCTGGGTTATCAATTATGAAGCTGCAACAGTTGCCCCTGGTAAGTCTTTTACTTGTGGCCTGGGGGTGCTGCGGTCCAGTGTTATCAAGTTCCTCATATGCAATACAGAAGCAGCCAGGGGATTCTTGATGCTTATTCAATGTATGGCAAATCTTCTTAGGATCCTCCCCACAGAAACGGGGTGATATTCCTGATGCTGGTCCTCATTCACAGCTTGGGCCCGCCATTATCACAGCAGCCTCCTTCCAACTTTGAAAACCTCAACAACAACACGCTCATTGCCTAATTCCGGTGGCCTCCCTGGCATATGGAGTCACCATTCCTACTCTGCACATGGCATAAGGCTAGATTGACACAGCAGACATATTCACCATACCCCACCTGGGATACAGGGCTGCCGACTTGGTACCACACACAGGCTACAGACCGATTGTCATGGCAGCAATTTTCATGGTGGCCCCCCTAGCAAACAGGGTCACTGACCTGGTGCGTGTACATTGGCGATGACCTGTTCCATGCGGCAAAATTCATGGCTTAATTCATGGAGATCTTTTTTTGGCATACCTAAGTTGCTTCCACTTCCCTGCACGTGAGCAATGACCCAATCGGTGTAACAGCTGTCTCTCCACTCCTTGCTACTGGGATCCAATCACCAGGTTCTCCAACTGTACTTGCTCTCTCCAGCAATCTCCTCTCCCTCACAGTACACACTGGTCATGGCAAGCATGCAGGCAGTGGTGCTCCAGGTTCCAAGGGGAGGTGGTCTTTGATTCTCTGGGTGATGTCCCTTCTCCCATTTGGGAGAGTAGCAGGCCTTATCCTCCAGTCCTGGTCACTGGCAGAAGTCTAGCAGAGCTGCTCCTTCTCACACAACCCATCTGGCTGCTAGACAGTTGACGAAGTTTGGGGTCTCAATCTCCCATTATCCAGTTCATTTCCAGACCTCTCCTCTATACACCTTCCTCTGGAAAGCAGTGTGACATGGAAGGGGCAATGCCAAATCTGATGACCCGACAGCACAGGGCATCGGAGTGACTAGTGGTTCACACCTGGATGTCAGACATGCTGATATGTGTATCAAAAGATGACCACAGGGCCTCAGCCCTCCCCTTTATGATTCTCTTATCCTGAGAAGTGCCCAGGCCCCTCTCTGAATCAAAGAGCACCCTTTGAAGTGTACTGTAGAGCCTGACTCTCCCTTTCTCCAATGTGTTCCACACATCTGATAGAAATGCAGCAATACACAAATCTGCCTGGGGGATTCCTCTACCTCCTGCTCCTCATTTTTCTCCAGTCAGCCCTGGGTCTCACCAAACGGACCCCAGGGTCTTCCATGTATAGCACCATTCACTGGCACACATATACCCAGCACTTGCATATAGCATACACATGCTGCATAGTACTACATCCTTTACTATTGTCAATCAATCAATCAGCATATATAAAGCACCGCTAATCACCCAACAGAGTATCCAGGCACTTGCAGGTCCCGGAGACCTATTCGAACAGCCAGGTCTTGAAGACCATTCAGAATTCTGCATTTGAGCTGATGGTCCGGAGGTGTGTGGGGAGGCTGTTCCAGGTTTATGCTGCAACATGAGAGAGAGAGTGTCCTCCACTTCTGCTTCGGTAAATGCGGGAGTATGGCCAAGTGAAAGGGAGGCAGAGCTTAGTCTTCTCGGTGGTTGTTGGAAGTTCACACATACTCCCAAGACACGCATATAGCATACATGCAATTTGCATCACTGCATTATCCCTGTATTGCATTCATGCATTCCACACACGTACTGCACAGCGCTACACGCAAAACCAATGTAGACCAAAGGTTAGTTATGCACAGGGCAGTGGAACTTTAAATGGGTGAGCCCGTAAGCCTCTGTAGTGTGGTTAGTGTTACTATTCATTGCGCTTTAGCTTCAGGCTTTAGGCCTTTGTGCATTTTGCCCTGAATATATTTTATTCATTTGCTAATAGCTTAGAGCCTCTGTGCACTTTGCTCTACATGTTTTTTATTAGGCTTCGTACTGTTATTTTTCAAATAGCCAGTTCTACGGTGTTGTTTTTTATTTCATATCACACTGTTTTGCCTACTTCAGCACTGGAGTTCTCCATAACATGTTTACTCTGTGCTTCAGTCAAGGATACAGTCTGGTACATTGCCGATAGACGTGGTAAGAGTTTAGACTGGGCATTCCTGCGTAGGGACATTTTGTGATCACGCTGACATATTAGTTATAAAATTACTTCCTTGTCCCAGTACACGCAAGAGGGAGATTCCGACCAGGGAACCACAACTTGACGCTGACTGCCTCGTTGCAGATGCTGAACCAAGATCACAGGTCTTTGCTCAGGTATGAGGGCTGATATCCCCACAGTGATTCTAAAAGGCAAGCTGAAAGCTTAACATTCTGTGCTCTAAATAGAACAAGCAGAGGGAGAGTAGAAACGGTTAGGAATTATGATAGCTTTATTTCTATGTTTTACTCTCCTGGTTACTATATCCATTCTACTATTTTGTATTGTTCTGGTTATTGCAGCTCACGCCTTAATATCTAAAATACAGTTGTTTTATTAAAACATTATATAAAACTTATACTGTCTTTGTCATTTGTATATGAGACCATATTGTGAATGAGAGAGTTGGTTTGGATCTGAGTAACCACGACTTCCCTGAGAAGTTCCAAAGATGTCATGCGCTCGGCTGCCCAATCATTTCTTCCCCGCCGGAGTAATGAGGCACTGCTAGTTAGCCGGAGCAACAACCGGATTTAGGGTGACAGCGTTCCTTACACGTGGGTCAGACTCAGTCCCCCACACCGTTATCGATCCTGCTACCTAGAAATCCAGTAGTCTCATTTAGAATAATGAGAGCCCACGCGACATGGCGCCGCCAACGTTTGGTCTGGCTCTAATGTTTGGGTCCGACTGACTCTCTCGGTCTCGTATATATTTTGACTCCTCGGTTCCGTATGCGGAGACGTCCGAGGGGCTGAGGGTTTCCGCCACCACAGGTTGGGTACATCCTATTACTTAGTGGTTGGTTGCTCAAGCTTGAACTTTGAAAGGAAAAAACCCCGATATTGGTGTGCCTTCTCTGACCTGCAGCCGTTTTTTATAAAATGGCGAATCCTAATGTAGTGAACATCGCAATTAATATGCGACATCCGCTCACGGGACATCTATTAGCACATGGACTGACAGTCCAGGGGGGTCCAGTCACTTTTGTGGTGGACGCCCATGCAGCCTTTAGAACGGAACTTTTTTATTCTTGGGTCACTTTTCCAGCAGTGGATGGGGGATCAAATACTTTTCACGAATACACAGTTGCGAATGCCCCTGGACAATACAGGGCTTACGCTTATTTAGAAATACCTATATCTTATCAAGACCACCATAATTGGCTTGATGGCGCCCTCCCACACACAATAACACAAGTACGGTTAGGTCCACTGAGTAATGATGGTCCTACCTGGCCTTTATTGGCCACATATACACCACATCCTGCGGTTGCTCAATTGGCAGTGGTTGAAGTTCGTCGTTTATATACAGAATTAACGGCTACATATAGACGATTAGTTCAGTTCGTAATGCAGACATTAAATACGAATGCAGCGCGTGCTGCTCCAGCACACCCACAGGCGGTGGTTACGGGTCTTAATCCGGCCACTGTACACTCAGTTATGGGTAAAGCACCGGCTAAACGAGAGGAGACTCCGTTTTGGCTGGCGCAAAAAATTAATACGCTGGAAGCAGTATTTCCCCATACGGGACCTCAGGATAAACATTTTTGACGATGTGTTTGCCGTACGGGATGGTTCCTCCGGTGGACCTTTGTAATACCTGGGGCACGGTGTTTGCCGCGCTCTACACTACGGCACACGGTACACCGACATTAGCTAATTTACCGGACGTACTTAAGCAGATACAGGAAGAATATGGGGCTGCCCCTGCCTTGGATTTGGGCATGCAGTTGCTGGGCAATTTTGCCACAGTTTCTTCTATTATTTTGAGTAATCTCAAAGGAGAGGCAGTAGCAGTAGCTGTGCGTATGCGTCTTCGGGATGTTCCGCTGCTTCAACAGGAGCGGGAGCTTCCGAGAATAATAGCGGAAACATATTCTAGTATTGGTCGTGATAGCCTAGGGGCTAGACCACAAAAACCCCAGTTACAGGGAAAAAATAATAAAGATAATGCTAAACAGCAACAACCTGAGGGTTCGAAAAAGCGCTGGGAAAAGAAACAGCAAACACCTAAGAAGGATGATGGGCAGTCTCCGCAACCGGAGACCCCACAGAATAAGTATAATCTCAGGAATAGGGATACTTTGAAGACGCCTGATAGATATCAATATACTGATACACGCCAATCTCGTTCCTTTCAGGACTCCTCGGAAAAGAGAAGTGAGAGAGGTGGGCGGACAGAGCGGAGGACGGAGTACGTGAAACCGAGACAGGATTCACAACGCTCAGCGGAGGTTTCTATTAAACAAGAAGAGAAACCACTGCAACAGAAACAGCAATTCAAAAAGAAGAAAGTGGCAGCTGTCTCAGTTAGACATGCCGCTCAAGAAGAGAGTTCTCTTGACGAACAAGACATGGGCGTTAGCACTGTTAGACAGCGCGGCAGAGGTCACAATAGTTCGCCGGAGTCTTCTAGAGCATCTGGAGGTGAAAGCAACTGATGACTTCATACAAGTCGAGACGGCGGATATGCGAGTCTCTGATCCTGATAGAGTATATGAAGTAACTCTGCAATTGGAAGGGGACATTGACCGTGTTATAAACGCCATTTTTTGGGACCATGTGGTAAAATCATATGAACAAGATTGGCCACCTGACTTTGTTCGCGACTGTCCGGTTGGGGAGGAGGTTATTACACCTTCCTTCTCACCACTTGTTCCGAGAGAACTCGCGGAGTCCTATAGTAAATCATGGGCTCTAGCACAGGCTCCCGCCTTGTATAGAAATAACGTGGGGTGGGACAGACAATCACCTTATCATGTAATACCAATAAAGGGCGAACCTCAGCCACAACCGCAATATCCTATCAAATTTGAAGCTAGGGCATCGGTTAGGAAAATTCTTTCTGAATTGGAGTATCAGGGCGTTATTGAGCCCTGTGTCTCGCCGATGAATAATCCCTTGTTTCCGGTTGCTAAACCGGACCATTCCTATAGGATAGTGGTGGATTACCGACATTTGAATAGTCATACACGCACATATGCAATACAGAATTCACATAGCGCAGCGCTTATGAATAATATAGTGTGTAAAAAATACAAAACAACGTTGGATATCTCGAATGGATTTTTCTGCCAGAATATAGCGCCCGAGAGTCGGGACTATACCTGTTTCAGTGCGTTTGGCTCTCAGAAAAATGTTTGTTGTTTGCCTCAGGGGTATAAGAATAGCCCAGGACTGTTTTCGGCTCGTGTAACTGAAATGCTGCATGAGTTCGACCCTGAAGCATTATCATATGTTGATGACATATATCTGACAGATGATGAGATTCTGCAACATCTAAGGCGTGTATCGCGCATTGTTGTGGGATTTGCTGATATTGGCTATAGGTTCAATTTTAAGAAATCAAAGATTGCTTTCCTCAGCGTCATTTTCCTGGGATATGAGTTGTCGAGTGAGGGCAAGAGCTTAGCGCCACATTTTTTGGAGAAATGTGCTTTATTGCAGCCTCCTAATACGGTTCGGAAGCTCCAGTCATTGTTGGGGTTTCTGAATTTTGGCAGAACTTACATTCCTGACTATGCAACGCGTATAAAACCATTATACGAGTTGATTCGCCCTAATTTTTCGAGTAAACTTTGGACGATTGAACATACACACATACTGCGAGAATTACAGAGTGATCTTTTAGCAGTTAAACACTTACACACTCGGGACAATAAGACACATTTAGTGATCAGGGTAATACCTGGGGCTGTTGGGTTTACTTATGTCACCTTTAATGAAGGGGAGACTGTCCCGATTGCATACAAATCTCACTTGTATTCTGCTGCAGAGCAACGTTTTGCACAAACTGAGAAAATTCTCACTGCAGTACAGATGGCTGTTATTAAAGAAAGACCGCTGGCCCAGGGTCAACGCATTGTTGTCGTTTCCCCGGTTCCGGCCTTAGAGGCTGTTACTAAAGCGAGTGTTCCTAATTCGAAGGCTCTACACCCGCGATGGATACAATGGGCTACGTCTTTGACAGCCACTGATGTAGATTATGTATTTGACCCTAAACTGCAGACTCAAGAATTTCTTCAATACGAAATAGAATACCCTGTTCCTGCTGGTACATTGCCTATTGACCAATATGAAGTGGTCATGTATACTGATGGCTCTGCGCAACCGGCGGTTGGGACTAAACAACAATATTCTGCTGCATGTGCGGTGGTGAGCGGCACTATGGAGGGGGAAGTGTTCTGCCCCCGACATACTTATACTAAAACCTTGGGAGATTGCACGGGACAGCTGGCTGAGCTCAAAGCTCTATTATTAGCGTTGGAGCACGCGGATCCGGCACTTTTAACCTTGCTGGTCTGTGACTCCTACTACTGTGTGCAGTCTTTCAACGAATATTTACACTATTGGAAGATGAATGGGTTCAGAGATTCTAAAGGCAACACCATTAAGCATAAAATGTTGTGGGGTAAGGTTGCGGATCTAAAGGAAACGCTTCCTAAAGTCCATGTTGTGCATACACTTGGACACCAGCGCGTTGAAATACACGTTGCTGGGAGTACTTTGGCTGATGAAGCAGCGAAGTCGGCAGTGGCTGTCGCCAGTGTGGCCGCAGTGACTCGTTCGAGTTCAAAACCAGACACAGAAATTTCAGCTGCCATACAAGCTACTGCTGATGGCACGCCCTTTCCTAAAGGATTTCCTTCAAAATATAGTTACTGCTTGAATGGTGCACTGAATGCTACTGTTACAATTCCAGGCATTGGTGTACGTGAAATTCCCAATAAAATTGAGAGACCTCGATTAATTTCTGCAGCACATGAAGGGGTGGCTTCTGCACATGCTGGGGTGGCTGCCACAATTTCACTTTTACAGGCTCGTTATTGGTGGCCTGGTCTCTATAAGGAGACGAAACAGTATGTCCTTTGTTGTGACATTTGTCAACAAATTAAGACATCGTCGGCTAGACGCCCGCAGCAGACGCCCCTTCTGATTTCAAACAAACCATTACAGTGTGTGTACTTGGATCATTGTGGTCCGCTGACACCAGATAGTGCATACAAATATATATTGGTTGCTGTAGATTCGTGCTCCAGATTTGTATGGGTATGGCCACAACGCTCGGCTGACGCTCGCACTGTTATTAAAGATTTGCTCATCTTTGTCGATATATTTGCAGTTGCGGCTTTTCATTCGGACCAGGGCCCTGCTTTTGCCTCTAAGGCATTCAGGGACACCATGGCTTCGTTGGGGGTCCAACTCCAATTCTCGTCTCCATTTCATCCCGAGGGAAATTCTGTCGTGGGGCGTTTAAATCGTGATTTTAAGCAATCCTTAACAGCCAGAGTTATAGGTACGGGTCGTGGTTGGCTAGCCCACCTATATGGAGTACAGAGGGCACTTAATAACTTGCCTAGAAGGTCACTGGGGGGTCGTACTTCATATGAGTGCCTGTTCGGAACACGAATGTATGTTCCTGATCTAGATGGTCCTGGTGTGGAGGCGGCAGATACGCCCTTTGACATAAATGATCGTGTCACTGTTTTGCAGGATTTACAACAATTCCGTGAAGAAAACTCTTCTGCCAATGCTGCCTCCTCAGGAATTAAGGATGAGCCAGTAACACCTACTGGTTGGATACCCAAGATTGGGGATCTGGTGCGTGAAAAGGTCGCGGTTAAAAAAGAATTTGGTCCTTCTTATCGAGACCCTGTCCCTGTGTTAGGGGTAAGCGGCACGAGAACTGTGATTTTACCGCCGCTGCGAGGGGCCAAAGGAAATCGCTTTGTTTCCATTGATAATGTCAACTTACAACATGTGGCCGATTCTGCACAGCAAACCAAGAGGGACACCCAGTAGTTCAGGAATCTCTCTCCCTACTGGGGATGAGGTCCCGCTGCAGGTGATTTTCACCGACACTGTTTCCTCTCCGAGCTTGGGGAGGGTGGATGATGATCTTGCGATCGTTCCACCGACGGCGATTAATATGGAATTGTTAGAAATGGGGTTTTTGGTTGGCAGTTAGGTTGCCCTCTGTCCAAGCAAGAACCCTCACTCTAGTCAGGGTAAGTCACACACAATCCAAAATCAGCCTGTGCTCACCCTCCGGTAGCTTGGCACGAGCAGTCAGGCTTAACTTAGAAGGCAATGTGTAAAGCATTTGTGCAATAAATCATACAACACCATAGCATAACACCACAAAAATACACCACACAGTATTTAGAAAAATATATAATATTTATCTGGGTAATTGTAGGTCAAAACGATCAAAGTTGCAATACGAATTTGTAAAGATATCACTGAAAAGTGATATTAAGTGTCTTTGAGTCTTTAAAAAGCAATAAAGTGTCTTTCAAGCACAGAGTACCTGGTTTCTGGTGGGAAATCTCCTCAGAGGGCCACAGGAGAAGAGATGCGTGGAAAAAGGGGTGTGTGCGTCGATTTCTTCTCAGCACACACAGACTTGCGTCGTTCTTTTCCACGCGGGGAAGTCGGGCGTCGTTTTCCGGCGCGCAGACAGTCTCTTTTTGTGGATCGCGGGGATTACCAGATGTCCCGGGTCTGTGCGTGGATTCTCCTGCTTATTTTCCGGCTGCGCGTCGTTCTGCGGGGCTGCGCGTCGAAGTTTCGATCGTACGGTAGGCGTCGCGTCGATTTCTCCTTGGAAGTCGGGCGGCGTTGTCCTTGCGAGGCCGTGCGTCGAAGTTTTGGTCTCACGGCAGGCGTCGCGTCGATTTCTCCTTGGAAGCCGGGCGGCGTTGTCCTTGCGAGGCCGTGCGTCAAAGTTTCGCACTCACGGTAGGCGTCGCGTCGATTTCTCCTTGGAAGTCGGGCGGCTTTGTCCTTGCGAGGTTGTGCGTCGAAGTCTCGATCGTCCCGAGGGCGTCGCGTTGATCAGCGTCGGTGTGCGGCGTTTTTCTCGCCGCGAAACAAGCTGTGCGTCGAAATTTTCGGCGCACGGAGCGTCCACGTGAAAGGAAGAAGTCTTTTTGGTCCTGAGACTTCAAGGAACAGGAGGCAAGCTCTATCCAAGCCCTTGGAGAGCACTTTCACAGCCAGACAAGAGTTCAGCAAGGCAGCAGGGCAACAGCAAGACAGCAGTCCTTTGGAGAAAGCAGACAGGTGAGTCCTTTGAGCAGCCAGGCAGTTCTTCTTGGCAGGATGTAGTTTCTGGTTCAGGTTTCTTCTCCAGCAAGTGTCTGATGAGGTAGGGCAGAGGCCCTGTTTTATACTAAGTTGTGCCTTTGAAGTGGGGGTGATTTCAAAGAGTCTCTAAGAAATGCACCAAGTTCCCTTTCAGCTCAATCCTGTCTGCCAGAGTCCCAGTAGGGGGTGTGGCAGTCCTTTGTGTGAGGGCAGGCCCTCCACCCTCCCAGCCCAGGAAGACCCATTCAAAATGCAGATGTATGCAAGTGAGGCTGAGTACCCTGTGTTTGGGGTGTGTCTGAGTGAATGCACAAGGAGCTGTCAACTAAACCTAGCCAGACGTGGATTGAAGGGCACAACAAGTTTTTAGTGCAAAGAAATGCTCACTTTCTAAAAGTGGCATTTCTAGAATAGTAATATTAAATCCGACTTCACCAGCCAGCAGGACTTTATATTACCATTCTGGCCATACTAAATATGACCTTCCTGCTCCTTTCAGATCAGCAGCTGCCACTTCAACAGTGTATGAGGGCAGCCCCAATGTTAGCCTATGAAGGGAGCAGGCCTCACAGTAGTGTAAAAACGAATTTAGGAGTTTTACACTACCAGGACATATAACTACACAGGTACATGTCCTGCCTTTTACCTACACAGCACCCTGCTCTAGGGGTTACCTAGGGCACACATTAGGGATGACTTATATGTAGAAAAAGGGGAGTTCTAGGCTTGGCAAGTACTTTTAAATGCCAAGTCGAAGTGGCAGTGAAACTGCACACACAGGCCTTGCAATGGCAGGCCTGAGACAAGGTTAAGGGGCTACTGAGGTGGGTGGCACAACCAGTGCTGTAGGCCCACTAGTAGCATTTAATCTACATGCCCTAGGCACATGTAGTGCACTCTACTAGGGACTTACAGGTAAATTAAATAGTCAATCATGGATAAACCAATCAATAGTACCATTTACACAGAGAGCATATGCACTTTAGCACTGGTTAGCAGTGGTAAAGTGCTCAGAGGTCAAAAGCCAACAACAACAGGTCAGAAAAAATAGGAGGAAGGAGGCAAAAAGTTTGGGGATGTCCCTGTCAAAAAGCCAGGTCCAACATGACCCCCCACCAGCCTAAAGCCAGGGGAGAACAATCACTATCCTGATGTACTTCCCTGTTTGAGGCGACAGAACAAGGACCCAGGCCCACAACAGCAGGGGCATGCTCCAGTTCTTCGCCTTCCTGACTCCCATTGGATCCCTCTGTCCATACTCTCAGGGCCCACTAAGCCCATCCATGGGGAACCTTTCTCCTTTCCTGCGGATCCCATCTGTGTAGCACCTAACCTTACTTTGCTCACAGATGTATCCCAGGAGCAGGATAGTACCACCATGACCAACATAGTGGTGTTGCCCACTCTACCCCTGGGGTGTGACACTTGTCCCCTCCCCAGGGATAACTCTGTCCACCCGGACAGCAAGCCACCGTGATTACTGACAGCTGCCAGGGATGAGAGCCAGGCCCCAGGCCTCTCAAAGCTCTCCAACCACTGTGGCTGTGGAGAGTGGGGGGCGGTAGCCCCAGGCGCTGGGCACCCTTTAACCACTCTCCCTTCCACCAGGTCAGGGATGACAGCCTGAACCTGGTCCTCCCCTCTGGGGCTTTGTACCCTCCCTCCTGGAGCGGTACCCCCAGGGTCCAACATGGTCAGGGTGCTTACAGAAGTCACCCTGTACCATTCCTCCACCAGTGCAGGGCTGTTAACCTGCCACTGGCCCTCCAACCTGGGGCCTGTACCTTCAGGTTGGACTAGGGCCCGGGGTGAGGCTTCCCTCCCCCTGCCCTCCCTTCTGGGGTCCAGCACCCTCCAACTAGGAGTGGCCTCCTCAGAAGACAACATGGTAGGGGCACTGTTATCAGTAGCCCCTCCCTCCAGGTCCGGGGGGACACCCTGAACCTGGTCTTCCAGCCCAGGGTCTGTACCCTCAGACTGGATCACTGCCTGGCAAACCAGGACTTCCTGGGAGGCACACCTACCCCCCACCAGGTCAGAGTTTAACCTCTGCACCTGCCCATTCAACTCAGAGTCACCACCCTGAAGTTGAACAATTGCCTGGCACGCCAGGACTTCCTGGAGGGCACCCTGACCCTCCACCAGGTCAGAGTTTAACCTCTGCACCTGACCATTCAACTCAGAGTCACCACCCTGAAGTTGAACAATTGCCTGGCACACCAGGACTTCCTGGAGGGCACACTGACCCTCCACCAGGTCAGAGTTTAACCTCTGCACCTGACCATTCAACTCAGATTCACCACCCTGAAGTTGAACAATTGCCTGGCGCACCAGGACTTTCTGGGAGGCACACCTACCTCCCACCAGGTCAGAGTTTAACCTCTGAGCCTGGTTCCCCAACCCAGGGTCACCACCCTGAGGTTGGGCAATTGCCTGGCACGCCAGGACTTTCTGGGGGGCACACCTACCCCCCACCAGGTCAGAGTTTAACCTCTGAACCTGGTCATCCAACCCAGAGTCAACACCCTGAGGTTGGACAATTGCCTGGCACAGCAGGGCTTCTTGGGAGGCACACCTACCTCCCACCAGGTCAGAGTTTAACCTCTGAACCTGGGTATCCAACCCAGAGTCAGCACTCTGAGGTTGAACAATTGCCTGGCACGCCAGGCCTTTCTGGAGGGCACACTGACCCTCCACCAGGTCAGAGTTTAACCTCTGAACTGGGCCATTCAACTCAGAGTTACCACCCTGAAGTAGAACAATCGCCTGGCACGCCAGGACATCCTGGAGGGCACACTGACCCTCCACCAGGTCAGAGTTTAACCTCTGAACCTGGTTCTCCAACCTAGGGTCACCATCCTGAGGTTGGACAACTGCCTGGTACACCAGGGCTTTCTGGGGGGCACACCTACCCCCCACCAGGTCAGAGGTTAACCTCTGAACCTGGATATCCAACCCAGAGTCACCACCCTGAGGTTGAACCATTGCCTGGCAGGCCAGGACTTTCAGGGAGGCACACCTACCTCCCACCAGGTCAGAGTTTAACCTCTGAGCCTGGTTCTCCAACCCAGGGTCACCACCCTGAGGTTGAACCATTGCCTGGTATACCAGGACTTTCTGGGGGCACACCTACCCCCCACCAGGTCAGAGTTTGACCTCTAAACCGGGTTAGCCAACCCAGAGTCACCACCCTGAGGTTGGGCAATTGCCTGGCACCCCAGGACTTTCTGGGAGGCACACCTACCTCCCACCAGGTCAGAGTTTAACCTCTGAACCTGGCCATCCAACCCAGAGTCGACACCCTGAGGTTGGACAACTGCCTGGCACGCCAGGACTTTCTGGGGGGCACACCTACCCCCCACCAGGTCAGAGTTTGACCTCTTCACCTGGTAAGCCAACCCAGAGTCACCACCCTGAGGTTGAGCCATTGCCTGGCATTCCAGGACTTTCTGGGGGGCACATCTACCCCCCACCAGGTCAAAGTTTAACCTCTGAACCCGGTTATCCAACCCAGAGTCACCACCCTGAGGTTGAATCTTTGCCTGGCATGCCAGGACTTCCTGGGGGGCACTCTCACCCCCCACAAGGGACACGCCGTCCCCAAGGGCCACACAAGAGTCTGGTTGGCGCAGGTCTCCCGACCTCTGCCCATCCGGCAGAGTCTGGGTTTCCCCCAAACCAGAAACGGTCTCACCTGGGTCATTCCTGGGGGGCTCTGCTCTCAGAGCTGACCCCTGACTTTCAAGATCCTCCACTGGGGTCTGCCACCCCCTCTCAACCCTATGTCTGGACTTCTGCACCCCCTCACTAGGAGTGGTACTGCCAGACACCAGAACTGTTGGGATGCTGTCTACAGTCATCCCCCCAAGTTCTTCTGACACTGCGGGGCTTCCCTCAAAAGGTGGCCCTACGGTACAGGTTAGGCTCTGAGACCTACCTGGGACACTACAATCCTCTCCCACCTCACTTGGTCGGGAACCACCTAGACCACTCCCTTCAGGAGCACCCCCAAATGCCTCTTCAGACTCTCTGGTACTCACCCAAAAGTCTGCCTCCACTGTAAGTTCCCTGGGGTCAGAGAACTCACACTCCACCTGGTGTTGGCGTAGCTCTGGAAAATAAGGACCAGCCATATGCTCTCCAGCAATTACATCACGCTGCCCTTCACATGTATTAACCACAGTACCCTTCACCCAACCACCTAGTAACTCAGCCTTGGAAAAGCACTCTACATCACCCTCTTGAGACTGGTGAGACAGTTTCTGTCTGTCCCTGACACTCAACCCAAACTCTTCTGGGATGTCTCTACACTCTATATCCAGGACGTCCACCAGGGGGGAACCCTTTTCTCTGTCACTCTCTGCTAGAGTCAGTAAAGTGTCCCTCCCCCCAGTAGGAATATGACTCCCTGTGCCAGTTCCCCAATTCTTCTCAGGGACCCTGTGCATAACGGGAACTACCTCATACCCTTGAACTGCCTGGGGTGTGTCAACTCCCTTCTTCAAGTTGGGCACCACATCTCTGGGCTTGTGCCCTTCTTCAGCAGTACTAGATGCAAGATTTTTGCTGCCACCATCTGAACTGGACTCAGCCCTTCCGGCCTCCAGTTTCAGCTCTTTACAGCTCAGCTCTTGAGCTGCAATCTTTTCTTCTTCCAGGGCTAAGAGACTTGCTGCCTCAGCCCTTTCAATAAACTCATCTAGCTCTTCCATCCACCGTGCTTGAGCCATGAGCCATTCTTTTTTCACTGGGTCTCTTTCCTCATCTGAGTCGTCCTCCTCCTCCTCTGAGGGGTACTTAGTCATTTGGTTTCTTGCTGCCTCTCTCTCTGCCCATCTGTCTTCCTCCCAGACTATGTAGGCATGTAGCATCTCTGCTTTAGTAGATCTCTTTGCTACAGGAAGGCCACATTCTCTGCAAAGCTTCCTTAGGTCAGCCTTAGTGAGGTGGTCAGTAGGCAAAAAGAATAAGTAGGTAAGCGATCCCATTCTGATAGGATCTTACCAGCAAAAACCAAAATCCAAAGTCCAAAATATCAATAGTATATCCAGGAGGACATCAGAGACCAAAAGTCAAAAAAGAGATAAAAAATCAAGTTGACCTTCAACTGTGGGAAGGTAGTGAAATACTTAGCTACTGTATGTCACTGCACAAACACAAGTCCTATCCTCACCGCTGATCACCAATGTTAGAAATGGGGTTTTTGGTTGGCAGTTAGGTTGCCCTCTGTCCAAGCAAGAACCCTCACTCTAGTCAGGGTAAGTCACACACAATCCAAAATCAGCCTGTGCTCACCCTCCGGTAGCTTGGCACGAGCAGTCAGGCTTAACTTAGAAGGCAATGTGTAAAGCATTTGTGCAATAAATCATACAACACCATAGCATAACACCACAAAAATACACCACACAGTATTTAGAAAAATATATAATATTTATCTGGGTAATTGTAGGTCAAAACGATCAAAGTTGCAATACGAATTTGTAAAGATATCACTGAAAAGTGATATTAAGTGTCTTTGAGTCTTTAAAAAGCAATAAAGTGTCTTTCAAGCACAGAGTACCTGGTTTCTGGTGGGAAATCTCCTCAGAGGGCCACAGGAGAAGAGATGCGTGGAAAAAGGGGTGTGTGCGTCGATTTCTTCTCAGCACACACAGACTTGCGTCGTTCTTTTCCACGCGGGGAAGTCGGGCGTCGTTTTCCGGCGCGCAGACAGTCTCTTTTTGTGGATCGCGGGGATTACCAGATGTCCCGGGTCTGTGCGTGGATTTTCCTGCTTATTTTCCGGCTGCGCGTCGTTCTGCGGGGCTGCGCGTCGAAGTTTCGATCGTACGGTAGGCGTCGCGTCGATTTCTCCTTGGAAGTCGGGCGGCGTTGTCCTTGCGAGGCCGTGCGTCGAAGTTTTGGTCTCACGGCAGGCGTCGCGTCGATTTCTCCTTGGAAGCCGGGCGGCGTTGTCCTTGCGAGGCCGTGCGTCAAAGTTTCGCACTCACGGTAGGCGTCGCGTCGATTTCTCCTTGGAAGTCGGGCGGCTTTGTCCTTGCGAGGTTGTGCGTCGAAGTCTCGATCGTCCCGAGGGCGTCGCGTTGATCAGCGTCGGTGTGCGGCGTTTTTCTCGCCGCGAAACAAGCTGTGCGTCGAAATTTTCGGCGCACGGAGCGTCCACGTGAAAGGAAGAAGTCTTTTTGGTCCTGAGACTTCAAGGAACAGGAGGCAAGCTCTATCCAAGCCCTTGGAGAGCACTTTCACAGCCAGACAAGAGTTCAGCAAGGCAGCAGGGCAACAGCAAGACAGCAGTCCTTTGGAGAAAGCAGACAGGTGAGTCCTTTGAGCAGCCAGGCAGTTCTTCTTGGCAGGATGTAGTTTCTGGTTCAGGTTTCTTCTCCAGCAAGTGTCTGATGAGGTAGGGCAGAGGCCCTGTTTTATACTAAGTTGTGCCTTTGAAGTGGGGGTGATTTCAAAGAGTCTCTAAGAAATGCACCAAGTTCCCTTTCAGCTCAATCCTGTCTGCCAGAGTCCCAGTAGGGGGTGTGGCAGTCCTTTGTGTGAGGGCAGGCCCTCCACCCTCCCAGCCCAGGAAGACCCATTCAAAATGCAGATGTATGCAAGTGAGGCTGAGTACCCTGTGTTTGGGGTGTGTCTGAGTGAATGCACAAGGAGCTGTCAACTAAACCTAGCCAGACGTGGATTGAAGGGCACAACAAGTTTTTAGTGCAAAGAAATGCTCACTTTCTAAAAGTGGCATTTCTAGAATAGTAATATTAAATCCGACTTCACCAGTCAGCAGGACTTTATATTACCATTCTGGCCATACTAAATATGACCTTCCTGCTCCTTTCAGATCAGCAGCTGCCACTTCAACAGTGTATGAGGGCAGCCCCAATGTTAGCCTATGAAGGGAGCAGGCCTCACAGTAGTGTAAAAACGAATTTAGGAGTTTTACACTACCAGGACATATAACTACACAGGTACATGTCCTGCCTTTTACCTACACAGCACCCTGCTCTAGGGGTTACCTAGGGCACACATTAGGGATGACTTATATGTAGAAAAAGGGGAGTTCTAGGCTTGGCAAGTACTTTTAAATGCCAAGTCGAAGTGGCAGTGAAACTGCACACACAGGCCTTGCAATGGCAGGCCTGAGACAAGGTTAAGGGGCTACTGAGGTGGGTGGCACAACCAGTGCTGTAGGCCCACTAGTAGCATTTAATCTACATGCCCTAGGCACATGTAGTGCACTCTACTAGGGACTTACAGGTAAATTAAATAGTCAATCATGGATAAACCAATCAATAGTACCATTTACACAGAGAGCATATGCACTTTAGCACTGGTTAGCAGTGGTAAAGTGCTCAGAGGTCAAAAGCCAACAACAACAGGTCAGAAAAAATAGGAGGAAGGAGGCAAAAAGTTTGGGGATGTCCCTGTCAAAAAGCCAGGTCCAACAGGAATCTTGTGATCAAATTGCTGTACGTTCTACTGATGTTTCTGAACATGTGGTTTATAGCGTGCCACGGCGGGAGCCTCCGTCTGCTTCTTCGTTCAGAGTTGCACCTTTTGCTAGAACTGCTTCTGGCCGCTTCAACTACGCTGATAATGATGGGTCCGGCTCCTCGTCTTCGATGTCTTCTGTCCACGACGGCTGCTGGGATGGCTTAAACTAACATATTTTGTTTTTCCTTGGAACTATTTTTGGCTATTTTTGGCCGTGATGACTATATTATTATGGTTGGGATTTGTGGTTACTTTTTTTCTGATAATACATGGTCATTTTCTTCCTGATCGATCTGACATTGAGCATGTGGAAACTGTGTTGAAACCACAGTTATCGTCTCATATGGTTCGAAGAGACTTGTCCACAGTGAACATTTCTGCTATACCAGTTCCGGATGGAATTGTGTGGGATAAAGTAATGTTTGATATATATGGTCCCACTGAATTGATTCAAATACCGTATGTCCTCAAATTATCAATGAATGATATTGTTATACCTGGCATTGTTTCTGATGATTGGGATGTGAAGACAGTAGATTCTATGCTAACGGATTTGCAATATTATACTGTCTATGACGATGAAGATGCTTACCAGTTTAGAGATAATCATGGTGACATGTTTTGTTACAACTATTATGGACACCACTTTATTCATAAAGCTAGTAGCCCTAAGTCCATGTTTAATTATGTGCAATGGGAACATTGCTCGACTCCTCCACAAGGGAGTTCAAAAACATATTATGAAAAATTTGCATATTTTACTGGGCATGATCCGCGTAATGCTAGGTCCTATTATTTTAAAGTTACACCGTATTCTAATAAGCAAATGTTATTGACCGATACTAAATTACTGTATTCTAATTTGTTTGTATCTAAACTGTCGGTCGAAGGATATGAATATTGGTTGAAAACTGTTGACTTGAAAAGTGTTTGGGGTACGAAAAATTGGCAAATGCGAGGCAGGGACACGTTATTTAGAGCATGTATTATCCCTGTGCAGATGATTTTCCTCAATGACACAGTACAACAGACTAGCTGTTTGGGCTTAGCGACAATTAA
The DNA here is from genome assembly GCF_031143425.1 of Pleurodeles waltl. Lineage (NCBI taxonomy): Eukaryota > Metazoa > Chordata > Amphibia > Caudata > Salamandridae > Pleurodeles > Pleurodeles waltl. Next base: position 1,786,400,088 of record NC_090444.1, on the reverse strand, counting down.
GGAGTTAACTTTGCCTAGTATACCTGTCCCTTCTAAATTACAAAATTGGCAGCACTATATGAATGCTACTTTCGGTGACTTTACACATTGGGTCCAGAATGGTACACTTAACACTTCATCGTTACATCCAGGCGGGTGGTTATTATGGCCTATAGACACTAATATGTGTCATCAACGTTTTGTCACCTCTTCAGGGGGGTTCAGGACTAGTAGGGCAGACCCTCGTTACGTTTCACCAGAACATGCTGATATAATAACTACATACAGTGTGGGGAAGCTTTGTCAGCAATGGTTGAAGTCCTCCACGCTGGATGCGGTTAAGTCACATCTCATGTTACTGTCTAATAATACTGACTTACAAGATTTTTTGTCAGGTCCCAGAGTACCACGGAAGAAAAGGTTCTTATACGAGGTTTATAATGAGATTTGGAAGCTTTCACAACAAGAGGCTGCAGCCCGGTTGAGGCAGATAGATCAAGCAAATCTGATGCAGACTTTGTCTGTTGTTGATAATGGCATGCATACCCTTTCTGAACGTGTTTACGCGATTGACAGCATTGTGTCCTCTGCTATAGACATTATTAAATCGGACATGTCTTCTTTGTATCGTGGGCAGAGTCAGACACGATCCATCATGCAGCTGGGTTGGACTCTTCAGACCTTGAAGGCGGGTCGCGTTCCATGGCAGCACGTTCGTGCCAAGGAGATCTTTATCTCTTTTAATTTGACTCGTCAACAACAACTGATGGCTAAAAAGGAAGCGACATATGTTATGTTAAATATTGAAAAATTAGAAAAACTGCCTTTTACGGTAGCTGAGATTCCGTCAGCTGAATGGTTGATCCATGGGGTTATTAATTTGCCTATCTCTACTTTGCAATTTACTTCGTGTTTGAAGCACATTCCGGTGGGTAGATATGAACTATTGGGAGACAGTTACATACACGAGGTGTGGGACCTTCCCTTTCAGTACAGATGTGTTAATGGTTTGAAGGAGGTTTTTCTTAGCGGTAGCGAATGCGAAGCTTCTGTCAGCCATTCAATGGTTTGTAAACAGCTGTCCTTGCACGGAGCTTGTAATGCTTCGATTGCTAACTTAGCTTGTTATCTGAAGGGAGTTCCAGTCCCGGTTATTAAAAACACTTTCCAGGTGCTTTCTAACGGCAGTTACATTGTTCTTAACAGCGAACGCTGCTGTGGCATGTGTGCCGGAATAGTTTACATCGTCGTTGTCAACAAGGCCGTTACGTGCTGCGGGAATGTGTTGTTTCCCCCCACTCAAATTAGGGAGGTAGCGGACATCTGGCCTCATATTGCTACTTCCAAGGTTGATTTCGACAAGTTGAGTCGGCTAAAAGCTTTATTGTTTCAAAAGCATGTGGCCCTTACATCTGCTAGCGAGACCTACGCACTTCAGGTGGCAAGGTCATCGGCAGAGATACAGTCCCTTTTGAATATTAACTTTCCGACTCACTTCGGTGAACTTGTGGGACGTATATTTAATGCATCCAGCACTGCTGGTATTGCACATTTTTTCAAAGTCGTTGGTGTTGGTTTTGCTAATACCTTCTCTTCCATATTCGGTTTGATACCTTCGGCTATACATTCTATTTTCGGAAGCATTTTTGGGGGTTTCCCGATTACTTTGGCTTTATTAGCTGGAGTCTTGCTGTTATTGCTATTTTTTCGCAATGGCTGTCCCGTCACGACGAGATCCTGTACTGCTGCTCCCATCAGCGCAGCTGTGTCGTGAACGCATGATGCAGCATTTTGGAGCAACACTCCTGGGACAATTGGAGTGCGACTGGTCTCTGTCATTCAGACCGGTTTTGGATTGTGTGCAACCCGTGTTTCGGTGCCTTTGGTGCTCGTTTGAACATGCACTGGCTCTCTGTCTCTCATTGCAGCGCCCTCCAATGGTTGCTGCTGATCTGTTGATGTTCCCGATGAGGGCTCATTCCCAGACTTGTGCACTACGGATGCGCTTGCTTCGTGATGCAGTTTATGAGATTCCCTTCCTGGAGGAAGATGGTAGTGTCTCTTTCATAGGCCCTGCACGGGGTGCCGCCCTGAATGGTTTTGGGGCTTTGGATCACACCTGCTCCATGGTACTTTGTGGCGTGGATCTTCCGATATTGACATATATCGAAGTGGAGGAACTCCTACGTTCTATTGCTTCTGTCTGATGATTGGATTTTACAAAATTGACACTATATTAGATTTGGTTATGCTCACATGTTACCTAAATTTAGGACCTTGTTGTCTTCTCACCTTGTCGAAATACTTGTTTTAGATATTGTTTATATTTAGGGCATCCTTTTATGTTATTGGAACCACTTGCTACCGACAAGGGGAGGGTGTAGTGTGGTTAGTTTTTCTATTCATGGCGCTTTAGCTTCAGGCTTTAGGCCTTTGTGCATTTTGCCCTGAATATATTTTATTCATTTGCTAATAGCTTAGAGCCTCTGTGCACTTTGCTCTACATGTTTTTTATTAGGCTTCGTACTGTTATTTTTCAAATAGCCAGTTCTACGGTGTTGTTTTTTATTTCATATCACACTGTTTTGCCTACTTCAGCACTGGAGTTCTCCATAACATGTTTACTCTGTGCTTCAGTCAAGGATACAGTCTGGTACATTGCCGATAGACGTGGTAAGAGTTTAGACTGGGCATTCCTGCGTAGGGACATTTTGTGATCACGCTGACATATTAGTTATAAAATTACTTCCTTGTCCCAGTACACGCAAGAGGGAGATTCCGACCAGGGAACCACAACTTGACGCTGACTGCCTCGTTGCAGATGCTGAACCAAGATCACAGGTCTTTGCTCAGGTATGAGGGCTGATATCCCCACAGTGATTCTAATAGGCAAGCTGAAAGCTTAACATTCTGTGCTCTAAATAGAACAAGCAGAGGGAGAGTAGAAACGGTTAGGAATTATGATAGCTTTATTTCTATGTTTTACTCTCCTGGTTACTATATCCATTCTACTATTTTGTATTGTTCTGGTTATTGCGGCTCACGCCTTAATATCTAAAATACAGTCGTTTTATTAAAACATTATATAAAACTTATACTGTCTTTGTCATTTGTATATGAGACCATATTGTGAATGAGAGAGTTGGTTTGGATCTGAGTAACCACGACTTCCCTGAGAAGTTCCAAAGATGTCATGCGCTCGGCTGCCCAATCATTTCTTCCCCGCGGGAGTAATGAGGCACTGCTAGTTAGCCGGAGCAACAACCGGATTTAGGGTGACAGCGTTCCTTACACGTGGGTCAGACTCAGTCCCCCACACCGTTATCGATCCTGCTACCTAGAAATCCAGTAGTCTCATTTAGAATAATGAGAGCCCACGCGACACCTCATTCCAGTGACACAGGTAAAAAGGACCTGTTCAATCCTACTGATCACAAAACAGTATGCTGCCACTAATGTGTTTGTGCTGATTAATTCTTGGCAAAAGCAGTAGCCTTCCACCACTATGAGGGTAGTGCTTTAGGCACCCCTTCTGGTCTAAAAAGACTGTAATCTGTGAGACAGCCCTATGTCATGGTGCACACACATGGTCCATGTTCCCCATAACAACAAAAATCAGCATTAGAGATTCAGACATCATTGAAGTTGGGGCACTCAAGGCAGGGTTGCATGTCCACTACACTTAGTACTTTGGAAATTGTGTGAAAGCTGGCCTTAAAGTTGATGGTTATTTCTTTTCTTTCCAACCTTAGAACATTCTCTATCTAGCCCTAGCTTATCCAACAACTTAAAGGGAATTGAGAAGTTTAACACCCCCAGCATATGCTTTGCAAAGAAATATGTTGCAAGAGGGAGTTTGTCATCAGTGCTACAGCACAAAATATGAAGCCCTGTCAGCCTGTGTGTGTTCACATGCCACTCCCTCGGCAATCGATTACATATATCCTGACCCAAGCCACAAAGCTGCCAGGACCCTCCCACCGAAGTAAGTCAACAATATTTCGCAGTGATGCCACAAGAGTCTCCCCACAGTGTTGTGTCTGAGAACCTGAGGTTTGCTTGCTTACAAATGTACACCAAGGTGAGGGGTGGAGAGCAATACTGTAGCGCTACTGGCTGCCTCTACTGGTTGAGCTTGGATTCCCCTGCTGAGCCAGACAAGAAATTAAAATTAGCCCTTGCAAAAATCCTTAAACCCCACATTGCTCTGTGCAAGTTAATTATTAGATCAATACCAGTTTGAAAACTGTGTTTTCAAGACGCAAATGTGTGCTCGTAAGCTAATGTTTTTAGAAAGATGGTTGAATTCCAAAATATATTTAAAGTTGATATTCTACTGATAAATCATCAAGCTTTGGGGAGACTTATTACTAATTGTATTTCCTCCATGCCAGAGGCATTGCAGCAATGGCTTTTATGCATTACGCATGTAGAGGCATTCCAAATTGACTTAGCCTTTTTTACATTACTGCTGGCAACTATGCCCATTTAATTGAGGAGATGCCAACTGATAATCTCACACATAATGGCCAATTATGTAATGTGCCTGATAGTAGCTCAAGATGATTTTCATTTAATGTAAGTAGCTGTTATTACAGAAAATATTGGAGACCCCTGGTGTAGAGGATGTTCTCCATCAAAGTTACTGTTGAATAAGTACACATGGTGCAACTTTAAGCACAGTTTTCCCAAAAATACCAGCTAAGAAATTTAAGGATCGTTTGGTGGCAGTCCATCCAACCCTGCAAGCAGTCTATTCTGTTGCAAACCACAGAGACTTACCAGTGTGCACAAATTGCCATTCCAGCTCTTCTGCTCGGCCTGGATGCACCACCACTGTGATGCAAAATGGAAATGTTGTACACTTGTACCATTGGATGGTGAATGTGTGTACATTCCTCAATTACAACTAGGTATCCGTAGTACATCAAAGGTTATCAGGCATTAGTATTCATGAACATTTTATCTGCTTGTGTAAAAAAGGGGAAGAAGAGGGGAAAGACTTAGGCAAAAAGTGAAGAGAAGTGTGACTGGAGGAGATAAAAAGAGAAAGCGGGGAGAAAGGGAAAAAGAAAGAGGAGAGGCAGAGAGTAAGACATGATAAGCAAAGAACAGAGGAAAAACAGAAGAGTGATGAAAGGAGCGAGAAAAGCTGATCTGAAGAGAGGGAAAGTGATTTGAAAGATAGAAAGATGGGTAAGAGATAATCAGGAAATAATCGATTGATAAGCGATTGAGCAGAGAGTTAAGGGAAAACAGCAGATTGGGGAAGGGAAAGATTGTTTTGATTCATTAAAAATATGTGCCTAACACTATAAACATTTTTCAACAAAAATGAAAGCACTTCACTTTGCAGAACTGTATTTTCCTGTTCATGACCAAACTAGGGCTGAATTAGGCCTCACCTCCATCTTGAATTTAAATGCAGCCATGATGTTGGTGTGCTTTGCTTTTCAAACACATTACACATACCAAAATGTGCACTATGCGACGCTCTCTGTTGACATGCTGTTCTGGAAGCACTACAGATGAAAGAAACCATGGCTACATTCAAGGTTCTTCCCACCTGAGCTACGATAGGCCTACCCCAACCTGAGACTGCCATCGTTTTGAGTGTAACCAGAAATGTACTGTTACATCCAAAGACATTAGGGAAAAAGAGGTTTATTAATATTTAGTTAGGGGATAGAACTGGGATGATGTTGGATGATGCTGAATTACATTTTGTGTTCTGATTTGTCAATCTGTGAAATGATTCACAGCGTCTTTTGCAGTCAATGTGACTTTAACTTTGCTTTTCCTTGTAAAATTTCTCCAAGTTTAGTTTGCCTTGAGTTTAAAGAGCAGACTATTGTCAGTATCCGACTTGATTAGGATTTATAATATGTTTGTTGTGAGATTTGACTTCATGTCCGAGACAGTGTTGCATTTGGCTTAGCCCATAATTTTTTGACTGACTTCAAATTTTGCCGTCTGTAGTGAACTTTAATAATGTAATACACTTTAATGGGGATAGTTTAATGATGAAGACAGAGGGAACATTTTGGTAAAGCTAGTGTTGTTTGTGCACTGGTATGTGAGGAGGCCTTTTGATGGACAGAAAGTAACACATGGGTTCCGTGTTCAGGTTGATGATAGGATGGTGATAGGACGGTGCTTTGTTGAATGCTGCAAGTGATAAGATGGATGGATGTGTTTGCTGTCAAACTCTTATGTGTGGGGACGTATTGCTTTACAAGTTCTTGAGGTTAACACCGTCTCCATTCCTGCTTAGAAGCTTTAGCTTAGATTGTCTGATAAAATAGCGTCAACAGAGAGAGGAGCTAGAGTGAGTATGGAGGACGGTGGGTAACAAAAGTATAGAAGTGGAGAGGCGGGAGATGACACAGGAAAAAAGATGAGTTCTCAAGAATATACTGATCTTTAACAGTAATGCAAGGATTAAGTCCCCTTTCAGTCTATTAGTGGATAGACATGACGTCGAGGTGGGGAATTCTCTTTATCCAAGTATATATGGTAAATATGAAGAGAATCTACCAGGGCAATGTACTTCAGTATAAGTATAGTTTGGAAAAGAAAATTGAGCTCTCTGGACTCTCTCCCAGCACTTCCTCCCAAAATATGATGTTTTCCCGTTACAACCCTGCAGTAATCAGGACCTAAGTTTACCCATGACCAATGCCCTTCCATTTCCTGGTATTTGAAATACTGTGGAGGAGAGCACTTGAGCACCAAGCAACGAGCCACTGAAAGTCTATGGGGTATTGGGCCACCTTTGAAAAACCCCGGGCCCACTTCATCTGTCTGTCTGTCAATGACTGCTGCTGTGGATGGCATGCTGTGGCACATGCCCCGTCTTGGTGTTATCCTTTCAATGTGCACTGGCACAGAGGTACTCAGTGGGGAAAATAGTTAGTTGCCTTAGCTGCTGAGTGGCCCTGTATCGTTAGGGATAGATTAGTCAGCTTCCATAAACACAGCCAGGGCACTGCAGGTGCTTTAAGGTACATTCTAAGCAAATCATTTCTTCCTGCAACTTTCTGTACAGTGTCACTCAAAAATGTCACATATACATCACTGAAAAGTCACACATACAGCACTGAAAGGTAGCATATAGGTCCACTAGTATTTGTGAAATGTCACACTTGCACAAACCGAAAATGTGGCCAATTATGCACTATATGCAAGACAGAGGGAAGGCAGTTTGGACATTCCATTCCATCGTCTTCACCACTCTAGGTTGCCAGTACAATGTTTTCAAGTGTAAAGTGCTGTAGGGTTAGAACTTTGTTTCATTTAAAGATTCAAAAGGTGCAGTACAAACCACTTCCTGTATGAATATTTCCTCCTCCGTGACTTGAAGATGTTATGCAGAAGATTTGTTTTGAATTCAGTCAGTGAAGAAATTATCTCATGACCACCCTGGCAACATTATTGCAGTCATGCAAACCTCACAAACTCGAATGCGTGCTAGAATGTGGTTAGGTATCTCAGTAAGGAAGGGTCTTTCACCCAAGGGTACATGCAGTTTTCACTGTGGGAATAAGAGCCTGTGCATCACAACCAGGGAAATTATTTTAGCTCCCTGAGGGAACCAGCAGGTTTTATACTGGAGTCGGGTGCTGTGGATCTAAGGGTTCGGGACTCTTGCCTTTCTTAGAAGAGAAGTTGTTCTTTTCACTGAGAGGTTCTTGCTGATGGAAGTATTCATATCCTACTACTAAGAGCATATGCATTTCACTGATGGAGTTTGGCCATGTCACTTAGAGAAATTTGTGCATCGTACTAAAAGTAGCTTGGGAATCTGTCCATGGAGGCCAGGCACACGTGCACAGCAATCACAAACCTCTTTAAGGCCAGAGTAAATCTAACACCACATTGTAAAACTAGCCACACTTGATCTCACCACCAAGATTCTCTAACACAGCACACCTGCCTTTAATGCCCTCTGTATTGTTAAATTGCCAAAGTTTTCGCAATCCCTGAAATGCACATCTTTTGAATAAATCGTCATCCCATCCGTGGCACTGAAGGAGGCATGTTATGAAGTATATTGTTAATGTGCCCTTTGCCAATGCACGTTCCCAGATGTCTTTGATGGCAGAGGGATCCTACCGCTGATGAAAAGGCCTGACTTAGATAGAAAGGGCCTAAACAGTGCATTCTGAAGATTCACCGGCCATTCATGCAGAAAACCATTAAGAAGGCTCTAGCTTATCATCTGCACAAGAAGATTAAGATCAGCCCCGTGGAATCCATTTTATTATTTCGAGTTCCATTTTGTGGCCCACAATAGGAGCCTGCTGAACTTACAAAGGCCGCTGGCCTGTGGCCTGTAGCTAAACGTGCTACACCCTCGCTGCAGCTGCAAGGCCTTGAGAAATGACAGGATCATGAGTTTAGGTGACAAACTGTTGCTGTGCTTCATTAGCTGATTTCAAAAGTCACTATCCAAAGACTGTATCCGATTTAAATGTGGGCAGGCAAATTACTCCGTCGCCCTGACAAAGCATGCTGCCGACCAAATTTGGAAATGTCTGCAAGCTGATGAGTTTGACATGCTAGGTTCTATAAATCAAATGTCGCTAACACATCTTTGTTCTACAGCACATTTCAACTAAACCCTGCAGGATGCTGGGTTTTGGAGAGGAGTGAAATAAAATGTCTTGCACAGCCACTGTAGCTACAGTAGTGGAAATGACTTTCAGAGAACCTGACTCCAAGTGCTCTACTTCAACCTTGTGTGAGTTCTGTTGTCACCGCTTCTTCTTCTCATGTTTCATTTCACACAACCTATTGTTCTAGCCCTTTTTAGGTCGAGCCTAGACTGCGGGCATGCGTTGTCTGCAAGTCATGTTGAATGGAGTATAGGCATTTGCTCCCACCTGCCACTGCTTGCCACTTATAGTAGGTTAAAGGCAGTGATGCTCTCGTGTTGTTGTGCTGCCTCCTAACTGCTTTGGCAGCCGATATGTCACTTCCTATACTTGGCTGAGGTGCACCGGCCAAGTACAGATTAATTACGCCTGGGATGTTTTTCTGTTGTTTGATCGGACTATTTTTCTTTGTTTCTTGCCTCTTGTGTTTCTCAGTAAGCATTGGTGTTCACACACGTGGTTCATTTTCTGCGTTTACCCATCAATTGGTCCTTACTTAACATAATCAGTAATTACAAGTGATTGTGTAGTGCATGTGTTTTGTACTTTTTGGTTGCTTTATATAGCATGAAATCAACTCAGGAAAAAATGCTCAACTGCGGCTCTCCTGGCACAGCGGGAGAGCCAATACTACAAAATTCACGCCCTTGAAGAAACTCACCTTATAATGCTTTGAGGGCATTCCTTTTAGAACACATTTTTGCCCATAAGTGAGCCTGTGGTGGTCCTAGGACAGTGGGACCACCACCAAAACATTCAGAACAATGCACTCTTTCTGTTCAGGCCATTTTGTGGGTCACACTGGGTGAGAGGGGACCCAAACATCATACCC